>NC_046382.1:12243653-12843653 GCF_011125445.2 Fundulus heteroclitus | reverse complement strand
TGCTGTGTAATAATTATTTTTAGCCACACAAGGTGTTTTGTATGTTTGACTAAAACTTTAATTTCTAGTCTTCTCTCACCTCAGCGCATTCTTGCATGTTTGTTTTGTCCCCTATACAACTTGTGATATATCATTTATCTTGTTGCTTTCTTTCAGAACTGTTATTGTCTTGCCACTCTTTCAAAAAGAGTATTTTATGGAGTTCACAACAAATAATAGTGGATCTGTCAAAAGATGCTCCCACCTGAACTGCATCTCTGCAGCTCTTCCAGGTGTACCATTGAAAGCTTGTGAAATACTTTGATATAGCTGAACTTTGCTTTGAACGTCTCCTGAACTTTATCTTTGACTTGTCTGATATGTTCTTGGTCTTTATGATGTGGTTTATTCACAAATTTCCCCTAATAAAACTGAGAACAAGTGTCTGCATTAGATTCAATTACATGCAGGTTCACTTAGTTTTGAAAAAAGGATTGTCTGTGTGGGTGTCTTTTTATTATGATGAAGAGCAGGGATGTACACAATCTCTCACATGATCAACGCTGAAATAATCAACATCTTCATTGTAACCCTGAACAAGATTAAACGGTTGTAGGAAATCAGTGAACAGACATATTCACAGAGTTGTGGAGTAAACACAAGCATCCTATTTATAATCGTTTTCTCTTAAAGGTGGATCATTTTAAACTTAGATTCATACTTTATGTTCAAGAAATAGTGAGAAATGATCTATCTTCAGCAATAAGTCAGTGAGAATCAAATATATAAATAACTAAGGTAAGCAGAATTGCATGCAGATTGCATTAACTTACCCAGCAAGCTAGCAACGACTTTTTTTCCATGCTACCTGTCCTCACCTTTGCTTCCTCTTCTTTTTTCTTGCTTCTCCCTGTCTCCTAGCTCCTTCTCACTCATTACTCTGAGTGATGAGGCTCAGATGAACAAGGGCTCTGAAGTCAGGCGGTGACACCGGTCCACCCGATGTCGTCCACCGTGTTGACGAAAACAAGGATTTACACATATTAATGAATAAGACACCGTGACACCTTGGGAGAGGGTTTGCAAGGAAGAAAGGAGCGGGAGTAAGACTGAGATGAGGGGGAGGGTGGGAAGTGAAATGAAAATGGAGAGAGGGAGGGGTTAGCTTCATTTGGTATCAATTTAGTTGGTATTCCTTAGGGGATATGCTAATATTTCCTGAGAAGCCGTGTCTCTGTTTCAGCAGCTCTCTTTGTGACCAGTGTACCTTGTTAGGGCTATGGCCTTCTCTGTGCCACAAAATCGAGAAATGGCGACAGCGAGTTTGAGATAAAAAAAAAAAAAAAATACACACACATAAATAAATAAAAAAGCAGAATCCAAGTACACACAAAAAGACCAGAAAGAAAGAGTGATAGAGGAAGGGAGGGAGGGAGGAAAGGATGCACCTTGACGCCGATGTACAGCTGCTCTCTCCCAGCGCTGCAGTTTCACCTTTCCAACCCCCTTCTGTCTGTTGAGTGACGCGTTTGATTTCACCGCATTCATACATCAGTGCACCCGTGCAATGCTGACACCTCATCTCAGCCTGCCGACTTTGGCGACCGAGGCCCTGCTTTGCATAGTGCATACCCCCGCCTCCTCCCCAGCCTCCCCCTCCCCGCTTTCACTGCTCCTCTCTACTGTGACACACTGCCCATCTTTAAAGTGAGAAAGATACATCAGGAGTGGACAACTTTTGAAGGAGAGTGGGGGATTGCAAGTGACGGGTGTGTGTGTGTGTGTGTGTGTGTGTGTGTGTGTGTTAGTGGGGTATGAAAGAACACAAAACACAAAAACATGATGCTTCTTGCTAATTTTTGTAATCCATGTGGTTCATCTTTTCATGTATCTCCCTTGTGTGTTTCATTTAGAGCTTTTTGGTACGTCTGTATTTCTGCAACTCTAACCTGCGTCGGTACAACTATTTAAAAAAATGAAACAATATTGTCTTGCAATAAATTTGAACAATGTTTTAGTGACTTGAAGCTATTTAATTATATCTGTCCAATAAGTAAGCCCTAAAAGTGGAGCAATTGCCTTCTTCACTGAAGACCTTTTATTATAATCCTGGACCACATGGTTAGCATGGACAGCCTGGCACAGGCTTAGGACAATATGACAATATTGGCTTTTTTGATATGCACATTTTCCAGATATGTGCTTCATAATTGCATGCTTATTAGTTTTAATGAGTTTAGGGAAAGGGACCTTGTGCGCAAATCTGAGGAAGGTCCAAACAGGAGGTGTTGGATTAATAAGTGTACTGCTCACAATCAGCTCAAAATAAGCAGTTGAAAAAAAATGTGTGTGGTTAGTGAAAATAAATTTGTTTGGTTTTGGATCGTGTTGCTTAGAAGACATAAAAACAAGTCAATGAAGCTGGTCAATAAATATGCATATGTTATGCTATGCAATAAATATGCTATGCAGGAGCTTTTTTGTTGGTTGGATTAACAAGTGGGGTCTTGTGAGGCAAGATCTTTAATTGCTGAATTGGTTTTAGTCATAGGCCACCAAAAAATATTTTGGTCAAAGATCAATATTGCAATTTTGTAATCCCACTACAGTGATGTCATATCCCCAAAACTTCAGAAATAAGTGTGGGAAAGTGGGTGATATGCGATCTGCTGAAAATTTTGCTGAGCAGTCAACTTTGTCTGTTGTTCATCTAAATTAATTAATTCCATTGTATTTTCCCTGTATTTTCTTTCAGAAATTTCTGAAAGAAAATACAGGGAAAATAATAAAGGCTATAATTGCAAACATGGACCAGTTAACAGTCCATGTTAACTGGTTAAAAAATGCACAAAATATTATAAAACACATCAGATGTGTTTTATAATATTTTGTGCATTTTTTTTTTTTTTTCAAATATTGCATTTATGGCAATGTTAACTGGTCCATGTTTGCAATTATAGCCTTAATTTTAACATTTAAGAGTAAAACTACAGATTTTTGACATTAATCACTGAATTTGGATGTCAGAGCTGAAACAGCAAAACACATTTGTCTGATAGTGATTCAAGGTAACATTCTACTTCAAAATAGTTCATATGTAAATGACATGTTCTGTGTTATTATATGTAAGAGAATGGCACAAATTATATGTTCTGTGTTTTTTACAAATATCTATTTGATCTAATTTATGCTACGGCAATGTTATCTAGGCTATGCTTGTACATAAATGCAAATAGTTTTTTTGGCATAAAAACTAGTGTTCAAGATTTATTATTTTTATCATGCGGTTGATTGAAAGAATGATGTGACAATGATGTGCAATCTGCATGAATGTACCAGGCAGAATCTCAGGAAGGGTCTGCCTGGCACATTCATACACATTGCACAGTTTCTTACATTGTTCTGTAAATCATTTGCTTTTTTCCCTTTCTTTTTCCACTGAAACATTTGAGTTTTATCTAGATAATGCCTTATGGCATTATGACATCAAATGTTCCAGTTAAAAAAGAAAGGGTAAACCAGCAAATGATTTATACAATAATGTAAGAAACTGCAATTTGCATGAATGTCCCAAACAACACTCCATGGGAAGTTAGGATAATCAGATAAAAAAGATAAGAAAAATAGTTGCCTTATGCCTTATCTATTTATAATAGCAAAGTATTTGCTAAATCTTTTCTTCTACTGTACAGCTTAACTTTGAATTTAAACTTTTTTCATGTTGTATTTTTAAGGATCTTCTCTAGGATTAAGTTTGTTCTATCCAATAAACTGATAACGTCCTTATACTGATCTTGTCTCAGTGCTTTACTATGGCCGCCATCAGAAGAAGGTGGAGCTACAATGCAGTAGTAAGAGAAAAAATTAAAGGCTGGCACAACATGAAGCGGTCCAAATAGAGTCTAGTGTGGGATTATTTTTACATTGTTTAATGATGACAAGGATGCAAAATGGTCTTTATGCAATTCTGTTTTTAAATATAAACACTCAACAAGCTCCTTGAGTTTCCAGCGAAATTGCTCCCATTCAGCCCGGCTGCATGGTGAGCAGAGTCAACTTCTCAACCAAAGCTCACTGATGTGTTCAGATGGCAAGGTTGTGGTGACAGAAAGGGGGGAGGGCATTATGCAAAAATAAATAGTAACATGACATTAATAAGCATGGTTGATTGTGAGAGCTTTCGTGGGGATTATTAGTGTTTCAAATATATAATTCTCTTCAACTTATTTGTTTCTATTTAGTAACTTAATAGGTTTCTATTTTGCTATATTCTATAAATATGTCCAAGTTCAGTAATAAGTGAGAAAACCAGTTTTTTTGTTTATCCAGTCAGTATTTAATACAGGTGGCGCAATAAAGTGTTAAAATATAACGATGCACATCTTTTAAAATTCAACATATTGTAAAATTATTAATCCTTCATGTTATAGAAAGACCCTCTTGATATTAGAGAAAATTAGGGTTTTTAAGAAAAGCCGCTTATCAATGAATTGTTATTTGATCAATACGATCAATCAAATTTAGATTAACTCATTAACCGATACCTTGCATCCCTAATAGACATACTCCTAAGCGGTTCTGAAGCACTAATGTTGTAAATTTCATCCCAATGCTTTCTGTGAATTTTTATAAAGGCATTCCAAATTTTAATTATAGATTAGTACTGGAAATTATAAGAAATTAAGTTAGCTTCTAAAAGGAGGGCAGTGGTTGGCTGTAGATACAAAATAAGAATCACAGACAGCAACTTACTAAATCCAGCAAAGTTTAGCCTAATTTTCTCAAGGTTAAAAATTAGATTTTAGAAGCAGTGGGTAATTGGTATGGTGTAAAAGGGTCATATTTTATTCTTGAGGGAATTAACAGTTTGAGTTTAGCTAAAAATAAAAGTTGACATTATTTACTGCGCCAGTAAAAAGAAAGACGTGTTTTTAACAATGAAAAAAATAGTACAAAGACATCAAAAAGGATTTTTTTTCTTCATCTTTATTTCTTTTGTGGATACTCCTTACATGAAGTCAGTTTCAGCATATGTTCTGAGGATGGTGTGTTGGGCTGGCAGTAAGTGCTGCTGGATGATGTCCGACTTGGTGGCTTTGCAGACATGTTAAGGTATCATATAGACATCAGGACTAATGTCACATGTTGGCACCTCATGTGTGCAAGAGTGAGAAATAGGACAGGAGAAAAAAAAGGAAGTGTGAATGTCACTTTGAACTGTCACACTGTTGCACCCCCTCCCCAATAACACACACACATATACACTTCCTAATGAGGGAGATAGGGGCTTCTGCAGTGCCAAACCAGAGGCCAAGGTGGGAGAGACACTTCTTTCTCTGCACCCATTGTAAACACTTCGAACCCCTCCGCCACCACCGCTTCCTTTCTCCAACACACACAAACACCCAGCAAGGCCTCTCAGGGCCTGACAGGCTTAGATAAATCAGGCTTTCGACACTCCTCCGCCCTCTCCGCCTCTCCATTCCTGTTGCCCCTCCCTTTGCCACCTGGGGTGGGAGGATAGTGCTAATTTCCTTCAGGGAGAAATGGAGGGGAGGGAAACGAGGGACGGTGTGAGTGTGTGTGAAGATGGTAGGGTGTTAACCTAGAAGCGTATGCACCTGGCAGGGGAAGAGGAAAGTCCTTGGGATCAGAAGCATGAAGATCTTCCAATGTGACCATCAGGTTTCTCAAAAATAAAGATATTAATGTTTCAGGTAGGCTGAATGTGATTGTCTGTATTGGATAAAAATGCATGAAACAGGGGAAAAAGGTCTGTAAAACTCAAAGTGTTCTGTTGTCTGATCAAAATATGTCTCACGTTGTGTCTGTTGTTGTTTGTGGACTGTAGAGTTGGTCGTGAAATACAGACCATAAAAAAGAATTGCCCTGGAATCTGAAAAAGAAGCTGTAGTTTTAACACACTTATTTATGTCTATGTTGTTTAACAGAAGTATTCAGTATATATACACACTCACTGGCCATTTCATTATGTATACCTTGCTAGTATTGAGTTGGATCTGACTTTGTCTTGAAAACTGTCTTATTCCTTTGTACTATAGATTAAACAAGATGTTGAAAATATTACTCATTGACTTAGTTTCACATCCATAATAAAAATCAATCGTTATATCATCTTCCAAAATGGTGTACTGTAGAGACCTTTGCAGTCACCAGTTTAAGATCCTTTGAGTTTTATTCCTTGTGTTTCATCTTACCAAAAAGAGAATTCATAATATGAGAAACTCATCATAAAGAGATGGACATGGTGACCAATAAGGCTCCTGAAGGCATCAGTATTTAAACAATACTTAACTGGCAATAATTAGCCTTAAATGTACCACAAAAATATCGTCCACACCAAAAAACCTCCTCTATCAACCAAAGCTGCTGATGCAAGGCAGGATGAATCCATGCTTTCTTCTTGTTTACATCAAATTCTGTTTAGAAAATCTGAAGGTTTCAGCTGAAATTGCAACTTACCAGACCAGACATCGTTCTTCTTATCTGCTATTTTCAATTTTATTTTGTGAGCCTCAAATGCAGCCAGAGTTTACCACTCTTAGAAGACAGGTATGGTAACCAGTGGTCTTCTGCTTCAACTTTGAATGTGCTGTATTCAGACATGGTATTCTACAAACTGGTTGTAGCAAGTGGTTAGCTGAACTACTGTTGCCTTTCACCTCGATCCAGTTTACCCATTTATTTTTCTGACTTCAGACATCAACGAGGCATTTTTGTCCACACGGCTGCCTGGATATTTTTGTTTTCAATAATCTCTTGGTAAACCAAAGAGTGAAACACGAGCAGCATCACTCCAGACAGTTATTTAAACAAATATTTTTTTTTCCATAAAAAAAAATCTACACATCTACAGAGCCTCTAGGATTCAAGACAACAAAACTCTAAAGTGCTAATGACACACCAATGTGCTAATATTGTAAAACATTTTAACTAAAATTCAAAAGAAGATCTGAACTATGGCAAAAACGTTTACCCCCAAAATTGCTGCTTGTTTTCTTTCACACCATTTACCATTTTCTTCAGTCATTAACTTACATTTAGGAACAAAAACAGTGTCAGGAGAAAGTGCCACATGTGGGTGACAAACCTAATCTCGTGGCTTTGTTGTTGGAAGTTTCAAGGAGCGATAAGTAAGAAATCTACTGTAAAATTAACCAAATTAATTAATTCTCTGTCTTAATGCCAAAGAGAGCCCAATAGATTTTACTTTCAAAAGTGGAGTATTACTGCTTTAGTCATAGTGCTCCACTTGACTAATATATTCAAAAAGCTTATTTAAAGATTTTATTCTGGTACTATTCCATGTTTAATGGACCCAAAAACAGGAAGATAGAGAAGAAAAAAAAGGAAGATAAAAAGATTAAACATAATGCTAAAAAGGAGGAAATGGGGCAAAAATAGAGGAGAGGAAAAGAGAGAACAAGATAACATCATTGGAGTCTGCTTCTACACCTGCAAAGAGAGACCAAAAAAAACAGCAAAACCAACCGATAAAGTATTACTGGTACAAAGTAGTCATCTGGCAATCAGAAGGTTGTGGGTTCGATTCCAGCTTCCCCTTGTTGATGTGGCAAGGGGAAGGGCACTTAACCCCAAATTGCCTACCGAGCTGCGACTTGGTGTATGGGGAGTGTTGGCCTAGTGGTTAGAGCAGCGCGCTTGCACTCAAAGAAGAATGCAAGTACACGGTTCGATCCCCAGCGCCTGCAATCTGGGTCCCTGAGCAAGACCCTTACCCCAGAACACTTCCCAGGCGCTGCACATGGCAGCCCACTGCTCCCCAAGGGTGTTGGGTTAAAAGCAGAGAACAAATTTCATTGTAATGTATGTTTCAATGTATGTTTCAATGATAATAGTAATTACTATATTACTATAAAGTGACAGCTAAAGCTATTGATCGGGCTTTTCTGTATAGAAGTGAATCTGTTAGTACATGTAGGTGTTTGTGAGTGTGCACTTGTGTATGTAAGGTTTATCCACAAGAAAAATGCTAAATGGTGGTTGTGAGGACCAAAGACCTGCCCCCAGACACCGGGGAGACCAGAATCCCAGACGCCCTATAGGACCCCCAGAGCAAAGGTGCCCAAGAGGGCATCTCCATCCTAGGGAGGAGCAGGGAGGAGCACCAGGAAACACTCCAACAGCCACAGTGCCGAAGCCCCTCGGAGCCATGGGGCCCAGGCCACAAGAAACAGCTGCCAGAAGTGAGTCAGCACAAACCCGAGCATCCAACCCCGGACACCGAGGACCACCAACATACCAGAGGGTCGAGGCGCAGTCCAAAACCCAACCTGACAAATAGGCAAACATGTTTCCACCCTAGTGCCCCCACATGCATACACACAAAAAAAGGAAAGTGGTACACACACTTGCACTCACCATCCTATACTCCCAAGTCAAGGTACTGGCACCCCAGAGGGGTATTGAGCCCCAAAAATCATTTTTGTTTGTCATCTGGGATGGAAGTAACATTCCCTATAAATGATTGGTCCTCTACATCAACAATGTCTTAGCCAAGTTTTTTTCCTTTCAAAGTTAGAGGTACGATGCAGAGCTACTTTGGTGCAGTGTGTGTAGCACATGTTTACTTCCTGGTTCCTGAGCCAATCAAATGAGTGTTCCCAGGGTTGCCAAGACAGAACGCAGCATTTGGTATTTTACGTTGGCAAAAGAGCAGCAGCCTGCAAGCATGGAACCCAGTAAGAGAAGCAGACCAAAAATAGAACACCATATACCTACCCTGTGTAAGTAAAAGTTCAATGAGGTCGTTGGGAAGTGCATTTGGCTGCATTTCACAGCAGCAGAGGACAACTGAATAAACGGCATAGGCTGTTGTCAGTGGCAGGCTGTTGGCCCTTTTTTGGATGTCTGCATCTCTGTGTGGTAGCTGTTTATTCAACAATAACAATTTACTTTGGATAGTATTCACTTGTCATCTTGAAATTAGCTGCTCAATGTCCTCCTCTCTCTTGACTTGGCAACCTGTGCAAAACACTCCAAAGGGGAGAAGGGGGGAGGGGGAGATATGTTGTTCTGATTAGAACAAACTTATTACTTAGAATAATTTTGGACAGCATAAACTGTGTGTTTGATAACACAATCTTTGTTGCCTATCACTTAGGAAAATGGTCCAGACCCTGATATTGGTCAAACATGAAAAATAATCTTGAATATTCTAACATTTGTATATTCTTAGATTTATTTCAATATAATAATTGTTGTATTGTGGAATATGTGCTGGATCTCAGCCCGGTTTCTAAAGGTCTACATAAATCAGATTCATAATTTGTGTTTAAATAGGTGGTAAAAGTCCACACTGGATCTTTAAGGAAGAAGGGAGATAACTTAAGTAAGAAGTCAGCATTATTGATGCCATGACAGTTCCACTGGTGTTAAATAACAAAAACTGAGTGAAATGCTGCTTTTAATCCTACTAAAATCAGTCCTCTGGGGCTAATTATGTTGCTGGCTGTGTTCCGGTGCCACCCTGTGTGAAGGAAAGTCAAGAAGCAAAAGGAGCTCTGACCACTGCAGAAACTTTCTCTCACCTGGGCCTTCATTTGTGAGACAGTTTAATGGCCTTTTAGTGGCCTCTTCAAGCGGAAAGCTGCTTGCAAAAACACATATGTCCAATGGTGGCCAATAAGCAACTCAATGGAAAAGCACTTTCAATACACATACTTTTTTCAAATTTTATTTTTTATTATTTTATTTTTTTTGCCTGATTGTTAAGACAAGGACTGTTTCAAATGTTTTAATTGAAAGGGGAGATACGGCCCTTCTTTGCAGCCCATCTGCTGAAAAATTGATATCTGAGCCACAGTTGCCCTCTCAATTCCATCCACGAACAAGCGTGAGATTTCCAGGGTCTTTTTCATTTATTTTGTGTAATTGAAATATGAGGCACACTTGAGGTACCATAAGAATGAAGGGAAGTAATAAACAAAACACTGTTTCTATTTTTTTGACATAAAATATTTTAATACCATCAACATTCTCTTTTTTTTTTAGGCCTTAAAAATGCTAACAACCCCCACCTGTATTTGTTAAAGCCTTTATTCGACAAGACAGTCAGCAGAAAATTCACACCTTATTTTTAGGACTTCTCCAGCCATTGTTGTGAACTTAGAGATCTTGGCACTACATAGACAAGTATGGCAGAAGTTTTCCTATGGACAGACGGGGTGCAACTGTTGTTTAAGGCAACATTCACTTAGAAAACCACCAAATTTGGTTCTATTCAGAAGAGTCAACAGCACAAACAATACTCTCCCATTCCCCATTTTGATATTCTCTTCTTCTGGGTTTTTAAAATTGTAGACAGCTATTATGATGTCTGCATGTGCATTCATTTCTGTCATGAATGGGGTTCTTGGTTATGTTTTTTTGGGGCTGATTGACTCATTTCTCCCATTCCTTGCTCCACACTCCTTTCAATTACCACAATCAGCTTCACCTGCCACTGACTAATTATCATCAAGTCTTTCCACCTGGTACTCCACCTACATATACCAGCTTCCCTCAACCGTTCCCTGCCAGAACGTCTCTCATTCACTGTCTGCATGTACTGTATGTTCCGCAGCGCTCGTGTGATACCAGCCTATCCAGCTGGTACTGTGCTCGCCTTGTCCTCACTGGTTCTACTTTCTGCATGTCACCTTCACCTTTTCAATGAATCTCTTTAAGAAAAAGAAAAAACACAAACTCTGTCCTTCTTGAATATCGGGTTCACAAGCAATACAAAATTCTACTGATTTATTTCATGTCGTGCATGAACTAGGTATTCACTGTAAGAAAAACTGGGGTTTTGCTGTTGACTTGACAACTGAGACAGCAATGTTTTTTAATCATTACACCAGTGGTCTCCAACTCCACGACTCAAGGTTTCGGTCTCCTGTAAATTAAAGATGTATGTCTGTTTCAACTATGTTGAAACAGACATAGTGAGGTAGTTTAGCCATTTGATTCATGTTTGTAGGGCAAGGGACATGTCTAAAATTTGCAGGACATCAGCCCTCTAGGATTTGAGTTTGAGACCAATGCATTACAAACTGTGCCATTGTCAGAGAAAATATTTCCGTTTTCATCAGAAAATGTCATGTAAACAGAGCCATATATCATTGACCTGGCCGATATTTTTGACCTCCTCCAACTTTTCCCCCAGAAGAGTTCAATCAATCAATCAATCAATCAATCAATCAATCAATCAATCAAGAGTTGGAGGAGGTATCTGGTTAGAGGGAAGTCTGGGTGTCCCTGCAGAATCTGCTGTGTATGAGTGCAAGCGCATTCAGCAAAGTGCTTAGTTTTGGAAACCGGAGAAGGTTTTGTTGCACACCTTTAGTTGGAACCACACACGCACACAATACAACTGTTTATAAATGATCAACAAGTTAAAACCGGTAAGAATGCCTCAGCAAAGCAAGATAGAAAAATACTCCTATATGCTCAGTCTGTTTGTTCTTCATATATTATGTTGTGTTACAGTAAATTTGAATAAGAAATTATAGCGGTTGTCTGAGATTGTGCTAACATTGAGGTGAACAGGAACAGTTTGTCAAAAAGCTCCAGATGGACATTATGTCAGTTTGGTGGAACCCAATTACAATACTGTTCCTGAACTTGAAATTATTAAATGTCCAAATTAAAGAGAGTTTTATTTCCTGATCTTAAAAAAACTTTTACTTCCAAATAAAAAAGTATTTATTTATTTTAATTTTTAAATATTTAGGTAATTGCATGGAATAATTTTTGGAGCTTAACAAAAAGATGAGATTAATCCCAATAAATGTGCCATTTTTTGTATTATTATTATTTTTTATTTTCTTTTATGTATATTAACCATTTTTGTTGTGGTCAAATGATGGATATACTTTGTAAAAGAAGGAAATCTGAAAAATATAACTAGAAAACATGGGATTTAAGGAATAACATTAAAATCTTTGGGTTTTAGGTTTTGCCAGCCTGTTGAAGACAGCTTGCTATTTTTTTTACTAAAGGATCATTTGTGTTGTTTTGTGTCTGTTCAAAAAACAACAACCTGTTTTTCATTCTGTGGCTTTCAGCATTTGTGAGACTTAATTTTTGTTTGTTTTAATTGGTTTTATTGTGTTTTAATCTTTTGTTGTTAATGTATTCTTATTATTTAATGTATGTGTAATTTCAGCACTTTGTTTCCACTGAAAGCACTGAATAAATAAAGTTGGTATGGTAGCTGGGATGATACTGGGTATTTATATGTTTTACCTCAGTTGTTTTGATGTTTGATGGGTCTTGTTGCGTTTAAGTTAAACTTATTTGATTTTGTTTATTCTTTTGTAAAATAGTAGAATTGGATGTGATATGGAAGTTATTAAAGTTAAGCACAGTAAGTTAATTTTACTAAAACAACACTTTGCTGCAATGATAAGCCCAACTTAGCTTCATAAGCAAATAATTAGAGGCATAAAGTTGCATTTGTTTTCCTTCTACATCCTGGTCAAATTTCATAAAAAGAAATTGCACCTCACTAGTTGTTCCATACCTTTGACCTTATCAAGAAATTAGGCTTGTTTGACTCTGACAACTGCTAAACTACACCAGAGTGGGGAGTTTGCAGAAAAAAAACAAGAAAACCATCCTAATGTGTAGAAGTCAGACAAAAGGGGGACAAGGAATCTCTTCCAGGTCAATTAAATTAAAGCACACCGGGATGACGAAGATGAAAGAAACATTTCTAACAGACTGAAACGGACAGGAATGGGGGATAAGACAGGAGGACAAGAATAACACACTCTTGAGGAGGAATTTGCCCTGCCAGAGTTAACAGAGAAGGCAGGGGAAAAAAAAGTGCCTACATTGTTGTTTTCATTATCTGGCTGCTGTCATTCTGCAGGCTTTGTGAAATGAAAGCGAGGGATGAACAAAAAAAGGAGGAGGAGGACAATGATAAGGAGTGAGGTAGAGGGACAGAGGGAAGGAGGGAGGAGAAAAAAAATGAAAACGAAGGAGAGGAACAAAAAAAAAAAAGCTGTGAAATTAATCTTTTGTGCCGAGCCTTTACACGTGCCACAGACAACAGACATGCTCAGACAAAAGCCCGGACCTGGAGAAGCTGCCTGGGTGTGATTGATGAAGAAAGTAAAGGTGTCAGAAGTGTATTATGTAAATTAGCCCAGGCAGGGCCCATTTCGGCATCAAATGAAAGACCAGGAATGCACGTGGGTGTGAGAGAGAGACACATACACACACACACACACACACACACACACACAGTGTATATGTGTGTGACACAGAGGGTGAGATTGTCCGTGAGCGCAGCAGCCGTGCCATCTTTCATCTCACAGGACAACCCTGGACCTCAGTCTCTTCCACGGCTGCTGGTTCAGACCTGCCAGGGAGGATGAACAAAGACAGACATGTTTGCCTGAAAGAAAGAGCTTTTATGACAGACAGGAAAATAAGGGTAGGAGGGCAATTTTAGGGAATACACTCCTTCTGGTTGACCAGCGTGCGGGACATCTCTCGTCTTACGGATCCTATCTCCTATCATAGTAAACGTATACAGTTACATTTCCCAGCAGCCCTCTATCTCCCACCAGGGAATACAGTTATTTCAGTCAGAGTCGTAAAGACTGCCATAAAGAGCCTGTCTGTCTGATTCTCTGTGACAGTCTACAGGCTCAGGGAGGGAAGATTGAACTGCTGTGTGAAGAGGTGTGTGTGTTTGTCCATTGGTAATGTTATGGACAGAAGCAAGTCTTTTGTGGTATGGAGGGTGTCTCAATATGAAGACACAGCAGGAAAATAGCTATCGAATGTGCCTGTGTTTTTCTCAGTAAATATATTTCTGATGAGCCTGGTGACGTGAAATTAAAATCACATGTTGGTTGCAGCCCAATTAGTCCACATACACAAGGAAATGAAAACATTGGTTAACATTATCATGAATATTGTGTAGTAAAGTGGTACTTCACAATAAATATTTATGACATATATGAATATAAGCTGAACAAGACATAAAAAAGCCAAAAAAAACAAAAACATTTAAATCAGCTTTTGAAAGAAACCCAGCAGTCTTAGAACAAATTAATATCCACTGGTTTAGTCTTAATTTATAGTCTTGAAAAATAAGTTATATTTAAAATATATCAATGCCATTGGGTTAAGGCGTATTTTTAAACTTCTGATTGTTCAAGTGAGCATCCTTGTGGCCTTGGTCCAGGTTTGAGAAGAAAATAATTTTACCGTAAACGAGCTGGTTTCTTGTAATTTTTTTCTAACAGAAGAGTCAAAAACTTATTAGAAGGAAGAGGTGTCCAAGGGCCACTGGCAGAGGGCGTCAGAGAGGGCAGGTGCATTAAGACAGACTAGAATGCACTCAGCTGAAATGCCGTCTCTGCAAACACCACGCTTAAGATGCCACTACTGAAGAAAAAGCTGTTGACGTTACAGCAAGCGGGATTAAATTGGAGGCAACCGGACTTTTGCTCAGTTTTTGACAGAAAAAACTGAGTAAAAGTCTACTTGTCTCCAAATAAAGTCTGTTTTTTTCACATATGTTTTTTACAGAACATTTGGACAAGCCAGTCAAATACCGCGACAACATAGTAGTTAAATGAGACCAAAACCTAACTCTGTAGATATCACTGCACCACATCCTGTTTGGGAAAACAAATGGAATTGTACATCTCTCCAATACACTATACCATCAGTGATAATAATAATAATAATAATAATAATAATAATAGAAATAGATTTTATTTGTAATGTACTTTACATTTCCAGGAAATCTCAAAGTGCTACAGTTATAGAAAACAGATAATAAAACGAGGAGAGGGACATTAAAATGTAATTAAAGTACAAAAGTAAAGGTTTTAAGGCAATTATACGCAAGAAAAGCAAAACAAAGCAATTAAAGGAGACTGTTAAAACATTGTATAAAAAGGAAGGTTCGGAGGTGTGAACATCATGATGTGGGGCTGTTTTTCAGGATATGTTACTGGCAGACTGTGTAAATGTCACTATTTTCAGTTATATAAAGAAATTCTTGAAAAGAGGAACCCAGTAAAAAACAGATGCTAGAGTGGCCCCAGTCCATCACTCGCCTTTAATCCAATCGTAAAACTAAGGAGTGCACAAACGAGGCCCCTTGAATTTACAAGATTTTAAAATACTTTGATTGCTCAGGTGTAATTTTGACCAAATCTTACACAGACATATTCAAGTTTTAAATACATAAAACCTTTTTCCGAAGTGTTGGATACATTCTGGTAAACTTCTTCAGTCCTTATTCCTCGTGTCATTTTTTTTTTTTTTGTGTGCCATAACCTATTTTCTGGATCTCACTGTGTTGATCTCCTTATATGTGCGGATTACCTCTGTGGATTATTACTGTCTGTTTTGAATTTTCTGTCAACAGTCTCATTAAAAATTCATTCACAAAGAAATATGTAACGTAAGATGCATAAATTGTTGGAATGAGCCCTTTGTGTTCCACTATCCAACCGCACAAACTCACAAAACCAACATATTCAGCACCTTCTGACTGGATGGGTGGGTTCCAACCTCTTCTGTTAGCACACCGGATGTCACTTTTAATAGGATGACAAAAACAATCTATCATGCATTCACCTACACTGAGCAATACAAAACAGGATAAGGGAAATTGATGGCATCCTCTGCTCTAATTCTCACCATGAGTGGCGTCCCTCCGTGATTGAAACAGACAAAGATGTATAGGGTTACCCCAGCGTCATGGAAGCGCTAATTGCCGGTGCTTGTCATTTGCCAAAGCATTGTCTCAAAGGCTAACTAGAGGGCTAGCTCCCTCTTTTTTTTTTTTTACAACTATCCTTTGTGTTTTTGTGTTTGCGTGGCAGCTGCAGACAGGCTGCTGAGAAAGCTGTTTCCATCACTGCAGTAGCCAGTTATTAACGAGTTCATAAGTGAGCGCAGGCCCCGGCTATTTCTCCGTGTTAGTATTTATTAAGAGTCCACGAAGAAAGGCAAGGGCCCACGCTGGTAATGAATGGAAGAAACTGAGTGTAATTGAGCCTTATTAGGCCACAGCGGAGAGATGGAGAGAGAGAGGGGCAACAGGACGGCAGGATCGGGAAGAGAGGCATGGAATGAGAGAGGGAGAGAAAAAAGAAGAGACTTGCTTTGTCAAAACCTGTTCCACTTCTGTGCCTCTGTTTATTAATTTCGTCACCGACGCACACAGCAGAGTAATTTTCAGATCTCTTCCACTACACTGCTTCCTATATTTACAGTGTAAGTATGAATGACAGTCCAAACTGTTCCACCATGCTGTACAAAGTGGTGAACAGTGGGTAACACAGCAGATGGGCATGCCCCTCCACCAGGGTCCACATAGGGGAGTCATGGCATGGTGCTGTAGAGCTTACAGAGGCTGGAAACGAGCATTACTTCAACGTAAAGTCAAAGTTCAAAAAAGGTTAAAAAAACAAAACAAGTGGACTTCTATTCCGAAACTATAGACGTTTCGCTTCCCATCCAAAAAAGCTTTCTCAATTTGAAATGTCTGGAGTAGTGTGGCGTTCTAAGCTTTATAGACCTGCTGGCAGGCAGGTGGAAGCGAAACGTCTTCAGTTTCAGAATACAAGTCCAGTTTTTTATTTTTTAATCTTTTTTTTGGATTGATCATGACCTGGATGACCTGGACGTTGGTGAATCTTCACCAACGTAAAGTCAAACTGTTGAGATAGAAGCACTAATGTTTCACCAGGGTGAGGCTGATGTGTTTCCATTAGTATCTGTTAAGCTTTCCTACTGAGGAGTCCGTGATGAAGGCAAACAAAACCAGAAAAAAATTTATTAAAGTAAATATTGAAGATCAGCTATATGCGAGCTATGAGAAGGTCACTTATTATCAGAAAATGTTTTTTTAAGGCAGTCTAAACTAAACATCTGATTAGAATTTGCACCGTTTGCTAGGAACTTATAGAGAAATGGCTTTTGAATATTAATTTGATGGGATGTTGATCAACAGCACTTATTTCAAACCATCTGATGCAATCAAAGTACTATAGTCACATGGTTTTGAGTGAAATCAATCCAAGGTCAGTCTCATGTCAAGTGTGAAAACCTGTCACTGTCTGAATTCACTATTATTTAAGATACCCCCCCCCCCCAAATAATTCAGTAGCTTTTAGAGCCACCTCTCGCAGAAATCGCTCAAGTAGGTAATTTCTGTCTGACTTTCTTTCACATTATTGTGGATGAGTTTTGCTCCAAGGTTCTTTAAATCTTTGCTTCAGTTCATTGAGATTAATAGACGTTTGTTTCTGCAAAGCTTTGGCAACACCTAGATTATTTTTTTTTTAAGTATTTCTGTTGTAGATTTGCTGCCATGTTTCAGATCATTGTCGTCTTGATAACTCATTTTGGGACATTGATTAAAAAGAAGGCTTCACACTGGTCTCCACAAAACTTTGATATACAGAGAGGTACAGTAACTTTAAGATGTCCAGGTCCCGAAGCTACAAAAGCCTAAGCAATTCGCTCTTGACCACCATGCACTTTAAGTGTGGATATGCTGTGTTTGGTTTTCTGCAAACACAGTATTGCCCATTATGGGCAACCATCTTAAGTTTATCAGTCCAAAGGGCTTTTATTTTCCATTCATCCTAATTTTTAGTGAACCTAGATCATATGATGCTATGTTATTTTTAGGGCTGGGCAAGTTAACGCGTTAATTTCGCGTTAACTCATTAGACTATTAACGGCGATATTTTCTTTAACGCGCGTTAACGCATGTTGGTCACATGCTTTTATTTTGTGAAGGTCTGTTGCTGCGGTGTAGGGGTTTGAATCAGAACAGTAGGTGGCGATAATGCGCCAATAACCTCGCTGTCAGCCCAGCCTCAGATTCAAAGAGGAAGAAAGGTGCTGGCCGGAAAAAAACACAGCTGACATGCGGAAGGCGGTGTTTCCCGCAGGTACCGCGAGCGAGCTTAGGCGATTCGAGGCGAGGCGGTGAGTTGGCGAACGGAACAAGTTTTGTGCGGAGCGGAGCGGAGCGGGGGGGGGTGTCTGCATCGACGCCGTCGGTGAAGTCGCTTCTCGTTTCAAAGTATCCATGTGTTTTTGCCTGTTTTTCCCTGCCATTCACTATATGCGCGCGAGAAAGCAACAACAAAAAACCGCGTGTCAACGTCAAATAAACGCAAGCAACGCAAGCATATCGAGTTAGCAAGCATTTCAGTTTAAAGTTCTTCCAGCATGGAATATGACAGAAACAAGTTAGTTGGAACCACTGCCAAGTTAAACTTTGGTATTGAACATAAAATGGTAATGCTGCTCCCTGCTGTTACCTCAGAAATTGCCTGTTTTTGGTAGATTTTTTCCCCATAAAGAGAATTCCCTGTCAGTGGCAATAAGCTTTAATTTATTATTATTGCTATTTTTTGTTTTACATGTTTAAGTTGAGCTTTACACTAAATATGTGTTACTGATAAGTGCTACAAATGTTACAACACTTTTGTTCATATGGCAGCAGAACATTAAAATAAAAGTGCTCTTTACACTACTTTTGAATTCATTCTTGGAGTTTGTAAATACAATGCGATTAATCGCGATTAATCGCGATTAATCAGTGCGATTAATCGCGATTAAATATTTTAATCGTTACCCAGCCCTAGTTATTTTATGATATTGGTAACCCAGTTTGGACCATTGATTAAAAAAGAGGGCTTCACATTTGTCTCCTCAATTTCTGAGATTGTTGCTGAACTCCTGTCCTCCCATCCCCCCCTAAACTTAATTGGCCCCATGCCAAAATGTTGAAATAAGTCCCCAACCACCATGAAGAAATCTCACTCAGTTGACTGTTTTTATTTTTCAAAAAGGATCACATGAATCTTCAAACTTTGTGCTCAACCATTGCTTTAACTGAATTGTGTCTCACTTTGACAAAAGGTAAAAAGGAATGTACAGTTGCTATGAGGTCCCTTGTCCTCTTTTTAGATGAAAATTAATTTTTAATTTCATGTGGAAACCAAGGTCCAGTGTCTGGAGGAAGAGTAGAGAAGCACTAAATCCAATTTTTTTTTTAGGTCCAGTGTGAAGTTTCTTCAGTCAGTGATGATATGGTGATCCATGTCATCTATTTTTTTTCCACTTTTGTTTTTATTAAGTCTAATGTAAGAATCATAACTCTTGATTGTCATCATGTAACCATACTGAAATTTTGGTGAGAGAGTGGCACAGAATTCACATATAATACAAAGATACAATTCAAAGACATTAATGTTCAAGTTGAATGTACAAAACACCACTTCCTAAGAAGCTAAAAAGTTTACAAACAGTCCTTAGCATCTACCCAGGAACACTAGAGAACTCCACAAATCACCCTTTTGATAAGCTTTTTATGAAGATATAGATTTTAATTACATTTGTTGAGCAGGACAGAGCAGCTGTCTACACAGTCAAAAGTACCCAATCTCTGCTCACTAATATGTTTGGTGGGCTAGCTAACTCCCATGACCTAAACACCATAGAGGAACTGTTTTCATGAACAGAAGAGACAACAGACTCAACAATGCAGATTGGCTGCAACCAACTATTGAGTCAATTTACTGTGATTTACATGGACATACTTTTAAGTATGCACATTTTTAATTGTTTAATGTAATGCTCAAATTTCCTGAGAACTTGAAATGAATTGATTCAAAGAAATCTATTTACTTGTGGATTACTTTTTAATATTGTAATCCAGTGTGTGTGTGTATATATGTGTGTGTATATATAATATACACACACACACCAGATTACTTTTAATATGGCACCGTTAGAGAAATAAGAGAGCTCGCAAAAGATTGCAAAAATATCTGATGGCATAGGTAACAAAAATAGATATTAACTAGGCAAATTACAATGACAGTATATGTGGCTGGAAGCTGAGCCCTTATAATGTATCTAAATTTAGGTATGTGTCTTATTTTTTTATTTAATTTTTTTGGTCTCTCTGTTTTAGGATTTTCCAACAAGCTGAGCTGAACACATTGTCCCACCTGGACATTTTCCAAAAGCAGATGATGCCATTTTTTTTATTATTCAATCCTCATATTTACACACTGAACAATGTTGTGTATAGCCAAACTTGTGCCCATTGACACATTTTATTTATTACCATCACTGTATCAGTGTTACTGTTACACACCATCCTCATTGTTTTCCATATCAACCAGCTTAATGTCTCTGTTTCTCAAATTTAATCTGCTCTCAATTGGCTATTTTGTGCTTAGATTGGCCTTTTTCTGAAAGTGTTCAGTTTTTTTGTCAATGTCTTCCACCTCTCCAATATTAAAGTGTAGGCTATTTGCCTCTACAAGCTTAAGATTATTATACCTATATAAAATATTTTTTCATTAAAAAAAACTTACCTGCAAAAGTCTGAATTTTGAGTTTGGCTCTATTTAGCTCCTTTTTCCACTTCTTTTTTAATCTTATCATCATTCCTTCCCTTCTCCTTTTCCCATATTTCTTTGCCTGTCTCACTTCTCTCCAATTCTCCTTCTCATTTGCCTGCCTGTTTCTTCTTCCATATGCAGGAACTGTCATTATATGTTAAGGCGTATCAGTTCTCTGCATGCATATGAACCTCTCTATTTCTCCCTGTCTTTCATGTTTCCCTGGCAGTCATACATTATGTTGGAGAGACAATACCTCCTCCAGATAATGTCATAAATGAGGGAATTTACATACATATGCTTGCATGTGCGACCGCAGCCTCTCATATCTGTCGCACTTAACACAGGCCGCATTTCAACTTGTGTCTGTGTGTGATTGTGAATGTGTGCATGTGTGTGCGTGTGTGTGTGTGTGTGTGTGTATGCGTATGTCTGTCCATGTGTTTGAAGTGGCGCTCCAGTGGGACCATCATTAGAGTGGATCTAGACTAATGACACAGGAAACTGATTCACACAGAGAGAACTTCTGTAAATCTCTCTCTCTCTCTCTCTCTCTCTCTCTCTCTCTCTCTGTCTCTCTCTGTCTCTCTCTGTCTCTATGTCTCTCTCTCTCTCAATCACACACACACAGACACACTGTTTATGTATCTGCTTTGTGAAGTGGAAAAGTAGGATTAGATCTCTTTACTGAAAAGAAATATGACTGAATTAATTACTTATTTAATTGATCAGTAATCCTCTTAATGTAATTCTACTAGCAATAAAAAAAAAATATTTCACTGACACATTGACATCATGTGCTCAGAAATGCACAATTACAGATCAAAACATCAAAATGCTCAAAAGAAAGTTTGAAAATTTTGTATAATTAATGTAAAGCAATTTGCGGACTGGTTTGTTGCATTTTATAACGGTTCCGTTTTGTGATAAATCTTTTTTTGTGCTCATATTTTATTTGAATAAGAAAAGTGATTTTTGTGGCATAAAGTGCAGAGAGACCTGCATTGTGGACAGTTATGTTGTCAAACTCGTCACAGTTAAACTTTAAACTTGTTCCACATCATCACCATCACTTACTGAAAGAACATATTGTAAAATCTAAGATATTGCGGCTTTGCCCATTGTAAAGTATCTCACTCTGACACTTGTAACTTGTTTTAACGAAAGTTCTTATTAGTTTTCCTTGTTTAAATTCTGTGCCAGCCAGACAGCTTCTTCCGTGGAGTGATTCTCCCTGTTGGCAAACTGCAGGCTGACCAGGCCAGCAGGGATGGCGTCCTTGATGTGTTGCAGGAGGATCCTCTCCAAGCACTTCATGATGACGGGGTCAGAGCAACAGGACGGTAGTCGTTGATGCAGGTGATTGTTGTTTTTTTGGGGACAGGCATCACAATGGATGGTGTCAGGTAGGCAGGGACCAAGGAGAGCTGCAGGGAGAGGTTAAAGATGTCCAGAAGAACCCCTGCTACTTGGTCAGCACATGATTTTAGATTCCGACCTGACACCATGTCTGGACCTGCTGCCTTTTTGGTGCTGACATTAGGGAGGCGGCCCCTTGGTGCAGCTGCAGGATGAGGGGCCGATGCTGAACCTCTGGCTGAGGAAGATGTTCAGGCTCCCTGCTGCTTGGTGACTGGAAGTGTGTAAATAAGCTGTTTAAGGTGTCAGGGAGAACTGGGTCGTTGATGGGCTGCTGGTCGCTGTGCCTGTTGTCTGCGATGGTCCTGATGCCTCTCCACATGTCACGTGGGTTGTTGTTGCTGAAGTGATCCTCAATACGCTGTCTGTACCTATGGTTTTCCTTTGTTATGCCTTTTTCAGTCCACTTCTAGCCCTGCTGTAGACCGTTTTTTCTCCTGATCTGAATGCTGCATTCCGAGCCTTCAGCAGGGACTGTGCTGTCCACCCATGGTTTCTGGTTAGGAAACACTCCGAAAGTATTTTTGGGAAGGACAGCATCAGTGCAGAAGTGAATATAAGACAGCACAGAGGATGTGTAACTTTCTAAGTCAGTGTCCTCTTTAAAAACTTCCCAGTCTGTGCTTCCAAAGCAGTCCTGTAAACTGAGAAGGCCACCTCAAATGGTAATATTAATCTGACAAGCCTCTTAGAAATACATATTCTAACACATTGAGTATGACTACATGGCAACCAGTCTGATGGGTGTGATTCCAGGAAAAAAGAAAAGTTTCTTGACCACCATCACCATGCGCAGTGTTTTCCAGCAAAACTTTAAAAATTAACTATACCTCATTCAGCACAAATTCAAACCATGATTGAGAAGAATAGATTAGCTTGAACTGTAAGCCCCTCTCCCAACAGTTTTTCCCACATGAGAAATCTTCCTTCTCTCTCTCCTGGTCTCCTACCAGTCGACATGCATGAGACTAAACAAGTGCCTCAAGCTTGTGCACAATCCTCAAGAGAAAACAACGCTTTATCAAGGGACTTTTCTTCATTTTCTTTGACATATATGGCTATGTCTCGGGTAAATGTTATTTTCTTATGTGAATGGTCGACACTTGTATTCCATGCTGTTCTGTTTACATACCTTGTCTTGAGCACACTGGACCAGCTGCTGCTTAGGAAAGGCGCTGCACCTCATTGTGCCATTGGCAGAGGACAGTCACCCTGGGTTGTACCCAGTTCGCTGCTTATTCTTACTGAAAAAAGCCTTGATTCTTTTGATTACATAATCTGTTGGTCAATTGTTATTATCAACTCACCATACTTTCCGGACCATAACGCGCACCGAAATCTGAGGCGCACTGTGAATTAATGTGTCTATGTCCACACATAGGACACACCGGATTACAAGGTGCATTAAATATTATTCCCAAATGTCCCTAATATTCCCTAATATCACTGCACTGCAAAAAGAGAACTAAATGTAGGTAAAAGTTTCTTGAAATTGGTTTTTCCTAGATTTGAACAGGGAAATAAGACTATTTTGCACTTAAAATAACAATTCATCTCCATCTTATTTCAATTGCAGGATATCTAATTATCTTATTTTAGGGCTAAAATATTCATTCCATTGGAAAATTATTTAGCTACTCAAATCAAGGATAAATATATGCATTTCAATAAAATGTTACTTTTTGTTCCCGTTTTGCAGTGTGCCCCTCCAGGTACACAGCTTTCTTCTGAGAGGGAGAGCTATCAATCTCTATTGGGAGGACAAAGTAGTTGGACTACACTGCCCTGTTTCTAACATAAAGCCAAAAAAAAACCCATAACTTTTATATTGAATTAACTTACTAGGTTTATTTTTGCTAGCGCGTACTCAGGGCATGGGCTGCCTTACATGAATGCACTTCATGACATTACAGTCAGGCAGTCTTGTAGACAGCTCAGGGGTCCGATCAGAGTACTCTAATGCTCAAAATATCCATTGAGCAGAGCGGCTTCGTTGCTAACCAAAGTACAGTAAAAAAAAAAAAAAAAAAAAGGATGATAGCTATGTTTATATGTACGAAAGTAATTGGAATAAAGGGCCGATCCGAATAAAAATTATTCATGTAAACATTGCAATCGGAATATGATGATTGGATTAAGCTCAATCGGAATGAAATTGTAATCCTAATGGGAGAGTTGGTTTATGCCGATTGATAATCCAATCAATGTGCATAAAAACGCTTGTCAGGCTCAAATTATTCCAAATGTGGCAAATTGACCCGAGTGTGCATATGTGCCCAATGTTAACATATCTCCACATTGTTTAGTGGTGGAAATACATCGGGAAGCAAAACTGTCAGGGCTCCCGATAAAACCTTCTGTTTGAAAAAATAAGAGCTCAAAATAGTTGCTTACTGAGTAATGTTTCAGTCGTAATTAGAGCATCGTGCAAGTCCAGCCTGGGCGTTGGGAAGACAAATAAACTTGTATATTAATGCTTTGTTTGCTATTTTTTGTTATTTAGCAAAGATGGAAGTACTTCTTCTTCTGTGTTTTTTAGAGGAATTTGATAACTACACATGTCAGAGTATTTTTATTCTGAATAAAACCAGGCGCATATACACGCACATTGTGATCGGATGAATTACCCATATAAACGGTATAATCTGATTATATAATTCGAATACACGTTAATCCGATCATGAAATTTTGTGCGTATAAATAAAGCTAATGTTAAGTATGGTGGAAGAGGGTCATGATGTGTCTTTCCTTTTCTCTCAAAGGCCCTGCTGTTGGTACAGGAACAGAAGGGCATGGGTTGAGCTGATTAACATAGAGCTGGAAAATGGCCTGAATCATAACACACAATTCAAGAAAACAACTCATGATCTTTTTTGGTTCAAGGGTTGTTTCAGGAAGGAAATTCACAGAAAATATTGAAGTACTTTTAATTTACATCCTGTGTAAAAACAAACCTTTGCTTCTAAGAATATAGGTTTTCTGGTTAAGCTTTAAAACAGCTAAAATCTGACTGGGCTCAAGATTTATTATATTTATTTGAACGTTTTCACTCATTTTCCATCCTGTCATTGTACCTGACCATGGCACTATGATGAAGAGTAAGAAAGAGGTCCCCAGGCCTTTAGAAATTTGGTCATAAATTTCAATAATCTAGCGCTCAATAAAAATATCTTATCTGATACAATTTTGTGTGCTGGAGAATTATTTCTAAGAGTTCAAGAGCAGACTTTTCAATTAAGTGACTTTGGCAAGGTGAGTCAGTGTCAGCATATAGAAATTGTGCACTTTGCTTTTTTCTCAGAATAACTAGAACTCCTGGTGTTCAATAGCTTTGCTGTTTTGTCAAGGATATGACTGCAAAGTGATAATTTTGTTGGATAACTTATAAGGGATGTGTTATGTGCCACAGTCTCTGCTGAAAGTTACAGAGACCAGACTGACTCTTCCATATAATGCAACATTACCAAACTCTTATATCTCATCCCCGGATAGTGATGTTTTAATTTTTATTTATTTTTTTGTCAGTGTTAATACTCTGGCTCATGCAAAGAAGGGAATGCGATAAGTATAGTTTCTTATTTTGTGTGCAATGTCTTGTATTATCCACAAAATGTTCTAAGAATTTAACATTCTTAGAAGAGGAGAATTACTCTTACAAAGAATTGCTGTTTTAGAAATTCTTAATGTATCTGTCTTGCGGTTGTTGTTTATATAGACAGCACATTTTGATTAGGTTTAGTGATGGTATTCTGACTAAAACTGAATTTAGTTTCCGTCACAATTTCGTCAGTCAGCAGTCATTTTAGTTTAAGTAGACCAGACTCTTATTTTATTACATTCAAAAAGCAAACTCGGGAAAGCATTTTAGTCCCTCTTACATCTTCAAGAAAATAAATTATTTGCACCTAATTAAAGCTTTTCCTTCACCAAAAACTCCTAGTGGGTAACAATACTGAATTTACTTTGAGGCATTAGGTGGGTAATACCTCCCGTAGTTCCCTGACTAATGTGTCAGCCGGTATCATTGCTATTATTCAGTATGTGACCATGGAAAGGGACTTCTGTGTAAAATAGGAGGATTACTTCACTGATGACAAGAAAATTGTTAAGGCTTTGTAAAAAAAAAAAAAATCTTTATCAGCCAATTGCTGCTTCCATTCAATTGTCAAGCAAATTTTAAATTAACTATTAAAATGTGGTTAAAAAAATGTCATTAGGCATGTTTCCATCTACTGGTTTGGAGCGAATTAACCAGGCTACACAAAGTGTAATTTCATCAGAAGCTGACGTTACGCATGGCTGTAATAAACAGGAAGCAGCGGTTGCAAAATAGCATGGACCACATATCTGAGAAAAATAGGACGCTTTAAGGAATGTGTTGCTATCGGCCAAGTTGTAATTGGTCTGTCATGTCAACTAGTATTGGAATGTTACAAGCTGTCCAGAAACCTCAAGCCATATTATAAGAATACGAAAATATCCAGGAAGACACCAAGAGCAGAAACAGCTGATCAGTCATACGCTAAATATTCGTTGTGCCAGAATTTATGCGGCAAAGGTGTTTCCATCCCCCGTTTTGCACATTAACTCTTTTTCAGAAAAGACAAAAAACAACTCGAGTAAGTCATGGTTTTAAAGTGTTTAACCCACATGCAGAAACACTCGGGAGAACAAGTCAGAGTCTTTAACGATTTATTTAGAGAACTAAGGAGATCGCCGAGGACGGCAGGACGCTGGAGGCTCGGGGAACGACGGGAGACTATGGGTTGTCCGGTTTCTAGCACAAAAGGACACGGTTAGATTTTAAAGGGTGGGTTCGAAGAACGTCTAAAAGACTCCTATTAAAATGGCATATTTTTGTGATACATTGCCTTAAAAATACTTTGTCTAAGCAACTTTTGAAGCCTTCATCATTAACAAATTAAGGACTTTATCAGCAAAATTATAGTTTTGGATTGTCCAAGCAACATTCTAGAACCAAATTTAACAAAACACATTTTGACCTAATGTGGGCTGTGGACAAAATATAACTTTTAATCTTTTGCAAGGTAGAATCTGCAGATATTGAGACAAGATGTGGGATGCTAATAGACTCCAACCAAAGTCTTACTAGTTTAAGAGTGATGTTATATCTAGCTGACCTAAGGGCTGTCTTACTAGAAATGTTTCCTTCTCTCCTGTTTGTTAGCAAGCCTGCTGTCACACCTTGACACAGCTGAAGTCACTTCGTCCTGAACATTTTCAATTCCATTTTATTTATATAGCACCAATTCACAACATACGCCATCTCAAGGCACTTTACAAAGTCAAATGCAATCAAATTGTAACGTTCCTGGCACTGGAGCTGATCTGATTATTACTCAACACACCTGGTCAGTCTCCACATTGCTTGCAATCAACCTCTACTAGCTTCACCTGTCTCCACCTGCATATAAGCTCTGTTCAAGTCAGCCTCCAGTGCCAGAACGTCTCTACTCAAACCGTTGGTAAGAGCTTTCAGTCATTCTGTCTTCTAGTTTTGCCTGTTACCCGACCTGTTATTGTCCATTCTCTGTTTCCAAACCTGACTGTCCCAAGTCTGATTCTGTCTGCCTGTTCGAGACCTGTCCACTTGGTTTCTGGAACAACAACCTGCCTGTGAGTAACCGAGCTGGGAGAACCCTTGAGGACTTTGGGGTCCTGCCTGTTACCCGGATCCGGACTGTTCTGCTGCTCATTCATCACTACCAGTCCGACTGCTGAAGCTCTGCCTGCTCCCCTCTAGTTATCTGCCTCTGAGTTACCAGTTTCCGTTCTGTTCCTGCTCTGTTGGATCTCCTGCTAATAAATCCTTGTAAGCATTAGCTCCATGTCTGGCTGAATACTGGGTTCTGTTTAATCAATCATTATACAAATCATAAAGACAGATTGGTCAAAACGTTTCCTATCTAAGGAAACCCAGCAGATTGCATTGAGTCTTGACAAGCAGCATTCATTCCTCCAGAAAGATCAGTGGACAGTCGTCTGTATTGTCAATAGCTTTGCAGCAATCCCTCATACTGAGCATGGATGAAGTGACAGAGTAAGTCAAGTGTATTTGTATAGCAGGCATTTGAAGGTGGTTTACATCATAAAAACACTATAAACACATTGAAGCAGTCACTGGTTGTGAGACCAGTAACAAACATTAAATTGTATCAGGTCAAAACATCAATACACATCAAATATGTAAGAATCCACTTTAACAGGAAGGAAAACCTCCAGCAGAATCAGGCTCAGTGTGAACGGTCAACTGCCTCGACCGACTGGGGGAACACATCTGGCTGCATCCAAAATGTTCTAATTATTGCCCTTAGCTCTTGTTCCTGGCCCTTTCCTGGGGTCAGCGATTAAGACTCTATCATGGGCAGGACTTTGGACTGCTTTGCTGATTTCAGACAGTCTTTAACTTCCTAGAGTCAGTGAGGGACATAGCAAGCCCCCTATGCTAAAGAAAATATGATAGAAGGCATATAGACTACTTTTCCTTCCACCTTCCTTACTGGCTTCAGTGTTCAGACAGCACTTATGGCGAATACTAATGCCCTTCTGCTTTGGCTAAAGAGTCCTTACCAGTAAGACCTTTTCAGATGCAGCCTCAGCCATTCAGTCATCCCTTCTCCTTGGTTGTAATGCTGGTACTTAGTGAACCCAATACTCAAACCAGCACAGAGTAGCATTAAAAAGTTTATTTTAAAGAGATGAATGACAGCAAATAAGACAGGCAGGCAGGAATAGGCTGGAGACCAAATGATAAAGGCAGAGACTGACTTGACCGGACTTAACACTGGCAGGTGTAGTAGGCAGAGTCAGACAACCAGGTGTACTGACTGAACCAGGCTTGACCAGGAGAATCAGGCATCAACTGACTTGACCAGGAGTAGCAGGTAGAAACAGGCTTGACAACCGATGCAGGCAGAGGTTGAGTATAACATGCAATGCAGGTAGAGGTTGACTTGGCTATACGATGCAGCCAGAGAAGAGACCCTAGTAAGAGCAGTGCGAGACAATGAGTCCACGGGAACCTGAATCAGGCGGCGCACATAAGTGCTAGTCATTTTACGACATCATCTGTTTGATATTAATGCACACTCATCTGTCAGCATTTTACTGTAATTGCCTGCTTGTATAAAGCAGTTATATTTCACAAAACGTCCAACATAAAATGTAGGAAAAACAAGTCAAAATACACTGAGCGGGACAGCAGCGCATAACTCACACATCTGAAAGAGAATAGAGCAGTGTTGAAAAGTAAATTGGTCCCTGGATCACAACCTAAATACACAGACTTTGACGCATATTGAGGCTGCTCAATGCATCTTTTTCTATTTCATGCACCAGCCTGGTGAGAAGTGCTCCATGCAACAAACAAAGTGATGGCATCACGCAAGCAAACTTTAGATGACCATTTAGGCTTCTGACATTATAATGCAATGCAGAAAATATATTATCCCATCTTTTATATCTAATATTTGTAAATATTTCCACTTTATATTCATGATTATTCCATATTTTTCCCATTATTTATTAATCCTTAATAAAATTTGGCTACGATAAGGCCGCGCCTTTAACCCGTCGGCTCATTGAAACCAATTAATTTCCCTTTATGGGGATGGAAAGTTTTTATCTGCATATTAGGAATTGCATGATTGTTTAAGACGGTTATGTGCTCTGTGTCTTCACTGTTTAGGTGGTGGATCAACCAATCATCTCTCTCTCTGTTTCCACCATCTTTTTGCTTCAGACACTCTTAGCCTTGCTAAAAGTCTTCCTCACTACTCCTAACACTTTGTCAGTTTAGGAGCTCTCTTAAAGCCTAAAATGCTTTGTGAATAACTTTTATGTTACTGAGGTAAAATTCTATGAATAAAAGCTAAGACTTCTGGAAATTTTAAGATTTTTCCTAAAATGACATCACTAAGAGCTATTTTTAGTCTTAGGATTCTTTGTGAGTACGGGCACTGCAGCAGATGCTTTTCCTCTTCTCTCATGCATGTTCACAACACTGGTGTCATTTAACCTTGTTGCCAGAGGGGGAAGACGTCTGCAAAAATCCTGAAACTTACACTATGCTCCTTTAAGTGTAATATTCTGGTTTCTGTTCGGGTTTTATTTTTGAGTCATTTTACTCTCCTGCTTTAGGTTCTCTGCTTTCTTTGAGTTTTTGTCCTGTCTGGGTTTTTATTTACTGTTAGGTTATCTGGTTTTGTCATCTGTTTTAGTCTAAGCTTTATTTTCTGTTTTAGGTTTTTTCTTTAGAGTGATTTTGTTTCTTTGTAAGTTGTGTGTGTAGTTTGTTTCTGTCCTCTTGTCTTGTCAGCTTTTTAGATTTGTCTGTTTTTGTTTTGAGCCTCAGCACTGATGTCTGGTCTAATTACCCACTCTGCACACCTGCCTTACTCCACCCCTGTTGCAATCATCTCTGACCGGTTTCACCTGCTTCCACCTCCATATAAACAGTTGAGACCAGCCATCAGTGCCAGGTCGTCTGTTTGAGTTATGGGTGAGTCTCCTCCTGCAAGTTTCTGTTTATTGGTTTACTTTTGGATTTTTGACCCCTTGTCCCCAGAGATCTGAGCCACCCTGTTCCTGTCTGTTCCTGTCCTGCCTGCCACGCTAGTCTGTTCATTTTTGTGCCGGTTTTTGGATTGACGGTCCTTTTTGGTTTTGCCTTTTGTTAATAAAATATCTAATTGAACCTCTGCTGGTCTGGCTGAATTCTGGGTCCCTTGCCTCCGATTCCTGACATTAAGGATGGGTTTCAACTTGAATTTTGACCACATTTACATGTTATTCAGATTGAAGATTTTTTTTAAATCCTTTAAAAATGTTCAACTGGAAATAGTGTCTTAAAAAGCATTCATAGCCATTGATATGTCACAATACATCCACAAATCAACATCGCAATGGATAATTGTGAGTGATAACAAAAGCAAATGAAAAACTTTAACATTTTTCAAATAAAAATCTGAATAGTGTTAGGCCTTTGTATTCCAGAGTCAATACTGCATTGAACCCCTCACTGACGGTCTAAATTTTGAATTTTCTTTGGTTGCTCATCTGTAAGAAGGTGAGCCTTAGCTTCCATATTCTTTTGCAGTCTCTAACAGGTTTTCTTCCAGGATTGTCCTGTATTTAGCTCCATTCATTATCGAATCAGATATGACCAACTACCCCTTTGTGCTGAATAAAAGCATTCAAAGCATGATGCTGCTACCTTCATGTTGGATTGTGGGTATGGTGTGGTATTGGGGCAGTGTTCCACCACATTTAGCATTTTGAATGTTGTTCGAAAAGTAACATTTATTCTCATTTACCAGATGTTCCAAATGTTTGCTATGTCCCCCTACTATGACTTTCTTCTTGCCACTCTTCCGACAAAGACCATTTTGAGGAGTCCTTGATTAGCAGTTCTCTTGTCATTAGATTGTCCCACCTGAGCTGTGGATCTCTGCACCTCCTCCAGAGTCACAGAGAGCTTCTTGGCTCCTTATCCAATCAATACTGTCTTTGTTATGCATGTCTATCTAAGTGGAAGGTGACTAAATGGTAGGTTTGTATAAATTGTGCTAAACTTCTTCAATTACTCAATGGTGTACTTTTTGAGCTGTTTATTTATTGGGATTGTAACTTAACCCTGCTTTAAAGTTTTCTACAATTTTAACTCAAACTATGTCATTGTTTGTTTTCTACAGTTCTTTAACAAACTTCTGAGGTAGTTACTGACCAGACAGATTTATACAGAGATTACATAACACAGGTGGAGTGTATTTTCTATTTAAGCAAAGAAATACAAAGAATAAATACAAATATAGGTAATACAAAGTAAATACAAATTCCATCCATACTTTTAATGTTTTGTTTGTAAAAAGATTTAAAATTATTGCATCCTTTTCCTTCCACTTCACAATAATGCACTTATAAGTGTTCATCTACAGCATAAAATACCCTGAAAATACGTCAGATTTTGTGGCTGCATTATGAAAAGATGGAAGACGTTAAAGGGGTGTGAAGATTTTTGCAAAGCATCATTTCTGAAAAACTAAAATCTCATTGTAAGGTCATATGGTTTGGGATCAAATAATGTGACTATAAATGCTTTAAGATTGAGCATTTCCTACTTTTTAACCACTACAAGAAAAAAAATTATAGTTTTTTTTTTACTCCATTTCCTGACTATTGCCCAAAAGGTCGAGAAAAAAAAACCCCAAACAGTGAAGTTTCAGAGTCAAACTCTTTCTACAGTTGAAGTTGTCTCCTCTCCGACTCATCGCATCTCTGTTTTTCCATCTGACTCTTCTCTTTATTGTTTACTTTTTAATTAATCGCGCTGGTTCATTCTAAACATGTCAGAATAAATACATTTTTCATCCTGGTGATATTGGACCGCTCCACTCCATTATTAATGCTGCGGAGAATTCAGCCACTGTTTGCAAATAATATTCTCAAATTGAATCATTGTTGCATGAATATATGCAAAATATTCATTTCAGGCGGCGTGAGGGTTGAGTGCTTTTAAATTGGAGAGATCATTCATGGCTTCACCTTTTCAGGCAAGATAAAGTCATGTGCAGTAACATTACAATGTCAGTGGAGGGGAGAGGGGTGAGGAAGGGGGTGCGAAAGAGAGAGATGGGGGGGGGGTGGGAAAGGTGGAGATTATGACAAAAGGCACGCAGTGTGAGTCAATAAAGGAAAGTAAAATACAAAACAAAATGGGAGCGGGGAGCGGTAGACAAAGATGTAAGAGCAAGGAGAGTATAAGGAAAAGCGAATTGCTTTCTCTGTTGTCTTTGTTTGACCACTTTCTAAGCAGAAAGGACCAGAGATTTTGAGCATGTACAAAACTCCAGGATTAGAATACAATAAAGACTAAGCAGCATTTTCTGACCCACAGGACATCATGTTTATGCACGTTTATCCATGTTTGACATGTCTTTGCTGTTGATGTAATTGTTGACAGAGGTGTTTTCTATTTAACCAATCAGATACGAACATTTCTCTTAAGGGAAGCTGAGACATTAGGAATAAAAGTCAACTGTTTTATTAGCCTGGAATGGCTAAAATCTATATTAAGTTCCTCATGTTTTATTGTTTAGATGTTTAAAAAGCTCCAGCTTCACTTGAGTGAAAAGCTCAATTTGTTTTAGTTCTAATTTTAAGTGTCTGCATGTTGAGTTTTGGTTATAATAAATGAAAAAATGCAGTGCTACATTAACAAATAAACAATGCTGCAAAATGTTTGGGAAAATAACAGTAATTCACAGGCAGTAACTATCCATTAGGTCTTGTATTTTAATGTTACTGTAGAATTACTGTTAACTGACACAACATAGGCCATCATTATATTTTACAACTAATAGTAGAAAAACTTTTTTATGGTAGAAATGTACCAACAGCAGATAAAAGACTAAATGTGAAATAATTCTGGTATAAACTGCAACTTTTTTTATTATAGAACATAGCATTTGAATTACAGAAAAATATATGATTTTGTTAATGGAAAAATATAGAGAATTACATTGAATCAATGACATAAGTTTCATAGCACTGTAGCTTATTCTGTTTCAACAGAGAGTCCTTTCTAGTTTTGGTTCATTGCTGCACTCTAAATTACAATAGCTTAAGATTTCCACCTTATAAAATCATCGAAAATGGTCAGAAAATGTGACTGTTGTATGTATACTATTGTACATGTAGGCTTATTAATATGTACACATGATGTCTTATTACTCATTTAAATACATGCAGGTAACATTTAGTTTTATTTATTTATATATCAATATGCTATGCAATATTTTTTAAATTTACTAGATGGAAAGACCTAAAAATGAAAACTTCACTTTATCTGATACAAGAAGCAGCCACAGACAGCATTGCCTTAAGGTAAAATCATTTTACAGAATATGTACTTACTTTCATGACTCTTGTTTCAATAACAGTTATGTAACGTATGTTAAAAATAGACAGAAACCTTAAAAAAAACATCCTGTTGTAGTTTTGGGTTGCTTTTTGTTTATTTTTTTCATCATATGCAGGGTCACTTGCTACAATTGCAAATAATTACATCTTTTAAGTGACATTCACTTGCATCTAGAGATGATCTAGATCATGACTTTACTGGAATTTCAAAGATTATGACATGATTGGACTCAGAACCTGATGTCTCTAACATTTACATTTCAGATGAATGTGTTTATAATGTACTTATCTCTAATCAAAACTGTAATTCTTCCATTGTGAAAATGTCTCCCCTAAATGCCATTAAATGAAATTTAAAAAAGTTGGCTTTGACAAAAAAAAAAAAAAAAAAAAAAAAACACACCAATTTGCAAATTACATTTCAGCACTGAATATCTAAATACATACATGATGAGTTTTGGTTTGATAAAGGCCTTTAAGTGGTAAAGGTCATCTTTCAAACTTGTACTTCAATGTACTGATAGAGGTGTTATTCAACTACTTATAAAATGTTCCTAACTTAAACTAATTGGCACCTTAGTTCCAAACTTAACCCACAGCGCAGAAAAAAATTGAGGACCAAAAACAGTTATTTACATCAAAGTCCTCACTTTACTAATAAAATTAGTAAAAAAATTTCTCGCTCAGCTACAAGAAGAAGAAGAACACACACACACACACACACACACACACACACACACACACACACACACACACACACACACACGTGTTTCAAATACAAAGTGAGGAGCGTTCCATTATCTTTTAACCCTAAACCATAACCTTTACCTGTACATACTTAACCCTAACCTTAACCTAAACCTAATTCACACCATAGTCCTAAACTTAACCCCTAAAAAAGTAAGGACCAAAAAAGTGGTCCTCACTTTTCTAGACTAGTCCAAGTCCTTACTTCTAGACTAGAAAAATCTTCTCACTCAGCTGCAAGTCCAAGTACACACACCACGCACACTCACGGTTTCCTCTACGACTTTCTTTATTATTATTTAAAACTTTAGATGTGTGTGTTTTTTTATAAGATATTTTAGGGACGAACATCGAAAAGCAAATATTCTTCACTTTCCTATCTCTCTCTTTCAGCCGCACATTAACAAGTCTAAACATGGCGTAATCACCGGCAGAATGAGATTCTTCAGATATGAACGCCGAGGCTTTGCTCTCAACACATTTTTATGGTAATAGAATAAAAATGTAAAGTTGGGGGGGAAAAAAAGGTGTGATACCTCCTCTTCTTTTTAATGTAAAAGGTAAGCTGATGAGAAGCAGAAGGAGGTGTCCAAGGAGTGGTGAGGGAGATGAGAGTGTGTGTGGGTGGGGTGGGGTGGGGTGGTGGGGGGTTCATCACATGGCCTGGGCTTCGCCGAGGGATAGGCTGTCGCTAGGAGACAGAGGCAAGGAACGGACCAGTGGCAATGATGTATTAACTGGCGAAGGTGGCTGACAGTAATCTTTGTCACTAGATGCAGTGGCTGTCTAAGTCCTGTCATTTTATGCATCTCATGCAAAACAGATGTACCCAGATACTACGGGCTCAGGGAGAGAGACGGAGCGAGATCCAGCCAGGATGGAGGATGGAAGAGGGTGGAGGAGGAGGGTGGATACGTGGGGCGACAAAGAGAAAAAAAAAATCATTATACAGCTAGGGGTAGGAAGAGCTGTCACAGAGAATTATATTATTTTTCATCTAGTATCCAAAAGGTGAATTTCGCATATTGTAATTCCACCCCACCCACCTCCACCATAAGCTTCTAAATAATTTGGGAACTTTCGAGGGCAGAAGTTTTCCATTTTCTTTCCACTCATTACCCAGAGTTCAGGGCAGAGGTGCTCAATCAACCTGGCTGAAGGAAACGCTTACACATAGAAACACGCCTGCCACCGCCACCTCCTCCTCCCAGCTGTCCTCCCCTCTGCTCTCTATCTGAACTCCATCCTTTACCACTCTATCTTCCATCCCTCCCCTTTATTTCTTTCTACTATTGTCCTCGCTCGGTGCCCTGTTCTTCCTTTCTTCGTCCTGTCCATTTCTACCCTTCCAACGCCTTTCCTTGCCCTGTCTGTTTCTTTATGTTGTTGTTCTTTACAAGTTATTGCTAATTATCATTTATTATTTCTGTCAACAGTGGAAGCTTGTCTACAGGCCACTCGCCCTCTTGCCCTGTCAGGTTTGGGACCTAGCCTGTGGAATTTCGATGGAAGGACATTATGTTTTGATCTTCGGACCTGAACTACTAGCCTAATTTTTTTTTGCCTTGATGTGTTTTCCACCAAATCAAATAATTAATTTTACGATATTACATGGGTTTAACAGAGAAATGCAAACTTTCAGTGTAAATCTCTATTTTTTTTTAATTAGAACGATTATCTGCTGTCAAACTTTGAGCTTTTGGTCATATACTGTATCTTTTTGAATCCTAACCTAGAATGTTATAGCCAAGAAAACAGTGAAAGTAGTATTCAGCAGTTTATTAACTTTCTTACTTTATTTAGTTGGTGCTCTGACCCCTCTAGCGACTCCTTTTCTAGAAAGTGAGTAACGACAGATCTCATGACATTTTCTGTTTGTGGAAACCGTTGGCCAGTCTGGCATGAAAACACTTTTCATACTTGCTCTTTTTTTTTAATAAGCAGCGGGTGCTGCCTTGGATCCCTTCCCCATCTCAAAGTATTTATAGGTGGCCCCCTCCTGGTGCAGCAGTCACTCCAATCTGCAGTCTGGGTGGGAGATCACCGCCCCTCTGTGAACAAAAAAAAAAACAAATGTATAAATAAAACCTATGACTTAAGAGTGTCTCTTATTTAATTTTCCCCTTCTTGAACAGTGATAAAGGAGGAGGGCTGGAATTGTGAAATCAAAAAATAAAAAGGATTGATAGAAGGAAGTTCTAAACATATTTCAGAGTTTTAATGCGCCTATGTTCACACTGCAGGGAATGCGACCCAAATACACTTTTTTTCACCCATTGGCGACCCATCTTCTTCTTTTTAATGACAATGTGAGCGGCTTAATTCTCATATTTTCACCCCCATAAAAACAAAAAAAAAGACACAAAATATTTGATACTAATATGATCATGTATGACATATTTTTCTGAACGGTCGTGTCGCATTACATCTGCCGTTTACGTGACTTTTGTGGCTCTCACCACACATCCACGCAGACTTCTCCTCAGCAGTAGCATTCCTGCTCCAAAAAAAAAAAAGACCAGTGTTCATAGCTGTGCTGCTTTCTTCTTACCTTTCTTCTTCTTGTTAAAATGTGGCCTTAATACTGTCAGCCCCAACTGCTCAAAACTTTCATACCAACACAGTGATGCTGGTATCCAAGTTTTTTTCTTTGTTTCATCGAAACTTTATTGAAAACTTCTAGAAACAATGACATCCACCATTACGTTCATAAACTGTGCGCTGCTGTGTGATGTTTTCGTCACATGTTTTCTGCATATGTGGGTCGCTTTGGGGTCTTAAACTGTTCAGACTGCAGTCTGATGGTGTTTAATTAGAAGTAGGAACGACCACCCAATTATTTATAACTTTTTTTATTTCAGCAAAAAATTGGAATTGAAGATCACAAAACCTGAAGTTTGAATGTAGCTTTTCTCTCCTGTGGACATATCCCTTCCTTCTACGGTATCCATAATAACAGTTATCTTCACATGGTTATTATTTAATGACATAATTTACCAACGTCTAAGCATCCTTTTTGGACAGCGCAACTGAAGGGTTGGTAACGGTGGTTGCAAATATTGGGGAAGCGTGTGAGCCACTACCAAAACCAGAGTCAAATTATCTAGAACAAGATAAACTTTGTAGTAAAAAAAGTTATAAAAAACCGCTGAAACCCATTGGTCATCACTTGTTTGTGAGCCAGCTAGAAGGATCATTTATGGTTTGGCACTAGGTGCAACTAAACACTGAATAAAAAGTGTATTTCTTGTTAATGTATTTGTGCCCTGTGTCAGTCATTAGGAAGATAATTATTGTGGAGCTAATTTTTGTATGTTTTGGATTCTACCATAATGTTAATATTAGCCATCAAGATAATGGCTTCTTACAAAGTGACCATCTGTGTTGGCTCTGGTAGCAAGGTTGTCAAAAAATAAATAAAAATAAAGCAAAGGCAGCTTACATGTAATCAGTGAATGAAACAGCCTATAAGGCCTTGCAGTGAGGACAAAATGCTTGATTTAGACCACCTTCCCACGCTGGAAAGGTCCCAGTCTTAAAACGTGAGTTGTTGTGGGTTCAATTTCAGCTCCCGCTATTACATGTTGATGTGCCCCACGGCAATTAACCTCAAGTTGCCTACAGATCTGCATATTGGTGTATTAATATGTGCGCGTTAGTGAGTGCGACTGGGTGAATGTGACTGTAGTGTAAAGTGCTTTGAGAGGTCAGTATGGCTAGAAAAGCGTTGTATAAATTCAGTCTTTTTAACCTGACTCTAGCCAGATGGATTTCGCTCCGCAGAGCTCCACACACCCATTTGGGATCGCTCCGTTGGATACGTATTTCAGAGGGAGGGGCCTTACCAAAAAGCTGACACGTGATTGGATAAACCACTTGTCCGTCATCTTTACTGAGCCCAACCTTACCACTAACTTCTGTAAAACTTTCTGTCTGACCTGTCTGCTGTGGTCCTTGGTTTTTATGATGCTGTTTGTTTTACTGACGTTCTCTAATAAACCTCGGAGGCCTTCACACAGCAGATTAATTTATGCTCAGGTTAAACTACACAGTCATTTGCATATTTACTAGTTGTGTGACTTCTGAGGGAATCTTTTTTACAGGTGTCAGAGTGATGGGGGTTGATAAATACACTTCAGGTTTTTGTTTGTCAAAACAACAAGAAAAAGGAATAATTTTCCATTTACTTCTTAGTAATGCACTGCTTTATCTTGGTGTGTCACATACATTTTAAATGAATCACACTGAAGTTTGTGGTTATCAAATGGGTGTGGGTGTGCATAACTTTGTAAATATTGAAAATGATATTCACTGTCTTGATTGGTAATGGGTTAATGACTGCTTTTTGCCAGGCGTGTCATCAGAAGCTTAATCTTTTTCTGACCAAGCAAAATAAGAAGTATCTCCTTGGATTGGATTTGACCTGAAACAACAAAATATTGTAACTTTCCAAATTTCTATTTCACAATTTTTTATTCGTATTTAAAGAGTAAACAATAAAGTTGGAGCAGTGGACGCACCAAATTGACGAGGATGTGCTAGACCGCACTTTTGATCTATTTAGGAGTAAAGTTTGGTTTGTGGGCAAAGTGTTCTTTTTGTTTAACATAAAACTAGGATCGGACACTGAAAATGTGAATGGAAAAGGTTAGTCGATAGAGGTAAGAAACAAAAAAACTGTACAGTATGAAAAAAACAGAAGCAATTTAAAGTATATGAAGGAAACAGCAAAACAGGAGGAGGAGGAAAAAATGAGAGGGTCAAAGAATAAAGGCGGGCGGAAAGAAAGATGGAGATGAGGAGAGATGGGGGAAAGAGATGTAAGTGAGCTCTGCGGAGGCCTCGGTCGGTGGCAGTCTCTCTCTGATTTCCATTCATTGTTAAGATGGATGAGATCCCAGCCGGACTCATAGCAGACTGCCACATTTCTTCTTTTACTCTTTCCTTCTTTCCATTTTTTTTTTTTTTTTTCGGGACCAGGGTGGTTGGGGGCATTATTTAAAACAGAGCCTTTTTTTTTCAGTGGTCATTATGCATACACACCTGATCAGCATGACAGCCTGGCCTCCCTGCATCGCATGATGGAACGGCCCAATTTACCTCTTTCACCTGCCTTGCATAAAGGCACGCTGAGCACATACCAGCAGGCGCAGGCTATAATGTACGACACACACTCACACACACACACACACACACATGCACGTGCACATTTAGTGGAGTGGAGGTGGGAGGATGGAGTCAAGTGTTAGCGTGCACTATCATACACCCAATGCAAATGGGAAAGCGCACACATACACGATGCTGTTTATTTGCAAAGTGTGCATGGGAGTGTGTACTTCTACTATATACAGCCACTGAAAGCACACGCTCACCTACTGTATTCACACACACAGGACTCCCACACAGACTCCTAACTGTGTCAGTTGTTACAGAGTCAAAACTGAATTCATTAGCAAGTCAAATCACTGATTTTCCGATATCTCTTTTTTCCCTGTGCTGCTCCGAGTGTGGCACCAAAGCGGTGAGGGTCTATTTAAACAAAACATCGCAAATGATCCATCAGCGCAGCATCGCACAGACAATCGGTTACTAGCATTAACTGAGCCAAGAATCTGCTCGCCGAAGTCTGAGTCTATGGTTATCAACCCGAAACAGGTGGGTTGCTGGATCAGTTCATGCCTCAAACAGAGTTCAAGTGCCTCGGTTCCTTGTTCATAAGTGATTGTAGGATGGTGCAGGAGATGGATATAAGGATTAGGGCCTCGACTGCAGTAACGTGGGTGCTGCTTTGTCCATTATGGTGAAGAAACAGCTGAGTCACAAAGCGAAACACTAGGTTTACTATTCTTTCTAAATTCTATAGTAGTTGTGAAATGTGGATTGTGAACAAAAGATGCAAGAGACTCCTAGAGGCTAAAGGGAGCTTCCAGGTCTCTTTTCTAGAAGTAAATATTAAAAAGAAAGATATGATTGTTTATTACTGTTGTGACTGAGGAGAAACGTCAAAGAACATCGATGAGAAATGGTTTCTCCGCCAGATCTCAGAGCAGCTTCCACCCGCAGACGTAATGCAAGTTTGCAAAATTCAAATGGTCTTGCTCCAAAACTGAAGCTCCTGTTAATGACAGGAGCTTCAGTTTTGGTAACACCTGGTTTAACCTTTCAAACAACTCAAAAATACCTGTATTTCAGATTAACTCTATTTGATTTTAATGTGCCGTTTGAGTCTTTTAACTGATAAATGATGTTCACGCCGTGGAGGAAAATCAAGAAGCTTTTAAAAGGCTGTTATAATAAGTAAGAAGTATAAATTTCCAATTTATATGAGATTTTGAGTTATTTAGGTTTGTCTGAAATCAGCTTGGCTCCTTGAGGCACCTTTGTGATAAGGTGAGGTGCACGGTGATCCAGGGGAAGTGCCATCCCTCAGAACCAGAACCCACTGGAGGGACTGCGTATCCTATTTAAACTTTTAGTTTGTGTTGGACGATTGGTTTATTTAATTATTTTTTTTATAGAAAATTGTTAATGCTGTCTTAAATCAGACTCTTGTACTAACAGAATAAAACAGATTTGACTCTTACCTGATCAGACATATTTCCGGTTCTCTGATGTAGGATTTAATCGTGAATATGGCCTTGTCTTACTCAGGAAATGTTTTTGTCTGATATTAACATTTGTTTAATGATCTGAAACATTTGAGTATACACATATTCCAAAAAAAAAAATTTAAGGGGACAAATGATTTTTAGGGCACCGCATACTGCTGTTTTGATATTAATGTAACACTGAACCTGTTATTAATTCATAGGATCCTGTACATTTCAGTTAGTTTGTTTTTTCCCCTTTTCAGCTTATCATCACATAAATTACCCTATAGATATAAAGTGTTGGTAAAGTGGCTATGAAAACGATTTTGTGCACCAAAAGTTTGTGGCGTTGAACATAATGAAAAGGTTAAGTGCCCTGGCGCAACCAGTGCAAGAAAGTAGTCTGTAGTCCTTTCCTTAACCACAAATACATAAAAAGTGAGTGTAATGTTAACATGACTGAAGAATGTCAGCTTTTCAAAGAGGTATTTTTCTTTGAATGATTAATATACTATCAAAATGTCACTGCTAAGATGTTCCGAGAATGGCAGCTTGAGTTTAAAATTTCCACTTGATGAGCATTACTTGACAAGCATGATTTTCCCATCACAAAAAATCCTTCTATTTTCCACTTACTCTTGTGTAAGTATTAGTCATTGCTGTATCAAAGAATGTCATAGATGTCCATAATTACAAAGAAACTTTATTTTTTTTCTGAAGACGTTGTTGTTTCCAGGTCTCATCTGAAACTTCCATGTGAAACTCAGTTTAAAGAAATGTTTTTAATGGCTCTGATGTCCTTCACCGCAGGAGTCTGAGAGGTCATGCTGTTGATGCACGGCGTGAATGCGGAATGGTTTGTCTACAAGACTGCTGCCATTCAAAAAGGAATTTTTTATTAATACTTTTCATCTTAAGTCTTTAAATGATGACCCACGTCATGGGCTTTCTGCCCATCTATCATCTGTAACAGGGCTTTGCTTTTCTAATTGTAAAGCTGACATATTCTTGAAGTTTTAATGCTAGGAAATATTCGTGCCTGCTCATATGTCTGCAATCTTCATAATACATTTGAAAAATACAAGTTTAGACATTCTTAACTAACAAAAAAACTGGTATTTAAAAAGCCTTTATTATAAAAGATTGAAAGGAAGTGTTATTCCTAATATGGTTTTATAAAGGATAATTGAGGATTTTTTTTTTTTCTGGGGATCTAAAACTCAATAGATTTAATACTTATTAAAGGCTCTTTTCAGGAAATACAGAACGACTTTGCAAAATACAAATTTAACGGCAGTCACCCTTCTTCATACTTTCTATAATCTTCTCTGAAATGCTGGTTATCAATTTTGTAACCAAATCCTCACTAATGGGGGCCCTATTCCTTTGGCATTAGTGCATATAGTTAATCACAGTTTCTTGGCTTCTGTTTTCTGACCACATCTTCTTAGTGTGGTTATAATATGACCTGATGTCCACAATTTCTGAACATTGAGTCTCTTTGTTATCTCTTTTACATCATGACATCGTGCTCCATCATGCTGGAAGATACACAGATAATTTCAAGACATTGCTCTTTCAAGGATGTTTTGCTCTCATTTGTTATTCATGCCATTATACCAGGAAAGAATTGGGAGGAAGCCCTCTTCCTTGAAGGAGAAATTACTTCACATACAGATTGAATTAAGAATATTCACTGTTGGCACCACACAGTACTCATAGTAGATCTCAGCTTTCTTTATCCAGTCAAATAATTCTATAGAAGTCCCAACAATAACAAAGACTATGCATAAGATGAAATAGCTTTGCACCAGTTTTCTGCTGTACATCCTTGTACACCCTGCTGAATTTTTGTCAGGATCTTTTTTGGACAAAATTCACTTTTCTTTGTAATGTCTGACTTAAAGAACACGAAAAGATTACCAAGCAAAGAATTCTATTTAAAGAGTTTATTGAGAACAAAAAGATGATGAGAATTTAGGAATGTTGACAGATGTACTCAGGAACCACTGAAAATGAGATTGGAGGGTTAGTAATATATTTACTGGATCAATGCTTTAAATCAAAAAGTGCTTTAAACTAACAAGCGGGAGCAACGGGAAAGCCATGAGCGGCAGGATTACTTGTTGGGGCATTCCTGGCCTAGTCGGGTTTGGTACAAAGCAAATCCACAAGGCTGGCAAATCCAGCCAGATTAGCAAAGCTTGGTCAGAGGACAGGCAAAGGTCAATTCAAGGCAGAAGGCAGAACAATCCGGAGAGGGGCACACAACCATAGACATAATATAAGAGTAGACGCGTCATTGGGCGGGTTCTGCCTATGCTGCGATGCGTCAGAGCGTCCGCCATCTTAAATGTGGCAAATCTGCAGTTACTCAGTCACTTAAACAGTATCAGAGGGACTTTAATCTCTGAATATACTTTGTATTCGTAGTATTTCTTTTTTGTAATATTACAAGTTTATTTTCGTATCCCTTTAGCCTCATTCTCCTGAATTTATTCTCCTAAAGAATAAAAATAATTAAAATAATCTAACCTGGCCCTATTACTCCAGGAGTGAAATAATTCTGCAAACTGTGATTATTCTGGAAATGTTCCCCCTTAATTCTCATAATATGATGTTTTTATCATAACATTATCACTTTTGTGTTTGTTAGTTTATTTTTACTTTAGGACTTTTTTCTCTCATTTTATTAATTTTACCTCTTTAATACTCCCCCAAAAAGTCTGTTCCTAAAGGTTCACATGTGACACGGTTTTATGAAATAATGAAGACCACAGTGTTTAGATTTAACAAATTGATCCTTATATTCATAACACATAAACACACACACACATACACACACACACACACACACATACATATATATATATATATATATATATATATATATATATATATATATATATATATATATATATATGTGTGTGTGTGTATTTATTGCAGCACAGGAATGAGGCATCTTCTCTGATCCACGTTCACAATAACAGAACTCAACTTTTTTCTGCCACATACAATATGGCGGTGACGTAGACGTGCGAACCTGCGCCCTATGACGCGTCTACGTATATATGTCTGTGCACACAACACTCAGAGGGGCATGCAACTGGCGGGACAGTGGAATTGCGCCCAAACTGTGAGGTAATCAAGTATCCACTGGGACAGGTGCTGATCCACTCTTGACCGCTACAGCTTGTGCATCCGAAGTAGTGGTTAGAGGTTATTAAAAACACTGGAAAAGTCAAACAACATGATTCTCACAGTAACCCCAGGTTTTTCCAAGTGGGCCAGAGCTTGGTCTAGAAGAAAGATGATGGCATCGTCCACCCGAATGCCAGGCTGGTACATGAACTGCAGTGAATCTAATGAAGACCTCAAGAGGAGGCAAAGATAGTTGAGGACCAACCTGTCAAGGGTCTTCACCAATTGCTATGTTAGTGTTACCAGCCTGTAAATGCTGATGTACTTTGAGTGTGCGGTTTTATGCACCAGTACCACACAGGAGATATTTCACACCTGTGGTGCTCTCTTCATCTTCAGACTGATGTTAAAAAGGTATCACATAACACATGGGGCCTGATTCATGGAGTCATCTCAAGTTGAGGGGGGTAGATGATTGCTGATAACCAAGAGTTGCGTAGTTCTGAGTTGAAGAACAGGCAGTCATCTTAAAAAGTACAGATTCATCATATTCACACAGTCCATGTCACCTACAACCTTAGCGTTCAGAGATATCAACGATATAAAGTGGACTTTCTCACAGCTTTACCTGTGCTGATGATGTGATTATACTTACCTTTAAAAAATTTATAATTTTTTTTACAAGTAAAATGTTTTAGGTAAAAAAAAAAATAGTTTTGGTGGAATAATATGAATAAAATTACTGCACAAAAGTTAAGACAAATTGTCAAGAAAAAAAGTAAGCTGAAATCACACTGGTTTATTACAAGAACATGATGTAAAACAATGCTATGTGTCTCTTTATACACCATATGTTAATCCCTGGTTTCAATTGTATTTACAAACTTGGATATCAAGACATTTGGTATCAGGTTTAAAATTATCACTCAAGATACACTTTTAATTCAGAATACTAAAAGTGATTTATGAATTATTTCCCTAGACTTGCTGAAAATGATATAGGGGCCAAGAACCGATCACTGGGAACTCCACATGATCTGAATTTAATATATATATATATATATATATATATATATATATATATATATATATATATATATATATATATATATATATATATATATATATATATATATATATATATATATGTATGTGTGTGTGTGTGTGTGTGTGTGTGTGTATGTAAAAAATTTATTATCTGTTCCATAGAATTTATTTCATACAGCATTAGAAATTCTTGCAATGTTTGTTGAAAATAATTTCAACAAAGTTTCTTAAGTTTCTTGTTGATAATAATTAAGCTAAAAGAACCCTTAACTTCTTGAACTCATCCAGGTTTTTTGTTTTGTTTTTTCAGGGTTTTTTCAAGGTGAAACCTGATGAGGAACATCAGATGATTAGAATAGGAGAACGAAGGAAGATAAAGAGCTCAGATGGAGAAGGAGAAAGACAACAAAGAGAGCAAAATGTGGCAACAGGAGAGAAGAAGGAAGATGGTAGTAAGGTGAAATCAGAATGAGATGAGAGTCCAAAATAGAGCAAAAAATGAGGGATGAAGGAGGTGAAGCAAAAGCCTGGCACAGCTTCCTCTGTATATTTACAGCATCTGACTCCATCTCAGCCCGGCCAGCTGGAGAGAGCAGGTGGACCAAAGAGGTCAGCTCATTAACACTCACACACACAAAGTCACTGCTGGCGAACTGTAGACTGTGGCATTGCAGGCTGCGAGGTTGCTGATCTCCTCCACCACACGGGCAGGCCCAGGTGTGTGTGATGTTCTCTTAGAGGGGTTAAAAAGACATGACCCAACCATGGCCCAGCCAGGAGACGGATGTTGTGAGCTTGTGTGTATCTATGTCCATTTATCATAGCTGTGCTCCAGGCCAAGCCCTATGTCCCGACGTTTGATACAATGGACCACCCTTACTTTGCTGAGCAGCACTTCACACACACACACACACACAAATACATACTTCAGACAGTAGACTTGCAGCTTTACTGTATGTTAGGACCATTTATGATCAAATAATCCAAACTACCTAAGGTGGTTAAAGGGGCAGAGAGACAGAAGATGGACATCTGGATTCACACCAGTCTTTGGTTGAGTTTAATGTTGGGAATGCTGTCGTCATTCTTTATTTTATTTTCATTTTAACAATCATCATCTGGCTAATGAGGTACTTGTTATTCAATTAAGATGCAGAAATAAAGAAGGGTTTACTACAATGTTCAGTGCAGCAGTAGAGGCATGCTCTTTGACTCAAAGTATACAACTGCAGAAGAACCCCTCATATCTAAAACTAAGCTGGATTTTGACCAAGCACCACCACTGTGCATTGCAATAGTTTTTATACACCTTAATCTGTTTAGTGTTTTGCAATTTCATATAGGTGTTCTTCCAAACTTTCTTTGTCTGATCAGTCTTCCCATCAACTTAAACAGTTTTCGGTTTTTGAAGAAAAGCTTTCTCACAGCATGGTACTGCCACGACCATGTGTTACCACAGCACTGTCGGCTATGGGTGATGTTCATTATTAGTTTTCCTCCACAATAGTGTTTTGTGTGAGGCCAAAGTGTATTTTTTTGTGTCCTCTGACCTTGGTTAGAAAGCTTTCCAAGATTCAAATCTTAACTTAAAAGTACATAATTCTAGCCTGCACACCAAGTGGCATGTTAGTCGAAAGTACTTCTCACCAGCGAGCTTACACTGTCACTGTTGTGAAGCATGGTGGTAGCAGCATCATGCTGTGAAGTTCTGGAGGAAATTCTGAAAGAAAGATAAAATGATTACAGTCAAATATAGAAAATGTTTTCAAGGGAACCATCTCAGAGCTCAGATTAGGGTGTTTAATCTGGAAAGCCAGATTGATAATATGTAGCACTGCTACTATTCCACTGCAATGTGCATCCCACTGCGATGTTTTCTTTTCTTGTGTTCTGTTCATGTACAACACTTTCAATTGTCTTGTTACTGAAATCTGCGATACAAATAAACTTGCCTTTCCTGGCCTAGCAATCTCTGGTCTGCACATTATCAATCTTGAACTGCTTATATTAAATCTGTTTGAGGACACGTGTTTGTGTGTTTGTGAGCGCACAAATACTGTGAGAATTCAGCTTACAGGCAAGGTTAATTAATTATTTTATCATTTCAGCTTCTAACATGAGAATGACCCAGAGCATGAAGCAAATATAACAAAGGATCAGCTTCATGAGCAGTCTGCGGATGTCTTTCGAGTTGCCCAGCCACAGCCTGTACTTGAATTCAATTGATCTCTGAAACAAACTGTTTTTATCTAACCAGACTGAATTTGAGAGGATTCTTCGAGAATAAGTAAAGTAAAACATCCATACACAGATATGCCAATCCTACAGAAACATACACAGGATGACTTGAGGCTGTAATAGCTGTAAATTCATACATATTTTGCTACAAAAAGCTCTAAAAAAGTTTTCACTTTGTCTATTTGTGGTGATTTTAAAAAAAAAGTCTACTCAGTTTGGTCTTACATAACCAAAAATGGAAAAAAAAGTAAGTGTTCAGAATACTTTGAGTTGGTGCTGTGCTTTTGCTTGGTCAATAAGATGCTGATACAGAGCAGAGAACAGGCACACATGATAAACTAAACATTGCGCTCAAAGTAGTTACAGTACAAAAAAACATGGCTTGAATATGTTTTTTCCACTCCTCTAAACACTGTTGTCCAAAAGCACCTACTGTGTCTACTGCATGTGATCTAAATAGCATCCATAGCCACCTTTTTCTGTCTGTTCACAGGTAAACCTGTGACAGTGTGGCCAAGGGTGTGAATCAGCCACTGAGCCACCCCCTCACCACATCACCAAGCAACTCCCCAACCTCCGGGTAGCAGCTTGGGTGTCAAACGTGGTAATTGGCAGCGACATGAGGTGTAAACAGGGTGATGGTGGTGAGGCTATAATCGCCCTGCTGATGGTGTGAGCGAAAGGGAAGAGGGGTGGGATCAGAGGCAGATTAAGAGTCACTGTAGCAAGGTGTGAGGCAGTCACGTATCACACAAAAATACAAATACTTTTATTTATCATTTGAAGCAATGCAAGACATATTTTACAATAATATAGATACAGACATCCAAGCTACATCCTGACTGGATATCATATTAATTTTCCACATTCGTTGAACTTACTTTTAACAAATGTAATGATGTTCATTTCCATTCTTTCACGCAAGTAGGTGAAATGTGATGTGCCCTATATTAACAAAGTGCATAGGCCTAGATCTGCATTCAAATGAATGCATCCATATGAGTGCATCCATACTCATTTTAAAAAATAGGGATTTTAAATGCACACTAAATTGAGCAGTTATGTATATCATTGGGAGCAGGGTAGTTCTGAATACGTACCGGATGAAATAGATAATTAGATTCTCCAAGATTTATGTTTAACTAATGTTAAACCATTCAGGTATTTTTTTGTTTCAGTATGTTCAAACTCTTAACCAAAATTTTAATTGCTAAAAAGGATTTTAATTGTCAGAGATTTACTAAATTGGAGACAGTATTTGCACCTTTTCAACTGAATGGGTCCTAAGCACCAATAGGCTGCACTACAAGAAGCTAACACCCTTCAATGGTAAAGGAGGTTTTGAGGAACATGGCATTGATGAGACCAGAATGGCGTAGTTTGACGGAGGACCTCACAACTGGGTACGGCTGAGCAGACTGAATATAAAGGGGAGGAGACAGGAGGAACAGCAGGTGGAGCAAGTTAATTGAAAACTAAATCAAGGGTTGAAATTCCATTTCATTCTCCATAAACTTACATTTAATTCTATAGAGAAGTGAAAGTAAATAAAATGTGTGACATGTCTTTTGTATGCAGGTGTTTGCTGCTGGTAAAATGGACCAAACCAGTGTACCGACATTCTTGGGGGCAAGGTATACATGCATTGTTTTGTTTGTTTTTTTAATCTTTATATTGTTTAAAATACGGGTTCCTCTAATAAAGTATTGAGGTAGCTAGATCTATTTTTTTTCTCAGATTGGAAGGGTTGCACTCTCAAAATAATCGCTCGGGTAAGTTAAAGTTCTGCATCAATTTGCTGTGCAAAAAAAAGTTGAAACAGTTGAAACAAGCCTGTAGAAAAACATGGGGGCCAGACAAAAGTTTGACACAGAGAATGTAGACAAAGACCAGAACTTCTGGAATAATGTTTTTTTGTTTGTTTGTTGTTGTTGTTGTTTTTTTTTTTTACTTTGACATAGGAATCTGAAACTGAATCATTTGGACACCAGAGTAGAGGACATCTTTGGCATAAACAGTTATGAATGCTGGAAAAAGCTTAACGCCAAATCTGAAGCATAGACCTGGAAATTTTGGGGTTGCTTTGCTGTTCCAGGACCTGGCTGTTGTACAATCATCCAGTTCACTGTGTATTAAAGTGTAGCACAGGGTGGTTGAGAAAATTTAAGACAATACGTAAAATAAATAAAAATGCAATTTAAGCAGATCTGGATCTAATAACATGATAGGGATCCAAAAAAATACCTTTAACTGAACCAAGGATTTGCAAATTGAGAAGTGGAAAGTGCTGGGCCGAGTCAAAGCCCAGATTTTGATTCCAATGAGATGCTATGGAGTTACATGAAATATGGTGTGCATGCAACAAACCATTTAAACACCTCATAGCTGAAAAGGACACTGACTGATGGCTACAAGAAACATCTCACTGAAGTTAGGGTGTCGTAACTATATCCCCAATTAGAACAAAATTATTAACAATTGTTCAGTAACCATCCATCCATTTTCTAACACATCTATCCCTTGTGGGGTCGCGAGGGGTGCTGGTGCCTATCTCCAGCTGTCAATGGACGAGAGGCGGTGGACACCCTGGACAGGTCGCCAGTCTAATTGTAATTGTATTATTCATAATTGTTACTTTTAGTGTTCACCTGGAATCAAATCACCTTTTCACCAGAGGTAAATAAAAGAATAGACAGTGATGTAGGCATTTCTTTTAAAAGTACCGAATGTTGAATGGTGTGCCCTAACTTTTTCATATTACTCTGTGGAAAGCACAGCACAGACACCCACACATGCACACTATTAGGCTGTTATATCCACCAGGAAACGTGGGAAACCATCTACATCGATAGGGAATGCATTGGACACAGTGTGTCATGTGAGGGTGCATTGTAGAGAATTGTTCTCACCCGGAGCATACTGTTAATGCCCCTGCCTTACATTAATGCCAAACCAAATTACTCTCCTGTCCGCCCGCTGCCCTCAGTCCAAGCCATAAGCATACAGAGACATCCACTGAAACTCACTGGGATTGAGAGGAATAAAACTTTGCTGTAAGAAATTGATGGACACACATGCACACACACACTACACATACTCAGCAACAATGACTATGACACATTTTGACAGCTTGTAGTGGTCTTGCCCACCCCCTCCCCTCTAACCTTTTCTTCTTTATCCTTCAGCAGTGTTCCCTTTACTCTTTCTGTCAACACATTAAACACTCATAACTGTACTGCTTATTTTATTTCTCAGCGTGTCTTTAAACTTTTCATAGAAACTCTTTAAACTAAGCGCAATGTGAAGTTCGAGTCAATTCAGTTCAGATTATTTACATAGTGCCAATTCAGAACCCATGTCATCTCAAAGCACAAAGTAAATTCTATCGAAACATGCAATCAAACTGATTTAAAGCTTTTCTATCTAAGGAAACCCAGCAGATGGCATCAAGTCAATGACTTGCAGCATTCACTCCTCCTGGATGAGCATGTAGTGACTGTGGACAGTAGCTTACACAGACTTAGCGGCTATTCCTCATACCGAGCATGCATGTTGCGACAGTGGAGAGGAAAACTCCCCTTTAACAGGAAGAAACCTCCAGCAGGACCAGGCTCAGTGTGAATGGCCATCTGCCACGACCAACTTGGGGTTTGAGCATACACACACAAAAATGACACGGAAGACTGACCAAGGAGTACTTTCTATGTGAGAGAAAAGTAAAAGGGTAATGATTGTACTAGTCCCATTAGTGGCTTCATCAAGGTGAGACACACAGGTAAGCAGATAGCCTCTGAGCCAGTTTTCAAGTCTAGAGCATGAAAGCTCACCTAATGGCTATGTCTAGGAGAGAAATAGTGCTAAACTTTCAAAGACAGTGCCATGCGTGTTATCCGTTGAAGGAGAAAGTGAGGTTGTTGACAGCAGTAGCAAAGGGCACTTCCCTTCTTCAGTCATCAGTGTTTTAGGCACACATTGGTTTTGAAGTTATATGTGTAAGCTGAAGATTAAACTTGTATCTGTATATTTGACTATAGTTTAGTTCCTTCTCATGGGCACGTATCCCTGCAGCTCAAACATATGCAGACAAAGTGCTGGTAAATTAGCTAAATACTGCCAAGGAAGGGTGATACTGAAAATAATTAATTCTATTTCATTGACCTTTTACATCCTGACGTTTCTTGCCTGTAACCAAATATTTTTTATACTATCTGAAATAGTTGACCATGAAAATGCCTAATTGCTATAGTTTATTGTATAGACTACGGGCTGCTCAATGTCCTTATAGAATAGTATAGTGTATTTACTTTATTTAATGCCTTATACAAGTGTTCAAATTACTTTTACTATCTCACATTCTTTCATGTTACAGCATACCTCTGTGTCTTTCACTGAGATTTTCTGTGATGCACAAGGTAAAGCGTCATTGTTAACATGAAGGAAGAGAATACAATTTCAAGAATGTGTTTTTTCAAAAAATCTCAAAAGTATCTGGTGCTCTTGTATTTGGAAAGTCAATATTTTTTAGAATCACCTTTTGCTGTATTGACAGGTCTTTTTTTCAATTAGATGTACATATGGATTTTTGCTGTACTATTCTATCAAGTCATGCTTTGATCTAAACCATTCTATTGTAACGCTGTGTTTAGTACCATCCTACTAGAAGTTGAACCTCTGTCCAAGTGTCAAGTCTTCTGTGTCTAACATTTCCTTCCTGCATTTAGCTTCGTCCATCATTTCATGAACTGTGATTACCTTGCCTGTTCTTGCTGGGAAAAAAAACCCATTTGCTGCCATCATTATTTTTAAGCATGGCAATTATGTGTACAGGTTTATTTTCAGGGTGTGAATGTACACGTGAATGACTTACTGTAGTGTACAGCACTTTGGGGTCGTCTGACTTATTAAAGCACTATACAGTACAGAACTCTTCCAGTTATCATGGGCTTCTAACCAATTCTCTGAATAATGCTCTCTTTCTCTAGACCGACAGTTAAGGTGGACGGACAGCTATCTCTTTACAGGTTTGCAGTTGTGTTCACTTTCGGGATGAAGAATTGAAAAGAGTTCTCTCAGAATCTCAAAGTTTGGATTTTTGTTTTATAACGCAACCCTGCTTTAATTTTATCCCTGTCCTGTCCAGTGTGTGTTCCTTTGTCTTCATGATACTGTTTGTCTACTAATGTTGTCGAACAAAACTCTGAGGCCTTCACAAAAGCGCAGGATGTATAGTGAGATTAAACCACACAATTGTGTACTCTCCCTTCTAATTACTTTTAAAGGCAAGTCTTTGTACATTAACTTGTTTGAGTGACACTAGAATACAGGTACACACCACTGGTTTGCAGGTGAAGAATATTTAACAAGAACAACAGGCCAAAAACCTACGAGAAGAATGGCACATGGTGCATGAACGGGACAGATAATATGAAGGGGGAAAAAGGCACGGCAATGGAAGAATCCAGAAGAGAACAGTAAGAAGTCAAGGGCTTAAATACTGAGGTGGAAAGATAGATTACAAAGAAAGCAGATGAGCCAATCAGAGAGTTGCAGCTGAGGCAAGAAGGAAAGGCAGAGAAGCTGAGGGGACTAATTAAATGTTAGTGAAGCAGATTCCAAGGAAATATACTTTAAACCAAAGCACAAGGAAAGAAGTAGGAGGGCAACATATACCAATAATGAATGAATTAATAATGTACACTCAATAAGGACACAAATAAACAACAAGCAAATGGTGAGAACACAAACATACAGAAAAAATACAGAACCTACCTCCTGGGGATCAAAATCCTGAGAAAGAAATTAAATCCATGTTCTTCTTCTACTTTAAACTTATGCCTTGTGTTTTGTTGGGCTGTGACATAAAATCTCAATAAAATAAGTTAATTTCAGTTTTAATGTGGCAATGCAAAAACGGTTAGTAACGTTAAAAATGTTAATACAATACATGGTGCTGTATATTATACTATAATTTGGGATCATAGTATCACATTATGATATAATAGAGCTTCCTACATCTTCTGTTGATACAAACAACGTATTTCTCAGTAGTATGAGAAATGAGATATTAAGGAAGGATATATGGTTTTGTGGCCTTTCGTTTCTCTGTAATCACATGGAGACTCAATTAATAGTGGCAGATCCACCACAGTGTTTTGTTATTAATATTATAATTTGTTATACAAACAGTGAAATAATATTTGAGGCTTTATTCCAAAAGGCAGTCAATGCAAATGTGTCAGTTGGTTGGGATTTAGAATGAGTTAGAGTTAGTGAGAAAGCAAAAATAATGTTCAAATAGAATCACCAGATGGGCAAAAAGGGACTCAATAGATGGTTTATGATGCATCCATCCATCCATCCATCCATCCATCCATCCATCCATCCATCCATCCATCCATCATTGGTGCTTTAGGCCTCTGCCAGCATCGGCAGTGTTAATGGACAGGAGATGTATGTATTAAAAGTTAGTTTATGTGGATAAGCTTTACCAACTTTAATATGTCCTGTAGAATATGTGAATAAATATTGATGGTAGCTTCTGTGTGTAAACTGAGTTCAACAGCAAATTTATGGGCAAAACTGTATTGAAATGGAAATTAGAATGTGTGTGTAGAAACTAGAATTTATATTGTTTACTATCAATTTGGAGGTTAGAGCCCCTATGTGTGGACAAAGGTTTCCTCAGTGTATCCATCTAGTACAGTTATTTTTTCTTGTTGCTATACAGCTACAGTACAAGCAAAATAAGCATCAGTTGCAGAAAGACAAGAGCTTGTCTCCATTAAAGCATTTTTTTCCTCTAGTAACCTAAGTGAGATAATGGATTTCTAAAATAGAACATATACTATACTTACATAGCCGCTATAGTATATACAGTGTTCTTAATCGGCAAATCACTTTATATAAATCAAGCTAGTATAAGAAGATGAGATACTGAAAAAACAACAAGAGCAGACCTGCTCCATGTACTGCATCCTTCTATTAAAAGTAGTAAGTGACAGAAATGAACACTGACTGAAACACCAATTATTTAAACATTCATTTATCTGTTCCTTTTTCTACTAACATAGATGTTATTTACCTGAGGGAGGTTTATTTTTGGCAAATATGATTGTCAGCAGTGGGAGATTTAGCAATGAGAAGCAAATTCCTTCAATTTATGTTAGTTTAACTTTTATTTTATTTTTCTAGTTCTTGCAGTACTGCCCTTCTAGCAGTTGATACTCCGGGCAACTGCCTATGTGGCCTATTGAAAGAACCAGCTGTGAGTCCACTCACCCACTTAACCCACTTCAAAGTTCAGGGATTACTGGTGTCCATCCCAGTTGGGGTGTGAAAAATAATCGTCATGACGATGCATAGCGATTCAAATTTTTGCGATATACTGCATTGATTCTTGACGGCAAGTATCAATTATTAATTTTATTTATTTTAATTTTTTTTTATTTTTTATTTTCCCCCAGTGTCCTGTCTAGCAATGTGGTAATAAGAATTGATGTCTTAATGCCAAATAGAGTTCAACAGATTTTACTTTCACAAGTGGAGTAATTAATTTAAAAAAAGGAATAGACCGGTTCACACGTGACGCCACGAGCTACATCCGCGCTACATCCGGGTCACGCTGGTAGGCAAAAACAGTACTGTTTTTGTCTACCAGCGAGACAAAACGGGTGAATTTGAGCGTTGTATTAGTTTATTTTTGGGATCTAAACAATGCCTGCGACTTGTTGTGCTCCCGGTTGCACACAGAGGCATTCCAAATCATGGGATGTACATTTCTTTCGTTTACCGAAGGACAAAGTAACACGAAAGAAATGGATATTTTCATTGAAAAGGATGCAGGCAGACAATCCCAATCGACTGTGGGAGCCATCATACAACGACAGAATTTGCAGTCTACACTTCATCTCCAGTAAATACAACTTAATTTTGCACTAGTCATTGTTCTACTTAAATAATTATATAAATAAAAAAATAGGATATATACTTAAGTCAAGACGTAAACGTTTGTTTCGTAATAATATACGTACATGTACAATGTATGCAAACCCTCTGGCATGAGTCTGTGAAAAGGATTAATAAGACAAAAACACCATAATATTCCCTTGTGAACAATGCTTTTTTTAACTTTCCAAAAAAAGTAAAAAACAAAGCAACTGGACTTGTTTTCCGTAGTTGAGTTTGTTGTGGTTTTTTTAACCTACCGGTGGGGGGTCTTCCTCTTTTGTCTGTGTCCGACTCCGCTTTCGTATGTTACACAAACATGTCTGAACATGTCCCGATATGAAATAATTGTAGCCGTCCAGTGATTTCATGCCTTTCATGCTTTCTCATGTGTACTGGGCTGGCGTGTTGATAAGGCAGCTGTATATGTCGCCGTACGGAACACTTGGCCAGCATTTGACAGACTCACTCCGTCCCTTCAGGCTTTTGCTATCTGGATCTGGCAATCTGATACCATCAACCATCAACTTACTCTTAAAACGATCTTGTGATACGTTATCTAAAGAACAAAAATACGTCAAGAACTCGTCGTTTCCTTTGTTTGCGTCCGCCATTGTGTTCGCCTTTTGCCTACCAGTCAAGCGTGCATGCGCAAAAAACCCGGATCAAAATAATAACAATGAACTGGTTTAAAGGACCACTAAGGCCATGTAAACGGGACTGATAATCCTTATTTTGTTATTTTAAGTTTTATAAATCCTAAGCACTTTTTGTCAGTGTGTCCACTCCAGTAATAGTAATATTTGTGTCCAGTACCAGTAATATTTGTTTTCATGGCAATACCTCCAAAAGTTATTTCAATAAATACAGCCATGTATGAATTCAGTTTCTTTCAGTTATGTATCAATTGAAGACACTATCCAGATCATACACAGCCAGTCAGCCACTGGTAATGGCTGTATTTTTTTCTAACAGTGTTCAGTTAAAATATCACAATGCATTGTAATGCATCGCAATTTTTCAAGTATTGTGATGCATCGTGATAGAATCGGATCGTGGCATGTGAATCGTGAATCGAATCGAATCGTGACTTCTTTGGCAATACCCACCCCTACACTCCAGTACAGTCAAAGAGCCATCACAAGATGTACAACTGTTCAACAAACTTATCTTTGAATTGTGCGAGGAGATACACGTACCAAGAGAAAACTCCCCTATTAATGGAGGAAACTTGAGATAGACCGAATACAATAACACAAAAGAGTTCTCTTTTTGTGTTATTGTTTAGTCATCCTTCTCTCAATACACTTTGTCTTGTCTGGTCCTTGCACGGTCCTACAGTGCTCTGCAACTGAACTGTACACAATGACTTTTGTGTTTACCTATATATACATTTCTCTTGTTCTGCTTATGACTAAAATAACACAGAGAGACATCTTAACATCATAGGTGGAGACATTGTGCATCCTCTGTAACATATTTCACAGTATCATTTAGCATACTGACCTACACCCCCCATGTAGCACTGGTCCCTGACCTTTTCAAATGAGCCTCTTATAGCCATGTTAGCCTCTGTGATCTCCACCAGAGACACACATTTGTGTTTTCCTTTGTAAAAATGCTCCTTTTGTTGTAGAATTGAAATATCACAGTCACTCAAATAGTTGTTTTTCTAAGAATGTTGAAAAATATGTCAGCGACTTTCTTCAAACTTGGCTAAACATCCATCCTTTGCAATTTCATTACAAGTTGGCATCTTTTAGCAGGTGCATTCACACCTGGTCTCAAAATGTGTCCTGCAAAACATTTCTGTTATTGAAAGTGTGTTTGCAGCTAGGTTTCTTCCTCATTTCTGCCTGTACAAAATAAATGCATTAATGTCAACGGTTAAAACTGCCTGTAAACACTCTGAATCTGATTGGTCAGAGTTTTGGTCCTACCCTGTCCCTCAAGGTCCGGGGATTTCACCTTATCTATTGGTTGTCCCACATGCTTGCTGGCTGCGCATGTGCACTTCTTGTGTTTACGTATCCGGTTAGCTTTGGTGTTAGCCAATCATTGTAGCGGCGCTGCTCTCACTGTATACTTTGAACATGGCTGAGAACCCAAAGAAGCAAACCAGGTACAAGTTTAATAAAAGAAGAGGACGGCCTCAGTAAAAAGAAATAACACCAGATTGGATTTAGGAGATTTTCAACGTGATCCCCCTGAGGAGCAGAAGAGTAGGTAAGACGGTCTTGTGCACACGCAGTCATTAAAAATGACTGCGTATGCACTTCCCGAAAAATCACTGACGCTACCTTTAAGGCTAAAACCATCCATACCCCTGGTAGAGTTAGTTTTTTTTTTATTAGCAATTTTTTATTTGTAATTTAGATTTAAAATAAGTTTGATTCAGCCCAGAATTTGGTTTGTAAGAGAAAACAACAGGGGCATTTCTCAAAAGTTATTAAAACAATGAAAAAAACAGAAGTACTTATCTGGGAAACACATTTTAAAAAAAAGTACACCTTTCTCAAAAATATGTGAAAAAATCCTAATTGCCATCACAACATTTAAACCTTTTTAATAGCTCATTTGCATGTTTTACTGTTATTTTGATGACTGGCGCTCCCTCTGAGGATTTTTTTATGGGTCCTTGTGGACCACCCTGCTCCGGTACTAACCTGGTGCCCATGCATACTTAGCACTAGGTTTTGTTTTTTTTCTACTTCCCCAAGACCCGGCTCTGATCTTTAAAAACTGGAGCAGGCCTAGCACCAGTTGGTGGCCAAAATAGGGGAAAGAATGCTTCCTCTGGAGCAACAAAAAAAATAAAATTTAGTGAGCACCATGTTTAGAAATGTATACTTGAGTTTTTGATCTGCCAAATTTAAAACTAAATAAGGAAAAAAAATGATGCTCATTAACAATAGAAAAATGTCAGATAATCATCACAATTACACAACCTGATCGCCTCTTATCTTCTCAAAGTTTATTTTAATATCATCCATCAGAGAGTTGAAGTAGGTTAATGCCCCACTTACTGCTGTGCACACACATCTGAATATTTTCCGCTGATTCCATACATCTCCATTTTCAGCTCAGTCTTTTAACACTCTGCCTTTCAATATCACCAGGTTGTGTTGTAAAACCTTGATTTTAAAGATGCTCTTTAAGTCCCACTTTCCAGGACTGCTGGTATGGTCAATATGATTTGTGTAGCTGAAATATTCATGCACTGTGAGCATTCATAAAAGAAAGAGAACAGGCATGGATCAAACAATAATTGGATGTAATGACATAATGAACTGGTTCTTTCACTGAGCCAGTTTTGTACTGGCTCTAGCTGTAGTCCTTATCAAGCAATAGAGGCAACTTTAATGGAAAGCGCTCTATTGATGTAAGTGGACACTCTGGGTCATTCTTAGTATATTTGCCAATCAGAAAAAAAACATGTTGGTAAAATAGAAAAAAAAAGAGACTTTTATCAAAGAAGAATTTTGGGCCAAACTTTATTACCAACACTTCCCTGATATCTGTTAGAAGGGGAAACAGGTTCAGGTGTAAAAGTCTGATCACACTGGGGGTATTGCTTTTCTCGCCCTTTGTATCAACCTCAAATGTCAGGTATGGTGTTCTAGTACCAAACAACCATCGAGCCAACAGATGGAGTAAAAATATGGTGAAAGTAAAAGCAGACCGGAGCTATGTGATTCAGAGGTGGTGAACCATTCTATTGACAAGAAGCAAAACATTAAAACACCCAAGTAACAATGGAAAATTACAGAAGCATACTTGCTGTGCTGCACATACAGTTAGTGCACACAGTCTTATTGTGTCAAACAGCTGACAAAAGCAAGACAAAAACTCCTAAGTAAAAAGTTCCCTGTCGTATAGATTAGACGGAGAGCTGCATGGATAAACGCACCTCTCTTCTGTATGAAGTTGTCCCTGACGCCCAGAGGCCTCATCATCTACCATGATCCTGACTGTGATGCATCGACCTGAGCCCGAGGCCCAAGTCAATAAATCCATCCTTCCTCCTCTGACTCCACTTCATCCTTCTTTCTCTTCTCACTCTCCAGTGACCGAGGAGGTGAAAGGTGTGGTGAAAAAGAGGAATGAACACAGTGACACTCTATCATGGCAAGGTCATTCCGTGTCCAAAACTCTGGGACATGAGAGCTAACATAGAGAGAAGTGTAAGGAACACAAATGGCAAAGGAGGAGAAGTAATCCAGAAGAAATGCTGATGCAGTACATTCTTATATTGTGTAATAGAACAAAAATGTTTTTGTTTGTTGTTTGAAAAAAAAAATACTGAAACCAATTAATTGCTCAGCTGCACATTTACTAAACTCTAAAACAAAACATCATCCTGATTTCTGAGTTGTTTCCAAAACCAATCTGTCAAATTCTAAAATCTGCATGAATACTGCATCTCTACAATTTCTGTGACTTCTGGCAGATCGATTTTCATTTAATTCAATACTAGATATGCATTGGTACACATAAGATACAGTAAAAGTTTGGTTCAATACAGATTTAGCAGTCAAAAGAAACAAATGCCAAATTTAATTTTTCTTCACATGTACGTATTTTAAGAAGAAAATATTGCAGTCTTGAACAAAGATACCTCCTCTAAGAAAAAAAGGTTGCTTGTCCCCTCTGGGTTTGGGGTTAGTCAATCAGAGGAGTTTAACTAGCTTTGTGTCTTGTTCACCAGTGATGGTAGGATAAAACAAGAGATGGACAGGCAGATTGTGCAGAAAGTTCAGAGCTGTCTACGTTTGATATTGATCATGATCGAAAGAACGAGATCTTGAATATAAACAGCTAAAATTAGTTTCCACCAGAAGGTGGCTGGGCTGAGCCTTAGAAATAGAGTAAGGAGCTCTGTTATCCAGGGGGTGCTCAAATTAGAGCTGCTGCTTCTCCACATGGAAAGGAGCCAGTTGAGCTGGTTTGGACATCTGACCAGGATGCCCCCTGGGTGCCTCCCTTTGGGGTTTTTCCAGGAACATCCCATCGATAGCAGACCAAGGAAAAGACCCTGAAATCGCTGGAGGGACTATGTACCCCTTTAGATCCCTCCAGAATGAGCTGGAGGATGTTGCTGGGGAGTGGGATGTTGTGTTTCCCTCATGGACATTTCCCCCCTGCGACCTGATCTTAGACAAGTGGAAGACAATGGTTGGAAGCAGCATTGACTGCCGGTAGCTTCACAGATTGTGGTCGTTTTGGCCTTCTTTCAAATTTCAAAACAAGTCTTCAGGCTCTTTTGAACGATTTCTAGATGCTTTGGATTGCTTCAAATGACATCTTCAACATCTTGTTTCTGCCATGACTCACAACAAGAATACATATGCATTCTCCACTAGACAAGAGTTGTGAATATCTTGTATCTATACTTTTTTTTATCTGAATGCATACACATGACTGTCCCCAGAAGCATTTATTTCTTACAGTAATCACCCTGTTTGTTTCGCAGACATGCATATTACAACCAGAAAATGTTCATCAATGATAAAATTCACATATATCTCCAGACCCAGACCCTCTGCGTTACATTAACGCACAGTCTACTGTGTATATAGCTCTGTATATATATATATATATATATATATATATATATATATATATATATATATATATATATATATATATATATAGCCTGCACCATCAACAACAAGTCAAGTTCAAGTGCAAACGTACTTGGCAATAAACTTGATTCTGATTCTGATATAAGCAGAACTGCATGAGATGATATATGCAAAACTTTCTGGGTAGTCTTCCATGTACATGTTTATGTAGAAAACTGTCATAAAGCACATTTTATGCCATTAGATGGTTGCCCTGTGATGGACTGGCGACCTCTCCAGTGTTTACCACACCTCCCGCCCATTGACCGCTGGAGATAGGCACCAGCCCCATGCAACCCTGCACAGATAAGCAGGTATAGGAAATGGATGGATGGATTTAGCTGGTTGAGGTGAAGCGTGAAAGTAAAATTTTCACCAAGTGAAGGAGTAAAACTGAAAGGAGCCTATTAAAGCCCTATTCAATGAACTCATCCAAATTCAGGTGATAAGTAATGTGGATTGCCACAAGAAAAGTAAAATGTTTAGCTTTGTTTCTTTTTGAGTACACTGCAGTCCAGGAGTCTTCAAGAACATTTTCAAGATCTCTTTACAATCGCCATGACTATATGAAAAAGCTGTGGAAATTAAAGTAAATAGTTTGTGTTTTCTATGTCACGCAACATCCTGCTTTTTTCTTTATTATTTTTTTTGTAAAATAAAACGTTTACAAAACTGCACTGAGTGGTTAATTATCTGCTGCATGAACTGCATCATTGAGATAAGGACCGGTGTCTTCTGAAACAGGAAACAAGGAATTGTGATTCGCAAAACAACATGACACACAGTCTCACACAGCCTGGACATAAGGATGGGGGCTTAGCCAACTTCTGTGAGTCGTCCCGACTTAACTTGAGCTCCAGACCAGGTCTTAGTATTCTGCCGGAGTGGCGGAGCCACTCTTCTGCACGACCAATCCCATCGTCAAGTCAAATTTGCATTAGCAAATGGGAAAGCAGCAACGGCCTGTTTGTTAATCTGATCTTTGTTTACCCAACACTCTTGTAATCCACTTTTAATTAAATAGCCGCCCAAATATGTGCGAGCAGCAGTTTGACTTTGTCTGTGCCCACATTGCCAGAATGAAGGAAGAAAGAAAGAAAGAAAGAAAGAAAGAAAGAAAGAAAGAAAGAAAGAAAGAAAGAAAGAAAGAAAGAAAGAAAGAAAGAAAGAAAGAAAGAAAATTATTTGGTCTTGACAGATGCAGTTTCGTACATCGTACAGTTTTTTTTTTGATTGAAAATAAGTTACACAGTGAATTACTTTCCTTTTTTCTGTGACTTCCATGCACACTGTACGTATGCATCCATGCGGGATTTATACAGGTCACTTCTGGAGATGCAGCTTATCCCATTGTCTGGTCAAATATCTAATTCTAACCTCACAATAGATATGTATATCCCATCTGTCATAAACCATTGGCTGTGTAGTGTGAATAAATCAAATAACAGACACACACACGCATGCCAACAGACTTTCAAAAAAAAACACTCACTGGTCATATCATCCACCCACCAACCATCTCTCTCTCTCTCACTCTCTCTCTCTCTCTCTCTCTCTCTCTCTCTCTCTCTCTCTCTCTCTCTCTCTCTCTCTCTCTCTCTCTCTCTCTCTCTCTCTCTCTCTCTCTCTCACACTCTCACTCTCTCTCTCATGAACACACAAACACACACACAGAGTACACATTGTGGAAGCATAATGTCCTTTATCTATTTATAGTTAATGCCATCCGAGGCCTGATAATGCAAGCAGATACCTGGTAGGCAATTACATCTTCCTGAATCCGTCTGCAATAAAAATGCACTGCCAATAGAAAAAAAAGAGGGGGTAAATAACAGAGCAGAGCGAATGAAGATGGCTTGGCGTGCACTATACATCCCCAATAAGTCGGCCTCTACTGACACAATCCACATTGTCATTCAGATGCACCTCCATTGCTGTTTCTACATGGAAAAAGAAAACAGTGGAGGAGACATTGTGCCTGTATCTGTGCGCTAAAGGTGACATCATATCCTCCTAATCCCTGGAGTGTATCTAAGTAACTTGCTTCTTCGATATTTGTGTATGTTTCTTAAATGGATTTGTATTCCTGAGTTGTTGAATAAAACCAATATGGCTGCCACAGAGGTTCTATGAATGACGGGTCAACAAATCTTTGCATCTGTGGATTTAAGATGGAAAAAGTAGACAAATTTACCTTGCTGTTTTTTATTTATTTATCACTTATCACAACACAGTGTATTGCAGAGATAATTTATTGATTGCCACCATTGATAACAGCACAATGTACACCAGATATGTATAATATTTTATTTTTATTCTGGCTACAAGGTAGAAAGACTACACACCTTTACTAAATTTGTTTGACATGTCATAAATGTTGGTTAAATTTAGCAATCATTTTTGAAGAAAGAAATATTGTTTTAATCATCTATAGAGAAACATTATACCTTTTAGAATTAAGGGGTGGGCATAATTTACCTACAATCACATTTACTAGGATACCAGTAAAGGAATGAGAGGCTTTTCTTTTATTCAAGTAAATGTTTGAAAGCTTTTATATGCTTTGTTTCTAGAATGATTTAGAACTTATTTTCCACCAAAGTTCTATACTTCAGTTCGGAATGATACCAGGTGTTGCTGGATATTTAGAAAAAAAAATAAAACCACAAAAAAATCTAAATACTTTTTTTTTTTTTTTGGGACCATAGTTTTACACTTATCGCAAGTGTAACAGCTGTCCAGTAAAAAAAATATGTGCTGAAATGTGCATGGTTAAAATTTATTTATAGTTTTAAAGTGTTTTTACGCAGCTATTAATGCACAATTATCATTTTTTTGTTTGTACCCTTCTCCCAACTGATCCTTTTGTAACCCCTGTGGATGGTTTTAGGTAAACAAGCAATTGTCAGGAAAATCTAACGAGAAAAGCTGAAAATTATTTCAGTCCAGTCAGTTTTAATATAGTTTGTTGCAACTGGTGCTGTTTAAAAGTGTGCACACGTTTGCACGCTTTCTAGGTAAGCAGGATTCTAATGTCGTATTTTCCCCCTAATATTCCCAATATTTTTATTTGTACAGGATTTATGTCACAATAAAGGTGTAAAAGGTTTACAAATTGTTAATTGAGATATTTTTTTATTTAAGTAGAAACAACAGGAATTTTACCAATATTGTGTACCTTTGGATCAATTCAATTCTGAAATATTTAGTCGTTGTTGAAGCCTGCCTCCCTCCATTCATGTCATGCTTTTATGTTATCACATGTAGGGATTCTGTTAACATGTCTCTTCCCGTCAAATGCACTTTCATTCTGCCTTTTATTTTTACACTTTGTCGGCCAATTACGCAACACTACCTGAAAAAAGGGAAAGTCAATGGTGGTAATACTTATTTCGAGGTATATGTACACCCACAAGGCAGTTCCCTGCATATTGGTTGACTTACCTCTTTTGTAGAAACTTCTACACCCACCTTGCTCAGGCTCCTTTAATTCTTGCCATTAACCAAAAGAAGAGTGTAAGAAGTATTTGGCTTTCCTGGACCATGAATATCCTTCGATGTCTCATTTTTCTCATAAGACTGCAGTCATAAAGGAGGAGCGGGGCACTAATACACCCGCTGTTCCAGGGAGAGAGTATTAAGGGGAGATTTAATAGAGGCGTGAGTATGGACAGACTCATTATCTTTCTATTAGCCCTGTCTCTGCCAGCAGGGTTATACTGACTTCTATTAGGTTAGCGGTCAGATACACACAGTCACAGGCACCCATTTACAAAAGAAACTGCTAATATAGCCTAATTTAGTGCACAACTGTAATAGTACAAACAAATGAGTGTCCTCTTAAGAATGCGATTCACGAGGTTAGTGAAGGAGTTCCTGTTTGTGTGGGTGAGAAATGCTCCATAATAAGTGCCATGAGATCACGGCTATGAGAACTTGTAGTAAACGAGTGTTGTTCAGTTTAGCGTCTGTCTGATTTTTCAGCACTTTTGATTATTTATTCAGCAATAATACAAAAGATGGCTTATTTGCCATGGCATTACTTACCTCTGCCTACAAATACAAAGGTAAGTAAGAAGTAAGACTAAAGTAAGACTAAACAGATACAAGTGGGTGTACGCTGGGTTTCTTCACAGTCTGGAAAAGTTATTTCATCCCTTCATCCATCTATCCATTTGTTCATCTTCCCATTGTAAATCTATTCACTTGACTATCTGTCCTCCATCTAACCAGCCTTTTTTCATCCATCTGTTTGTTCGTCCATCCATCATCCATCCTTCTATTGATCTATCAATCATTTACCCAACCTTCTACCATTTCATCCATCCATCCATCCACCCAACCGCCCTGTGCTTAGCTTCATCCATATTCTTATCAACTTTGAAAAAATAAAGGTTTTCCATACATGTACATGTGCAACAAACATTTCAGTTCTGGTCTCCGCTGAACAAAACTCTTCTTCCATACGTTTATGTTTTTGCTGAGGTACATCTGACACAAATGCAACACTAAAGGTCACCAAAAAGGACACCATACCCACAGTGAAACAAGGTTTTGGCAGTATCGTGATCAGCTTTTTTAATGGAATTGATGTAAATGGCGGCAAAATTTACCATAAAAACTTTAGGTGTATGCTATAAAGAAAGAGATGAAGAACGGGTTTGCTTCTTGTGTTAAGAATGGCCTTACCAGAAGGAAATTTAAGTTTTGGAATGACTAAGCCAGAATTCACAACTAAATCTGAGAACAATGTGGTGAACCTTAAAGGGGTCCTGAACAAGAGATTTTACAGTCTGAGAAATTTGTGTGTATATATATTACTCCTTCAAACCTTTCAGCCAGTTATTGTTCACAGTTCATTAACATTAATAGAAGCAATACCCCGATACAGACATCTACATGCTCTAAAAGTCTTCAAGTTTCACTGTAAATCCCTCTTATGTGTCTTGACTGCCACCTTATCGTCTCTAATTGCCTTGTAAATACATGTATATGTATATTACCCATTAATAAATAAAGACAACATTTTTTATTAATGAAGTGGAAAATGTGCTACAGTGAGACATCAATCATTTAGCATGAAAACATGTGTATTAGTGGGGGGGGGGTAACAGTGTGAGAGAGGGGGATAAATTCAGACCTGTTAAACAGGGAGTACTATGAGTTTTTACGTAAGCAATTATGGGGGCCTTCGGTGTTAATTTATGTGTGATCGGTGAAAAAAAGGGGTACAGTGTCGTGTGAGTGGTGGTAATAATAGGATGGAAATAAAAGAAAAGAAGAGGAAAGAGGATGGCGGATTGAGAGATAAAAGGGAAATAAGGAGATGGAGTGGCAAGCGGAGCAGGATGGAAGGGATGCATTAGTGAGGGGAGAGACATGTGGGAAGATTGTGTGAACAACAGGCATATTAATGAGGCAATATGAATCACTCTGATTACAGCAGCAATTAAAGATCGGTCGCCTTGCAGCATGTGGCAGAAGGAGGGATGAAGGACAAGGAGGAAGGGAGGGAGGAGATTGCATTTAAGTGAGATTTTTAAACCAGGTCTTCATTGTACTCGTTCTTATCCTTTTCTATCTGCCTCAGCTTAAGGTTAAATTGCTTGCATGCAATCTGAAACATATCAATCATGGCAGTAATTATATGCTAACTTAAAGCTATGCAGTGAATTGCTTGAAAAAGCAACTTAACATTCTATGTATTCATCTTTCATCATATTTCTTTGCTCAACAATCAACCGGATTCTTATAAAAAAAAAAAAAAACATCAACCCTGATTCAGGGTTGATACTTCTGAGATTTAATAGTGGGTGAAGAAAGAGCTTCTTTTTTTTCTGTCAGCTCCGGCATTAATAGCATATTTGTTAATTTTCTTCTGTACTAGAGAAAATTTCAAGAAGTTTAATCTACTTGTTTGTTTGTTTGTTTTTGATGATGATTCATATGGTGTTTCACTCCTCCAAGGTCAATGTTCGTTTTTATAAACAAGCACACCTGAAAACTATTCTCTAAGCCCTTATTGTTTTAATGCATATTGGAAGGTTGCAAGATATAACCTACTCATAGCCTCTCCACAGATTATTCATTTGTATGCATGTGTGACTATGTAAATTAAAAGTTTACACGCCCTTGTCAAAATACAAGGTTTTTGTGATGTAAAGGACAAGTTGTTTCTAAACCTTTTCTCTTATTAAAAGATTAGTTTACATTTTTAAAAGGGAGTAAAACTTCCCATTTTTGTGTAGCAGAATGATGCCATTTCATGGTGAGCTAGTTTGAAAAGTATATATATATTGAGAAGTACATACAAGAGTGGTGGAATGCTAACATGCTATTAAGCCGTGTGTTTTTATTAGTCAGCTTCATCAGTTGATGTGGCGGATCAACTAATTGAGAGTTGGCCAAGTTAATTTTCCCTTACTCTTACAAAAACAACACTATGAGACCTGGAACACATGGAATACTGTTGAGCAGCTCAAAGCCTGATGCTAAATCTAAAAGTGCACTTTGGTCTTGGCAGAGCTAAAATGGACTGATGGTTCACTTGCAACAACCGGCAGGCTCAACGAACATAGGAACATCAACAATGTTTGAATAAAGAAGTATTAGACATCATAAAAGTCACTTATAATACTGTAGACGGTTGTTAAAAATGGTCAGTTTGAGTAATAGTTCCCTTACCTGTAGCTGAGTTACAGGTAAGGGAACTATTACCGCAGGGTTCTCTCACAGAACATGACGTAAAAAAGGCAAATAGTTTATGGTGACATTTATTCTGTACAGCTCAGAAGGAAAAAAAAACTGCTTTTTTAAAAAGGCACAATAACCTGGTTTCATAATTTTTCACTTTTAAAATAGTTGAAGCAGTTTTTGATGTAATTTCAGAATAAACCATCCTTGGTCAGACTCTGACATTTGCCCAGTTTAGCTTGCAAACGTTCTCCAAACGTCTCAGATTGTAGTCTGAGACTTTGTCTCTTGTCCACGTGATCGTCAAGAGAAACAATAGTTTCTATGACTAGATCATCCCTAACATTAGAGTTTTCCTCATGAGAGAAGAATGTAAGTTTATTATCTTCACTTGGATCTAATAAAATAACCCCAGATCAGAATTCTGCCATCACCGCGCTTTACTGTGGCTATAACATTATTTTTGGTAATGTTCAATGTTACTTTTTTCCTGTCAAGTTTTAACATTTACATTTTGCACATGGTTTTAGAAGACCTTAGCTAGGTGGTGTTGTTTTAGTTGGATGAAAAAAAACTTTTTTACAGCCCTACTTTTTTGTATGTACAAAAATGGGAGAAAAAAGATAGCAGCTTACTGGGGATTTGGAAATAAGTCGCAAATGATAAAGTTCTTCTAGTTCTTCTATGAAAGCTCTTCTATAACAGCTGAAATTTCATTTACAGTTAAGCACAATATTTATACTTGATATTAGGTATCTATCCATTAGTATGTATTTATGTATACATATACTGTCATGATTTGGGTTTTTATTATTTGCTTATGTTCTGTTTGGTCTTTATGGTGAGTTTGGTTCTGGATTAGTTTAAGTTCTGTTTTGGTTTAGTGATTCTTTTATGTAATCAATTCTGTCACCAGTCTAAGTTCAGTTCACCTGCCAGCATTCTTTTGTCTTCCTGTCACTCCCCTTCACCAGTCACCATCCAATCGGCTTCAGTTTACTCCCAAGCACTTCCCTGTTCCCGATTAGCTCCACCCATGTCAGTAATTAGTTTCACTCCATTCACCTGATCACTCCCTTACTTATACCTGCCTCTGCCCCCTGCAATTTGCCACATTATTGTTTGTTTTTTGGTGCCAAGTGGTGAGTCTAGTCCAGCTTTCTTTGCCTGTTTATCTGACCCTGTTTGTCTCTGGATTTCTAAGTTAGCCTGTCCCCTGTTTTTGTTAATAGTTTTGTCAGTGACTGCTTTTTGTTATTTTTGGGTTATTGGATGCAGTCTTCCCGTTTTTGTCTTGATCCCCGTTTTGGCTTTGCTTTTTGTAAATAAATGTTCTTTCACCTAACCTCTACTTGTCTGGTTGAATACTGGGTCCACCTGTCTCTGATTCGTGACAATATACAACATTTATACATAGCATCAAACAAAGGTATTTTTTTTATTTTCACTGAAAAAAGATTACCTTACTACATGTAAGGTAGTAAGGTAATCCTTGCAATATGTTTTAAGTAAATTGCTGCAACATAAACCACTGACATTAAAATGGCATTCAAAGTTGTGGGAAATGGCATGTTATTGTGTAAATATATCATCTGCTACCGTAATAAGTGTAATAGTCAAATAGGATCATCTTTGTGAAATACTCACGTAACTCTTCATTATCTGTTAATTCACACATTACAGCAACATATGTGTAACTACGGCCATTTTAGCCCTTCCAAAGGGCATTAATGTCGAAATACATTAAAAAAGACGATAGTTTGTAATTGTAATTATATTCCTTAGCAGGTGTCATTTTATCTTTTGAATTTTCTTTTTTTTTTTATTTCATTCTTTCAATTTGGTCGCTGATTTCACATGTAAGATGTATCTTTTCGGTTTCTAAACTGCATTTAGACAAGCAGCGACTGACATCTTGTAAGCTATGATCCAAAGCCGGGTTCACACTGTGCGCATATCTACTATCCAATTTATGTAGAAGACAGGAAGTGTCACTCTGCAGTGTGTGTTTGTGCGCAACTTGCAGATGTTCCTAGGTCATTCAATGGTCAAGGCTTTTACAAGCTCAGCTGCAGTCTGGGATGCGTCTCTTTTTCTGCAAACATATGCACAAAAGCACACAGATCCAAGACTGGATAAAGGAGACACTGCATACTCGCGCATTCATGTGTGTGTGTGCACATGTAGTTGTACGAACTGCCACTGTGTATTCAAAAGTATATAAGCCGTACATGTGTGGGTCTAAGTGTGTATGTGTAGTGTTCAAACAGGATGTGTGCTGTGATCTAATTAGGCAGTAACTTGGCCTGCATTGACCTTACTAACCAAAGCGAGACCCTTTCTGGCCCAAGATAACACAGAGGGTTCCCTGTCTGGACAAAACAAGCATGCGGACACACACACACACACACACACACACACACACATGCAGGCAGAAATAAATAAAATGAATGGTTTTATAGATGTTCACAAAGACAAACATTAGGTGGTGCGCTTTGTAATTCAGTATCTAAGAATAAAACAATTCAGCTGAAAGGACAAAAGTTGTCAATGAAATTTACAAATGCATGCAATTATGTAAATGTCAATTATGTTAAGAAATGAACATAACATATACTGGACAGCATTTTTTTTTTTTGTTTAATAAAAATAAAAAAGGAACTTGTTGCCGTTCTACATACCGATCAGTCCTTGTGTGAGAAAAGCTTTCACAAGTTTTACTTTCACATTACCTGCATTTTTTAAGTGCAAACCATTTTGAAAAAAATAATAATAATAATATAGCCTCTGCATTTCTTCTCATCTCTGCAGTGTGTTGTTGTAAAAAAAAAAGTTGCTTTGAGAAATATTTTTCCACATTACTACGTTAACTAGCACGATTCTCATCTTTTGATGTGGATTAATTTATTGGATAAGCTGTTTAAGAAACAATTCAGATCTTTTTCTTTTTTGTTACGTTGACCTTGAGGACAAATGAGGATGGCCAACAAAGGGCTCATCAGGCCATACAACAGTTTGTCATTAAAAATGACAAGATTGGCAAATTACCAACATCCATGTGAAGGAAATGCACTCTATGTTTTTTCTGAAGATTTCGGGTTAGGAAATGCTGCCTTTGTTCCCACTGAAAATTATTCTAATCGTGTGTATACGACTAGAACATTGTTAGTCAGTGTGTTGACGGAGGTTTGTCCAGTTTTAACCTTGGTGATTTAGCAGGGTGTGCTCCTGACTGTTAAGGTGAGAGGAAACTATTTTAAAAAAACACCGTGGCATTTAGAGAGAAGGATTTTAGCAGCTCATGAGTCTGGTAACGGATCTAAAGACTTTGAAATCAGTAGTTGTAATGTCCAAAAATAGTCTTTAATGGAGGACATTTAAAACGACATGCCAAGTTCTGACCATCCAAGTGAGTTCACCTAAAAAGAAAAGCTCATAATTATGAAAAGAAAGACTAAAAAAACTTAAAATACCATTACAGAACCTAAAGCAGGCTCTTTCGAGTATTGATAAGGAAGTGCATGCCTGTAATATTATTAAGGGACAGTAGACGTTTACCTTTTATGTGTGTGCTTGGAAGAAACCTTTGCTTTTCCGAGGTTAGAGAACACACGTTTCGTTTTATGAGTAAACAAGGATATTTGTTCTATAAATGCAATGAAATCACTTTCTTTTCTAGAGGTATATATATTCTGGAGAAATGTACATTTTTATGAAAGGACAAAATATTTAATGGGGTGTCCTCATTTTTTGCATGTGACTGTATTTTTCCTATCTTCCCTCACTACCTTCAGTAACGCTAGTATTAGAATACAAATGATGAGATTCCAGTGCAAGCTGTCACAGAAAGGTTATGTTCTTTAAAAACTGGGCTAAAATAAAACCTCTTATTTTCCAAATGTTAGCTTTCAGTCTACCAAAATCCACAGGGGGGTCATGAGGACTGACACTAGACAGTAAGTAACAACCAGGATTGACACAAAGAAAAAAAGTTGCAAGGGGATTTACTGGTGTCAAGAAACAGGAGGAACAATGATACATTCTGACATGGACTATAAAGTGTGTGTTCTGTCAGATTTTATCTCAGGAATGCAGCTCAGATAAAGGAAAGTACAACCCCCAACAAGTTATTTTGTCTGCGTTAGATTCTGTCAATCAACAGGATAGTCTGATCAAACACATTAAAGGATCCTATTGTGTCTCTGCTCTGCGCTCATTCACAGACTGAACAGCTGCTGTGGCCGCTTCCTTTACCTTGTTTCTTATACTATATCCATTGTGTGACGTACCATGGCCAAATTACCTATCACAGCTCATAATGGATACCAGTCTGAGACTACCCTGAGTGGTGAACAAGGGGTGTAATATAACGGTGGGCCGACATCAATCCACCTTTGCATGTCGGGTATAAAGAACTTGATCTTTAAGTTTGCATACTTAAATATGAATAGGCCCTTAAACAATATAATGATGTCATGGCTTTGCAAGCTGCCGATAGATTCATTAGTGTTACGGCCCCTGCCCTCTTGAGACGGGGCAGGCTTCTATTAATTATGCAGATTCCACTGCGGGAGAACACCTTCCTGATTGGCTGCCAAGGAGCTGCGACCGCATTGGTCCATCACAGGACAGCCATGCCAATCAGGCCGCTGATGAGGCCCACCTGCACCATATAAAAGACTCTTGGACTCATTTCTTCAGTGGGAAGACAGCTAGTAGGAAGCTACTTGTGAAGTTGTCTTCTCACCGCCTTTGCTGTTTATTGCATTGGGTTGTTTAAGCCACTTGTGCTTGCCTTGGACTTTAAGTTGGTTTTGTTTTGGTTGAGGCTTGACCTTGTAGTTGTTAATAGCTCGTATTTGGGAGGTTTTGAGGCTCCCTTTGTGTGTACTTTTATTTTCTCTATTAGTCCTCTTGGGTGGTTTGAGTTATCCTTAATCTGACCCGTTGAACCTTATGTATTTTTTTTCTATTCAGCATATCCAAAATTAGTAGCCCTTTTCTATGGTTATTGTATTGTATTGTGTTCTGGTTATTGTAAAACCCTTCCCCTGCAAATAACCCCTTTCACATGTCACTCCGCTTCTCTGGACACAGTTTTATGTTACCTCCTCTGAACCCCTAGACAGAGGGGGCGTAACATAAGTGGGGGCTCGTCCGGGAGTTGAACCCGGGACCTCTCGCAGTAACAATTAGTGTTTCAGTTCAATAGAGTCACACCTGTGGATGGATTTTAAAGAACTCCTCAAACACACTGGTTCCTTCTGTGACATTATTGAGAAAGAAAAAAAGAAATAAAGGCAAGCTACCAGGAATACACCCGTGGACCTCACCAAGAGTGGATAATGCTTTAGTAGGTAAGTTTTTACGTTCATCTGTTCAAAAAGCTTTACACACATATAAAACCGACGTCAAGCCATCATACCTTTCAAGAAGAAGATGGGTTTTGTGTACCAGAGATTAATGTTTTAGTGCAACATAAACATCACCATAACAGGAGGGTTCTGTGCATTTTTACAAAATAGATATATATGAGGAAATGTTGAAATATTGAAGCAAAATCTCAAGACATCAGCAAAGAAGTTAGTAAATGGGCAGGAATCGGTCTCCCAAACAGAAAATGATCGTAAGCACAGAGTCAAATTGGGTCGGCATCTCAATCAGAGAGGCTCTATGAAACCAGCTGTATTGCCATGCCAGGCCACGAGAAAGAACAGAGGTCTCCCTCCAAGGTGACATTGACAGAGCGGTGGCATTCATATGCTCCAAATGGTGGGCGATTTGGAAATGGAATTTAATTTTCTGTATCTGGTTTGTGCCATCCATGGATTCAATGGGAAAACTTTAGGAAAAAACCCCGGGCCGCTATGGAAGCTTATTTATTTTAAAGAAAATATGAAGCCACAAGTTAACCCCTGGCTCCAAGTTCAGGTTTTAAATTGTGTGGAGGAAGCCAGATTACCTAGAGAAACCCCCAAATTATTGAGGATGTAGAAGTAAACTCCACGTTGACAGGCCCTAGCAAACTAAGAATACATTTTCTTTTGAGGGGACAATAATAACCACATGACCACCAGGGCTGATTGGCTTTTTTTTTTTTTTTTTTTTTTTTTACATACAAGCTATCTTTTGAACTTAATTTTCATTATCTGTGTAAGAAAACGTGCTTTACTTGTGTTTAGCCATATTATAAGGTAGACAGCACGTCACTGTAAATGCATAAATGTAGCTTTCAGTCTGTGCTTTTCCACAGGCATGTTTATGCTTTGAGGGCAGAGGATGTGCGGGGCACAGCTGTCTCAAATCACCACTGGGACAGGGAATAAGTCCAGTTCTGCCTGGTCCCTACACACACGCATACGCATACGCACAAACACACTCAAACTACGGAGTACAGTATAACCTTCAGGTCAGAACTCACTGGCCTCTAAAAAACATTTCTCAACATGACAGAAACAGATGTAAAGAGGAATTCTTGTTTCATTTTGGACTTGCTTTGGTTGTTACAGTGCCCTGTGGCACTACACCACAATACCTTTCTATGTTCTCTTTTCATCCCGGGGAACACACTTACAGAATACATAAAAAGGTGAACCTGAGAAAAACATGTTTTAATGTTTTCACTCAAAATGTCTGTCTGAAGGTAAGGGTTTATCAATTTTACACATCGCAAGTTTTTTTTTTTTTATTTCTCCATCCTGTGTGCATTACAAAAAGTACTCTGAATTTGTTTCTGCAGTGAGGAGGGACACTTTCTTGAGATGTTTGAATTTGTGTACGTTGTTTTTTTTTTGTTTTGTTTTTTTGCTGCAGTTTAATGTCAGAACAAAAATTAAAAATCATTATCATTAAAAAAGTGGAAAGGGGGACTTTCCAAAAGTCCCTTTTCCAGATATGTTTTCAGTTTTTGGTGTCATTTTTCACAGTTCTGTGTCCTTCTCACTGCATTATTGTTTTGTATGACAGCAGGGAAGGGCTCCAGGATAAAGAGCTGACTGGGTCACAAACACAAAGGCAGTGTATTGTGTCATTTGCACCTTTTTTAGTTGGGTCAGTTTTATAGATTCCACCTTTTAGACGGGAGGTGTCATGTGCCTCTTTCTAGCTCTTGGTCAAAATCCATTTGGTCGCCGTTGAGGTGTGGCAGGGTGGGAACTGGCAAGCAAATCGGCAAAGCAAGCTTATCTTTATAGATGTACAATGGGATTCAAAAAGTTGCACAGAGGTAAGATGATGAAAGAGAGTAAAAGAACAATTCAACTGAGATACAAGAAAAAACCCAAAAGAAAAATCCAGTAACATTTAAACATTAAACAAGTAAGAAAAAGTAATGGTTTTCTATCTCATTTCAAAGGAGGATAGTCTATACACATCTCATTTTACAGGAAGTTGTTGCCTCCTCTTGTTTAGTTTCGGTCCTAGAAATCAGGAGTGAACTGGTCTCTTCTATCCTCTAGAATCTGAATGGTTCCTATTAAAAATTAATCCAGATAGACTGTTGGCTAAGGCTAAGGCTTAGGCATTAGGAAAATATGCATCACAAAAATCTACATGGGGTCATTAATGGCAAATTAAAATCCATTCAAATGGCCAAATGCACTCAACATCCATTTACCAGTTGTGTGGGGGGAAATGTCCTGTTGATTTCACAGGAGAATGGGTTAGAGATGATGACAAAAGCCACAATAGCTCAAATACTACTTATTCAAACCAGTGTGTGCAGAATATCATCAAACCTTGAAGTACATGGGCTGCATCGGGAAGGGTGAGAATTTGGCTTTCACAACTTGAAACGATTGATACATCCTGCATTGTATCAACACTTCAGGTTGGTGCTGTCATGCTAATGTGACACATTTTGGGCTCGTGTCTGAACACTGAGAGTAGATTAAAAGCTACAGCAAACCTTGTCAGGATCTTCTGAGGGCTGCTTCCAGCATGTCACTGACCCATGTTACACAGCTCAGATAATCTTGAATTGTTTTTAGAGGATGAAAATGGGTTAACTGCACTCAAATTAACATGTCTGCTTTGTCTGCTTGCTGCCACACTCATACTCACTCATGCACTGCTGCAAGCAAAATCATGTGATGCACTTGTGAGCCACCTCCCTTGGCAGCTCAATCAAGATCATCTCCTTCACCTGTTCTTCTACCTAATATACCAGACTTCAGCGGACAGGCAGCTGCCAGATTACTGAAAGCACTACACCACTAGATGTCCAGCTGTTCTTCCTGTCTAATTCTCTTTTTCCTGACCTTGATCGAGGTTTCCATGGATTTTTCCCCATCTTGCCTTACCGTTGTTGGACATCTACACAGTGTTCTGATTTTCTGAACACAACCTGGACTGTTTTCCCGACTCCAACCTCAAGCCTGCCCCCACGGATTTCTTTGTCTCAGCCTGTCAGCAGAGCTGCATCTAGCCTCGGCCAACCTGTCCGTCGTCTGCTACTGGGAGCAACCTGTTTTTCTCCACCAGACTTCTCAACAGTCGCCGGCAGTGTTCTTCATTTTTGGCACCAAGTCCCAGGTTCTCACCACTATCAACAAATCTTTAAAAAGCAACACCGTGTCTAGCTGAATTTATCGGGTTCTCTATCTGCACTGACACAGTACACAAATGACCTCCATAGTCACCAGAGATCAGTGTAATAGAAAACAGGTTGTAGTGTAATGAGAGATTTGCCTCATGGATGTGCACCTGCCAAATCTGCAGCAACTGCATGATGCTATAATTTCAATTTGGACAAAACTGCCTGGCAAAATGTCTCCAACACCTAGTTGAAACTGTACTATATATATATATATATATATATATATATATATATATATATATATATATATATATATATATATATATATATATATATAGGTTTTTCTGAGGCCTGGTACTTGCCTGGTACTTGCAAGGTTTACCTTTTAAAGTGTCCATTGACTGCATATTGTTAATATGCAGAGCTTGAATGTATGGTAGCTGAAATGTAACACTCTACCATTCATTACATATAATGTGCGGTAGTGTTTTATGACTGCAATATTGTGCTGCTGATTATAGTTTGGCATACTGTGCAGCTTTACCTGAGACCATTCAGTGCTTGTAGGCCATCAAGCATGACCGCAAATCTGCAGAAACAACTGACTTTTGTAATATATTTTTTATTAATTGCTGTGTTTCTGCAAAGCGTCTTACACTATTCTGGGTTTCTTATTTGAACATCTTTCACTCCAGTGTCCTCAAGGCTTACGGCTCCAAATATATTTTTTACAGCCATCTGCGCCAGTTGGTTATTCTTAATCGCTGCACTGTGTGTTTTAGTGCGCGCTTGTGTACTTTTCTCTGTGTGTTTGTGATTTCACCAGTGCTACGTACCGCTATGGATAAAACGAATCATCAGCTACACTTGGCTCAGGCATTTGCCTCTGTGGTATACACCGCGATGCCAACATAAATGGCAATGGAGCAGTCTAAATGTCACTCATGCACACAGAGACACACATGCAGAGTTTTGAGGGATAAGAGTTAATGCCGTAGCATGGGCTCGTTGGCACGGACTGTTAGCCAGTCTGGTATGTGGTCTAGGGTGAGTGGGGAGGTGCTGGCTGGGCTGACACACCACCAGACGTGACATACTGTGCTCTACTCTCTCCTCTACTGTCTGTTTGAGCTGTGCTTTCATCCATGTCCACAGACTGCCTTGTAATAACTGTGAATTACTTGCATGACGATTTAAGTTGTTTGGAAAAAATATCACAAAGGGAACTTGGACAAACAGCAGCGATTCCCCAAAGGTTTCAGTCTTTTCGTAAAGCACCACAAAGAGTGCTTTTCCGAATAATTTCAAGGGAACATTTTTCAGTATAATTTACCTTGACATTAAGTTTGTAAATGTTTGCCTTTGCTGTATGAATCCAAATGGCAGTCTACGGTTTTAATGTCCAAACATTAGAAGTAAAGTTTTCATTGCCCTTTCTAGTAATATTGTTCTTCGATATGTGTATTTTCTTAGCTAGCGTGCCAGTGGGGCAGGGGTAGCACGCACAGCCCATGTACAGAGGCCTTACACCTTGACGTGGCTGACCCAGGTTCAGCTCTGGCCTGTGGTCCTTTGCAGCTTGTATTCCCCCTCTCTCAGCCCCCCTTCCCGCCAGCGTACTTTCAATAAAATAAAAATCAATAATACCCCCCACCCACCCAAAAAAAGAAAAAATGTGAACAACTGCAAGCAAAGGAAGGATAAACTGAGAGTCTAAATTCCATTATAAGGTGGGAAGCTAATCAAGCGACTGAAAAAGTCTTCTGTCTTCCTTTTTTGTTTTTTTTAAATCTGAAAACTTTAGAAGGATTGTCTTAGTTTGAGATTGTTTATTTTTTTCCCCACAAGAATAACTGATGCTATGGTCATGTGGTGGTCAACACGACCAGATGTCAGACTTTGCAGTTGTCTAGCAGACATTGGGGCCCTCCAAAAAAAAAGGGCCAGGAAGACAGAAAGTACTGCACTTTTGCTAACAGTGTCCATTGTTTCAACGGAAATGAATTTTGCTTTTAATTTGGATTTCAATGTCCCAGAATCTGGGGAAAAAAGGCAGGACAGGAACATAATCCAAGTGACTTGTGGTCCAGAGGTTAAGCGAAAGATAAGACACCAGACCCAACAATGCAGTCGTGCTGAGGGCTATTAATAAAGCTACCTGGGCATCTTTAACACGGCATGGTAATATGGGAGGCTGAATCGAGGCAGTACTCATGCAAAAGCTTTGGTCCATTAGATTGCATCTAGTCTTGACAAGCAGCATTCACTCATCCTGAAAGAGCGTAAAGCCACAGCGGACAGTCGTCTGCTTTGTTGATGGCAAAGAAGCACAGGACCGCTGACAAAGGAATACTTTCTATGTTAGAGAGGGTAATGGCAGATGATCTGCCACCCAGGTTGGTGTGACAGCTAAAAGAACTCCAGCCCAGATGTACGTACTATGTGTCAGGACTCAGCCGGCAGAACCGTGCAGCTCGCTGCCGGTCCTGCCCTCTCTGCTTCCTTCAGGTGTCCAACAGGTGTCTGTTGTTCGACTGGTGGGCGGGGCACGCACACCTGCAGGTGGTTCAGCAGCGCCAGGGGCTGCACTATAAGAACGGCGCATGAACAGCGGGAGGACGCCAGATTGTTGCCGTCGTGGTATGATAGATCGGCCTCGGCTTTCTACTAGCTGAACCTCTATTTGAACTAAGAACCAGTTTTCTGTGTCCCCAAGGTTCTCCTCTCGTGATCCTCGTTTGCTTACCTGCCGGATTCCACCTGAGCTCCTCTGGTCCCTTCTGAGTCTGAAGCCTCATCTCGCGGTCCAGGGCTCTTCCCGGCTTCACCTGGTTCCTCCCGCTGGCTCAGGATCTCTGGATCTTCCCTGGTGCTGCTCGGACCCCCACTGCTGCCCACGCCCATCATTCTGACGGTCACCAACCACCACCGGACAGACGCTGAGTCCGCGATCGCCTTCCCCCCGGTCTGGGTTTCCGCACTCTGTGGTAAGCGTGCGCATTTCAGTATTTCCACCAAATCATTATCTTAGGCTAAATCACCTCTCTTGCCTTTTAGACCGACCCGGCACCTCTGGCTCCGCTCTCCCTCCCGTGATACCGTCGCTGTGGCAGATTCTTCCCGCAAACCCGTGTTTCTTTCCTTGATCAATAAATCCTCGTAGAGAACACCACCTGTGTACCGAGTGCATTCTGCATGTGGGCAAAACACTTAAAACCAAACATGACAGAAGAACAATCTGGCCAAACTGACCCAACGGATGCATTCGGTAGGGCTTTAACGGCCCAACAGGACCAAATTCGGGGATTAGAATCTACGGTACTCGGTCTTCAGAGTCAACTACAGGGTTTTTCGGCCCAGATAAATCAGCTGACGGGTATGCTAAACGCCAGTCTTCAGTCAGCGGTTTCCGAGTCTCCTAGCCCCTCCCCCGGGTCCGCGTCAGCGGAGACGTCACCACCCGTCCCCGGGATTCCCTCACCTAATCCTGAGAAGTTCTCTGGTGACAGCGGAGATTGTGGGGGTTTTTTATTTCAGTGTTCCCTTGTTTTCAATTGCTCCCCACATTTATACCTTCAGGATGATGCGAAGATTTCTTTTATTTTACGTTTACTAACGGGTAGAGCACTCAGATGGGCGGAATCCCGCTTCCCAAATTGCCAACAGTTTGGCGTTACCTTCAGTGAATTCCTAACCGAGTTTAAAATGGTTTTCGCTGCCGAATCTGATGAGGTGCAGGATTCTCGGCGACTCTTAGCCCTTCGGCAGCGGGGAAGGCGTGTAGCCGACTTTGCCATAGAGTTCCGCACGTTGGCGGCTGCTGCTGGCTGGGAACAGCGCGCACTGAAATCAGTGTTTTTTCAATCTCTTGACGAGTCTCTTAAAGACGAGCTGACACGTCAGGAGGAACCGCCGACTCTTAATGAATATATTGCGCTGGCAGTTCGGTTAGATAACAGACTACGGGTTCGAGGCAGAAATCGACCCGACAGACCACCCATTTACCGGCCACCTCCGCCAGAGCGAGATCTCCCTAGACCCGCTGCGGCGCCCCCCTCACCCCCGGAACCCATGCAGTTGGGCCGGGTTCGGCTCACTCCAGATGAGAGGCAACAGCGCATGGATTCTAAGCTGTGCATTTATTGCGCCTCTCCCGCCCACTTCATTAGAGATTGCCCGGAGCGGCCAAAAGATCAGGTCCGTCGGTATTAGCGGAGGATCCGGCGGACCAATCTCAGTTATCCTTATTTTCTCCTCCACGGCTCTGTTTACGAGCAGCGATCGTCTCTGTTCGAGACACCTTTAAGTTATCCGCCCTAGTTGACTCGGGGTGCGACTTTAATTTAATCGATCGGTCCTTTGCCCTCCGAGCACGACTCGAGACTGTTCCTTTGTGCACCCCCCTCCAGGTGTCCGCCCTGAATGGTGGGGTTCTCCCCATGATTACTCACAGAACTAAGTCTCTTGAACTCGTGATTTCAGGTAATCACAGGGAGCTGATTACCTTTTTTGTGTTTCCGGTTAAACACGCTCCTATTGTCCTAGGTTTTCCTTGGTTACAGCAGCATAACCCGCAGATTAATTGGGCTGACCGACGGGTTGAAACTTGGTCCCCCAGATGTCACGCTAACTGTCTGCAGTCCGCTGTTCCCTTCTGCGCGACTCCCGCACAGCAGATTCCTCAGGTAGATCCTGAGATTTTAAAACTAGTTCCTGAGCGTTATCATGACCTCAGGCAGGTTTTCAGTAAGACCCAGGCCAGCTCGCTTCCACCGCATCGCCCGTACGATTGCGCAATTGACCTCCTGCCAGGCGCCCCGCTGCCGACCAGTCGCCTCTATAATATTTCTCTGAGTGAGCGTCAGGCCCTTGAAAAGTACATCAATGAGTCTCTTGCGGCAGGGCTAATTCGTCCGTCGTCCTCACCTCTCGGTGCTGGGTTTTTCTTTGTTTCCAAAAAGGATGGATCCCTTCGTCCCTGCATAGATTATCGCGGCTTAAATGCGATAACTGTTAAGAATAAGTATCCTCTCCCACTCCTCTCTTCCGCCCTTGAACCGGTCCAGTCAGCTACTATATTCACTAAGTTAGACCTGCGTAATGCTTATCACTTAGTGCGGATCCGCCGGGGGGATGAGTGGAAGACGGCTTTCAAGACACCACTGGGACATTTTGAGTATCTAGTCATGCCCTTCGGCCTGTGCAACGCCCCCGCTGTATTCCAAGCTCTGGTGAACGATGTCCTCCGTGACTTCCTCAACATCTTTGTTTTCGTGTATTTGGATGATATTCTCATTTACTCACGCAACTTAACCGAACATCAACGTCACGTACACCTGGTTCTCCAACGTCTCCTAGAGAATAGGTTGTTCGTCAAAGCGGAGAAGTGCGAATTCCACAAACCCTCAGTCACCTTCCTCGGTCTCATCCTGGAAGGGGGGCGGGTACGATCTGACCCTGAGAAAATTAAGACTGTTCTCGACTGGCCTGCACCTGAAAACAGGAAGGAGCTACAACGTTTCCTGGGATTCGCAAACTTTTACCGCCGTTTCATCAGAAAGTACAGCCAGATCGCCGCCCCCCTCCATGCCCTCACCTCTGTGAAAGTCCCCTTCGAGTGGAATCCCGAGGCCAATACAGCTTTCTCTGACCTAAAAAAGAGATTCTCCCAAGCACCCATCCTCATTCACCCTGACCCTGCGAAGCAGTTCACTGTCGAAATCGATGCCTCTGACACCGGAGTTGGTGCAGTGTTGTCTCAGTGCTCGGACCAGGACCAAAAGTTACATCCTTGTGCCTTCTTCTCTAGACGTTTGACCCCTGCTGAGCGAAATTACGATGTCGGGGACAGAGAGCTCCTGGCCATCAAGCTCGCCCTAGAGGAGTGGCGCCATTGGCTCGAGGGGTCCGAGCAGCCCGTTTTAATATGGACCGATCACAAGAACCTGGCTTACCTCCAAACGGCCAAGCGGCTGAACCCTAGACAAGCCCGCTGGTCCCTTTTCTTTTCTCGTTTCAATCTAACCATCTCCTACCGTCCCGGTTCAAAGAATCTTAAACCCGACGCCCTGTCCCGCCTTTATGCCCCCACTGACTCAGAGAAGGAACCAGCACCCATTCTCCCTCCTTCTTGTGTTGTTGGAGCCCTCCAGTGGGAGATCCAAGATCTGATTACTCGTGCCCAATGCTCAGAACCAGACCCAGGTACCGGCCCGGCAAACCGCACCTACGTCCCCTCATCTGCCCGTTCCCGTGTCCTCCAGTGGGCCCATTGTGAAAAGTTCTCTGCACACCCAGGCATTCATCGTACCCTCACGTTCCTCTCCCGACGTTTCTGGTGGCCCACCATATCCCAAGATACTAAACAATTTGTCCTCTCGTGTCCTGTGTGTGCCCAGAATAAGCCATCCAACAGACCCCCAGCAGGCCTCCTCCAGCCCCTCCCAATCCCCGAACGCCCCTGGTCACACATTGCCCTGGATTTTGTTACCGGCCTCCCCTCTTCACAAGGAATGACAACAATTCTCACCATAGTTGATCGATTTTCCAAAGCCTGTCACCTCATCCCTCTCCGAAAACTCCCCTCAGCCCTCCAAACGGCCCAGCTCCTGGTGAAACATGTGTTTCGCCTGCATGGAATCCCACAGGACGTTCTGTCTGACCGTGGTCCTCAATTCATCTCGCGGGTGTGGAGGGAGTTTGCCGCGGCCCTCGGGGCCCGGTACACTCTTACCTCAGGTTACCACCCGCAGACCAACGGTCAGACAGAACGGTTGAACCAGGAGCTGGAGACCGCCCTCCGTTGTCTCACATCCAATAACCCTTCAGACTGGAGCAAGTACCTTCCTTGGGTAGAATACGCCCACAATAGTCACATCTCCTCAGCTACTGGCATGTCCCCTTTCGAGGCCTCCCTTGGTTATCAGCCCCCATTACTTCCCGAGGAAAACAAACAGATCACTGTCCCCTCTGTCAACGAACACATACGCCGATGTAGACAGTTCTGGGCTCAAACCATCCAGACCCTCAAACAGACCGCTGAACAGAACCGCCGATTCGCTGACCGGAGGCGGATCCCAGCCCCCAGTTACCATCCCGGTCAGCGAGTCTGGCTATCCACCCGAGACATCCCCTCCAGGTCCACCTCACGAAAACTGTCACCCCGTTTCACCGGCCCCTATGAAATTATTTCCATCATCAGTCCCACGACCGTCCGCCTCCGCCTCCCGTCTCATTCCCGCGTCCACCCCACCTTCCATGTGTCACAGATCAAGCCCGTGATCACTAGTCCTTTCTGCCCTCCTGCCGAACCCCCTCCACCCACCCAGGACCACCATGGACGCCAGATCCAACGGATCGTGGCCTCCCGTCGGCGGGGTAGAGGGTATCAATACCTCGTCGATTGGGTAGGTCGCGGCCCTGAGGATCGGTCCTGGCTCCCAGGCTCCTCCATCCCTGACCAGTCCCTAATTGATGCATTCCTATCCTCTCGCCCCTCCACGTCTTCCACGCGGTCGCCAGGAGGCGACCGTTGAGGGGGGGGTGGTGTCAGGACTCAGCCGGCAGAACCGTGCAGCTCGCTGCCGGTCCTGCCCTCTCTGCTTCCTTCAGGTGTCCAACAGGTGTCTGTTGTTCGACTGGTGGGCGGGGCACGCACACCTGCAGGTGGTTCAGCAGCGCCAGGGGCTGCACTATAAGAACGGCGCATGAACAGCGGGAGGACGCCAGATTGTTACCGTCGTGGTATGATAGATCGGCCTCGGCTTTCTACTAGCTGAACCTCTATTTGAACTAAGAACCAGTTTTCTGTGTCCCCAAGGTTCTCCTCTCGTGATCCTCGTTTGCTTACCTGCCGGATTCCACCTGAGCTCCTCTGGTCCCTTCTGAGTCTGAAGCCTCATCTCGCGGTCCAGGGCTCTTCCCGGCTTCACCTGGTTCCTCCCGCTGGCTCAGGATCTCTGGATCTTCCCTGGTGCTGCTCGGACCCCCACTGCTGCCCACGCCCATCATTCTGACGGTCACCAACCACCACCGGACAGACGCTGAGTCCGCGATCGCCTTCCCCCCGGTCTGGGTTTCCGCACTCTGTGGTAAGCGTGCGCATTTCAGTATTTCCACCAAATCATTATCTTAGGCTAAATCACCTCTCTTGCCTTTTAGACCGACCCGGCACCTCTGGCTCCGCTCTCCCTCCCGTGATACCGTCGCTGTGGCAGATTCTTCCCGCAAACCCGTGTTTCTTTCCTTGATCAATAAATCCTCGTAGAGAACACCACCTGTGTACCGAGTGCATTCTGCATGTGGGCAAAACACTTAAAACCAAACATGACACTATGAAGAGAAAAAAATTAATTTGAAATTATAACAACATTGGAGAACAGTAGGAGAAAATAGACCCTGATGTCCTCCAGGAGCCTAACTTATAGCAGCATAACTACAGAGAAAGCTCAGGGTAACCTAAGACACTCTAACTATAAGCTTTATCAAAAAGGAAAGTTTTAAGCCTTGCCTTAATAGTAGACAGGGTGTCTGGGAGTTTCTTCAACAGGACAGGAGCCTGATAACTGAAAGATCTGCCTTCCATTTTACATTTATATTGCTCTTAATTACTTTCTCAGAAACTGAATTTTGGATTTTTATTAGCTGTAAGTCATCATCATCAAAAGTACCAATAATAAATGTAAAATCAGTCCATGTGTGGTGAATAGATAGGTTTCTCTTTTTGAACTGCAATACTGAAATAAATTTTGTAGTATTTAAGTTTTTTTTAGATAAACTTAAAAAGAAGAATGATTTGTTTTTAAAGGAGGTTTGGTTGTGACAAAATACAAATCTCACATACAGGACTGTCTCAGAAAATTAGAATATTGTGATAAAGTTCTTTATTTTCTGTAATGCAATTAAAAAACATGAAATGTCATACATTCTGGATTCATTACAAATCAACTGAAATATTGCAAGCCTTTTATTGTTTTAATATCGCTGATTATGGTGTACAGCTGAAGAAAACTCAAAAATCCTATCTCAAAATATTAGAATATTTCCTCAGACCAAGTAAAAAAAAAAATTATAACAGCAAAACAAAATCAAACATTTGAAAATATCCATTAATGCACTCAGTACTTGGTTGGGAATCCTTTTGCACAGATTACTGCATCAATGCGGCGTGGCATGGAGGCAATCAGCCTGTGGCATTGCTGAGGTGTTATGGATGCCCAGGATGCTTCAATAGCGGCCTTTAGCTCATTTGCATTGTTGGCTCTGGTGTCTTTCAGCTTCTTCTTCACAATACCCCACAAATTCTCTATGGGGTTCAGGTCAGGGGAATTGGCAGGCCAATCAAGGACAGTAATGCCATGGTCAGTACACCAGTTACTGTGAGAATCTTATGTCATCTCTTAACCACTACCATATTTGTGATTTAGTTTACTGAACCAAGCTGAGTGTTTTTCAAGGCTCAGGAAACCCTGCATTGTTTGGAGTTAATTAGACGATTCAAGTGGTTAGTTGAATAGCCTACTAGTATACTTTTTCACGATATTCTAATATTTTGAGATAGGATATTTGGGTTTCTTAAGCTGTAAGCCATAATCAGCAATATTAAAACAATAAAAGGCTTGCAATATTTCAGTTGATTTGCAATGAATCCAGAATGTATGACATTTCATGTTTTTTAATTGCATTACAGAAAATAAAGAACTTTATCACAATGTTCTAATTTTCTGAGACAGTCCTGTATATTACAGGTTTCAGTAACGCAATACATTCAATGCTGAGCTTAGCTTCTTTGCCTGAAACAAATAGACAGAATCAGAGCAGCCAAATGAACCAATAATCTTCCCGTCCGTCACTGAGTGACAAAATGCATTGCTTTCTCTCCGCTTTGTATGAAAACCCCTGTTTCTCACATAAGGTAGGTTGCTTTAAAAGGATGCAACATTTGGCAAAAGTGAACATTACCCACACCATTTAATGCTTGTGGCAGTTGATCCAAGTTTTTTTTTTTTTTTTTTTCTGCTCCTATATTTAAGATTAGCCTGGTGGGCCATGCAAGATGCCAGACTCAGTTGGTTTGGCATATCTCCCAGCCTGGCCAATGTATGACAAAGGGTTCCACCAGTTCACTGGAGACAGATAGAGACAGAGGAAGGAGAGAAGTGAATGCATAGTATGCTATGTAAAAAGGAAGCTGTTGAAGTTAGAGTAGCAGAGGTAAGCAAAACAACAGTCATACTTGATATATGCAGGGTCTTGTAAATGTGTACACAGCCCTTGAACGTTTTCCTTATTTCATCATGTTACAACCACAAACTTCAGTTTAGATTTTATGAGATACTACATCAGGAAAATTAATAAATTATCGTTTGTTTTACTGATTGCAGCACATACTTGTGAATTATGGACAAATCTTGTGCTTTTTTGTTTTGTTTTGCTTCTTTTCAAATAAAATTCAGTCCCACTGAGTCTATACTTGTTTGGAGTTTTTCACCACAGCTATAGATGAACGGATGGGTGAACTGATGGATGGATTGATGGTGCACACTTCACTGTTGATGTTTTCTTGTAACAGTGATGTAGCTAAGATTATCATCTCTTCTTTTGCCATTTTCCTTTTAAGACCACATTGTTGCAGTTTACACTGAAGATCACATTTTGACTTTTGAGAGTAGTACAGAACTGGTTTTGCCTTTCTAGGACCTCAGTCAAAGCTTCACGATTATTTTCTTACTGTGAACAGAGACTTGATCTGTTGCATTAATTAAAACAACCGAGGAGTTCCCCCTAAAACAGAGGTCCTCAACTCTGGTCCTCGTGACCCACAAGCTACATTTAGATGGACAAATGTATTCGTAATAAAGGGCCGATTGGAATAAAAATGCGTCTTGCGAACACGGCAGTCAGAATATGATGATCGGATTAAGTTCAATCTGAATTAAATTGTATTCCAAATGAGAGGGGTGGTTTATGCCCATTGATAATCCGATCAGCATGCATGCTTGTCAAGTTATTCCAAATGTGGCAAACTTACCCAAGTGTGCATGTGTGCCCGATGTAAACATAACATACTTCTGCATTGTTCAGTGACGGAAATATGTTTGGAAGCAAAATTGTTGGGGTTCCTGATACAACCTTTCTATTCAAAGCATTAAAAGAGCTCAAAATTGTTATTTATTCAGTGACGTTTAAACCGTAATTAGAACCTCGTGCAAGTCCAGCCGGGACGCTCCGAAGATAAAAGATCTCCTGCTTTGTTTACTTTTTTTTGTTGTTTTTCTTGAAGGACCGAAGTTCTTCTTCGTGTGTCTCTGCTCTAGCACACCTGAATCAAATAATTGCATTACATCCTGAGCAGCCATCAAGGGCTGCAGAAGCCTGTTAATCACTCTTTTATTTAGGTCAGGTGTGTAGGGGCAGGGAAACACTTAAAACATGCATGATAGTGGGTCCTAAGTACAATGGCTGATGACCTCTGCTCTAAAACTATAAGATAATAGCTCTTTTATTGCATTTCATGTGACTGATGTCAGAGTATGGGAAATTTTAATGTTTTGACAGTAAGCTTTATTAAAACATGTCAGTTCTTCTCTCACACTTTTTTACACTCCACATCTTATTTGTTTTAACAGTCCAATATGTGTTCTGTGACATCTCTGAAGCCTAAAGCAGTTTCTGTCACAGTGGACCAACGTTTAAACCTCTAAAAGTGCAGCCATATGGGCACTGTCCTTGCTGAATGAAAAAAATTGGAATTATTTGGCCGTTTGGGTTTGAGGGCACAACGTTTCAGCTTCCAGAGCAGAAAATTAGGGACTAACTTATTCTGACACCAGAGGAAGCATTTGTTTCGAAGTCACCCTGTTGAGGTGGAGGGATTTGGACCCCAGGGAGGCATTAATGCCATCGCCTTCAAATTTCACCTCTCGCCTCACTGCCCATGAGGCTCACTGCCTAAAAATGACAGCCCAGTTAAATCCAAGCCAATAGTAAAAAGATTTAAATGACAAAACAGTAATATAGGCCTTGTGATTATTGCTCATTAGTTTATGTAACACATGTTAAATATAGCAGTGGCTTTATGTTAGGCATTGCATGATGACTTTTCTCAGCTATCTGTTTTTTTGTAACTTTAAATGCTTAGCATATTCCAGTAAAAAAAAATTAAATTAAATTTTGATCATGCCTAGACAGTAGGGCCGGACAATAATTCAATAACAATATATATCGATCAATAGATGTGTGGTGTGATAGAAAAAAAGGTCAATAAAAAGTTAAGTAGAATAACAGTTTTCGTTCCATTTGCATTCCAGCTTATGTAGATTAATACTACAGTTATAACATCCTCCCAACCAAATGCAGACACAGGAATGCCGTTTCCAAGCTCCGTCCCATTCAAAGAGTTTAGAAAGGACGTATTATGGCTTTCTTTTTTTTTTTACTTGCCGTATTTGGTAAAATGTTGGTTGAAAAAAGGGTTGACTTTATATTCTGTGTTTTCTCTATTTAAAAATGGGTCATTAAGCAACAGCATAAAATAGCCAGGGCAGCAATTAAAATATATCATGAATTATTTGATAGTTATCTATATCAATCAATATGATTTGTATTTTATTCGATATGCTATTTTTCTATATTGTCCAGCACTACTAGGCAGAACTGTATATTATGCTATATACTGTATTCTGCACGTGACAGGACTTCATGGGGCACGTCATGAAAGTGTAGCGCTTTCCCAGATTTAGGAAAAACGACCAACTTAAACCAGCATACAAGTAAATAATATATGAAAGCACCAAGAATGGCCATTCCTATATTAGGAGTAGTGAAATGCTGTCACCTGCTGCCCGCTCCCCTGGTAAAAGGTGCCACCTACATCTTCGTTGATATTGAAAAAATGTTAACCCAGCAACTGCAGGGTAAAAAAGCCTACACAGATTAAACTGCCATGTATGTTGGTAACTAACTGGTTAGGGTTGTACCCAGTCAATTCATAGACTGGCCGACCAGCCTGACTTATGCCGTAAACAAGGCATATCAGTCTGGAAAGCTGCTGGTCGAGACTAACAGGGTCAGCAGCAACAGGTTAGAACCAATCAGAGAACTACGAATGTGACGCAAACTCCAAGCAACACGCTCTGTTTTAGCTCTTAGACCAGCCAAGGCTTTTAATTATATCCAGCTCATTCAGGGCATGATAAAAGGCATCATTAAAACATAAAAATTATAGTCGCCATCTTGACTGTTATAGTTACAGAAAAGCGCTGCTGCATTATGGGTAAAGAGTGATGCATTGTCAAGTTCTGCCTCCCGCGTTGTGATTTTAGACCAGAGAGTCTAAGCTTGCCCAGACTGACATGCTGTTGAATACACATGGCGATTGTCAGTCTGGATAGCCAGGCTAATCATTTCAGGTCAATGATAAGTTTTGCGGAATTGTTACCACTATTCCTGCACCATATCCCAGACTACTAGAAATATATTTGATGAAACCAACTGCTGAAAGGAGAGGATACCAGATCTAGCACAGATCTTCCTCCGCTGATATATCCTGACCCTAGCCAGATGTATTTCGCTCCGCCTAGCTCCACTCATCCATCTGGGACTGATCCATAGGAATGGCGTTTCAGAAGGCTGGGCCTTGCATATGATTGGATAAGCCACTTGTCTGTCATCTTTATCGACGTGCTATTTCAACCGCTCACACCGAAGCTAACCCGTGACGCTGATGACAGCGACGCAGGAAAAAAAAAAGTGTTTATTGTTGTCTGAATCAAAACAGTCTCACGTCATGGTCGCTTCTCCACTACGTCACATCTACTCTAGCCCTGCGTCCTGATTGGCTAGACAATAAAATTGGTTGAAGAAATCACTCTCTATGGACGATGTCCCAGATGGATGTGAGTGGAGCTAGGCGGAGCGAAATCCATGTGGCTAGGGTCAGGTTTCCGCTGATACTGATGCATTCTGTGGTTTTATTACCTTGGCTTGTAGCTGTGACCACCATTGCAGTCCAATGCTAAGGTGTAACATCTACACCACACATGTACTGCAGGGAAATTGTACTATTTGGACTGATTTTACAGGGAAATTGTACTATTTGGACTGATTTTACAGTTGCTCAACAAACTACATCGATCACCTTTTTGCATCTTTTCTTAGAGGTGCGAGATGGTATGGGAGATTGAAGTCAACTTCTCCTGTTCAGTCAAGTGAAGAGGTCACAGCCCACCTGTTCCTATGGCTAAATTGTATAAAAAATATTTACCTAGACATACATTAATTTGTAAAAGTATCTGTTACTCTAAAGAGCTGTGTAAATTATTGCGTGGTCCTGTCACAGCATGTCACCAGTGTATGAAGTCCAGCCATAAACTGTCCTCCCTACTAAATATTCAGCATTGAGTTATCAGAGGTTTTATAGCATGTAAATGTGGCGCTATGGAGTGGGTTGAAAGCAAAACCCTGTCAAAATGGAGTAAAACTGCCACCAACTTCACTTCCCTAACCTTCGTAAGCTGTCATTGACTGTATTTAATTGGAGCCCAAACCTTGATTCAAACCTGTTCAAAAGCAAGTTTCATTTTTTTTCTTGCTTTGCCCGACCTCGGGGAATTATCACTGCAAATGTATAAACTTGAACATTATTAACACAAAGCGATAGAACCAAATCATCAATCTACCAGTCTGACATTTTGGCTTGTTTCATTTGCTGTTCTGTTGACACTTAAATACTTAAAGGCTTCGCCTTTGACGTCTTGATTGCAAATTGAGAAAGATTAAAAACCTAATAAACACGATTTCATTTGAAACTCTTCACAGCAGTCATTTTAATTCTGTTACTGTGAGATCACCTATATCAGGCTGAAGCTGAATGTGTACTTGCATACATCCACATCTTTTTCTTTAATTCTTTCCTTTTCTCATTGAAGTTAAATGTCTTGATTTGAAGTGCGTGCACACGTGTGTGTATGCCTGTGTGTATGAGTGTGTGTGTGTGTGTGTGTGTGTGCTGCAGATTTTCTCAGTACTCAGCAGGGGGCTGTTCCATTAAAGTTGGCAAGAGGTTTTTAGAGGGCTCCTGTTCACCCAGTGCTCGTTTGGTTCTTGATCTCTCAACGAACACTTGTGCCACATAAAACAAATGGCTCAGGTCTCTACTGCCTGCGGAGCAAACGGAGATGACTAGGTGAGAGAAAATTAAAACATATACTCCCCAGGATGTCGCAGATACCAGACTTCAGAGGGAAAAGTTTTTTTTTTTTTTTTTTTTTTTTTTACTTTATGGCGTAAAATTAGAGCAATGATAAAAAGGAAAATGATGGGTTATGTTCAAATGAGTGTGAGTTAGAGAATACCCGCTAAAAAAAAGTTTTGCTCAATGTATGTAATGCAATATATTTTTTAGAGTAAGGCTGATTTTTTTTCTATTTGATATTTCAGTTAAGATAATGTGTTAAAAAGTTTCTCCTCAAGTTTATATTACTTATAAGTAGTGTTGCACCGATGCCATTTTTTGGCCCCGATACCTATATCCGATACCTGGCTGTGCAGTATCGGCCGATAACGATACCGATACCATACCGATACCATTACTTTGAAATTTATGTGTGTGTGTATATATGAAGAACAGCATACTACTTGGATGTAAAATAATAGCTATCATGGCTTTGTCAAGCTGCTACCTTATTAAAGCAGGAAAAAAGACTAATACCAAGTGAATCCAGTAGAACTAGTGAGTGTACTGCTGCTGTTCTTAACGAGCTCTGTAAAACTCTTTGCTGCTACCGTCTGTTAGGAAACAGCTCCATTCATGACTGAGTGTACCAGTCAGTTTTAACCAAAGTGAGTGTTGTTTAGCTTGTTCCAATTCTGGAAACTCAGTAAATGTGTGACCGACAATTTGAGCTCCTTGTAATATTTAAGGAGCTCAAATTGTTCCTATATATTCTCCTCTGTCATTCTCGTCTGGTTTGAGAACATTTAAAACACGTTCTCCCATGTGTCTCACATTCTGCCACTGCTGTGGATTACATAAAGTATGACACTGGGTGTTATGTTGATAAAAAGCAAAGGCTTGCATCTGTTTATCAATGTCCATCAGGATGAGCGGCCATAGTGTAGTGAAATACAGCTCTGGACACTTTGTGGGTGTGGGAAGTTCCAACACCCACAGAGTTGCTGAAAATCATGTTAAAAATTCAAAACTCCCATCCTTCCTGCTAAGCTTTGCGTACCAACTGTCAACTAAAAAGGATAGGTCTGTCAGTATTTTGTTATTCTACCAAAACAGTCTGAAAATGAACCATGTAATAGTTCAAACGTCATATGTTTCATGAATCAACACTATAGGGGTAGACACTTGGGCCATATGGGGCATTCTACCCTTAATTCTCCCAGAGCCCTGACATCTGATGCCTCCTTTACCAAATCAGGTCCATAAAGTTGTAACTGAAAAAAAAAAATAAGATTCAAACTGTAAAAAATGTTGTGAAAGCGAAAACCAAATTTGAAACTGAAAATAAAATTTGAACATGAAAAAAAGATTTGAATTTAAGAATGAAACAAATCTGAAACTGAAACAAAAATCAAAACATATACATCAATATATTATTAAAGAAATAACTGAAATAAATCTTTACTCAAACTGAAATAAACTTACATTTAACTTTTTTATTTCAAATAAGTTTTTAAAATTATTGTTCAGATCTCTCAATGTAAATTTGACATTTGTTTCAACATTTAATCTTTTCATCGTGGACTTTGGTCAAGCACACCTTACAGGCCCCTCCCCCTTGCTCTCTGCTGCACTACAGCAGGCCTAACTGTTAGACCTAGCAGCAAGCTACAGAGTAAAATGGGATTTGCGCTATCACCAGTGACACAAACCATCACTATCTTAGTTGAGTTGGTTTCAAAAATGACAAATCAAACAGAGATGCTTACTTGAAAAAGCAGAAGTGTAGCTAACTCTGCATCGGTTTTGAATCCTTTCAGGGCGCTCAGCTGCTTCCACCTGTGAAAAGCCACTATGATGTTTACCCTTATTTAATTTTAGGCTCAGTCTGATTCTTTCTTTTTAGCTTGCTTTACATCATCTGCCTTTTTCTGTTTACCTGTCTTTGGTTTCTGAGTAGGTGCTACTACACATACACAAGTATTTAAATTACAAATGTGTGCAAAATTTTGTTAATATTCTGTTAATGTCATAAAGACACATTTTCAAAATTGCAGCGTTACCATTAAATAAGATGTGTAATTAAAATCACAAGTGAATGTGTTTTATTCAGATGAAAACTCATTAAAAATATGGCAGGGACAGATGTAAACAATTACATGAGATATTCATTTTCCAGCCACGGCACTAGCACTCATCATCAGCCATCAGAGGAGACATTGGCAATCAACCAATCAGAACCAGAAGATCTCTTCTGGTTCTGATTGGTTGTTTCTGATTGGGATTGATTCATTTCAACAAATGGCAGCTGGACCACTGGGAGGAGCCAGAGGAGCTTGATTTTTTTTTTTTATTTCTGTCTTATATTTTACTGTCAGGACTTAGTGATAGTTTTAACAAGTATCTAAAAAATAAATTTTTACAAAAGTTACCTACTGCAGCTTTAAAGCGCGTTTTCTGTATATGCAATAATAATGGCACTTTCTTGGCTCCACAGTCCCCTATATTGATTTTGGCTAAGCTGTTTCAATAGTGGTTTTCTTTTTGCCATTCTTTCAATAAAGGCCAGATTTGTAGAGGGTATAACTAGTTGTTCTGTCAACAGATTCTCCAACCTGAGCTGTGGATCCTTCAGAGTTACAATGGAGCTATTGGCTGCTTCCTTGATTAGTGCTCTCCTTGCATGGCAGTGTAGGTGGATGACCATGTCTTGGTAGGTTTGCAGATGTCATGGTCTTTTTATGGTCTTTATGATGCTCTCTGGTCACTACTTCTAACAAACCTCCTTTTGACACCTTTCCAGAACAGCTGTATTTATGCTGAGAATAAATGGCACAGGGGGATTTACTATTTAGGTTACTCCTGAAGGTAATTATTTGCAGATTTCCTTTGGGATACCTGAGTGAAGTGGTCTCAATACACATGTAATCCACACTTTCTGATTTTATTTTTTTTTAAAGATTTGTAAACTCTGTACTGTTTTCCTGCCACTTCATTTTTTGCGCTATAGTTGTGATCTGAAAAATGTAAAAGAGTCTGAATACTTTCTTCATGGCACTGTACACATTTAATCCAAGCAAAATCCCAAGGGGTACAAGTATTTCTTGTTTTGCATTCATCAGCTCATTTAATACTAAGTTGCATGTCTTGTCTTCTGTTGTCATCATACATACCTACCGTCACCCAGACACGCCTCTTGCTTCTTTTCACCTGGAGCAGCATGACGTAGCTACTTCTCTCTGTGTTCACATTATCTTTAATTCTGAGTTTCTCCTCTGGGCTCAATTTGAGTATCTGTGCAGGTGAGGCGGGTCAGTTACAACCAAGATGCCAGAAGCACCTCGCACATGCTGATGTTTCCAGCAATCATCGTCACGCATTTGAAGGTGAAGTGACACTTGCCTCTTTGAGGTGGTGTCAACTCACTTCCGCTGGAATTGGTTTGGACACACTGCACCTGTATTTACGTTAAAACTGACAGGTGTGTTTGCATGATGCCGCAGTGTCCATACTTTTCCTTCTCAACTGGCTTCATACTTAACCCCGAGCTTGTCATTGCAATTGCTTATAGCAGGCCTTGCATGTTTTGGACCACATTTCATGTTGTGTCTGAGTATGTGCGTGCGAGAGCGTGTGTGTACTGACACGGTCCCCTGTCAAAGGTGATTTCAGGCCAGTTCAGTCACTGTCAGGGCTGAGGCCAAGCGGGTTGTGAGGCGTCTGTGTTTATCAGCTCTGTTAGGGCCTGTCATCCAACAGACTCAGAGCAGATCACCAGGGACTGATCATCACCTCCTCCAGCAGCTAAAGAAAATTTAAGAGACAGAATAGGACCTCAAAGTAAAATCCAAACTACTGGCCAATCCCAGGGCCAATGAAAGCCGCAGCTGTAAGGAAGATGTGGGTGAAATGCTGAATGCTCTTAGCACGCACATTGCATTAGAAAAAGTATTCAAACTTCTTGAATGTCTCCATGTTTTGATAATAATAATCATCTTTATTTGTCATTGCAACTTTGACCATTCCATCGAATCTTGTCCTCAGCACTAAACTCATCGCTTAGGGAGCAGTTAGCTGCCACTGTGATGCCCCCAGGGAACTTTCTGGGGCTAAGAGTCTTGCTCGGGAACCAGAGTTGCAGGGTTAGGGTTGCTGTATTGTTGTTTTTTACCAAGAAACTTGCAGCCTTAGTAGTTAGAGCACTGAAGTGAGGGGAAAATGTAACACAGCTTTGAAGAATACCATTTCCATATCCGGATGCTGCTGCCACCAAGTTAGACTGTGCGTGTGAGTGATACATTATTGCTCTTTTTGATACAGTTGTGGAGCTTGGAAGCGTGTCTCTGACCCCTAAAGGAAACATTTGAAAGACGGCTAGACAGTGTAAAGTCCCTTGATTCCTGATATGTCTTTAGAGCTAGTCATCATAGTCCACCAAAACCATCTGCCTTATGGGTCCCACCTAAAAGGTTAAAGTGTAACTTACCCCGATGTCAAAGCATAAAAATCACAACTCCACCCCAGACAGATTTTGTAAAATGCCACTCCTCTGTCATTACTCCTTTTTCCTCTACATCTGTGGCAGAACAACTTGTTTGATTTGTGGATTTCACAATAGTTGAAACAAACAAACCCGTTATATTGTTACCAATGTAACGGGATTTACATGAGCAGTCTTTAAAAGCTATATCATCAGTATTATATTCTAACAGTAAATCTTTGCGATAATTCACAAGCACTGCAAAAGTTTTATGACAGAGGCTGATGGATCTGGGGATTTGAGCCATTCCACAAGTGAGTGCTTTCTGTTAAAACAAACATCTGTTCGTTGTTTTCTTTTAGTGAGCTCACCCACCGGACAGAATTAGCCCAGAAAAACATGCCCATCATATTTTTTTTTTCCCACTGAATTTACTGGCTTTCAGACTATCAAAAGAATACCATAAGCACAAGGCGGCTTTATCCTAGTGCTTGGGTGGTGGAGCTTGGCTTCTCCACCCCAATTGTGCTGAGATGACACCGAAGAGGGCACGTTTACCCAACATGACCTTAACATAATCATCAGCCTATGAGGAAGAATATTTTGTGCTGCAAATAAAGTGCAGATATATTATAGAATTTACTGTATATGTTTGTGAATGCGTAAACAACAACAACAAAAAACTGTTTGTAGGCTGTTGCAGAATTTAAAGTTACAAAGGGGCTGTTTGATTTTGGACCTCTTTCCTTTTTGATGCATAGATTAGATTACACAGGTGATTGTGTAAAAGAGGTGAAGAGGAAGAAAGCTATGGAGCAGGAGCAATTGAAAATTGGGAAGGATGGAGTTGATGTAGTGTTGAGGTCAACATAATGAGTGTGGACAGGTCCAGAGGAGCAGACCGCCAAGCAGTGAGTTCCACCACTAATAGGATTAAGAGGGATGGGATTCCCCCTGGAGGACCGGACGCACTCACACCAGAGAGAGATAGAAGGAACGACATCTCTGCCTCGTCTTGCAACACACCCGCAGGACTGGGTTTAAGTGTGCAGGAGTGTGTGTGCTTGTGTTGTTGTTCTTCAAAACGGAGAACATTTTCTCACCAAGGAAATGTAGACAAAAATGTGATGTCAAGGTTGTTATAAATCTATAATATTTGTTTTCCAGTAATTATTATTATTATTATTATTATTATTATTATTATTATTATTATTATTATTATTAAGAAAAAATATTTTCATGTATGTTTCTTCCCAAAAATGTTTTATCCTCAATGTCAATTTGCAGATTTGGCATCAATTATTTGCCAGTTGAATACACATTAACTGTGATGTACTGCGTTGGTTCTCTGCCTTTACATGTAATGACCCACAAACTCACTTTGAAAACATCCTGACTAACGGTTGAGTATTTATGCAGACATACAAAGTTAGTTAACCAGGGATACAATGACAACATCAAAAGGACCAACAGCCATTTTATTGCTTTTATTTATTTGTTAGTACTTTTTTGTATTTTTTTCCAGTATTTATGACATGATCTGTTTAAATCATCCCCTTAGCTAATAGTGTCCCGCCACACTGAGCGATACATGGGGAGCAATGTGTACTCAAGGGCCACAGAGTTCTGGCAGGGAGTGGCTGCTCAAGGACCCAGAGTTAGAGACTGAGTTTCGAACCGGCAACCTCTGCAGCCTCTCCAAGACACAAACACCCATCTCCTTAATCAATTGGACCACCACTTGTTCGGTTTTCAAAGGCAACAGGAAGATCAGCTCACTACTATGAACATTGGCAAGCAGTGTTTTAGGAAATTTTGAGATCTATCCTTGGGAAATAAATTAAAGTCTGCTACTTTCTTTTATGAGCTCATCCGCCAATTCAGAAGCCAACTGTGGTTTCCCAGTCTCTCAGAAGTTCTCAACCCAATGGGGTCAATAAGTTCATTAAGGGATGGGTCTGAAGCCTATACTGTAAACTGAAAACCATATTGATATTGTAAATACATAAGCATTTACATGTTAGCTGCTAATTCACACATTTGCCCTATGCTAACTTTTACAGTAGCCTAGTGGAATTAACATTAACCTATTATCAGTCTATAAATAAATACATATATACAGTATATACACACACACACACACTCGCCAACCACTTTTATTAGGTACACATGTCCAACTGCTCGTTAATGCAAATTTCTAATCAGCCAATCACATGGCAGCAACTCAATGCATTTAGGCATGTACAGGGTCAAGATGATCTGCTGCAGTTCAAACTTAGCATCGGAATGAGGAGGAAAGGTGGTTTAAGTGACTTTGAAAGTGACATGGTCGTTGGTGCCAGACAGGCTGGTCTGAGTAGTTCAGAATGCCTTGTTGATGCCAGAGGTCAGAGGAGAATAACCAGACTGGTTCGAGCTGATTGATAGGCAACAGTAACTCAAACAACCACTCCTTACAACCAAGATATCCAGAAGAGCATCTCTGAACGCACAACACGTTAAACCTGGAGGTTCATGGGCTACAGCAGAAGAAGACCATGCCGGGTGCCACTCCTGTCAGCTAAGAACAGGAAAATGAGGCTATAATTCTCACAGGCTCACCAGAATTGGACAATAGAAGATTTCAGAAACGTTGCCTGGTCTGATGAGTCTCGGTTTCTGCTGCGACAGTCGGATGGTAGGGTCAGAATTTGGCGTCTACAACATGAAAGCATGGATCCATCCTGCCTTGTATCAACGGTTCAGGCTGGTGGTGGTGGTGTCATGGTGTGGGGAATATTTTCTTGGCACACTTTGGGCCCCTTAGTACTAATTGAGCATTGTGTCAACGCCACAGCCTACCAGAGTATTGTTGCTGACCATGTCCATCCCTTTATGACCACAATGTACCCAACCCACGATGGCTACTTTCAGCAGGATAATGCGGCATGTCATAAAGCACAAATCATCTCAGACTGGTTTCTTGAACATGACAATGAGTTTACTGTACTCAAATGGCCTCCACAGTCACCAAATCTCAATCCAATAGAGCACCTTTGGGATGTGCTGCAATGGGAATTTTTGCATCATGGATGTGCAGCCGACAAATCTGCAGCATCTGCATGATGCCATCATGTCACTATGGACCAAACTCTCTGAGGAATGTTTCCAGTACCTTGTTGAGTGTATGCCATGGCGGATTAAGTCAGTTCTGAAGGCAAAAAGCGGCCCCTCTCGGTACCAGCAAGGTGTACCTAATAAAGTGGCCAGTGAGTGTAGTTCTAACAGTGAAATCTGGATCTGCCCTGGAGGATCAATGACTCTGCTTCAAGATTTTCTCTGATAATTGTTGTTTTCATATTACTTCCACAGCCAAGTCTAGGAAGCTAAATGCTGGGACTTCTGTCCAGAATCTTTTATTTTTGATAATGATCCATATCTAATGGCCACAGATGAGGGTTGAAATAACAATGCACTGATAAACTGAGCAGTGAGATAAGCAAAACTTTTTATTCTGGTCCACATATAATTTGTACAGTCTCTGTAACAATAATATCAACAAACTTTCACTAAAATGGTTTTAACATTTATTATCTGAAGATTCAATTTAACATGTTGCTCCATAGAGATTGATGTATCACCTCATCTTTGCACTGCAGACCAAGTGTAATCTCAGTGAACACTGAAGCATATAGAGTCAAGCTAACACTTTCCATTGCGTGCCCAATTCAAACAACCTCCCACCCTCCAGCTCAGTACTTAGAAAACATATGTTGGGTGCTGTGTCTCTCTGTGTGTGACGGGGCCAATGGGACTGAGGCCCTCGCTTGCTTGACTTATCTGCTTATTTTATGACCAGAGCCTACTGGACAGGACTGACGGATGATCCCCCGAAGCTTGGACTGGGCAGAAGGCGGCAAGGGGTGTCAGTGGTGGGGGTTGAGATAGGTGAAGGCAGACAGGGGGTTGCATTCAGTTTTAGGCAATTAGAGAGAAAATCTGTCTGTGTTTGTGTGTGTTGGACGGGGCGCATAGTGAGACTTTTCCTAATCCATTATCGCCAAACTTTGCTCCAGGTAGCGTTATGTCGACGCACTGAACATCAACTGTGTCAAGATGTGACAGATTGAGTGTGTGCACAGCACATTTGAGCGCATGTGTGTGCTAGTTATCCACAGATGTGTCTGATGCGCTGTAATTGCTGCCCTTTCAGTTAAGGGTGAAAGATTGCATTAAGAGGCGAAACTCAGTTAAGTCAGCTTACACTTTGTGTTTTCTCCAGCCAAACTTTAGTTTTCCTTTGGGGGATTTTCAGACAAAAGAAGGTAAATCTCATAACTAGGAGAAAAAGGCCATTGTTGGTTGAATATTTAAGTTTGTACTTACTCCCTCATCTTGGGGAGGTGTGGTAAGCTGATCCGAGCAGTAAACCGAGTGCCTGGAGGAAGTGTATATGTGCAGCCTTACAATACTGCATCCTTTTAAAAATATATATGTACATACAAACTCATTCAATAAATTTAAATAGTAATGAAAAGTAAATTTATTTCAGTAACTCATTTTACTAAGTAAAATATTGACATTGATTACTTACACACAGATGTTTTCAAGACTTTATTTCTGTTCATGTTCATGATCATGATGCTTTTTCGCTAACAACTAATGAAAGCACATCATTTAAATTTAGAATATTACATCAGAAAAAAAAATGTTTTAATAGTTTTAGTTTTGGACAGAAGTTGGAAGAAAGGGGAAAAAATAACAGGTGAATCTTTACGTCAGACAAACTGCAGGGAAAAAGGTGGATTTAAGTTGATTAATGACAGATTCTTATAAGAAAACAGTGAAACATTTTATAACACATCACTATGTTGTTTAAAAGTGCCAAAATAATGCACTAATTGATTTACACTGTGTTGTACACATTTGCAAAATTGTAGGTATGAGTACAATGGATATAAAAAGCATTCATATCCATAGTAAAAGCTAGGTTTTCAGGATGTACATAAATGATAATTCTTTTTTTTTCTTTTTACTTTCACTATGAGATTCATGCTCTAGAATTTACGGTGGCCGAGAGGTGCATTACACCCCAAGTACATAAATGCGCTGCAAACACAAAAAGTACTCCAAACACAAAACAGAGGCTAACATACAAACACATAAAACCATTGCAATACAAAAATGCAGCAAAAGAGAAATGCTGCAATCACAGAAATTAGACACACAAGATGCGAACATGCTACAAACACACATTATGCTAATGCACAAACACATGCAAAGCCATATACTGCAAGTAGCAAAAACCGCTGCAAGCTAGCTCCGCATAATGGGAATGCTCCAGATCACTAGGGGGAGTCAACCAATTTATATGGGACCAGACCCGGCTGGGTCTGGATGTCACATCCAAAAAGGTTCCTTATTCCTGGGTGCAGCTCCATGTTTAGTGCGATTGCCATTTTATCCAGACTTAACACCTGGTTCCAGCTTAATGTGTTGCAGTCTTCTATGCTGGTTTCTGATGACATGGAGAGAAAGACTCATGTCCTGAAGAAGCATGTAGCCTGTTGAGCGCGCAGAAAATTTGGATTGTCTGGGTTTTTTGTGTGCATTTGCTCAATCTAATGCCTCTATTATTATTTATGCCAGTGGCCTTTATCTGATCTCATGGATCCCATGCAATTTGCATATAGAGCCAGTCGAGGAGTGGAAGATGCCACTCTTACACTTTTGGATAAAATATTCTGTCACTTAAATAACCCAACTAAAACTTATGTTCGTGTACTCTTTATGGACTTCTCCTCTGCGTTCAATACCGTCCAGCCCCATCTTCTTCTGAGACACTTATGTGACCTGAAAGTCTGCAACCCCAATTTGTGGATTACAGAGTTTTTGAGAAAGAGACCCCAATGTGTGTGTGTTAATAAAATCCTTTCCGACTCTCTTTTCTTGAACACCGGCGTTCCACAGGGGTATGTGTTATCACCTCTCCAATTCTCCCTGTACACAAATTACTTGCAACTTAAGAGCAACCACTTCTCTGTTATTAAGTACGCCGACGACATGGCCCTGTTTGCCGGACGGCAGGATCCTTGCTGTCCCTCTTACTCCCAACACATGGACCAAATTACCACCTGGTTCAAGGATAGCTTCCTTGACCTTAATGTCAGTAAAGCTAAGAAGATGTGTTTAGGAGAGAGGGCAGGAGCAGAGGGCATGGGGCCCATCTTCAGGCCTGTTAGCATGAGAAGGAAGAATGTGGTGCAGGTCACTGATTTTATATATCTCGGCCCAACCATTGACAATAACCTCACTTTCCAGGGAAACACTGATAACATCTACAAAAAAAAAAAAATGCAAGACAGCGACTCCATCTCCTCAGGCAATTGAACAGCTTTAATGCCAGTAAACACACTCTGGCCATGGTCTACCGGTCACTCACTGAGAGTGTTCTCACTTTTAATATCATCTCTTGCTATGGGAACTTGTCAGTTAGATAAAAGAACAACTTGACTCAGGTAGTTAACCAGGCCAGTAAGATAATAGGGGTCAACCAAATGCAGTTTCAGGAAATGTACAACTGTTCCATAACTAAAAAAGCTATCCAGATTTACAATGACACCACCCACCCTCTCAATCCCGCATTTGCTCTGATGCTGTCAGGAAGGGGGCTCAGAGTTCCCTTAGCTAAAAAGCAGGGTATAAGAAATTGTTTGTGCCATCTGCATTGAATACTCTGAACCAGAGTATCTTTAAGTGAACTCTGCTGCTGCTGCTGCTGTGTGGTATGGTATCTATTCTTTGTGTTATGATTATTTATTGATTGTATTTAGTGTTTGTTTTATGTGCTGGCTGACTGTCAAGATGCCAAAGGCAAATTTCCCCTGTGTTTTAAACCGCTGGACAATAAAGTCTACTTATTTATTTCTATTTTTTTTCTCTCTTTTTTTCCATACTCAAAACCGTCTTTCAAAGACTGGATACATTTATTGTGTCAAGTTGTCCTTCTATCCTTTTTAATGTGATTTTTTTGACTTTTTAATTTAACCCTTGGTTTTTTCACTTCAGCTCCCTGCTTTGTATAATAAAAGGCCTTGTATAATAAAATGTTTGGTTATTTGTTTTGGCACAATTGACACATGCCTATTTTATCACCTGGTATGAGTTTAAAAATAAACTGTTTTATGTAAATTAGCATTTTAATAAATTACTATAACACAATATGCACATTTAACTGGGTCATACATACTGTCATGGTTTAGGTTTTGTTCTGGTTTCTTTTCGTGTCATTTTTGCAGTTCACTCGGCTCACCTTCCTTCAGCAATTAGTCACACCTTGTTTGGACACTAATTAGCCTTCATTCTCGTCACCTGTCAGACTCCCCTTATAAACTCACCTCGGTTGTTTCCTCGTCGCTGGCTCGTAGTGTTTGTTCCTGACCATCATGCCTGTCTGCTCCAGTTTCCCCGCATTGGTTCCAGTCTCGTCAGGTTTTGGTTTTGTTTGGCTGCGCTGCTAAGTTTTGATGTCTTCGTCCTGGTCTCGTTCCTTGTTCTGCAGCAGCCCAGCTCCGTTTCGCCTTGGACTTATGGCTCATGTTTTTGGACTCTGTACCTGCCAGCCAGCTCTTGCATCCTTCACCTCCGACTGGTAAACTCTGGTTCCTCATGTCACCTCCATCTACCTGCAATAAACTGTCTTAACGAACTTCTCTGTGTGTGCGTGCTGTGTCCGAGTTCATCCACAACAAAATCATGACAGTACGAGCCAGCCAACAGATGAACTCGAGCACACACAGAGTCATGATGCAAGAGCTGGCAGGATCTGCTCCGGGAAGGATATGCTCCGCCTCGATCTGGGATCTCCGTGGGTGCCATCCGCCGCTGGAGATGCTCCGCTTCAACCCGGGATCTCCGTGGGTGCCATCCGCCGCTGGAGATGCTCCGCCTCGACCTGGGATCTCCGTGGGTGCCATCCACCGCTGGAGATGCTCCGCCTCGACCCGGGAGCTCCAAGGAAATCTTCGTCTCGCCGGACTCAGTTCTGCGGCTTCCACCTCTGGTTCGTCTCGCCTGGGTCGCCGTGTTGCGACGCCTCGCTCCTGTCTCGTCTCGCCTGGGTCGCTGAGTTGCGACGCCACGCTCTGGTTCGTCTCGCCTGGGTCGCTGAGTTGCGACGCCACGCTCCTGTCTCGTCTCGCCTGGGTCGCTGAGTTGCGACGCCACGCTCCTGTCTCGTCTCGCCTGGGTCGCTGAGTTGCGACGCCACGCTCCTGTCTCGTCTCGCCTGGGTCGCTGAGTTACGACGCCACGCTTCTGGTTCGTCTGCCGGGGTCGCATCCGCGACGCCCCGCCTCTGACTCTGTTTTCCTGGTTCGTCTTCCCCGCTGCTCAGCATTAAGGACGGCGCTCCTCGTCGTCGCTGCCCAGCGCTAACTGTTGCCGCTGCCCAGTATGCTAAAGACTTAGCTGCCCAGCGCTTTTGGTCCTGCTTTGGTTTCTAGTTTTTGCTTTGTTTTGGTTCCAGTTTTAGTATTTGTTTCGACTTTGTTTTCCAATTTAGCTTAACTTGTAGTTTTGTCTCAGTTCTATAGTGCTTAGTTCTCGTGTTTGTTTGGTATGTTTTTACTTTATTCTGTCTGATTTCTTTTTTTTTCTTGTGCTCCATAGGTTCCTGCGCTATTCGGGTTCCTGCGCTATTCGGGTTCCTGCGCTATTCGGGTTCCTGCGTTCTTTAAAGGTCCCGGCGCTCATTAAAGGTCCCGGCGCTCATTAAGAGGTCCCGGCGCTCATTAAAGGTTCCTGAGCTCTCTAGTTAAAAGTAATGTTATTTTGTCTTAGTGCCAGCGTTCATTATTCTGTCTTTGTTTTGAGTTATTTTTTGATCCTTGTGTTTTGGGTTACTTAACATTCCTGAGTTTTAGTGTATTTCTGTGCTTCTTAGATTTCTTATTGTTCCTGTCTTAGTTTTTGTCTTGTGTCTAGTTCCTGCGCCATCTGGGTTCCTGCGTTGGGTGGGTTCCAGCGCTCTTAAAGGTCCCTGCGCTTATTTAGGTCCCTGCGCTTGTTAGGTTCTCTGTTCGTTCTGGTCTCCCCTAGTTTCCCTGTTCTAGTTCCCCGGTGTCTCTGTTCTGATCTCCTAGCCCTCTAAGTTCTTGTGTTTAGGCGCCGCCAGAGCCCTCCGGCGTTCCAAGTCACCGGCTGAGCCCTCTGGCGCGCCCAGCCTGTCGTTGCCTAGTGCATGCAAGTCGCCGCCAGAGCCCTCCGGCGCTCCCATGTCGCCGGCTGAGCCCTCTGGTGCGCCAACCTGTCGCTGCCCAGCGCACGCAGGTCGCCGCCAGAGCCCTCCGGTGGTTATAGGTCGCTGTCTGTGCCCTCTGGTGCGCCCAGCCTGTCGTTGTCTAGTGCATGCAAGTCGCCGCCAGAGCCCTCCGGCGCTCCCATGTCGCCGGCTGAGCCCTCTGGTGCGCCAACCTGTCGCTGCCCAGCGCACGCAGGTCGCCGCCAGAGCCCTCCGGTGGTTATAGTCGCTGTCTGTGCCCTCTGGCGCGCCTGACCTGTTGCTGCCTAGCTCACCCTCTAGTTCCTGGTATTTTGGTTTTCTAGCGTGTTAGGACGCCCTTCGTTCCTGTTTCCCTAGTGTTTAGATTTCTAGCGTTTAGATTTAGTGTTCCCGACGTGCTTAGACGCGCTCTGTTCTCGATTCCCCGGCGTGTTAGGACGCCCTCTGTTTTCGGTTCCCCGGCGTGTTAGGACGCCCTCTGTTTTCGGTTCCCCGGCGTGTTAGGACGCCCTCTGTTTTCGGTTCCCTGGCGTGTTAGGACGCCCTTTGTTCTCGGTTCCCCGGCGTGTTAGGACGCCCTTTGTTCTCGGTTCCCCGGCATGTTTAGGCGCCCTCTGTTCTTGTTCCCTGGTTTGTTAAGATGCCCCTTGGTTCCCTGTTGTCCTCTAGCCTTAGGTCCCTCGTGTTCCCTAGCCTTAGGTCCTCCGTGTTCTTGACTTTTTGGTTCCCTATATCCTGTGGTCCTTTGGTTCTCTGTGTTCGCTGGCCCTTTGTTCCCTCAGTTTTCAGTTTTGACTCTTGCCCGCCATCCTGGGACCCCCTCCACCCACCCAGGGTAAGATGTTCTAGGCCGTCCGGTGTCCGGCCTTGAGGGGGGGGTAGTGTCATGGTTTAGGTTTGTTCTGGTTTCTTTTCGTGTCATTTTTGCAGTTCACTCGGCTCACCTTCCTTCAGCAATTAGTCACACCTTGTTTGGACACTAATTAGCCTTCATTCTCGTCACCTGTCAGACTCCCCTTATAAACTCACCTCGGTTGTTTCCTCGTCGCTGGCTCGTAGTGTTTGTTCCTGACCATCATGCCTGTCTGCTCCAGTTTCCCCGCATTGGTTCCAGTCTCGTCAGGTTTTGGTTTTGTTTGGCTGCGCTGCTAAGTTTTGATGTCTTCGTCCTGGTCTCGTTCCTTGTTCTGCAGCAGCCCAGCTCCGTTTCGCCTTGGACTTATGGCTCATGTTTTTGGACTCTGTACCTGCCAGCCAGCTCTTGCATCCTTCACCTCCGACTGGTAAACTCTGGTTCCTCATGTCACCTCCATCTACCTGCAATAAACTGTCTTAACGAACTTCTCTGTGTGTGCGTGCTGTGTCCGAGTTCATCCACAACAAAATCATGACACATACATGTAGTATTATGTTCACGTAAAAAGAAAAAAACATGAAATATACAATAATTATGTCTTCCGGAGAAAATTATTAATCCCGGATCATCAATCAAAACATCTACAGCCCCATATTTTCCTCCAAGTCATTTAAAAATTTTAGCTCATTCAACTCACACCATTTGATACCAGATAAACCAAAAGGACTAAATCACCTTTGCTACACATGTATATATTTTTTGGAAATATAGGAGTAATTCCTGAAATCAGTGATATTCATGCTTTTTTGATGGATGTAGAACTGAAGGTAAGCTGGAACAGGACAAAGCGGGAGAATAAGGTCTAGCATTCCCACAGCATGGAGAGAACTACTGAAAAAGCTTTAGAACTGGTAATATTACTCCTGTTTGGTTTGCTTTACGTGCAAACCTTTATTATAAACCATTGTAGAAATTTTATACTGATCAGTGTATTGCGTAAACACCCATTTTTATCAAATGTGATCTGTAGCCGCAATGTATTCTACAATGTGTGGGTAATAAAACGTTCCCAGTCAAATATTTAGAACACAGATAAATGTCCCTTCTGCTACTAAAAAAATACTTTAATAAAATGCAGTCAGTGAAGTAATCAGAGCACATTACTGGTCAATAATTACGGGGGAAAAAGAGAAATGAGTTGTTTTTTTTGCCATCCATCCTGCCAGCAGCCTCGTTGGGCGGGTTCTACCTATGCTGCGGACGCTGCGGACGCTGCGGATGCTGCGGATGCTGCGGATGCTGTGGATCCATCAGAGTGTCCGCCATGTTGAATGTGGCAAATCTGCTGTTAGACTCAGACACCTAAACAGTATCAGAGGGACATTAATCTCAGAATATACTTTATATTCATAATATTTTTATTTTCGTAATATTACAAGTTTATTTTCGTATCCTTGTGGCTTCATTCTCCTGACTTTATTCTCGTAAAGAATAAATATAATTAAAAGAATCTAACCTGGTCCTATTACTCCTTGACTAAAATAGAATAAACTGTGACTATTCTGGAAATGTTCCCCTTTAATTCTCATAATATAATGTTTTTCTAATAATATTACCACTACCATTGTCTTTTTTTACTTTATTCTCCTATGACTTTTTTCTCATAGTAATAAGTGTATCTCTTTAATACTCCCCCAACAAGTCTGTTCCTAATCTGTGTCTATATCAGATCTTAAAAGGTTCTGTGTGTTAGCCTGTGTTTTGTGTTTGGAGTACTTTTTGTGTTTGCAACCATAAGAATTCAAATGAAAGGCAAAGAAATGTTCTTGAGAGAAAAATAAAAATACATTTTATATTTTATATATAAAATAGAAAGGTGCAACACCAAGGTAGCATAGAAGTCTCAATTTGATACTTTGTTGGAGGATACATTGTCAACATTCAGCTGTCTACAGTAAATGTCAACATAAAATGTGTCTTGTCTTGCTTGCAAGTTATGGGCCAACCTTAGCAGGATTTGCTTATCAGTAGTTCTTCAGGATCTTTGGAGCTCATGTAAAATTCAGATTTAGACCTTTTCACATAATGTTCATGATCCTCTGACCTACATGTCAGGTTTCGGGTTGAACTGGAAAGCAAAGAGCTCTGGAGAGGCATGATGAGTAGGAGATGATTTATCAAAATGATAAACAATGCTTACAGGGAACCAGGAACACTGTACGAATGAAGATGGACAACCTGACAATATGTGTGACAGAGCTCGCTGAACTTATAGGGAACGAGACGGGAAGACCTATGGGTGAAACAATGAGACACAGGTGAACTGAGTGAGACAATTACGCTGCAGGAGAAGGGGGACAATAAACTAGCAGGTGCAGGGGACTAACAGAATCTACCAGGGAAAAGGAGAACGCAACCCCCAACTGTACTAAGAAGGGGCAGATCAAACAGATCCACAGAAATAATAAAGACCATACCTTACTAACAGGAACTAAATCTAACAGTACAATAATGCACTAATATCATAAATACCGAACAGAAACTAAACTAAAGAAAGGCAAGCATAAAGTAAAGATCTAATAGAACTATTAAAAATAATAAAGAACATAAGCTAACTAGACAGGAACTGAGTCAGATACCAGAATATATATTAGCAACACAAATACTGAACAGAAAACTATACAGGCGACAAAAACAAGGATATAGGGGTGAACAATACAAAAGTGCAAAAACATAAAGAGACTGCAGGATCCCCAGGGAACCTAACATAAGTAATCACACCTCTGGGGATCCTGACACTACAGGCCTCAGTTAGATTTTTTTTAATGTCATAAACTTGAACATTCAACATGCTATTTTTTCTAATTGAATTAGAAAAAAAAAAACAGAACACTTATGGCTGGTTTTTGAGAGCAAACAGCAAATCTGTCCTGTCTAGAAGGAATAAAGCAGCATGACATAGGTTTGCAAAGTTGCTTCTAAATGAATCACTTCTTTGAAGTCCTTCATTTTAATGCACAGCAACATGCGTGGAGATAGCCTAAAAAAGTGCATATTTTCAGCTATTTTTGTTAAAGGTGATTGTACAGTACAAGTCATAGAGTTAAGTAAAGTGTGTTTGCTCTTTACTGCTCTCTGTTTTTTTGTAATTTAACTGCTTTGTGTTTTGTTGTCACTTGCTTGAGGTTATGGTTGGTTTGAATCCTTATCAGGGGTAAGGAATGTCCGAGGAAGACTCTCTATTTAAACATCATGCCAGTTTAAAGTGGGGCAGAAAATGAGCTAGAAGCCGAATTGAAAAGTAAAATCCAAGTGACAAAATCATTTTGGTTCATGAGACCCTTGATAGATTGCCCCCCATGGAAATTCTCGACCTCTACCTGATGATGGACTCCTCTGCTTACTTACTCTTTTGTGTTTCTCCTTTGGGCCAGGATTCTTGTTTCTTGTGCAAAAGGTGACCATGAACACATGGTTTGCTTTGCAACTTTGCAACTGTGGATGATTTGAATCCAGAAACACAATTTACACAAGTCTTCATAAAGTGCCATGTAAGTAAGTGTGCTTCTGGTTGCATGTGTTGTTTCATAGTTACAGCTTTGTAAACAAAGAAGACGGATGACATGTTTCACGTAATTAGATTAGTAATTCGAAGCAATAACCATGTGAAATTCCCGTTGGTAACAAATTGGTCCATTGTGGGACATATATGTCACAAAGAAGGCTTTTCCTTCAATAATTAACATACAAACACACACACACACATCTCTTTGCAACACACACACGCCACCAGTATCCAAAATGGCCCACTTTGTTGTAATATTGGACATAAATGCAGACGATCTAAGATTTGTTGTGCTCTACAGTGGTTAAAGTCCTGCAAGGCAGTTCTGTAATTTTTACACATGTATGCAGTTTCACAACCAGTAGATATTACTAATCACGTATAGGACTAAAATGATGCCAAACACTTACCATTGCCTAAATCACACATGCTCATACTTTTTGTCCTGCATTGGCCAACCATGCACACAGCTCTCTCTGATTCTCGGCCCTCAGAAGGTATTTTCTTTCTTTCTCCATGCCTCATCAGGCCCTATAGCAGAGGGCAGACAGTAGCTAATAATAGGTATTGACTGGTTCAACGTGGGATGAGCAAGGTTCAACCATTGGATCTCCAAATACGCCCGGGGGTCACTCGCACAGCAAACACGTCTCTCTGGACCCGACTGAAAGAGAAGGCATTTTAAACTTTCATGACTTCTCTGAAATCGCGGCTGTTTCGCCTTTCAGGCCTTAACTCTTTGTACTCAAAGTGCTCAGCGCGATCAATATCCGAGGAGGAGAGGAGGGAAGAGTGGAGAAGAGGCGAGGAGAGAGAAGAGAGGGAAGGAGAGGAGAGGGGAGGGGATGAAATCCAGATGTCTTTATTTCACTGGCAAAAACTGGAATGCGCAGCATACGTTTGGCCCTGTGTTTGCGCGGCCGCTGCAGCTGTGAACTGTGTGTGCATAGGTACAAGCACACATCAATGGCCATTCGGACATAGCAGGACGGACCACACGCGTAACATACAGGGAGCTAAAATGGTACGTTTTGGAGAGGATACTTCTTTCTGAGGTCATGAGAGAAACACTTTAATATTTAAGTCTTTTGTTTTGTTTCAACTTCTGAAATATTGCTGCTAGTCACTTTATGGGACGTATAAAGCCAAGTTATAGCATCCATACTGTTTATTGCAATGGACATTGGAATATCTACTTTTTACGTTACACCACAGTCCTTAGGAAAAATGTGCTAAAACCTAAAATAATGTATTAATCCATATTAAGATGCCTAACATAAAGAAAATAAAATCTAAAACTTTTCTTAAAATGTAATATTTATTTAAGTACATATATCCATTCATATTCAGAAAAAAATTGTAAATGACAAAATGACTGAACTGGACTGTTTAATATTTCTGATTCACCTGAACAGTGCTTCAGTAAAATAATAAATATACAGGACTCTGAAATTTCTTCCACAATAGAGCACCTAATCTGCTTCAGTACACAGGGTTTACAAGTAAAAAGTTTACATTTGGTTTCGAGTGCCCACAATGGCCAGATTACATTGGTATAATAGATTGAAAGTGTCAAGACAAAAAGCAGCAGGTACACAAACAAGAATTTGGACGAACCAGGTAAGCCGCTGCAATTGGCCCCTGGCTGTCATGGATGCATTGAACAACCTCTGCGTTAACTGAGCAAAGCTCTTTTTAGATTTCTGACACCCCATATCTATTTTAGAATAGTTCCCAGTTAGCTGATTCACACTGGTCCCAAAACAGCTCTGTTTTCCAGGATGCAATAAGCTGTAGGAACTTTTAAGAAAAGTCCAGATAGATGTGACTGCAGCTGCTGCACAGAGAAAGAGAGCTTAATACCCAGTGCATTGGCACACAGGGGAGGGCGTGTGTGTGTAAAGGGCACTGCAGCTGTGCCCTGTTCACATTTTTAGACTGAAAGAAAATAATACTTTACTAACACAAAGTAAGAAACTAGCTCAAGTGAGGTACTCAGTGGCACTCCAGCAGTCTATAGGTTCACTCTCACCTGACATTTCTTAGGTGCAAATGCCTCTGTTGGGCTGTTTTTTAATTACATTATTTGCATTATACATTTTTTTTTATTTTTTTTTTACAAATGTTGAATCAGAGATTAATCTTTATTATTACTTTTTTTTTACCCAGTAACGTGGATACAATTTTCCTTTCTGCTGCCATACAGGAACAATAAATGCCTGCTGAGCCATTCCATCCACACTCTACTTGCAACAGCCATAAACAAAGCTGAGGAAAATGGGTCTAAAGAAGTAATCATTTACCGCAGAATGTGATAGGTGGTGGATCCTAAAGCTACACAAATGACATTTATGTTCCTAGGAGCCATAAACTGATAATATGCTGGAGTTCATTTGTGTCTGCTCTATTTTGAGAAATCAAGATCTAGATGGGAGCAAAATTCGGCTTGACTGGGTCAAAGGGGTCCTGCTATAATAATCCCAGTTAAGTGGATTGTTGCCTCCTCACTATAAGCTCTGATCAGATGGGTGATTGTTGTAAGCTACGTCAAATAACTTGCACTAAAAAGTGATATTAAATGTCTTATTGGAGAACTGCTTGAATGCAGAATTGGGGCCAGGGCTGAATAGAACAAATGTGTCGTATTTAACATATCCGCTTTAACTTTCGTTCCATATTTCCATATCTTCTGTTCAAATGCTTTAATCACGTGATCAAACATATCTGCCAAATTGTTACATAAATCCTTATTTCTACTTTGATTTTACTGTGGTAAACAAAAAATACCAAAGTTTACTGTACTACAATGTAAACACAAAATTAAACAAAAAATAAATTATAGAGTTTATTGTTTTGATAAATCAGTTTGTCAATGAATGAACAGACATTAGAGGCTTCGCTAAAGACGCGTCATCCTGCAAGACATTACAAAGACTTCGCCCACCATCATTTTGAAGAAAGGATGTTATGTAATGCTTGAAACACAACAAAAAAGAATCCCACTTCAGTGTGGTGCTTTAAGGTATTCTTAGATGCCCTCCTGTATCAACTCCCTTTAATATCAAGCCACTGTAGCATCCATTTACATTTGACCCATTACCAAACTATGTGGCGTGCTCTTCATAATGTGTAATTATAAGACATCCTTTGACTTTTCTGAGCTTTACTTACTTTTGAAACTGATTGTTGGACACTTTGGCAACTGCTAGCATCAATGCCAAGAAATGCTGACTCAAAATATGTTCCGTCAAAATTTAGATGTCAGTCTGATATGGAAGGTTCTACAGTATATCAATTCCTGAAGACGAGATTACCGTCATATTTAATAATATGCATGAAGACTCATTTTTGTTATGTGAAATATACAAGAAGTGGCAATCCACATTGGTTTTGTTTTTACTATATATAAACTTATGTAAGCTGACATTCTCATTAGCCAGTTTGAGAGATGAGTTATGGTTGTCTTATTGGATGTTACTAAAATATCTGTTTTAATCACAAAGAGGAGACATTTTCTTTACAATTATAATGCAAACCTGTAGTTGACCAAGTGGTGATGAAATCACCATACTCATTTATACCTCAAGATAAAAGAGGGAATGGTGGCACATCACTAGGCATACAAAAATCAGCACATTCATTAGTATTGCCAAATGAGCACACTCTGGTCATTGATGTTTCAAGGAGTCATTAATAAAGGGAAAACTACCCACATGTGGAGTGCTTAAAGCTCTCCTCTTACCCACCCCCCTAGGACTGCACTCTTCTGGACTGAGATTTCCAATGTTTCTCCGGGTAACTCTTGAAACCATTTCTCCAGTGTGGGGTCAGAGTGCTCCGCTGACCAGTAATGTTACCTTCACCTGCCTTGCTGCTGTCCCTAGCTCTTCCCTGAGCCCTTGGTATTTCTTCAGTATCTCCTTCTTCTTTTTCCAGATATTTCTATCAGTTGGGTTCATCAATGACAATCCTCTGCTGCTTATAAATGATCGCAACATGGTTGGTTAGCCATTACCCTTTTGTCAGTTTATATCTTTTACTCCCACAGGATCTTAGCTTTGTCCTTTTGCACTATCTTGAGAGGTAATTCCCACTTTGACCTAGAGGTCTCCAGTTTATGTCCGCTAGATGTGTTTCTGTACATGGTACCAATTTCTCGTTTATGGTGTTCCATGTATTCCTTTCCTGTCAGTATCTTACACCCTGCTGCAAGATGCTGGATGTTTGTGTAGACTCTTTGCAAACCCTGCACCTGGGATCTTGCCAGGTATAGTAGATCTGAGTCTCAACCCAAGCATTATCTGCCAGAAGCTTAAGCAGTTCACAGTGCTGGTCTCTATCTGTCAGTGTATCACCAGCATCCTGATTAGCAGGCAGCAGCAGGTGAAGCTGGGGAGCCTATTCTCTTACACAAGAACCACCAGCCCACCTCTCTTCTCCCTGTAAACAAACGACTGGACATCAGAAGGCCCATTTGTGATACCCTGCAGATGACATCACTGTCATGGGTCTGATCCAGGACTGTGATGAGTCTGCATACAGACAGGGGGTGGGTTGGCTAGTCCACTGGTGCAATCAGAACCACTAGAAGCTTAACCCGCTTAAGACTAGAGATGGCGTGGGAATTCTGGAGAACTGCCCCCACCCTGCCTTCCCTTATGATCCGCTAAAATATTGTCTTTATTTAGGGGTGCAGAGTAAAATGGGGGTTGGAAATATATACACAAAACATTTTTTTAGATTTTTAATCCTGACAAAAATTGAAAAATAAATAATTTACAACCCATTCACAATTGTTGACATTCGTTCTCAATAAAATTCAATAAGGTAATTGTAATTGTAATTTTATTAAGTATCCCCATTAGCTGTTGCCATGGCAAACAGCTAGTCTTCCTGGGGTCCACGTTAAAAACATACAGTAAAAAAAAGTTACAAATATAAAAACTTCCAAAAATGTAATTTCTTAAAAATTACTATAGGAAGTACAAAAGAACAAGTAAAATAAAACAGTCAATAAAACAAGAACAAATATAATAAAACAGCCAATAAAACAAAAACACTTCAGGGCATCAAATGGAGTCTCAGATTCTTTTTAAAAGATAATTTACTATCAGTGTAGCGGATGTAGTGAGGTAGATTATTACAAAGGTGTAATGATCTATATATAAAGGATCTCTTTAGAGCATTGGGTTTTTGGACCTGGTAAAAGGTTTGTATTTCTAACCTGATATAATTAGGAAGAAGAGAGATGACATGTTTGTAAGGCACTGTACACAGAAGTGGCTTGTACTCAGGCTAAATGATCATTAACAGTGGAATCCCATTTTAAAAACAATCGAGTTGTCGGCCTTTAGATGCTAGAATTAGCCATCTTCATATTTATTTTTCTTCTGCTCAGTGCTTGCCCCTAACCACTAACCTGCTCCAGATACGCGTTCTTTCAATCTCAGACAGGCGTACACACACAAAGCGTGGGCGTTGAATTCCCTTGAACTGTTGACAATACGTTGATGGGCAAGAGTCTCCAGTAAACATCTCTGGTGCCACTACTACCCAGATGGAGCTACTTGAAAAGCCAACACACACATGCAGGCACTTTCCAGGCCTGAGTTTCATTAGTCAGAGTGTTTATGTCTACATTCATGTGGCCTGCTGGAGAAACCTCACCGCTGCACTGCCCTCCTGGGCTGCCTCTGCTGGAGCAGAAATTAAAGACACACACAGAGTGACCACACTCACTGCCTGTGTTTCATGTAAGGACAGCTTCCATGTGTGTGTGTGTGTGTGTGTGTGTGTGTGTGTGTGTGTGTGTGTGTGTGTGTGTGTGTGTGTGAGTGTGTGTTTTTGTGTTCTGAGTGGCCCCAGTCACCTTTGATGTTAAAACACACAGTACATGCTGTTCTCATTTGTGATCCCACCCTTCTTACAGCTTTGACACTGTCGTCCAGCCGCCCCAGGGCAGATGGCACCAGGATCTGTGTTTGCGTGTGTGTGTGTGTTTTGGTTCGTGCGCACACATAGGACTATGTGCGATTCGGCATAGCGCGGAAAGGTTGACCCACAGGTCGGCGGCCTGAGACAGGCTTAATTTTTAGCAATTAATCTCCTTCAGACAGGAGAGACCGGATGACTATAAAAAACCCTCAAATACCGTATCACAAATACACACTGTCACAGCAGCTGATGATGACAGGCGTCAGACCAGTGTGCGTATACGTGTGTGTGTGTGTGTGTGTGTGTGTGTGTGTGCGCTTTTGTGTTAATCTGACATGTGAATATGAGGAGATTAGATGGACCCAGGGATTAAAATCTGGCCTTACCTCAGAAGATCCGTTCCAGCAGGGTCATCCTGATGGACGCGCAGCCACCCTCAAACACACACACACAGATCCACATGTACCACTCGAGAGGTCCGCAAGAGAAAAAGAGAAAGAATCAGATTAAATCACACAAATTAGAAACCTGAGAAAGCCCGTTAGAAGTGTCTCTAGCAGAGCAGGAGAGAATGAGAGACAGATGGAAGTCTTGAAATGATGGAGATGGAGGAGAGGAAAAGTGACCAAAATGTGGCTTTGAATGGAGTGCTTTTTCATGTTCCAAATCCAGTCATTAGCCCCGGGCCTCTGTATTAAAATGTTTGTATTGGTCTTATGTAATATTTTAATCCTAAATGGCATGTTTTCATTAGATATAAGTGGGAAATCATATGATTCCTTTCGGCTGCTCCCCTCTTCAGGGGTTGCAACATCAAGTCATTACAACTTGCACACAGACTTTGAGTTTTTATGCCGGATGCCCTTCCAGACTCAACCAAGATTCAAACCCGGGTCCCCCGCTTGAAAAACGCGAATTTAGCTCACGTACATGTACATTATGTTTTGAGTAACGAAAGGGTTTAGTTGAGGTATGTGGTATTAACAAGTAGGTAAGTAACTTGACCAAGACACTGAAACAGGAGGGATGAGCTCTTTTATCTGTTCCAGTGAAAAGTTTTTATTAAAAGTCGAGACACACCAAATCCAAATTAACATCTGATCCAATGGAGAATTATATCGTATGAAGTCGTAGCAATTACATCTGGTTAAAGTTAATGGGGACGGGCAAACTCACTTGCGCCACTGTGTCTGTGTAATTTCAACCATGGCAGACATTGATCTGTCTTGGTCAGAACTAAACAGCAATTTGATTTGTACCCATGGTAGGAGCTCAGAAGTTCAGAAAACAGACAAGAACGTGAAGCAGCGATCTTCTTTGAGCTTGTTCAAGCAGCAACTGCAGCTTTACGTGTATTACCCGGCTTGTTTGTGCTGCCAGAATTCACGCAATCTGGGAAGTCTGGTGGTCCTTAGAACTCTCTACTCAGTAAGCCGGGGGAAAAAATCTGTATTGATCTGGTTTGTTGTGTCACGGTCTAAATACTTTGGGCCAAAAGGTGTGAAAGGGATTGAGCAACATTTTTTTAATGCATGTAAAGTTCAACCTGTTGTCTGATGAGAGTTCAGTTGAAGGAAGATCATTTTTAACCAGTTTGTTTATTCTTTTTGTCAGGGTTTTGTTTACTGATGAACTCAGGACGCGCGCACACGGAACTAAAAGTTTGAGTCTTTATTGAAGGAAGTATGCTGGGTGGTGAGTGATGAAGACCGGAGGTTCAGGACTGCAGAAGGTCAGGGATGTATGTGATGGCAGGGGCTGACGGCCCGGAGTGAGAGAGAGTCACAACTATACAGGCAGCAGGGAATGCCCAGTACTGCTCGGCTAGCAGCCCCGTAGCCACAACAGGTTGGCAGTTCATTGGAGACACCAGGGCACAGAGCTGAGCTTCTCCAGGGCGGCTAGTCAGGTTAGCAGAACTTAGAGACACCAGGGCACAGAGCTGAGCTTCTCCAGGGCGGCTAGTCAGGTTAGCAGAACTTAGGAGACACCAGAGCACAGCCTTTCCAGGATGGCTAGTCCAGTTAGCAGTTCTCTGGAGACACCAGGACACAGAGCAGAACTTCTCCAGGGACAAACAGCAAAGTATGAGTCTATAGAAAACTGGCAGGACTAACCTTAAACAAGAAAAACAAATCTTCCAAGGCAAAAACGGGAACTGGCATGGAGAGGTGTGGAATGATGACGGCCCAGTGCTGAACTGAAGACAGAGGGAGGTTTAAATAGAGCACTTCACAGGTGGAACAAGGGTCTGGCTAATTGACTGGTAAATGATTATCAGGTGTGACTGACTGCTGAGGAGGTGAAGTGAAAATTGACAGAAAATAACTGATGACTGAAAACTAACAATAAATAAAGTCAAACCTAACCCAAAAGAGATGAAAAAATGAAAATAACAGAAAAACAAAGCCAAACCAAAACTCAACCATAACACTTTTAGGCAATAAAGTAATTCACACTGTTTAAAGAACATTTTTGGAGGGCCAGTAGAGCTGAATTTCATTTGCACAAAAGTGACTGAGAAGGAATGTATAAATGATCTATACAAGTGGATGAATATAAAGCAAAAAAAGAGGTGGGCCCATCATTCATATTTACTAATATAGCGAGAGCTTTGAGAAAATCGAATCTGTCTTTAGTGAATTATTTTTGAAAACACAGAATGTGGTGCTTGTTCAGGTTCCTGTTGAGGTGGAGGGATTTATATATATATATATATTGAATCCAGCCTGGCTTGGACATCCAGCAAAAATAGAATCAGTCCACACCGCTGTCCTACGCCACCCTGCGGAGGCTGTGTAAATGCTGTCATTGATTACAATTGGTCATATTTACTATGGTGTTCGCAATGCAGTGGAGCTGCATCCAATGTGAATTAGGGATAAGACATTTAAGCCCCTAGAACATCAGCTATCAAAACATGATTTTCGTCATGCAGTAGGGAAATCATCCAGAGCACACTGACCAGTCAATATCTCAATGGCTGAAAACACTAGAAATAAAGAGTATATTTTCAGTGCATGGATTTAAGAAGGTATTTGAATTATGACTGTATTTACTATTATGTTGTCTTCGGGCAAATAGCAAATTAGAATAGTGTTACTTTAGTTTTGATTATATCACAATAAAAGATTTTTGGCAAATAGACTTTTTTAACAAAAATGAAACAATATAAGCAAATAGAAAACTTGGAACGCGTGAGTTTAGTGACCGATAAAACTCTAGAACACGAGTTTACAAATGCACATTAATGTGTCCTTCCTCTTTACATGGTACAATTGTATGTGTGTGCGTGTGTGAGTGCATGGATGTGTGTGCGTTTGTGTGTGTCCACTCAATTTTGTGCTGGGCTACATGAGGAGACAGGGAGCATGTTGGAGCTGACAAGGCCTGTAGGGTCAACATCAAGCCAAATCAACTGCACTTGGGATCAACCACTGCTCCAGCTCTGTCAAATTAGGGCATTACGCCAAAACACACACACAAACACACACACACACGGACACACACGCACAAACAGCTGTCAGGCACACACTCGTGACTGCCCACTGCCCCGGAAACATCAGAGCACATCTCTGCCCCGAGGTGAGAGTTGCAGCTTATGCGTGTGTTTGTGTGGGCAGTCACAGGGTCTGTGCGGCGAATACTGGCACACTGAGGCTAAGTTGCAAGAGGTTTGTATTGGTTTGTGTTTGAGGGCGTTTTTGCTGGGCTTCATGATGTTTGGACTAAATGTGTGCGAGAGCCTCTCAGCATGGTGTTGTGTATGTGTGTGCATAATACCAACATTGTTCAGGTATGTCTTTTTCAGTTGTGGTCATATCAATATGTATACTGTGTGTCCAAATAAGTTGTGTGTGTGTGTGTGTGTGTGTGTGTGTGTGTGTTTAGGGTGGAAGTTCTGTGTGTGTGTGTGTTATGCCCCAGGGGTGTCATCAGCAGGGCAGTAATTGGGCATCTGTGCATAGTCCAGTGGAAGCCAGCCGGTTAACTGGGCTAACTGGGCCAACTCTCTTGTAGCCGTTGCCAGCTGTGCCACTGGATGCCCACTCTGCACTTTATAAGCATCATCATTATTTCAGCTTTACACGCTCTACCCAGTCCGGCCACCATGATTGCTTCATCTCCATTTCCCATTTCTCTCTGAAATACAGAGATAGCTGAAATTCATACATAGACAAGTCCTTACAAGCACCTTTCAACCATTATTCAGGAAGTTTGTTGTTTATGATTATATAAAATGTCATCAGGACAAGAAAGATTACATTCAAGACTGAGAATTTTCTGAATATTTATTTAACACTTTTGAGTTTACTTGTTTAACCAAAAAAAAAGGCAAAAAACAACAACAAAACAAAACAACTTATAGTACTTAAACAACAAGGTGTAAAGGTTTCTAATATGGTCTCTGAAAGCCTGTGCACATGTGTGTTTGTCATTGTTGTCCAGCAGCCAGCCCCCTATGACAGATCAGGGCATTCAGGCCAGTGACATTCCTCCAGAGCCCCAGATGCATCATGGGCCAGCGGTGTGAAAAATGCTGGTCGGCCTGATCCACTCAGCCGCAGATGAATGGAGCGCTCAGTGCACTCACCCATAGATGAATGGAGTGATCTGTCTTGTCAGTGGAGGTCGACCGAGAGGTTACAGTATCCAGAGTATACCTGTGTGTGTGTGTTTGTGTGTGCGTCTGTTTGCTGACTCTGGCAACGAGAATGCATGTACACCATTTGGAGACAAGCAGCAAGAAGCACAGATGCACAAAAAAACATATTTCTCTTGTTTGTGTTCTGCTTGTTTTCTCCTGCTTAGTTGTGACTCATTAATGAACCCAAACTCTGTATTATTGTGCATGCCACCTCCCACACATAATTCATTTTTTTCTGAATTTCAATTGTAAAGGTTTTCATCTAACATGTCATCTGTTTACATAGTTTTAAAACTGTAGTAGAATGACTACTACTTAGGCTGTGTTTTGTGGTATTATTTGCTATGTACAGTTAAGACCAAAATTATTCATACCCCTGGCAAATTTAAATATCACATAAATTATATTTGGGCAACCGATAAGCTTGTTTTTGATATAACATTAGACAGGTATGTCTCAAATGAAGTTAAACGAAAGTTCAAGCTGGAAGACTCAGCACCCAACCCCCACCCCTGGCGCACCTGCTCCACTGAATGCCTCATCAAGCATCCGTGCATCAGCCAATCATGTCAGGACCTCGTCCTTCCATCCCACAAGACTTCCCTTATAAGGCACCCCACTCATGGATCCTCCTGGTCTTCAGCTGAGGTTTGACCCCCCTCCACCCTATCTCCCTTCACGCTCTTAAGCTTCACCTGACTACTTCTCCTCTGTGGCCTCCGGACCCCAGGGGGAAGACTTCCCTAATTCTAATCCTAAAATGAACATCCAAGTTCATAGACATTCACAGCTTTCACGACTTCTGTCGGGGTCCGAGCGCCAAAGAACCTTTCTAATTTATGTCAGTAAATCTCTCTAATTGCCTCTTTTTGTCTGTGTGAGTCTCTCCAGTTTGAAATGATAATACAACATTGTAAAAAGGGTAGGCATTTACAAAGAAAAAAAAAATCATCTATGTAATATTTATTGAGATTACAGCAATCAAGCCCTTCTTGTAGTTACACCCCCAGCTTTTTATATGTGCTAACTGGTATTTTTAATGGTTTATCTTTTGCAATAAGCTCTAAATCTTTGAGATTGGAAGGCCTCCTTGCCATCACCCTAATCTTAACTGCCTCCATAGATTAATTGTCAGATTGAAGTTAGGCTGGGTCACACGAAAAAGTTATTTACCTCCATGTAGAAGGAACTGTTCAGCACCAATTAGAGGACCCGATAACTCAGCAAGAACACAGGTGTTGCTCTTTAAAGGTTTATAGTATAAAATGTGATAGTTACAGGCAAAACAGGCAGAATGATGAGTGAAGTGGTTAGTGGTAGGCTGAATAGGCAGGTAATGGCTGAACAGGCAGGTAATGGCTGAACAGGCGGGTGATGGCTGAACAGGCTAAAACGGGCCAGCAGGATAGTCTAAAAGGCTTGGCAAAGCTCAAAAAACTGGAGGCAGTCCAGGTCGTGACCAGAGTCATAAGTCAATAAGAACCCAGTAAGGGCAGGTCGAGCACACGATCCACACAGAATTGGCAGTCGGTGCACACAAACACTGGAAAAAAAAAAAAACTCACGTAAGGCTCAGAGACCACCTGGCAGACTGGCGGCAGAGAGTTAGGCAGTTCTTCCTGTACAATTGGCAGGTTGCCGGTTCGATCCCGTCATTGTGTCCTTGGGCAAGACACTTCACCCGCCTTGCCTGCTGGTGGTGTTCAGAAGGCCTGGTGTCGCCAATGTTTGGCAGCCTCTTCTCTGTCAGTCTGTCCCAAAGCAGCTGTGGCTACAAACATAGCTCACCACCGTCAGGGTGTGAATGTGTGAATGACTGACTGTAGTGTAAAGCACTTTGGGGTCATCAGACAAATACAAGTGTGATGATGGGAGCAGAGGAGGAAAACAGCCAGCCAGCCCCAAAAACAACAGAACAGAAGCTGGCTGCATAACAGAAACATGATGGTCAATAAAATAAAAAAATAAAATAAACCTAAATCAGCTGGGGTCACATTTATGTTTGTCATTAGAATTATGATCCCTGTTTAGGTTAATTGATTCCTATAATATTGAGATATGATAACAGATCAACCCAAAATAACTTCCTTCCCTTCACTTGAGTCATATAACTACTTTTTTGCAGTACACTGTGAATGGAATATGAAAAGTTGTTGGTTTTATACTTCATGGTATTTGCATTGTTGTTGCTGACATCATCAAGGTTATTATTGTAATTAATGAGGATGATCAACTGTCAACTAATGCATCAAAGTCTTCATGATTATGAAATATAGTGACATAAGCTATAAGATACTGCATATTTCAAATTCCATGTATTTCTACAATTGTATTTGTTGTCCTATGTAAAATTAAAATGCTTTAGAAATGCAAATTTATATTGATTTGAATATATAATTTAGTTAAAATGCCTGTCTTTTTGATCATTTGAACAACATATTAATGCAAAATTAGAATTTACCTTCCTTTTACAAGTTTTGAATTACATTTATTTTGAATAAGACTAACTTACTTGGACAAGAGTTGACCTGGTTTACTTCCGATGTGAAACGTTGCTGACACTAGTTTTGTTGTGAATTTAATTTGTCTGTTTAGATTCCCTATAATTTAGATTCCACTATTTTAAAACTTCCATATACTTATGCAATTCGACATAATATGATCCAGCAAAGTAAGGAGAATTGTGAGCTTGCAGACATAAACAGTTTTGCAGCCATACCTGTGAGGCAAGCAGTTTCCAAAGGATAAACTCGATATAATGCAGACAATTTTTTTACGAAAAACCAAAACATAAATTTGAGCTGCTTTTATACAATAAATGATCTCATTGCATAAATTATTAAAAAAAGATATTGTTAATAACAACAAGCATAAAAAAAAAACATAAAACAGTGCCATATTGATTTTGATTTTGTCCCACACACTTGCAGACGCTCACAAGCTCACACCCAGCCAAACAGGCTGCCCATCTCCTGAGCCATCAGCCCAGAGCTCAGCGCCCTGAGCTGTGGCTCTGACACGTCTATATGTTTTTCCTGCTGACCTTTTGTCGTCCTTTCTGCTCAGCCCATAAAGCATAAGCTGATATATGAAGGCAATTTTTAGCGGTGCCACTTGTATCTGAGTGATTGCGTACGCTTTACATTTGGGGCGCCTGCCACCTTGCCACCACACCTTCCAGATCTCTCTATTTGGAAGGCAGACAATCTGGAGATGTGATGCAAAAAAAAAAAAGCGTCCAGAAGGGATGAAAGGATCAGTGAATATGACGCCAAATACACACATATATCTAGTCCCAGGGCAAGAATCTGTTGTGTGATAGCCCTACACTCTACCTGGCAACGATGGAAGAAAAAGGAACAACCTCCAAAAAGAAGCAGAATAATTTTATTTTTTTTCAAACTTAATATTTACATAAATTTTTTATAATACAGTATGTTCTTCATAAAAGAACAGCTCTATTTGAATTTATAAACATAGACTTTTACCATTAAGAAATATTTTATAATCCAGAGAACTTCATTCATTTTTGCCACTGCAGGCAACAAACTGATTCAGTCAACTGAGTAGCATATTCAAAGTAATCCACATTTTACATATTCATACCTGTGATTGCATGAAAGAAGTATTTACGTCACTTCCAGGCTCAATACACATCCACACAGACTTTTCTACTGCAGCAAAAGTCACAGCTCCACAAAAAAGAAAACATTGTAAATAGTGGTGCTGTTTTGTCTTAATGGTAATTTTCTTGCTATGATGTAGTCAGGTCCAGTTGCTCAAAATCAGAGACTCAGGTATCCCCATTTTTTCTGTCAACAGTGTGCCACTGTGTGACTCTAATCCTTTAGTTAGTAGTGTAACCAAGCTTTCTGGGTTTGTCACTGCATGAGGTGAGCTGGGCTTTTGGGTTGCTGCCTGGCTCAACGGGACTCTGTCTTTTCCAACACTTCTGTAAAAAACACACTTGTTGGCATCAAGACAACAATTATTAATGCTACATTGCCAGACATGACACACATGCAAAAATAAATAATTAAAAAATACAAGTAGCAATAAAATATTTTCAAATCCACATATAATGTTATAGGGCTCTGCAGTTTGCTACAGGTGAAAAATCAAGTAGTCTTTATTTCAGGCTTTATAAATTGGTCAATTGGACATCATTGTCATTCAGGATTATTTTTGCTTTCTTAAATCCCTGATGAGCAGGTTCCCACATTTTATATGTATGCTTTATAAAATACTGGTGTTTAAAATCCAGTAAAGGTTGTTGGATCCACCCTCATGTAGTAAGTTTAGTTATTTTTGAGTAATTGTATCAGATGTTTGTTCTCTTTGCATATGTATGTATGTATGTATGTATGTATGTATGTATGTATACACACACACACACAAACACACACATTTTGCATCTCATCTTGGCTTCCTGGCAGAAAATATGTTGTATCTTAGTCGAGCATTCCTTGTTAAATAAAAAAAAAAGTAAACGATAGCATCAGTTTGATTTCAGGGCACCTAACATATATTTCTAAAAAAATCCTCTACAGCAGACTTGATGATCGGTCTGTTCCTTTATTTATTGTCCATGATAAGCAGCAAAGTTGTAGCACCTTAGATAAAACAACTTTTAGCAAAGATCTTGGTTGGAAAAATACTACAGTCTATGACAACAGTCTGTTTGAAATAAAAATCAGCATCATACTAATATGTAAGATGAAACTTAATTATTCTTTTCAATATCAAAATTCCTTTCTGATCTACTTTAATACATTGCAGTGAATGAAAAGGTCAGGTTTCTGAGCAACACGGTTTGCAATTTGGGTTATTAAAAGTGTCTGTTTTCTTTCGTTTCTACTCTGAATGACAGGGCCATTTTGGTTAGTATTAGATTATGTTCCTGTGAGGTACTGAGGCGATGGCTCATTAGCATTTTAACTGTTTAAATAGGTGGCAATTTGCCCCTTTAGGCTCTTATCACACCAGCAGAACTCATTAGCTTGTTAGCATTGGGTTGTGCTAAGGGAAATATATGGCATGAAACCATGACATTAATAGAATGAATTGGCACTTGTTAACCATAGCCATCAATTAGTATGTGTAGTACATTAGGTTTTTAGAAGAAATACTTTATAAGAAGGTTAGTATGCTAAACTGTTTGGGATCTTTGAGTAGCATTAGCACTGACAGGAGCTAGCTCTATTACAAGTATTTAAAAAACATGTGTGGGTTTAAGATGGGGTAAGGGTGGTATGTCATCTTTACAACTAAAGTCAAAGCAGAATTATCTACAAAAGCGAGAAAAAAAAATGAGTTGCTTCTTCATTTTCATCTTTTACTAATTTCCCTGGAGTTGTACAACGTAAACATTTCCTTCTTATCTTTCTAAAGGACCCTGACCCAAGGATCACTAAATAGTAAAAATATATATAATTTTATGAATAACACTCGGTTTGTGAGGGTATGAACACTGGTTCTGTTAATTATAATGATGCTTCAGATGTTTGTAAAAATTATTTTCAGTTTTGATTTGCATTTGTATTCTAAGTTCATGTAACATGACTGCTTTGCCTTTTGCATTTTGCCTTTTCTTCTCTCTTATATCTTCAAGGATCAAAGGCTTTCTTTTGGCTTTCTATTATCTTTTTTTCCCTGCAAAGCATGTTTTGCCTCCCAGGACCACAACAGCACAAGTTTTGCACCATTGCCAAATTTGTAAAGAAGGGAATTAGCTATTCCAGGACTTTTTTGACATCAAAAAGGGGGAAGTTCCACGGAGGGCACAGATAAAAGAGGTGGCCCGACCTGACCAGTAGCTGCTTAAAATATCAAATATGTGTGTTTCCATTTTACACATCAAAGCCTCAGTAATGCAACTGAGGCAAAAGAGAATACTTTCAGCTCATCGTTACAAAAGTAAAACAATAGCATTGCCTATGTACAGAGCAACTGGAAGGTATTCACACACGTTTGATTTTTCTCCCATGCTGCTGCATTGGAAAACTGATTTGAATACAGTTATGTTAAAATATCAACATGAAATAGAATTGCAACAAAACATTATAGGGACATTATTCACACCCACTGTGGAGAAATTAGCGAAATGAGTGAAATTACATGATGAAAAACGTTGTGTTCAGGTAAATGCTGGTATGTCCACTGGTGGACATACGCCCGATGCAAGTACTCAGCGCATTTTCTTTATAAATGAGGCAGTACAACTTCAGATACTATGTTAGAATGTTGCCAGTTTACATACAGTGATTCATTAAGAAGCTATAATTAAGCTATAATTGAATATGGTGGTCAGTTGCTTGAACTAATAACAGTAGTTTTATGTTTTATTGTATGAGTATGAGTCAGTTTTATTATATTTTGTTTTGTCAGCTGTCTACTCTAAACTTGTTGTGCCAGCCCACCCTGCCATTAATGATAATGACGATGTGGCAGACCCAGACTTTTTGGATTACTTTTTAGCCATATTAGGGCAAGTGACGTTTTTGGTAATTACATTGACCTTATTACTTTTGTAACATTTTCAATATATATGAGATTTTGAATTTCAAAGTATTTCACTGAGTGCTCTATAAATGGTTAAGCTGGAACACCTGGAAGTCCCACGTCTGTAGTTTGCAAACTGGGAAATCAGAGTTTTTATGCTGTGAAGGAGCAGCTTGTACGTTTGGTCCACGACGGAGTGGAACATTTCCCAGGTGGATAGATGAGGGTGGGGCGTGAAGTCCGCTCTGTCTGAGCTTCACCAACGAGCCTGGTCATTTCCCCTTTCTGTTTCTCAGATGAAAACCAAATGGAACTCCAACTAAGATCCCAGAAAAACTCTCTGGATAAATGAAAACCAGAAAAATGACTGCCCAGAGAGGTCTGCTAAATGCTCAGGAGATGCTCTGTTGAAAGTGACTGTGTAGCAGCAAATTACAGTGGAAATACGCATAAAAAAACTAAGTACGCTCGAGCCTTGTATCAAGGCTACCATCCACATCGCCATCTTGTTCTAGCCAAGTCTCTATCATTTTATCTAATCTTTTTTGTCCTTCAGTTTTACCACTGAGCAACGTAAAACATCTTAAAATAAATACTTATCTTGTTCGGTTTTAAAACTAAAAAATGTAAAACAATTAAAAAAACTCCTAACACTTGAATTTTTCCGTTTAAATATGTAGCTTTTCTAGCAATTAAAAAAAATGATTGCCAGGCATTACCTATATACAGTGGGGATATAAAATCCCTGTTCAGACAGACAGGATGATGCAGATGTCTTAATGAAAACTTTTCATATATCTAAGGTAATTACTTTGTCCTTAATGATGCACTCAATGTCATAATCGAGGTGCTCAACTTTTGATGTGTTTATTGTGAAATAAGATCATCATGCGCATGTCTTCTGAGATAGATTAGTTTTAGTTAATGATGGATTGTGTGTGTGTGTGTGTGTAAATGTAGGGATAATGTAGGCATATTCTCCACTTTCTTGGTATTAAATACTGTATCACAGCAAACCATGTGGACGTTACAAGTTAGATGAGAAGATGGCAAACAAATAAGGCATTAAGTATTAAAGGTTTTCATCAACCAACTTATGCAACCTACAGACGGTGTGTGTTACATTTGTATAACAATTAACAGCATTGGTTTGTTGTAGTTAACATAGGCACAATGTTATTGGTGTTTTACTTTGCTGTGGAGAAACTTTGGCCCAAACATTTTGGGGCCAAAAAAATGTATTGGTCTATGATGTTCTTACTTTCACCTGTTGAAATTCTCTGTTTGGAGAACAAAAGGCTCTCTAACTTGTGAAGTGTTGTCTTTACACTCGTCTTCTTAACGTAAGAGTTAATATTACAACACAGCATCCTTTTTTTATTCTAAGTGGCATGTAAAATAACACATTTTATTTTCTTCACAAGCATCCGGGTGCTTATCTTTTATCCACGTGTTAAAAAGGGACTAATAACTCAGAACTGGTGAATCGACTGGAAAATGGATGTTCAGAGATGCTCTCCATCCAATCTGACTGTGCTTTATGTTTTTTTCTACAGAAAAAAACACTCATTCATCACCAACGAATGCTACACTTTTCAATGAGTTTATGATGATGCCAACTCAAAACAAATATTTTCCCAAGGCACTTGAAAAAAGGTAATTCTAACTAATCATCCAGACAGAATCAAAGTCATACAGCTTGCTCTTAACTATCAAACAATGCAGTCAAGTTCACTTTATTATTCTAATTGGTAAAAAAAAAAAACGTTTTCTATCTACAAAAATCATATCAGCGACTTGATGACGTTGCATCGAGTCATTGACTTGTAGCAATTACTCTGCACTTCTGGATGACAATGTAGCAACAGTGGACATTGCATCGAGTTGTTCATTTTTTAACAATCCCGTATGCTGAGCACGCTTGTGGCGACAGCAGAGAGGAAAACTCCCTTTTCCTTTCATTCCTCTTTACAATAATACACTACTTTGTGTTGATCTATTCTAAAAAAAAAAAAAAAAAAATCCCAATAGAACACAATGAGGATTGTGCTTATAACAAAATATAAAAAAGTTCAAGGGCTATATTTTTCTTTTTTCAACTCATGTGGGGTATATGTGTGTGTGCGTGTGTGTGTGTGTGTGTGTGTGTGTGTGTTTGTGTGTGACCAGGTGAAGGCTTTAAGCGAGTGCTGAGCTTCGACCTGGTTAGTGTTAGAGCCAAAGTAACCTAAAGGCTAGTTAGGATCTACATGACACTGGCCCAACTCCAACAGCTGTGGTCTAAGCAACTCTAACACACACACACACACACACACACACACACACACACACACACACACACACACACACACAACTGAGCACAGTCTCAAGCTAGTTTTACTTTATCTTTTCCCCTCTCCCTTTTGCCTTCACTCGATGCACTTGTTTTGCACTCACTCATAAATAAGTTCCTCTGAAGGCTGAGGATGTATTATTTCCCTTTCTCCTTATACCTCCCACACACATGTCATACACACTTGCCAAAACACATTGCATGTTGCCACTATAAAAATGTAAATCCACCTGCTTCTTGACTCCTTGCTGCATGTATTTTTTCCCCTCCATTTTATTTTTTTTCCCACTGACTTCATTAGAGTGGAAGCAGAACCTGGATGACAACTTTAATTACAGGTGTGTGCACACACACTGGGAGCTATTTTCTCCTTAGTCTACCTAATCATCATCAATAGCCTCGTCATCGCCACCACCATCCTCCCCCACAAGGCCATCATGCTGGGAGCAGATGAGGTGCCTTAAATTCATGCATGTATAAGTCAACATATATCGGCGGATATAAAACTGAGACTGGGCTGGATGTGACTTTTCAAGATGCAAAATGGTTAAAATAAAGAGGTGTGAGAGGTGAGATAGTGGGTGATGGTGTGGAGGTGAAGGAGGGTAGTGGTGGGAGGTTATTGTCGGGGTATAATTGCCTGGAGACGGTGCAGAAATAAGCCCTAATGGTCACTAATCCAAGCCTGGAGAGGGCCTCTCCACAGTGCTCCACTGAATGCTGGTAATGGGCTTCCAGCTCTGTCACTTACATATGCATAGATCTTTCACCATTAAAGCTTGTTTGAATGACAAATATGGGTAGTTGTAAAAAATGATAAAAAAAAAAAGTGAAATGGGGGGGAAAGAGAGAACGAGATGGAGAGACTGATGGGGGAAGATTTTCTCTTGGCTGGCAGTAATTTGGCAGCCGATCAGGCACCTGTCCTTAAATCTCATTAGCCTATTGTTCACCTGATGCCAACTGGAGGAGCAGGAGATGCTGCAACTAGAGGCTTTAAGAAAATTGGACCCTTATATCTTTTTACATGTCTGAGGAGGTGTTCAAGTAACTAAAGGATACTTTGATGATTCTTCATTTAAAGTCCTTTCTATTTTTTCTTGTTTTATTTCTATTTTTTTTGTCTTTAATGAAGCCCCCCACATACATTATTTAAATGTTGCTCCCAGAGTCGTTACCTGTAAGTTATTCAGTTTTAGAGACATATCCCCCCATCGTTGGTCATCTTCTGGAGCAGGGATGTCAAACTCCAGTCCTTTAGAGCCGGTGTCCTGCAACCTTTATTATGCGTCTCTGCTTCATCACACCTGAGTGAAATAAACAGGTCATTAGGAGGACTCTGGAGAACTTGACTGCATACTGAGGAGGTATTACAGCCATTTGATTCAGGTGTGTTGGACCAGGGACACATCTAAAAGTTGCAGGGCACCGGTCCTCGGGGACTCGAGCTCGACGCCTGTATTCTAGAGGCCTCAAGGGTTCTGGGCAGCATTGAACCTACTCATAGGACTGCATGTTTCTTAAGAGGGATCTCTTCTGTTGTTCCTGAAATCTTTTCTGGAGACGGCAGTTTTGGTGTTGTTTCCAAAAGGGTTGCACATCTAGTCATCATCTCTGAAATTATAAGATGTTATCACCAAATACTGTAAGGAGTAGGTTCACAAGAGAAGACGTTCTGGGAAACATTAATGCAATGATATTTAAAAGCCCTGTACACAAATGTACAAAAACAAAGATTTAGCCAATTGGCACCACCGAGGACGTCCAACAACCTGACTGTTTCTAATTTACCCACTTCACCCTAAACAAGTTCTTCCCCACTGTAGGAATCTGGGTAATTCCCTTTGACATAGATCCACAAAATGTACAGCTGCTTGTTTCAACCCCAACATAAGTGTGGTATGTGCTTTCATTGAAATATGCCACCATATGGGTGCTGGGGCACTTAGGAAATGCATCACTTTGTGGTATTTTTGCCGCTTGCTGTCTTAGCACTATTTCCAGGCCAAATGTGTCACTCCTTAAGAACATAAAAAGGGATCCAAGCTCGGGGATGTGCAAAGTACATGAGTTCAAGGACATACAGGCCCCCTATGTACAAAAATGAATGTAACTCAATACCTAGATAAAGTGCATTATATATTACTATTACCTCTTCAAGTGATGGGACTGTAATAGCAAAGATAGATTTATATGATATAAACACAAAAACATGAGTGCCATGGCTTTCTTTTCCTCCTCTATGTGTTTTAGCGTGTGCATGCATGTGTTTAGCAGAGCAAAGCGAAAATATCTTTGTGTACAAATCTCTCATATAATGTAGACTACGCACATCAAAATTTTCACATCTTTGTTTTTTTTCTTTTCCCCCTCCCATATTTGTGGTACCCACAAGTGACCCACAGACACACGCGGATGTGCACACAGAGTGCGACCAGTAATAGATATCCAATAGCTGCGAGCTGTGGAGAGGTCCCACTATATCTGTCAGCGCTGCCTGGCAAAGGCGCAGCGAGTTCAGATGCTATCACCACAAACGGCTGCATCAAAAGATTTAGTGTCCCGCCATCCCTCCCACCCTCGAGGTTGGCCGCGTGGCGCAGTCCGCTGGGCAGAACAACAAGAAGGGAGGGGAGGGAAGCCGAAGAAAGACGACAGGCAGGGGACAGATAAGAGGGAAGCGACAGCAATATGAGCCAGGGGAGAGGTTTGAGGTGGAGGACAACAGAGAAAGGGGTTGGGGGGGGGGGGGGGGACTGGAATAAAAGAGGTGGGAAAAGGAAGAGGCAAAAAAAAACACTGTAGCTTCTTTTTACCACCTCATGAGCACCTCTTGAGAAGTTATGCCCAGAAAAATTAGCAAGAAATGATCACTACTGTAGCAAGCTACATCAAACAAGGTTAAATGTTTGTGCAACATTTTTTTTAAATAGATCTTGCCTGTGCAAATTCTCAGTTATCCAGTCCTCGCAACAGCAAACAGGCTTAAATCGGAAGCAACCGGACTTTCGCTTAGCGAGGCAATCATACTTAGAGGAAGTCCGGCTGCATCCGATTTAAGTCTGTTTGGTGTGAATTAGATCATTTCACTGTAAGCAAACAAAAAGACTTGCATGGGATACCAGTTGGAGCCATTGCTCAACCACAAACGTACAAACAGCAGCATCTTGAGGACTTTCAAACATGACATTTACGTATATAAAGTTATATAAAGTTATCCTCTTCTTAGTACCTTAAACATCAAACTCATGTAAGCATTATACAATAAGTACTGTGCTAGTTGGAATAAGAGCAAAGACTGTAGAACTGCTTCAAATCCCAGAGAAGACCTGAATAAAAGTTAGGCAAGTGTAAACTATTTCAATTTCATCATTACTCACATATATACATTTAATATCAAATATAAAAAAAAAAAACATTTTTCATAATCACATACTATACAAAAAGAGTAAAGAAGCGCAATTCCAAAGACATTAGAATGTAAAGGCCTCATTTCATGTGGTTTTACATTACTTTTAACAACTATGCAAATCCTATTTTCTGTATATTATAAAGAAATTTGGTTAATTAGAGCCCCTCATTAGCTTTAGCTAAAAAAAATTATAAAATATGAATAGGTGGTAAAATAGAATATTACTGTATGCAATTCAGGTGAGGTGTGTAAATATGAAAGAAAGAAATCCCACACAAGCACCCATTTGTTTTTTAGCCGCTGAACACAATGTTAAAAACATGAACTTTCAGAGGTAAGATCTTTCATTTTTAGTCATACGTATACAAAAAACGTAAAGTGTAAAATAAAAATCTTTTTCTTGTTGCACACTTTACAAAAAGTGGACAAGTGGGCAACTTTAATAGAAAAAAGATGTCATGAAACATTCTTAAATGTAAAAAAAAAAATCTGTACACGCTAAGCCTTTTTTCTAATGGAATGTTTAAAATGTTGTGCAAAAGATTTAGTGTTACATCAAACAAATAAATTAGAATGCACCTTTTAACGCATGTCAGTTCAGCAATGAGGGTGGAGGTCAGGCTAGGGTGGCAAAAGGAGGGAGGTTTGAGGAAAGGTTCAGATTTCTTTCCCTTTGGGTCAGCTGCTAATCACAACCCTCCCGAGACCTCGCTATCAAATACACCCTCCACACACACATGGAGACACAGACACACACATTAGCGACACCGCTTCCTCTGCTCTTAAATAACCTCACCGGGGGCGAGTGATGAAGAAGGGATGGAGGCAAGGAGAGGAGGGAATTGGGGCAAAATCATCCTCCTTATTTAGAAAGGAAGGGAGGGAATCAGCATGCCCTTTGAAGCTTTCCTCGCTCGACCAACACACAGCTACGGGGCTGCTGGTTTGTCGAGGATTTCTACTGTGTGTGTGTGTGTGTGTGTGTGTGTGTGTGTGTGTGTGTGTGTGTGTGTGTGTGTGTGTGTGTGTGTGTGTGTGTGTGTGTGTGTGTGTTGAAAGACCCTCCCGTGGAGAGAGACAGTGAAGGAGAGAGCGCGGCAGCCCTGATTAAATGCTGGAGCCGTCATGCCTGCGAGCCAGCCAGGAGATTAATATCGGCGTAACCTGTTACTTAATTCATTATGGGGATACAGGCTAATTTGATTTGATATTATTTTAATAAAGTTCTGTGATATCCAAGATTGTTTCAGGCTATCAAAATAATTTTCCAGTTATTACAGTTCGTCAGGCAGGTCCCTTTGATAGCACTGGTTCACCAGGCCTGTTCTGAATACATTACAGCCCCCCACTCCATCTCAACACACACCTACACACTTTTTTTTTTCTTAGACCTCACTCTATATGCGCGCACACCTTATTCTTCTCCCAAATCTCATAATTTCGTCTTTTTTTGTGTACATGGGGGAACATAATCATAATTAGGGTGGAATATATGATAAGAAATTTGTCCGATATTTAAAAAGCACTGAGCGACTGGATTGAGCTCAAGTGTGCACATTTGAACTCAGCTCCCCAAAACCTTTGCACCTTTTGCTGCAGTTACAGGTGTTGGTGTGTGTCTCTAACAGATTTACAAAATTAAGAGGCAGAAAATGGTGTCCAGTCTTCTTTTTTTTTTTTTTTGCAAAATAAGTTAAAGCTCAGTCAGATTGGCTGGAGAGCGCATATAAAAATCTGATGTAGCAAACAACTCAACCTAGGGCTGAAATTCTTCTGGCCAATTCAAAAGCATACATTTATTCTGGTCAAAGATATTCTATGGTATCAATGACTGTAGGGTGTTGTCTTGCTGGAAGGTGACCAGCTCCTGGTTTGGATTTCCCTGAATTTAGCTATATCCATCTCTCCATTAACTCTGACCAGCACCAGCTTCCCTGTCCTTGCACAAGGTTCCTATTCTGTTTCATCATGGGGATAGGGCTCTAGTGTGCTGTGCCGTGCTTTGCATGTAGAGAAATTTTTTTGGATCTGTTGAAATTGGCTTCTTCCACATGGTTGCTGTGTCTACAGGGCTTGCTACAAACTAGAAGACATCATATGGCTTTATTTAAACAATGGCTGTCTTCTTGACACTTTCTTAAAGGCCACATTTTTGGAGTTCATGACAAATAGGTGTCCTGGCAAAACATTCCTCAACCCGAACTGGGAGCGTGTGCAGCTCCCCCCCCCCCGGTTACCATGGGCCTTATCAGTTTAAGTGGACAGGTATGTGTTGGAAGTTTGTAGTTGTGAAATACTCTTGAACAGTGCTCCCTAAGACTTTCAAAATATGTTATAGAACTCAACCCTGGTTAAAACAACATTATCCCTGACCTGTCTGCTGTGTCCCCTGGTGTTAAGCTCAATCCGAATACCCTTATAGAGCAAGGGCTCTTTAACCAGAGTGCAAAACGAATAGTGCAGTCAGTAAGGAAGGAAAAGTACCCTGTATGCTTCTCCGGCGGCTAGTTTTGCCTAGGAACCCCACAACGTCACCTACCGGCTCTAAGAACCCTTTAGGTATCCCACAATTCATGTGGTGACATGACGTATCAGCACAGTCACCTCACGGAAATTAACGAAAATGTCTGGAGAGAAGAGAATGTGCACTTTGTCTCGCATCATGACTTGCGTCATGTGTTTCTGTCACATAATGATGTCGGTGTTAAAGGCTGTCCGAATTCGGCACAGCAGTCCGAGAGCTCCTTTCTTACCCAGGATTGAGTTCGTACTGTTGACCCCATGAAAAGTCAAAGAACAGGAGCTAGGAACAGGAGCAAGAAGCTATTAAGTATTCAGATGGAGCCTGAATTATGTGGTTTGTTCACTAATGTTCTCTAACAAAACCTCTGAGGCTTCACAGAAGAGCTGAAATCATATCATGACTAAACTGTATTTATTTGGTCTGTAGGTATGTTACTCTTGCCCCACAAGCGTAGCTAATCACCTCTGATTGTAAAAGAGTATGGCAGTTCTACTACTTTCATGTCATACTAGCTACAGAGACATAATTACTCATCAGGGCTGTGAATATTAATTCAGAGAGGCAGACAAAGTAACTGTTTAGATCTTATTTTCAGGAAGAGCTACTATGGTCTTGGTAAATGGGTCAAAAGGGAGGTTGCCCAGTCTTCATCCGGTGCAAAGCACGTCAGTAGCTCCATCCAAAAACGTCTAATAATAGCTCCTAGCTCCTGTTCCTTGACCTATTCCTGGGGTCAATAGTAAGAACTCTATCATGTGTAGGAAAGGGGCTCCAGACTGCTGTGGCGATTTCAGACAGCCTTTAACTCCAGTGTGCTCTCTCTTCTCTCCGCACATTTTTGTTAATTTCCGTGAGGCAGGCTGTGCTTATACCAACTGTGGGATTGCTTCTAACTTCTTAGCACCAGTAAGAGACATTGCGAGGTTCCTATGCTAAAGTAGCTGTGAGAGGAAGGATATATGCTCTATTTCCTACCTCCTTCCCTACTGACTGGACTATTTAGACAGCACTTACAATGGCGACCACTGACGCACTTCTGCTTTGGCTGAAGAGTCCTTTCCCACAAGACATATTCGTATGGAGTCAGAATGTCAATGAGGACTTCCTAAAAAATGATCCCAAAGGCTCACTGTTCCAAATGTATGGAGCCCCAGTGGCTTGTGGGAATTTTTAGCAAGAACAGTGCAGAGTGAAAAAGGTACAAAATTAGAATATTATAGATTTTTCTTACCTAATCTCTTTCATATTAGATTGAGAAATACATGTAGGGCTTAGAAGATGTTTATGTGCCATCAATACCATAACCAGCTTATGTTAGGAGCTGCTATCACAGCAAAAGAAACAAAACACACTAAGATGTTTCTTCACCTCCTGCTTGACAGCAGTTTCCTTTACAACTTAAAGTTCCTCATTAACTTTTTACTGAAAGAGCATTCAACTCAGCTGGACAGCCTCACAATTCATTCATCTTTCAAATTTCTATAGAGATGTACAGATTAATGCATGCTACATTTTCGTTATTTCGAAAATGCACTTATTTTTAGTTGGTTGGTTTTTGTAACTTAAGTATAATCTGTTTTCATGACAACAGTGCCTTCATGAATTCAAGCTGTTGCTCAATAGTTCAAAACAAGCCTGAACACCGGAGTAAAACTTTCTATGTTGCTGAAACCACTCCTTCATTGAGCTGTGTTGGCACTAGATAATTACCCCTAAAAGACAAAAAAAGTGTTGAATACATTATTTTACCTTTATTTTAAAATGATTTTCAGAGCTTGTTCTAAAGGTAATTCTCAATCAGAACATGCCATATTTGCTAAGCATTTAATGAAGAACCCAATAGGACACGGTGCTGTGCTTAAAATGTTTATTGTAAAATAATAATAATGTCAGCCAGTATAGGCTCCTGATGGGCTGAACAGACTGGAGGCTGAGGGCAGATCCGTGAGACAGGCAGGGGTTGTACACAGTAGAGCAGCAGAACCAAAACGAACAGTCCCAAGTGCGAGGCGGGAATCGAAACCAGAAACAGTCCAACTAGTGACCACAAACAGCCGATGAGGTGCCAAGCGAGCAGGATAAACCAAAAGGCAATGCCGGGTCAAAAACAGGGGACGCAACACTAACACTGGGAAGCTAGTCACTCAAGGACCAAAGACAATCTGGCACTCACTGGCTGTAAGAGTCAGGTATAAATAGGCAGAGTCTCAAGCGAAGCGCATGTAGGTAATTAGAGTCAATGCAGGTGAAGCTGCTCCACTAATTAGCGGAGGGGAGCAGAGCAGAAACAGCCAGACAGAAAAACACGGACAACATGCAGGCTGCATTACAATATTACAAGAGAGCTTTAAAGTTAGATGTTTACATTCACGCACCATTTCCATGGGTCCTATATTAAGTTTGATTTATTTGAATCTTTCCTTTCAACCTAAAATAAGAAAAGAATGATAATATAACTTGAAACTTAATCCCCAGTTGTCCAAGACCATGCATACACTCCGATATAAATAATACAAATTCCACCAATAATGTTTGGCTAAAATTCTCATTGCAAATATCAAGTCAACAATTATATATATATATATATATATATATATATATATATATATATATATATATATATATATATATAGTATCAGGCATGACTCTGGTTGAATATTTGATCACTCTTTATGTGGTTGGTCTCTTTGCACAGATTTCAAATTTTAAATAAAGTTCAGATTAATGTTTGATTGCCTGTACAGGTTATTATTCATCTGAATTATGACAGTTACAACAAACGCAAATGAAAGGCAACCAGACTCTTGTTCAATTGGAAGTATGCTCATACTCCCACACCAACAAAAAGATATTGTTTCCAAAGTCTGAGCAACATGCCTTAGCAGATTCTTAATCAACCGAGTTATGGCAGCTACAATAGGCTTGAATTGAAGGAAACCAGACTGTTGGAAAAGCAATGTTAGCTTGCTTGACTAATCTAATAACCACATTTGATGTGGATTTGTGATCATTGTCCTGCTGGAACAATGGAACAATTCTCAAAACCTTTTAGCTGTTGATTGAAGGTGGAGTTGAAGAAATTGTAGGAAGACATCCTAATTAAATTTTCTATCCACTTTATGCAATGCAGCAGTGCCAGTCAGGGCAAAACAGCCCCACATCATAATGCGACCATCACCAAGTTTTACAGTTCATTTTGCTGTTAGGTTGGAAAAACTCAACTTGACTCCTCTGAATATTCTTTATCAAACAGCTTAGCCTTTGACTTGTGACTGTAAAACCTTTCTCCACAAGGCTTTTGACTTATTTAGCAGCAAGTTGCAATATTTTCTATTGATTTTCTCACTGCTACAAAGGGTCAAAAACTGTACACAAAGGCCAGGATTGAGGCCAAGGCTTTGGAAAGGCCTTTTAAGTGGCTCAATGCTAGACCGCACAATTCATTCCAGAACTGAATTGAATGTGTGTTTGGTATCATTGTGTTGTTGTGACACCCAATTGTGTCCAAATTTCTTCCATCTAAGTGTTGATTTGTAGTGAAGTTGCCGAATTTAATGGGGGCCTTCCTTCTTCGTTATTCCATCCACCTTGTACACTGTACAGTACTACTGGCAGCAGAGGCGTACCAGCATGATCCTACCACCACCATTTTTGTTAGTAATACATTGTGAGGTCTGAACGACTCAACTTGATCCCCCCCCAAGTATGTTTCTCATCAATGAGAGCTTAGTCTTTGTCTTATCGGGCAAATTTCTTTTAAAGGCTGTGGCGAGGCTCTGTTATGACTAGACAAAAATTATAGTCCAATGCTGTAGGTCACTTAGATGCTTTTAATTGGGCTCATCTTCAGGTGAAAAAAACGGTGGAGATGCTGTGCAGCGTATTTACAATGGACATCCAGCCAGGCTAAAACCATCAAAAAAAAAAAAGAAAAAAAGAAAGAAATCACCCTCAGTGTGACCTATTGGGAGCCTGAACTTAGACTGCCTTCCTGTGGAGCACAGCCCTCTTTTATACTCCACCCACAAGAAGACAAAACAATAATCTTATTATTACTCTTATTACAGTGATTACACACACACACACACACACACATATATATATATATATATATATATATATATATATATATATAAACAATCATGACAATGAAAAAAGAAACGTGTAATGAGAACATAATACTCAATTTAAAAGAAAACACTTAATAAATATGACATATGATGACATCTCCAATTTGGAATCATTATGTGATGTGCGCCATAATCCAAAAATATCTTCGTTTGAATATCTGAAACGGGAAAATGTTTGTGTGGGAAATTAAAACTAGGATGGACATGACAACTGAGGCAGGAGCACCATGTGTGCACCCACGATGAACCATGGCAGTTTGTGCTGAAGCCAAAAGGTAAGTTCTGTCAGGTGTATGTATGCATGTGCTTGCATGTCGACATGGACTTTACTGTAGCCCCACGCCCAAGCTCATGATGGCTCCTCTGTCACAAAGGCCCTTGGATCAAATGTAGATAGCTACAGTCAAACATTCAATGTTAGTCTGCTTTATCCATTCCAAATGAAACTTCGATCTGTGTTTGTGATCATTCTTCTGTTAGAATATCCAAATACATCCAAGTTTTAATCATTTAGATGTAGAAGCAATTTCTTTTAAAGGTAAATCACACAGTAAATCACACAAAAAAAGCTCTTATTTAGCTCTTGTTTTATAATGTATTGTGTGTATGACGTAACAGTCTAAAAGAGTTGCATGAACCTAAACTTAATGGGGGCAGAAAACACTTCCAGGTTAATGTGATGCCTCGAACCGAGCTAGAAGGAAAAATATTCAGTTTATATCTCCAGCTAATGCTAAACATTCATATGATAAGGTTTAACCCTACATCAACTACATCTCCCAAAAGTAAAAATGTGCACCTCCAAAACTTGTTGGTCTGAACGCAACTTTTTCAAACAGGTCAAAGATGACCATTTTATCAGGACATCAGCAAATACAGCCAAGTTCTTAAATTATATAAGAAACTGTCCAACGCTTATACCACTTTCAACAAAAAAAAATCTAAATTGATACCTAACCATGTAGGTCAAGATCTTTCCACAGCAACACTTCTGTGACAAGATAAAAATTGTACTGGTTAATTGATGTTAAAATACCAGACAAAGCCCCTTTAATCAAAGCTTTCGTTTTCTTTTTACCTCTGCTTCAGTCGCTGCCTTTTTCTCCCATCACCAATGTCATCCATTCATTATTAAAGCTCCCCTTGCCTTGTCTCTCCTGTGTTCTGCTCTATTAGAAACCCTTGTATCAGCTGCTCCGGGCTATAGAAGGACAGAGTGAAAAAAAAAAAAAAAAATGAAGACATGTTCGGCTCTTTGCAGGGGGCGTGTAAGTCGCCTGTCAGCCTGTAATCACTGTGTCCGCGACTCTGTATGCTAATTCATCTCCCCATACTGCTGACTAGGACATGCAATATAAATGAAGTTTGTTGGACTGCACAAGGGCTGACTTGAATAAAAGATCAGGGTCCTGAGGAGATTCGGGCTGTTATTAGCCATGTGGAAATTCACATTTACACCACCAGAGACCTAATGTTGTAATGAAAGCCTTTTTACATGGAAATTGGCATCTTTATCCCTGTCAGGCAGGGATTAGCATGGCTGGGACTACATTGTATATTAGCAAAGTGAAGGATGCAAACAGGATGGAAAAAAAAATGCATTATATTAAAACACCCTTTGGCTGAAAATAAAATAAAAATTATCAGCGATCCTTTGAATGTTTATTGCCAAAAGATCAGAGTCCAGACTGTTATCTTTATACAAATATCAAAGGAACTGCCACAGATTGAATACCTGTCTATGTCGGAAAGCTAATATTCTCTATGATGATACACTTAGCTGGTGAATGAAATCAACCCACAGCCAAGGTTACTTGCAAGACCCATACAACAAGAACGGCAGAGCGACTCTTCAGAGTTCAGAACTGAGATTCAAGCAGAGTCACGCAAATCAATTAGTGCCGCAATATGGTTCTTCACATTGAGGTCTACTTGGCTATATAGAAAAGAAGAAGTAAAATATTCTAAGCAGTGTGTAGGTTCAAGGTGTGTGGTTAGGTTTTGTATACAAATCACTGCTGTCGCAGGAATAAATTGTGTTTTACTACTGTTTATTGAAAAAAAATACATTTTAGATTACTCTTTAAAAAAGTAACTACTTTGAATAAACGACACATTGAAATTTGCAGTGTTTATAATGATTTTGTAATAATCGTAACCCCTAAATAAGACCAACAAAACAATGTAGTGTTCTGAAGCCCACAATATGTACAAACTGCAGTTAAGAAAATAACATGTCTGCAGGCTCCAAATGTACATCATTATTCACAGATAGACAACAAGCTTTGCTATATCAGCCAAGACATTTAGAGGTTAGGCGCTAATGGGTCTTCCAAAAGCACAATGACCCTAAGCATCCCATTGAATTAGTTACAAAGTAGCCTAAAAACAACAAATACAATGATTACGAGTGGCCAGCGCAGTCCTGGGCTTCATCCCAAGATGTCTAATTATAGCTCCTAGCTCCTGTTACTTGACCATTGTGGGATTATTTAGCGCCGGTAAGGGATTTTGCGGTTTTCCTATGCTAAAGGAGCTATGAGAGGAAGCATACAGAATCTTTTTACTTCCTCCTTCCTTACTGACTGCACTATTTGGACAGCACTGATTATGGCGACGCTGACGCACTTCCACTTTGGTTAAAGAGTCCTTACCCAAAAGACATATTTGGATGCCACTTGATGTCAACTTAATGAAAAATTGTGGGCAGGGTTAAAAAGGTGTTTGCAACCAAGGCAACCTTTAAACCAGATTCAGCTAAATTGCAGAGTCATAGATCTGTTAAGCCATTTGTTCCCTCAGCTCTCTGCAGTCATGACTTTGTTTCTTTGTAAAATTTAATCTATTAAAAATAAATAGATTATATATATGTGTGTGTATATATATATATATATATATATATATATATATATATATATATATATATATATATACTGTGTGTGTGTGTGTGTGTGTGTGTGTGTGTGTGTGTGTGTGGTTTACTTTTAAAAAAATCTAATGTAGAACATGGGATATTGGTGCTTGGAAAACAGCCTTTTGACTCTCTATTGAAAAAAACAGCTGTCAGTGAAGACCTATGGTTTTGCTCCTGTGAGTAAAAGTAAGCCTCCAATTTTGTTTAACTTTTTTTTCCAGAACACACCAAAATGATTTCTCTGAAGGAAACAAACTAAAATAAATTAAAGGAATTTTGGTTTGTTCTTGCAAATTCTGACATTGTGAGAATTTGGTCAGGCTTACAAAATGAGCCTGTGGACAAAAGAAATATCACGTGTCTTTCACGGCTTCTGTGCAAATCTGCCACCATCACTACAAGGAAACCAAAGCCACCATATTATCTGCTCGGGCAGCAAGAAAACTTTATAAAATGAAAAGAAAGCCTTTTTTCTCATTAAACATAAACCTACATCTTAGAAAAGTTTACAACAAAGCTTCAACTACAAGTAAACTGATCTTGAAAAATTGCAGCCAACTCCAACTGTGGCATAATCGAGCACTATACAACAGTCTTGAAGTATGCAGTTGTTAAAGGTGTTAAAGATTAAGTCAAATAAAAACAGACTTGGGGGGTGAACAGTTCCCTGTCTCTTAACCCCCATAAGAAAATAGACATACTTCAACGTGAATACTTGGAGAATGTGGAAGTACTTTGCTCCACGCTGTGTTGAAGCTTCAAGGAGGAGACCTTTAGCCCCCAAGGATGTGAGGAGAGGCAGGTCTGACTTCATGTTTGTGTGCGAGCCTTCTTTTGATGGTGTATTTCTTTGCACTAAATATGTAATGCAATTGTAAGTTTGCATGAACTTTGAACATTTTCTTTTTATCTCTTTTGCTTACATTCATCACATGGCATAGGTTTATGTCAGTGTTATGTTTTCTAGGGTAACACTGACCACAAGACGCCTGACGATGTCTGCACCTTGTATCGTCCTTCAGTCTTTCTATGTATTTTTCTGCTGTTGAATTTTCACTATGGGTAGGAATATACAGGTGAGACTGGAGGTAGAAAGCAACTACAGAAATATAATACGTTTCATAGAATGAAACTGAAATCAGCTGTTGCTTCTTATGTCTCTTTAATTTTACTATGATTGTATTCCTTTTATCCCATATTATGCTTTGACGGTGTCCTCCTCTTTCCACCCATCATTGTGTGTTCCTCTGTTTTTCCTCTTGTCATGCATATCTATCATCTATGCCACATACTCTGCAAAAATCTATGCCACATACTCTGCAAAAATCTATGCCACATACTCTGCAAAACTTTTTTCCACCTCTTCCTAAGGAGTCATTAATGAAATATCACAAAGAAATCTAGTATTTCGAAGCGTTGTCTAGAATGATTGCTTCGTCACACATGAGCTGTTCTAATTCAAACATCCTAAATAAGTATGTTAACTAAGTCCTTGCTTACATTTAAGCTTTAAAATGCATCACTTCTAAGAACACCCCCCCCCCCCCCCCCGCCGGACAGTTATTGTGACCCAAGAAAATGGGAAGAGGTGAGGGAAAATATTCTGTAAAGCAGTTTAGTCGAGTGACAACAGGGGGAAACAAAGATGCATGTTCTTTTAAATATGTGTTGTTGTGTTCTCATTCTCTTTTACATTTCACAGGTTGTTGTTTTTTTTTTTTTTTTTTTTGCGCTGTACCTCTGCTGCAGTAGTCAATTTTTTAACATTTTCTGAGGCATTTCCCTAATTGCATTTTTGTTACAATGAAAGACAAATCAGAAAATGTCTGTGACTACCGACATTTGTCTCTGAGATTCTTTCCCACTTTTTTTTTCATGCTCCTTTTTGGTTCCCAGCGCTGCAGCTTGTGTAACACCTGGAGGTCCCTGGGTCAACAAAGAGACCAATTACTGAGGGCAGTGGTCATAGTTCTCTCTCATCCAGTTTCATTAAATTCCAAGACGGCTGCAGAGTCCTCCTAAACCGCTGTTCATCCAACATTTGAAGTCCATGTTTCCAGGTGATGACTCAGGGTAGATTCATCCATCCATCAATCCATCTCTACTTAGGATTGCGCCCATCTCTAGGTCATTGGGCAAGAGGCATGGTACATCCTGAACAAGACACCAGTCTATCACAGAGCAACATGAAGACACACAGGTCAAACAACCATTCACATGGACACTCATGCCATTACCTATAAGGGCCATTCAGAGAGACCAATTTATCTAAATTTAATGTTAGGGCTCACCAATATAATTAGAAAATGTCTGGGATTTATTGTGACTCCTAATATATAGAGTCATTGGAAACAATTTGATACCATTTGGAGTGTTTGAAGGTGAAGGTTTCAAAATTAAGGCCGGGTTTAATAAAAACAAATTCATTTTCATCATGTTTTTTTTAAGGTGGTGTTTTCTGAATCAAGTTCTGCTCCAAAACTTCTGTCCTTTTACAATTACTGTACTGTAGCTTATTCTTCCACAAAGCTTATACGATGCAGTTCAGATAAGTCTAAACACAGAACCTTGCAAAATTATTTGTAAGGTTCATGTAAAATTCTTTTTATATGATTTTTAATGAAATACAACACAAAATGGTGCAAAATTGTGAAGTGAATGGAAAATAATACTTTTTTTTTTTTTTTTATTTCGTACCAATAAAACCCCTAACTGTGGCAGACTATTCATAACCTTTATTCTGACATCCCTGAAAACAAGCCCTGTAACAAAACAACAGAATCCATTCAGAACTAACATAATTACTAAATAGAGTCCACATGGGTGTAATTTTATCTCCGGGCAAATATAGCGGTTCTTTGAAATCGTCAGAGGTTTGTTGGAGAACATTGGTGTACAAACAGGTTTTACGCAGGGTCAGATTTTAAAACAGTAGTCTAAGCTTTTTATCATCTTAGAAGCTCTGTCCAGTCCAAACATGGAAAGCACAGGGCACATCGCAACACATGGCAAGGAAAAGTTTTCCTCCTACCGACATTCCAGGTAATGAGACGATTAATTAGAGAAGCAGCCAAGAGGCCATGGTGAGTCTGGAGGAACTGCAGAGATCCACAGCTGATGTGGAAGAAACTGACGCCAGAATCTGGTCGTTGCTCAATGAATGTCATTGGACGGCCGCTTTACAGCCTACAACAAACCATGTGTGACGAAGGTGCTGGACCAAAATCCAACTTTTACAAGCGGATAGGGTATCAACACCAGTCTGAGCAGCAAAATAATTTAAGGATTTGAGGTAAGACTTGAAAATTGATGTTCACTCACAATCTCCATTGAATCTGACAAAGCCTATGCAGTTTTGCAAAGAACAATGAGCAAATGTGGTTGCTAGATCTGCAAAGTTGGCGGAGAGGCATCTTGAAAGACACGCAGGTCAAGGTTTCAAGTATTAAAGGTGCATTGCGCAGGTTTTGAAGTTGAATATTATTTTTTTTCCCTTTCCCATATATGCTCTTACAATTGCCTGACGTGGAAAATGAGTTATCTTCTATTTACTGCCATTGCCTCTATAGGCTCCATTTGTCAGGTTATGAGAGAGCAATTTGGGCCAAATGCTCTGGTCATGCACGTAGGTGTGATACACTGCGCGTTCTTGTTCAAACTGTTCAAACTGTTGTTCAATTGTTACTTTAAGTGAGTTAGTGAGAGAACACTAATGTTTTAGAAGATTGACCACAAAATATCAGCAACAAGCACATCTCAGACCTTATCACAGGCTCCACACAAGGGGGAATAAATTCCAGTGCGAGGAAAAGGGCAAAGTAGGAGTCTGATCGGCGATTTAACAAAACCAGAATAAATATCGGGGCAGTGTTCAAGCAATGGAGCGAGCTCCAGGCTGGGAATTATAAAGTTCCTGCTTTAACTCCTTATTGCAGCACTTTTCACCACCTCCATGCCATCAGAAGCTCTTGCAGCACTACTGCTGCTCACTGAATGGACACTGCTTTCTTGTAAAATAAAAAAAATATTCAAAACAATATAATTTTCCATCTGTTCAAATTGACTGATTGTGGGCGGGTATGAAGCATCATAGTGGGCTTTGCAACCAGGACGAGACAGCCGTCTGTGAGACTGATTACAGAATCACGGCTCCCTCAAGTAACTGGACAACGACTGGTGCTTTCACGTGAAGTCGCCAATGACACAGAAAAAGGACGGTTAGCTTCATGTTAGCCGTTTATTGTAGCGCCGCTGCTCTCACCATATACTTTGAACATTGCCGAGAGTTGCAAAAAGCGAACTGCATTCATGTTTATGAGGAGAAGAGGAAGGTTTCACAAGAAATAAGACCAGATTGGATTTGGGAGATTTTTCATGTGTCTCGCACATGCTCAGGTATTCAAATAGGGGCTTGGGGAAACTTCCAGAAAAATCACAGACTCTACCTTTAAACTAAGTACATGTGCAATTTCAGTTTTTTTCTTTTCGCTTAAGTTTTATGTGCTTAGTTTATCACATTAAAACCCAATAAATTATGAACTGAAGTTTTGCAGTTGTAATGTCAGAGTATAATAATGATTGTGGAAACATTTTTGCAAGGCAGTGCAATTCAAATGGCCTAACACAACGAGGCATACTTTAAAGAAAAGAAAAAGAATCCGTTGTTAATGTAAAACAATTAACACTGCAACAAAAAAAAAGTAAATATTTACAGCTGTTGCTTTTCTTTTTGCAGACCTGACCGTGGCTCCATCTGCCCGCTCTCGCTCTGAGCATCTTCATCCCCCAAGCGAATAGGGGTTATGTGCTAAGTTCTCCCTAAAGCTGTCTGCTTTCTCATTATGAGTTTATACTTCTATTAAACCCTCATCAGACGCTGACGAGTCATGCCCTCGATCGATAATTATGCAAAAACATAAAATAAGGACAACTTATAATATAGAGACGGAGCACCTCAAATTTCTTCCCCAGTCAAACGAACACACTTGATTAGAAACTAATTTGAATATTAAAGTTGCTTTTCATATGAAGGAGTCCTGCCTGTTGGTTTGACACGCAGTTCAATATCTGTACAGTATTTAGAAGCAGAGAGATAGAAATAAAAAAAAAAAGTGTTTTAACTCAAAAATGATTTTGCTCGGAGTGATAGTGGTAGTAATAAAGAAGTTATTGACCAAATGATATTGATCGACAGCTCCTCGGGCAAAACAAGCCGACCTTGGTCTCCCTCTGTGACTTGCCCTTCCTCCGTCTGTCTCCCCTCTACCCTCCTCCCCCGGAATTCAATAATATATTATTTTACACAGTTTAAAGCTGGACAACAAATAGCTGCACAACACAAGGTGAAGAATTGTTTTTTTTTTTTTGTTGTTGTTTTTTTTTCATGGCGATTTGCCTGTAGGAATTTGGCAAAGGAGTGCGTAAGGGTGATTAAAATCAAAATACCAGTTGAGGCTTGATTAGGGGTTGCCATTCAACAGAGATGTATGGCAGAAACACAAGGAGTGGGATAGAGAGGGAAAGAAGAAGGTTAGCGAGAAAGAGAGGGGGAAAAAAAAAAAAACTAGAGGCAATGTGTTCCTTCCTCTCCTTGGCATAAATCAGATAATGACCTTGAAGTCTTTGCAGTGGAAAAGTGGCAGTAACTACTCCCGAGCTTTGTCCTCTGGCTTTTCACCAGAGCAGAGGGGGGAAACAATGGCCATTGATTTAGCCCTGAAGAGGCGGGGAGAAAAAGCAGAGGTGATTGTCGCCTCACTTTCTTAGAATACACTTTAACACAGGGATGTTTTATGAAGTGTCAGTCCCTTCAAAATGGTCGGAGTTCATTCATAATATGACCAATGGTTAATCTGATTAAAGATTGTACTGCATTTAAAAGTTTTCTCTGTTTGAAACCGAGTGCAGGATAAGTTGAAGGACTCGAAGTGATGCTGCTGAAGTGCTTCACTATAGGGGTCGATGGAATGTGTATTCATCCCGAACTGTGAGGATATGGACGTCGAAGATGACAATAATCATCCTCTTTGAAGAATAAAAAAAAATGTAAAACCTTTTGTGTTTTTCTTCCACCTCTACTGCACCACTCTCTGATAGTTTATCACATAGAATCCATAGTACAATGATAGTTGTGGTTAAAACACATGAAGTGGAGAACAAACCGTGATGTGAGAAAATTTCAGTTATGAAAACTATTTAAAGGAACTTTGATCAGATCTTGCACGGAGATTTTACTTTGTTCAAAGACTCTTACAATAGATTTTAATGTTCAGCTCTTGTGTTTATACTGCTGTCCATTTTTTTTATGATTTGCCTGTTAAACAAAGGATCTGTGCAGACTTCTGTGCAGGAGATATTTTGTAAATTGTATGTTTTGGACAGATATTTGATCGTATTTCACCAGTCCTTATTAAAAAAAGTAGCTTATTTGCTACCGTCATCTGAATATTTTTTAGACACCATTCCTCTTGTACATACCCTCATAACACATTTTAACACATGACGCAAAAAGCTGTTATCAGCCTCAACCCCAAGTTGTTGCCAAGCTCTGACTTCCTCTTCAATATTTTTTATACATGGCCTAAAAACTGGCTGCACTTGTCATTAATATTGCTTTCCCTTTAAGGAATAAAGTCACAGATTGGTCTGAAGGGCCACTGAACAGAGACAGAATTGTCAAGTTGGACACAGTTCTGATTGTTCAGCTGCCACTGGTTGCTGAGCATATTCTGTTTCCTGGTGTGGTATCGAGTTTTCAGACTTATTTGTGCCATCTCTTTCATACTAATAAAACTATATCGTTGTGCAGCAATAGCTTTTCTCACTGTGAATAACGATTGCAAAAAGCAATCATTAATGAACAAAGTTGGTAATTTTGATGAAGAATTGCAGCACCACCTGGCTATCATGAATTAATAGCCAATAGTCCCAGTCTCTTGTCGGTCATTGTTTTACGGATACATGAATGGTGAGGTGTGGTTGTAATGAGCCACGCAGAGAACCCAAAATTTCAGCTGGACACAGAGTAAGTTTTAAAAGAATTGTTTCGATAGTGAAACTGTTAAGAGTTAAAAAAAAAAAAAACATCTGCAGGAGCATCTCTGAAATTTGATGGGACAGGTTAGTGGCTATTAAGAGTCAAAGGACTCAACAGGACTCAGCATAAAAGCCACTAACCCTTTCAGGATCGAGATGAGGAACACAATCCAGATGGCATCCTTCAGGAATTTCTCATTTCTGTGAATTCAAAAGTGCGAGGTCGTCTCCACCTCCAATCGGTTCCTCTTCAGCCTGCATGATTTTGAGTTCTTTTGACATCTCCAGAGAGATACAAGGAAACTGTAAGCAAGGGTCATGACGGCACAACAGGTAAAGTGCAAACAGTTCCGGACAGACTTGGTTCAGCACACAGGAGTTTGAAAATGCATCAGAAATTAATTGTAAATGCATAAATGCAGAGGATAAATCAGGCCTGCAAGCTGAATTTTCGTGGCATTTGTGCGTCCATGAACACACGAGAATCCATCATGTTCCTCTCCAACCTCAACTGTCCGAAACAAAACCAAAATCGGTCTGGCCAATCACATTGCAGTATCATGGTTTAAGGCGGGACACGCAGCTGTAACGAAAGCAAGAGGTGAAATAGCTCACACTCGAACTAAAATAAACATGACAACGCAGGAGGACGCACACATAGCTGCTGCTGTTACGTCTGTTTTGTCAGAGCGAAAGTTGCCCAAGATGCAGTCTTTCGCTTGGCAAGGGAGTTGTGCACTTAAAATGGAACGCAAAGGGTCTGCTTAGTGATATTGCACACTATCACCTTCACTTCCCTTGTCCTACATGATAAGTGACGTGAACATGATACTGACCATGATAACCTCGTTCGTCCGCACGCTGATGGAGATAAAGACGGCTGTTTATTCTCACGCTGTTGATTTTTAAAGAATGAATTCTGCTTCCACAACATCCATATGAGACTACTTGGCACACATACAAAGAGAAAAAGAAAGGGGCCACTGAGTTGGTGGGTATCTTTTATTAACAGGCTTTTATCAATATATTCCAGGGCAGTATCGAAAAACTTTGCATGCATCAAGACAAAGATTTCCCTCTTGTTGGGCTCACTCTTTTGTCCCCTACCACTTCTCGTGGTTATATCTCCTGACCATGTTTCATATTGGCTTGGTTTTCTTAGTAGCTCCACTCCGACTCCTCTGAAGCATGATGGCACAAGGTATGACCTTACTGCTGGCAACTTAAAATTCAGCTCACAAGTCTGTTTGCCCTGCAACACACACTCACACAGAGGGATGGATACACAATGTTTGCCATGGGAGAGCTCCTCATTTACATCAATTATGGATAGTTAACTTCCATCCTCTTGGCCTGGTCCTGCATATTTCATGGTGAGGGGGTTATTTTATGAGTTAATGTGTCCAGTTGACATGCCTTTGAAAGCACTGTCCTGTCCCATGCACCATGTGCAAAGCTTTGGAAAGCACGCAAACACCAGTACGCCAGTGCTGGTGTGTGTGTGCGCACATGTTAGCCTCTTGCCTCACATGATGCACACAGCTCAAATGTGTCTGGTGACCTCCGCTTCTCAGCCTGGGAGGAGCCAATCTTAAGTGCTTGCAGAGTTTTAAATGTGATTCTTTGTAAATGTGAGCTTTTTCTCCCAGATGTCTTTGTTCATTCATAACTCAGTGAGTTAATTGAAGATGTGCACTATAATGCAAAAAGTATTAAGACACTTACCTTTGCACACACATGAACTTTAATGACATCCCTAAGTAATACACAGGTTCTAATATGGAGTTGGCCCACCCTATCAACTCCAACTGTTCCGATAAGGCTTGTTACACTGTTTTGTAGCGTCCATGGGATTATTTGACTTTCACAAATAAAAGCTATTTTAGTCAATGAGGTATTTCCCAGCCGACTCCGTGGTTCTACGGCATGACACAACCAACCTCCGCCCACCCCACCCAGCCGTGAGTCAGAAATACGGATCGGTTCTGTTTTTGACGGATGATGGAGCAAAACGCATCAATTTCTGAAAGTCAGATGAGCCAAACAGGAAGTCAGACAATGGAAGTGTAAAGTGGATCTGGTATTATTTCAAAGTAAAGGAGGGATGGGGGCGGGGCTCTCTGGATGCATGAAGTGTCCTACAGTTTGGATTTCTGCGAGGCCCATGTTACAATCTCAGGACGGAACGCACAGGGATCGTAGTCAATCTTGCTGTGTTCCTTCCTCTCTGCCTCTGTTAATCATTGTTCCTCTCCCTCAGCTCTCTGTCCTCATTGGTTGCTTTCACCTTTATTCTTCCTCGTTTTCCCACCCTGCCTCGGCATATAGTATATTATCCCTGGTTCTCCTCGCTTACCGCTGGTTCCTCTGCTGGTCTCATGTTCCTATAGTCCCGTTGTTCGGCTCCCTCTGATTGCTCCACTGTTCTGCCTCATGGTGCCTTGGTATTTTATCTCCCTGAGACGCCATTGCTCTGCCTGGTTCTCTGTCCATGTTTCAAGCACTTTTCCTGAGTTTTGTACAGGTTTCTTAATTTCCTTATGAAAACAGCTTTTGTTTTGCCCCGACCAAACTCTGCCTTTATGTTCTACAACATCAACATCGTGACACTTAACTATTCAATGAGTTCTGTAGCTAACCTGAACGCCACACTGGAGGTCTCTCTCTCTACTAATTCACAACGACACACAACAGTCAAATTAAATTAGAATATGCAATCTGATGAGGCCCGTTTGTCAGAGTTAAAGTATCTTTCGAAAATAACAACGTAAACGTGCTTTTCGTGATGTATGAAAATTAGCTTTTTATTGGTCTGATGTAATAATCTAATTTTGAATGTTGTGTTTCCATAAGCTGGAAGCAGAACATTCCGATTAACAGAGACAAAGGATTGACAAGATCAGTCTGTGTGTAAGTAAGCATCTATATAATGTATTTAACTTAATTAATTTAGTTATTGACATGAATAACATTTTGAATAATATTCCAGTTTGTTGAATTTGGACTTGCTATAGGACATCTTTATTTGTCATTTTGTATGCACAGAGTGCATACAGAACCAAATTTCATTGCATACAGCTTGTAAATTGCAGTAAAATTAAATTACAGTATAAGGTGCGGCAGTGTTTTAAAAGTAAACAATTTAAATGTAGACAATGCAGGAGAAGTCAAAGTGTACAGGTGAGTATTTTTAAAAAACATTTGTATGTACAGAATTTGATTGTGCAAAGGGCATTGTTTAAAAACTAAGAGTTCGGCAGCATTTGTAATGCTAGATGGAGATGCAATGATACAAAATGTGCAAATATGCAAATGTTGTGCGAAGTTTATGCACAACATTCGCATATGCCCCCACTCTGTAATTTTATATTGTTAATCACTTTGTGGCTGAACTCTTGTTGTTCCCAGTTGCTTCCATTTTGGTGTGATACCACCAACAGCTGACAGAATAATTAGTAGAGAAGAAATGTAGTGAATGGCCATCCTGTCACTGTTAAATTGATTGTGCTCCTAGGAATGATCCATTCTTACTAACATGTTTTTGGAGGTTCCCTGTATGTCCAGGTGTTGTATTTTCTAACCCTGTGGTCATGGAAGTGATAAGAACGGCTGAATTCAAGGCCTCCTCAAAACCTATAGGAACTAGGCAGCTCCTGTCTGGAACGATACTATCTGTTTTGAAGCTTTCATTCCTTCTCACTTTTTTCTCCAGTCACCAAGTGACAGCGCCCATCCCTGCCATGTTCCCAAACAATGACCATCACAACTGCACTGCTCAACCAGCAGTTCTCTGTTGACCTTCTTGCCAGGCTCTTGGGGAGGTGTTGCCAGCAGCTGGCGTCTTTGCAGAGTGTGTGAAGTGTTGTGCTTTTTTTCCCCCTTTACTTTAAACTGTGTGTGTCTGATAATGTGGAAAAGAGACAGAGTTGGTTCTCCAGTGATACAAATTGCTTGTTTGACCTCGTAATTAGTGACAGAAGACACTTGGAACGAGTTGGTGATGAAACTTCCGTGGCTGGATTTCAAGCCAGACGCATAAATTATCATTCACGGAGTACTAATGGCCTGATGAGTCGTCCTCGAAGACCTCGCTGTGCCACAGCTGACGTCGCCGTCATTTGCGGCTGGGCTCGGTCATCCTCTGTACATTATTTTCATGGCAGGAAGACTGAAGATGACATGAAATAATGCTAGCTCTCCTCCCATCCCCTCTGTTCACCTTTCCTGGGCTGTATTTGGCCGTCTGTTGTTTTTCATCCAATTCTTTCCTTACTTTCCTTGCGTTATTTTGTTTCAAGCTTTTCTTGTTATCCTTACTCATACATTTAATATTGTTTTTTGTGTTATAAATGGCTCTGAGTGCAAAGGACCTCAAATTTGTACTCTTTGCCATTTCTAATCCTGCAAGCTGCACCTAATTCGGCTTCTTCTCTCCCTTTTCTATTCCCTTGTTCCCAAGCTATTACTCTTCTTTTAATCTTCTATTTTCTAAATACCTTTTTCTTCCCATGTGACTGTCTCTTTTTATGTTTTCATTCATTGTCTTTCACCTTTTCTCTGTCCCCTCTCCTCTACTTTTCCCTCTTTTGCCTTCTAAATGGCTAGCTCTACTGAGGCTATAGCTGACTGGAATATCTGCAGATGTCATCTAAAATCCTGTTCTGTCCCTGCAGAATGTGTCACATCGATTACTCATTATTCATCAATTTGTTTAGAATTTCATATACTAGATTCACTGCATTAAAAATGAGTGTGGGAAAGTTTCCCGAGCATAGTACAGTGCAGTGTTTGACACTGACAATGGGTAATTTGCCCTAAAACAGCTGTGATTATTGATGAGAGAAAAAATGAATCCAATAGGCCCGTCATTTCTGAGATCCGGTTTTGAAGGGTATGATGATGCATCGAAACCCATGAGTCAAGATGGTACCAGAACGAGCCGACATGACAAATTTTGCAATATTTGGGGGAAACTAAATTTGTCATGGTGGTTCATTCTGTAACGTGCGTGAGAAAAACATCCCAAATCACCAGTGCCTAACTACGCTCCAAGATGCTTCACCCAGCGATCGTTTTAAAACCTCTTCTTTTCCAGAGCGTTTACGCTACTGATAGAGCCATGGAAGCTGATGTCAAGTAATCTGTCCTGTCTTGGCTCACTTCAACAAATCTAAATTGCGTTAAACACAAAAACTGAAAAGCATTGACGATAAATTTCCTCTTAAGAATCCCCTTTTTGTCTTTTTTACAAATAGAACAAAAGTTTTATTAACATTTGCAAATAATCTGAAATCAGAGTAGGATAATCCAGTAGAGTTTTGACCAGTTTAGAAAAAAAATGTAAAATACTATTTTTTTCTCATTAAAAATAAAATAAAACTTTCATTAATCTCAAACAGTGTATTAAATAATCTATGTACAGTGTGAAAATGTCCAGTTCAGGTATAATAAGCCCTTGAATTCTGTATTTTGAAGACAGGTTCAACTGTACTCAAGTCTCATTCAAAATGTTGAAATTGCCTCTTAGCTTTGAGCTATTATCAATAAATCAATAAAAATTGATAATAGCTCAAAACTGAAAGGCAGTGTCATCAAGAAGCTCTGAAGCAAATTCTAACATTAGCATCATTGGTGGCCGACAGATATCCTGTTGTAGTTTCCGCACTCACATAGAAACCGCGTAAAATATCACTCTGCCAGAGTTTCTTGCTTGCACCAGGTACCTAAAATGTTGCCACACAAAACATTTAAAAGTGGAGACTCCTTTACTACTTCTAAGCAGTTGGTGAGCAGACTCTGTCAACACAACAGGATAAAGTAACAATTATGTCCTATTTTAATTTAAAATAAGTGTCTCAAGCGCAAATACAACAGGCTGTCAAACTTAAAGCAAACACAGTCATAGAAAGAGCTAACACTTACTTCACCAGACAAAGACCCGTTCTGGTAGCAAATCAAAAGTGCTTCAGGAAAACACTCACAAAGAAAAACTTTGTTGTAATTTAAATATTATGAAATATTGTATAGCCTTTACCAGTTATTCTGTCCTGTATGAGGAGAGAAAGGAAAAGAATGGTAGAAAGATACTGAAGGAGCACATACATTCAAAGAAATATGGGTCTCTTTGTGCAACAGCCATCTGTCCAAAAATAAAAAATTGTCGGGTTTGCCTGTTCTCCAGAGCACTGTCCAAATACATGTATTCCATTCTGGTTCACTTAATATCTAAGTGAACCATTCTGGTTCACTTAGATATTAAGTGAACCAGAATGGTTCACTTAGATATTAAGCTAACAAAGGACCAACAGATAACAGATTTTGCTTCAGGAGAGTTGTCACTATTTGGTGCATAGTTGGGGAACTTCCATTTTTTTTAAAAAAGACATTAAAATCTAATGTTTGGTTTCTGCATCATGATCTCCCACATTCCTCAAGTCTACTCAATGCCTCTGTCAGGCTCCACATAGTCCATCAAGCTACTGATTATGTGTGGCTGCGATTGGCACAGTGTACCCAGACATGGTTTTATGTTTGTCCTGAGGGGTATCTCCTTCATTTGTTCACTCTTGTTGGACCTCCAAAGACTTTTCTTACTGAGGGATATGATTGATGCAGGAGAGGGGAAACTGCAGTGACCTGCTTTCAGTCAGCTGGCCCGCAGTACTCAGCAGCAGACGGGGAGAACTCGGCTCACTCTGGTACTTTCTTTGGCATCTCGTTATCGCCATGGTCAGATGACATTCTCTGTCACTTTTTGTAATCCCAGCATATTTCTTTTTACCATTGGGCCAATTTTGGGAGTCTTGCTTATTTGTCTTTGAAGAACAATAGCCCTGAAGCAGTTAGAGATCAATTCAAACATGGTCAAAACTGACCCTCAAATTTCAAACCTTGGTCGTGCTGCCCATTAGTAACAAGTGCACACGACAAGAAGAGAGAAGTAACAGGGAATGTGGAAGGTTCAGAAAGCCCTAATGGTGGGCTGTGGCCCCCAGTGGGGTGTTACAAACCATCAGTTAGCAGAACCTACCACATCTTCAAACACACTGCATCACAGTGATGAGTTCCCTGAAGTGATCTACGACGTCTTTGGCTCAAAAGCACCCAGAATTTCGCCTTTGTGTGCACTTTTAATTGCACGAGGATTGGTTTCTCCCCTAGTCCTTGCAATTTCTCTCTCTCCTTCACACTCTGGGCCCTTGCTTAGCCTTTTTTCCACAAGGCCCCCAACTGCTCACTCCTCCCCTTTTGTCTCTTTCTCATTCTGTCATTTTAGCCCTCACTCTATCTTGTCCATTCTTCAAAGGGAGCTTCGTTCATTTTATTTTAATTTCGTAGACAAACCCCGGGGCAGAAGGCAGTGTGAGAGGGAGGCAGAAATAAGAAAGTCAGCTTTATTTTCTGGATGGCTCTGTGGTATTAGGGCAAACCCTTTGATGGTGGGTTACTGGCCTGCCATTGGCAGTGGCTAATAAACAAATGAAGAGCCCCTAACAGAACTGTTACTTGCTGATGTCTGCACATGTGTGGATAAAAGGATAACTCTGATTGGAGTATGGTGGAGTTTCCATGCAGCTCAACTACATTTGGTTGGAACGGTAACTAATTACACATATGAGAACTAAGAAAGAAAGTGGAACTGGACAGAAAAATAACACAACGTGCAACGTTCCGTAGTAATTCATTTTGAAGTAAAACTGAAGTTACATCGTTAAACTATTGCTCAGAGATGTGTGCATGCACAATTAAAGTAATACGAGCATGTATTGATTTATATTTTGTTGTTTATTTATGTCTCCTTAGGACTTTATGCAGATGTTCTGTTAGAAAGAATGACTCTATTCATGTACGTCTGAACTGAAAACATGTCCAGCCATCTTGTAGTGTAGTGTTACTTGCAGGCTTGGTTCAGACTTAAGTCAAATAAGTCTGTGGGAGTGGTGGCCAAGCGGTTAGAGAGCCGGGCGTTTGCGTCTTGGAGAGGCCCCAAAGGTCAGCGGTTTGAAACACGGTCTGTCACTCTGGGTCCCTGAGCAAGACCCTTGACCACAGACTGCTTCCTGTGTGCCACTCAGTGTTGGCAGCACACTGCTACCTAAGGGATGGGTTAAAGGCAGAGACACATTCCCCCTCTGTGGGGACTAAAAAGGGTAATATAATATTTCATTTTAAATAAAAAGACTCTCATCAATAATCAAAGTTTAGTGCTGACACATCTAAGTTCTTCCAGGACTAAAATCCACTCCCACCATATTTTCTGTAGAAACTGTTTTCCTCAGGTGATCAGAAAATCATTGGCTGCTTCCTTTGAGTCAGAATTATAACCTACTTCAACAGCTTGTTTTATGACCGGTCTCTTGTATATGAGAACTTGTTTCTTAATGACCATACCTGTACAAATCAAGGTTTAATAACAGAATAAAATAACAAAAAATGATAGTTAGGTCACTTTAAAATGTTTTTGTAGAACCATGGGTCTAGTCAAAATAATTTTTATCACCCATTCGTGGTGGCCCAAGATCTCCAAAATATGTCAAGTGTGTGACCTTGCTAGATTATTTGGTTTGTTTATCTCAATGGCAGACAGCATTAATGTCCCTCAGAAAAAATGGAAAGCTATTCTAGTATTCTAGATACATCGCTAGTTGTAATTTTAAATATTTATTTATATTCAGCGGAATGACTACATGGTTGATTGTTTTTCACACACCCTTATTCCTGAGTATATGTTATGGCTAAAGTGATAGCTTGTTGACATTTATGGACTGTAGAGAAGTCTCTCTATTTACTATTGGCTGTGTTATATGACATACTGCAGTTATGTCACTTGAAAGTCCCTGAAGCATATTCTCCCAGAGGAGTTAAGTTCGGGGAGTCAGATATTCTGGGGTTTCCCCACTTTAATTTGGTTTGGTCTGTTTTCATACTGCTCTAGGAACGTGGGTCAAACCACCTGGCCGGTGTCATACACATAATCAGCTGTTTTTTTTTTCTTAGTATACATGAAGCAGGCAAGGAAACAACTTCTCAGCATGTTCTCTTTACATCGGACAAATGTAGCAGTATCTAAAAAGACAACGGAGAGAGGAAAAAAAATAATGAGCTGCTGTCGGTACACAGGTGCTGAGCGAGGTGTTGCATAGATTTCAATGTTTTCAGATCACATGTGACTCACACTTCACATCCTCTGTTTGGTACACCTTGCTGTTTTGTGTCCTTGGATAGTAGATTTTTTTTTTCTCTCTCTCTGTCAGCTAACTGAGACCCACATTTGCGGGTGGACCAAAGTTCCTTTATTTGGTCCAAAACAGAATTGCAATAGGCTTTCACACCTGCACACACAAATCCAAGGAAACCAACTAGAGTCTTTTTAAAATAGACTGAACATCTCTGGTGTTAAACCCCCACTCCTTTCTATCAAGGCTTTGCTCAGCCAAGTGAGATAAATGTGATCACATTGTTTTTGTCTTCTGCTTGCATTGGACAATTTTGTGTTCCTCTTTTTGTGTACTTCTGCATGTTCCATTTATTTTTCCATACACCTTGTTCCCAAGTAGGGAGAGATGAAAAAGGGGACCTCACGAGAAAAGAAGCAAGATGTTTCAACGGAAATGAGTCAAGTCATGTCTGATGGAGTTTTGCAGTCTTTATTCAATTCAATTTTATTTAGCATCAATTCATGATACATGTCATCTCAAGGCACTTTCCAAAGTCAAATTTAATCAAATCATCTTGACAGATTGGTCAAAAGGTTTCCTCTCTAAGGAAACCCAGAAGGTTGCATCAAGTCTTGACAAGCAGCATTCACTCTTCCTGAAAGAGTTTAGAGCCACACTGGACAGTCATCTGCATTGTTGATGGCTTTGCAGCAATCCCTCATGAGCAAGCATGAAGCGACAGTGGAGAGGAAAACTCCCCTTTAACAGGAAGGAAAAACCTCCAGCAGAACCAGAACCAGGCTCAGTGTGAATGCTCATCTGTCTCGACCCACTGGGGGTTAGAGAAGACAGAGCAGAGACACAAAAAAACAGAAGCACACAATGATCCAGGAATCTTTTCTACGTTATATGGTATATTTATCTTTCTGTTGTGGTGGTACTGATGCTGAAAGCTGACAAATCAAGGCTGGTTACGCATCTTTTTTTCCTAATTTGATCCTCCTGGATCAGAACTTCAAATTAGATTACGAAACACTTTTATAGCCTTTAGGAAGACCGATAACTTCTTGGTTTTAGTTTTCAGTCGGTTCAGGCAATATCTTAAATTTTCACTTCCTGGTCAAAGAATTGTACCCTAAAAGAAAACCTGTGGAGTAGAATGAAGGCAATTAGTCTTTACATTTGCTTTGTAAAATAAGCTTTGCTTTTTAGTAAAATAATTAATTTGATTACACTGATCATTACACTCTTATCATTAAAAAAATAAAACCGAAATCAATGTTTGCATTTACTCCAAATCATCTATAATTCCGACAAATACACACAAATCTCTTCATGCTTCTTTTTTATAATATTTTTCTCCTCAAAAAATAGGATTTGTCCTACAGATTTTGATAGATTATGAGTCACATTGGTTTATGAAACTTTATATTTATATTCAGATTGTGTAATAGCACTATAGTATGTATCTTTTTGTCCATAAGAATGTTTTAATATAACATGTCATGCTTGATATAAGGAATTTATTTAGTGAGTTAGTTAGATTGTCAATAAAGAAATATATTACTATAAAAACAAAAGAAACTGAGCATAAGGCAGGCAAGCATGGAGCAAAAAAAAAAATAAAAATAACACACTTGCACCAATGTAGCACTGGCATGACGCATTAGAGACCCAATGGCCGAAATGCATCAAAGAAATTGTGAAATGTGACTTATCTTTTTAATGTGTAGGTTTCCTGGCACTGAAATAAGGAGAATTTGCCATTTTACTTCCCTCTATTATGGCAAAAGTGCTGGAAACTTAAAGTGTAATTTAAAGCCAGCTAAAAAAAAAATATTATCATAGTAATGTGGAGTTGCCAGTTGTTTCAAACAAGAAAAATGTCAAAACTAAGAGAAAGGAAGAATTGAATCTGTCTGAATCACAGAATAAGCTTTCACAAATCATATGCATTTGTTACTGCATTTCAATTTCTTTATATACAACATCACACATAATTAATCAAATAAAGAATGATCAGAACTTTTTTCCCTAAATTAACAATCTCATAAATATCTACCAAAACAAAGCTAAATGTGTTTCCAGATACCTTCCGGTATCTGTGTACAGAACACAACAATGCTAATAAATATATTTTTTAAAAGCCTTGAATGTTCAGATTAGCCTATCAGGATTTATAGTCATAGCTTCTGTCTTTAAGTCTGCATGGTTCTTAAATTAATAGAGTTCCTTTCAGCAATTAAACCAAATATTTGTAATAGCCGATACACATTGGCCCCTCTTTTCCCATTTGTACATCTCAACACTGCAACATCCGACCTCACGAGGGCTCACGGGCCTGTGTATGATGCATTGTGCGTGTTTGTGTGCTTGTGAGAGTGTGAGCATGCAGGTGTACAGGCTGTATGACAGATGAGCTCTGACGACAGGCCATCCACCTTGCCCTTTGGCTATTTCTGTACCGTGCTTTCCTCTGCGTCTGTTGCGTAATGATCTGGGAGATAAAGATCGGTCTTGTTTGTTGTCTCTATCAGCCATAACTGGGCCTTGGTGCCAGAAGGTCAAGTGTACAGAATAAGAACAGGCTTACACAATAGTGAAAACACTGGCACTTTGATGTTAAGAGAAGGATGTTTGTGCTTCTTCCAGATCGAGGGTGGTGATTGATTTCAGACAGCAGAAATATACCTGCGCTGTGGCCAGGTACGCTTGCTCTATACTTCCGTACTCCATAATTTCTGCGTCTGCATGTTGAACTAAGTTATCATTTTATGCAGGAACAAGGTTTAAAAGTATGAAATCATCCTCAAAGGATGCCATTACAGATCATCATGACAGCAGTAGTACAATAAATGAATTTCTCCAATGTGAGATCAATGTGAGATCAATGAATTTCTCCAATATGAGATCGATAAAGCCTATCTTAAAGCCTCAAATTATTCATATTCGTAGGTTTAAAGTAGTTTTCTTCTCCCTGGAAATAACCCAAAAATGTTGGCGTGACCACACGCAACATTCTTGACATGAATCTGACAGAGAATCTGAATAGGGAGCAAAATATTAGGTTGATGTCATTTAGGCCTTCCAACCTGGATGACTTGGAGTTCATCACTAAATAAACAGTTGAAACGTACAAAAACAGCAAAAATGGTCAGGAATAAGTAAGGTTTCGTTGCTGTAATGCCATTGCAGATATTTCTCCTGATTATCAAGATGGGCATTTTTAAATAAAAAAATATATATAAAGATAGATTTCTTTTTCAAAATTGATTCTGATTCTACATTCTTGTATTATGTTTTAAGGGATGCATGTCTCATTTCATAGAAACCTTTTTTTTAAAAGTCAATCTAATCTTATTATTACATCATCCATTGTAGTTTCAGGGTGTATCTTTAAATAATAATGTGTGAGAGCTAGTATTTTTGACCTCTAACTCTGTATGTATGTTTTTCCCACTAAACCTCTGAATCTGAGGCTGTGCCAGAGGTTCTCTTGTAGCTCATAATTTGAGAACATTGTACAAGTCTGGACAGTCGGTGCATCAAGCAAACACACTTTAAAATACAATCATTGTTTTATTTATGCCTCTTACCACACTCCCATTCTTCTTTTTTTTCCAGTGTCAGTTGTTAGAACTGGGACAAATGGTACATTTAGGCAAGAAGCTGTTTTCTTGACTTTTGAGGAACCACAAACTTCTGTCTTCCCTGAAAGGCAAGCTCCCATGTGTCTCTTATTGTCAAAAGTGGTGAAGAGCAATGGTCCTCTCTATTATTTCTGTATCCTATTCATATCCAAGGAAAATATGAAGTCATGGATTGCTAAAAACATTAATGCATTAATCACTTAACTGTTTTAGTCATTTTTTGCGGAAATTTATGAAGCATCACTAATCGGTCATCCTGTTGAAAATGTATTCATGTTGGATCTCTCCATGCTGCATGAATGACCTCGGATCAAAAGTTAGATTTTTTTTACTTTTATTTCTTTCAGTGTGAATTTGTGAGACTAAAATAAAAAAGACATAGTTGTTATTTTTTAAGAGCATTTCATATTTTTTTATCAGGTGTGACAATGGACTGTGGTATATTTCTTTATTGTATTTTAGATGGTATTTAATGAATATATTTTTGATGTTTTTTTATTTATTTTAAGTTAAATTTAATTTCTTTATATATTTGTTCTTTTATTTATTTAGTTTACTTTTTCCCGGAAATAAGGTCACATACAACTAAAGTCCTATAACAGTGGACCACTTCCTTTCTTTCAACATAATTTCTAAAAAGTTATTTGGAGTTCTACAAAAGGCTTTGATCATAATCTTCTCTTGATTTTTATTTTATTTTATTTCAATACTAATGATAATTTTTTAGCCACATTTTCAACGTCAGGCCAAAAACCATTTTAGTACAAAAACTGTACTATATAGGTCAGCCGTGGCTCAGTGGGTGGAATCATTCTGCTGTTGGAAGATTGTGGGTTTGATTCCAGTGCCTATCCGACTCATATCGATGTGCCCCTGTGCAAGGCACTTACTCCCAACTTGCCTTCTGATCTTCGTATCGGTGTATGAATGTGTGCTCATTTGTAAGTGCAGTTGGGTGAATGTGGCTATAACGAAGAGTGCCTTGAGTGATCACTTTGAAGAGAAAAGTGCAATATAAAAATTCAGTCCATTTAAATGCCAGCTCATAAGATATAATAAATGTAAATAACTTAAACTTCTCTACAACTGCCTGTAAACACAACAATAAGCTCAACTCGTCTCTCGTCTGTGCTAAAGCCCTGGACATTATCACCAGAGCAAATGAGTAATTTAGTTTTTTTATCTTCTTAATCACAAAATCTGTTTTTCTCTTTCAACAATTCTGAGAAGACATTTGCTGCGCTGACGTGTTTGGCAGGTTTCCTGGCTCTGTGGCTAAATGGAGCAAAACTGTTAAATATAATTCACTGTAACCAGTAACCTGGTTAAAACACAGATCTGACTGATCATTTGAGGATCATCTGAAATTTTACTGCACTCTGAAAAAGTATGACTTTTATTGCAATCTGTGTATTTTGCGATAATGTGCAATATCAATCTATCAGCGGGAAAAGGTAATATTCCTAATAGTATGTTAATGTTCATTACCCTCTAGTATTTGCTTCAGTTGATATACTTGTTTAATTTTACTCTTTCCTGGTTGATCACCAGATCTCCAGAAAAGTTAGTAGAACAAAAACTTATAGCCATCATAAATAGTCATAAATTGTTCGATCTAGCTTCACATTCAGGAAATAAGTACAGCAACCATCCATCCATCCATCCATCCATCCATCCATCCACTCATCCATCCATCCATCAAGCACTTTATTTATCCTTGCATTCATCTTGTTTATTCAACGTTGCGTCCTAGGTGATCCATGAGAGAAACACAGATATTCTTCTCTCCAGACACACTTCTCCAGCTCCTATTGGGAGATCTTAAGTTCTCTTTAGGTAGAAAGAAACATGCACTTACTTTAGTTAGTTCTGTGTCTGCCCTGGGGTCTATTATAAGGGAGGCATCATGATTTAATGACTAAACTTCTTTTCAAAGTAGATGATCACCATTTGAATTGTTAGCCTTCTTTATCCCTTGCAAATGCCTGGCCAGGCTATTTAGGAAGTCCTTTTCAGACGCTTGTATCCTGGATCCTCCTTGTTCCATCCTGATCCATATCTCACGGCCATAGGTCACGGCAGACAGAGCTGCAAATTGATAGCCTTGCTCCTCAGCTCAGCTCCTTCTTTAGCACAATAGACTGGAGCAACACCATCATTGCTTCAGACGAGTCTCTGATCCCTTTCCAGCCATCACTCATAGACAAGATACCGAGAAACTTCAAATCCTGGGCTTGAGACAGACTGACCCTTAACCTTAAAAATCATATTTATTATTTACATGTCTAAATAGTATACAAAGACATATTCACTGCATTCACTGCAAGAAAAGGATCCGATCAGAAAATTCCCTGAAGTATTAATTTATTTCTAGAGTGTAGGGGGAAAAAATGAAGTCTCCTCTGAGGTCATTTTACCTTTAAAACAGTCATTTTGAACTGTTGATGTTAGAGATGCTACAGAATTACAATGGGAGGTAAGATGAAACAATTATTGACACTATTCATAGCCTCCGGTTTCTTTTCCCACATTTTGTTGCGTTACTGTTAAACATTTCAGCGTGTTTTAATGGGACTTGATGTGATGGATAAACACAAAATAGCATATAATTGTAAAATGGAGTTTAGCTGGGGATGGGTTTTTTTCTAAGTACGGCATTTTTCCTAAATCTTTATTCAATACTTTGTAAAACCATCTTTCAATGCAACTCAGTTTTCCTCTGATCTGACCAAAGCCAAGTGTCTTGTACCCCCAGTGTTGATTGTGGCACGCTTTAAACGGGGCTTCTTATGTCTTTCTTTCATCGATGGCTTTATTCTGAATTGAAGATGAGGTCCATCATGTGCATGGCTAACAGTTTCTCTCATTTAAGCTGTGGATGTCCTCAGCTTCTTTCAGTGTTACCATGGGTTCTCTGTGTCAGATGGTGCATTGATCAAGCTTTGACTGACATGTGAGGATAATGTTCCATAGCCTGACCCTTCTTTAAACTTCTGTACAGCTTCATCACTTATCTGTGTGCTCCTTTGTCTTGCACGTTTGCTTTTTCTTCTCTTTCTGAGGGCTTCACGCAATAGTTTTTCATGCAGTCGGTTTAAGGAGTTCGTTATTGGCTCACAAATAAATCATGACAGTAACTGTGTTCATTGCACCGTGCGCAAATCATTGTAAAACCCGTAGTTCTGTATCGACGCGTGACGTTGTGGTACTCATAGGTTTGATAAAAGTAGACCCGGCACTTAAAACCGGAGGAACAACGCGCCTTTGTGCGAGGCATTGCAGAGAACGCATGAGGGACCCAGAGAAGACACAAATAAACATCAAACAAAAATGAGATCCACCTGTTTAGTCATTAATTTTCTTCAAGCGCTTACTTACCGACGAGGCCCAGCACTGGAGAGGGAAGGGAAAGCTGGGGAGGTAAAGGAAAGCAGGAGGAAGGCGAGCTGAGGGCAGAATGTCCGCGAGGAATACAAGCGGTGCCTTGCCAAATACAAAAACAGGCCTCGCTATCGCCTTTCTTTATCCTTCTGTTTTATTCTCTTTGTTAGAGGAACACTGCGTACAGGACTTCAGAGGCAGCTACAATAAGCACATCAAAGTGTGCTGACAGATTGCGGCCCAATGGACACACTTAAATTGGCCGTTAATTTCTTTGTTGAAAATATATATATAAAAAAAAAACCTGGGCAGAAAAAAGGGAAATGAAAGCAGCCTTTCTGTGTGTTTTTTTTTTTTTTTTGCCTCCTTCCTGTTGTTGAACTGTTTGGCTTTCCCTTCTTGGAGTTTCGCCATGTTTAAGGTGGTGAGGGTCAGGCCGGCACCTTGTTTTTGTCAGACGCTCCTTTGGGGAGGTTTCTGTCCTCCGTTCTGTCTTTCTTTCTTACGTTCTTCCTCTCTCCCTCTTCCCTCTCGCCGACTCTTCTGACAACCTCTCTTTGAGTTCAGCCCACATGGCTCTGGGCGAAAATCAATGCCGATATGTGTCTTCAGCTGCTCTACGCTGGACTGATGAAGGTTAGGAGAGAGAAAGAAAGACAGATGAGTCGAATCCACACACTCTAAGCGAGTCCAGCTGATTACAAGCTAAATATTCATCAAAATTCCTGCTTTCTGACAAATTGGATGAATAATTATAAGAGAAATGCTCTTTTAACTTTTGGTGTTGTTTGCTCTTTTTCCCTTCTGCTCCAGGTGCCTTTTTTTGGTCAATGATGGATGGGGGAATGGTAGACTAATTGTGAAACAGAATTAAAGATTATAACCACAGGACTGCGCCAGGGATTTTATTCAGACCAGCATCCAGTGACCATCAGACGGCATTGTGTGCTTCTAAGTTCACTGACCTCAGGCTGGGTATTGATTGCCATCACAGTGCTTCATTATTTCTGTGTTATGAGTATTGCTTCTTTTTTTGTTTAATTGTTTTTTGGTTGAATTTTAAAGTAGTGCGTGGGAGGCACGGGCTTTAAACTGTAAGACTGCCCAAAGGAGATGGGAGGGACGAAGACTTCTCTCATCGCTGTTTTAGAATAAATTATAATTCAATAGTTCATTTATTTTTTTGTTTCATTTATTTCAATTTCAAAATGTAAAACTCGTAAAGATTCCTTACAAGCAATTGAATTCAGGTGTTTAAATCACTTCCATGGCCACAGGTTATAAAAAAAATAAATAAAAAAACCCTCTAGGACCTACTTATGCAGACTGCATCACCAAACATTCATGAACGCACTGGTCACTCTCAGGTGCTAAATCAATTCCAGCGTGTGGCTTTGGGAGGTCTGCTGTGTATTAAGTTCAATTGTGAAGTTTCTTCTCTGCTACGTATTCTCCAATCAGCTGTAAAAACAAAATGGAAGTTAGTGCAAATGACAGCGACCCAACTAAGAAGTGGTAGGCCTTCGGATTAGGATGAGCAGATCCGGAGCTGCAAAGTGCACAGAGGAGTCCTGCTTTCTGCAGACTCAGCAGTCACAACCCCCCTAACTTCATGGGAGCTTCAGATTAGTTCAAAAATAGTAAATGGGGGGGGGGGTTTCATGAAATGGGTTTCCGGGGGCCAAGTGGCTGCATCTAACCCTCACGTCACACAAAGTACAATTGCAAAGTGTTGTAAAGCATGCCAGTAGGGCCTCGCTCGCTTTAGTAACAAATCGTGTCTTCCTGTCTGGTATTACAATGGATTTCTGGATTTGGTACACTGCAAAAACGAATCTAAAAATAAGTAAAATGTTCTTAAAGTTAGTGTATTTGTCCTTGATTTGAGCAGGTGAATAAGATTATCTGCCAACGGAATGAGTATTTTGACCCCTAAAATAAGATAATTAGACATCCTGCACTTGAAATAAGACGATGGAGATGAGTTGTTCCTATTTTAAGTGCAAAAATCTTATTCCATTGGCAAATCATCTTATTTACCTGCTCAAATCAATGACAAATGCAATAATTTTAAGAAGATTTTACTTATTTTAAGTTCCGTTTATGCAGTGCAGCAGTCAGGAGAAGGGTAGTTCACTGACTGCTTTGTTTAAAGTGTAATGTTCAGTGTGGGCCTTTTTAGACGTTGGGCTTGGCCTCTTAGTTACAGTCAAAGATGGTCTAATGTGTCAGCATACCAAAACGTTTCAGACAATTTCATATTACCAACTCAGTGGGAGCAGTTTGGGGATATCCAGCTCTTGTTCTAACATAAGTGTGAAACAAAGCAAGGATGGCATGGATGAGGAAGTGTGGTGTGGAAGAGCTTGATTGGTTTGCATTGTTCTTTCCTCCTCCTTGATCAATAGAACAACTTTGGGATTAATTAGACAGGAGACTGAGAACCTGTCCTTCTCACCCAACATCAGTGTCTGACCTCACACATTTTCTGCTGGAAGAATCAACAGAAATGCCCATAAACACACTCATAAACCATCCCAGAAGAGTTTAACCACTTACAGCTGCAAAAGGTGGACAAACATTCATTTCAATTTATATGCCTCTGCAAATTCTCAATTATCGCAACCGCAAAAGGGCTTAAATCGGAGGCAACCGCACTGCAAAAAAGGAACTAGAAATAAGTAAAATGTTCTTAAAATGAGTGTATTTGTCCTTGATTTGAGCAGGTAATTAAGATGATCTGCCAATGAAACAAGATTTTTGCACTTAAAATAGGAACAACTCATCTCCATCGCCTTTTTTCAAGTGCTGGATGTCTAATTATCTCATTTTAGGGGTTAAAATACTCATTCCATTGGCAGATAATCTTATTCACCTGCTTAAATCAAGGACAAATACACTAACTTTAAGAACATTTTACTAATTTTAAGTCCCGTTTTTGCAGTCCGGACTTTCGTTCAGTTCTTTCTGAAACGTTCCAGGAAGAACTGAGCGAAAGTCCGGTTGCCTCCAATTTAAGCCTGTTTGCTGTTAAGTTTATGTGTGTGTGAAGGCAGAGGGGCAAATACCTCTGACATTATAGTGTATATCACTGCTTGGAATGACTCCATATAACATACAAGTTTCACTTTTTTCAAATAAAGTGCTGAAAATTTGGACTTTTAATGGCATTATAATTTATAGAGATAACCGGTGATTCATTTTTGTGCCTTGCAGAAAAATCACAGAAAGTTTAATGCATGTAAGCCTAAATTTAGGATTGTTGTAAAAGGAATTCTCACTGTTGTTCATGTCGACCCAAAGCTCAGAATTCAGGAGTTTACTGACCGTCCGAAAACATTTTGAGCCTAATATCTCCGGTGAACTACCACAGGAACTTGGTGCCACTGGGTTTCGCGTGCCTCCTCAGGGCAAAGTTACAGCCCGTTATTCTCCTGGAGCAGCCAGCGTTTCACAGCAGTACACTCTTCCCACATTTGATGCCTTTTTTTTTTTTTTTTTTTTGCTCACTGCGCTGACCCCTTTAGAGATTCTGCAGCGAACACGGATACTTCCTTGGACTGTAGATGCTCCCTGGATCTTTCGCTTCGCATCGACCTCTTGGCCTCTTCTCTCTGGTTTTGATCTCTCTTCCCCAGCTCCTCTGCCCCCACCTCCCCGGAGGGTGTCAGCGTTGGCTGAAGGGGCTTCCAGGGGGCTTCAAGGGGCCTTTCAAACCTTCATCCAGGTCTTAGTGTTCAAAGACCCTGGCCAGTCATCCAGCTGCACACTCACACCCACACACACACACACACAGTTACACACTCGCACTCGAGCCTGCACTCGTTTACATCTGTGTAGATGTGCACATGATCTGCACTGACAGAATAAAAGGGCTGCTAAGAGAGTCAGAAAGGCAAGAGTTGCTCAGGATTTCAGAAACACATCAAACTGATTTATCTGAAGCGTGGCTTCAGCTTGATGAAAATTAGTCGCAAAATGTCAAGTAAGTCCGACGTACATAATTCGTCCTTGGTCCTATGAAGCGTTTTAAGTCGCTAGCTGCAGCTGTTTACTCTTGGTCTGCATGACCTTAGATTAGAGCAGCTCCCTAAAGTTGTGTAAAGCTTCCTAATTTAAGACTGCCTTCTGGGACTCCTAACGGCTAACACGCGGATGGAGAAAGCAGATGTGCCTTCCAACAGAGGAAATAGTTGCTGGTCAACCAACTGTAAAAAGCCAGTACAGCGATGAGTTTTCTGGCGAAAAATGATGAGCAGGGTCAAAGGGGTTGCAACAGCCAACACTCAGAGAAACTTGCAAAGTGGGCATTTTTAATTTCAGGTTTAAGTCAAGTTTTGCCATTTAAAACATATGTGAAGACACGCGGTGGAATGAAATGTGTGGCTCTGTTACGGGCTAAAGTCCAATAACAGAAAGAACAAAAAGGTGTTAAATCAGATAAACAACAAAAAAGTGGTGCATAAACTACAAAGGGAATCGCTTGTAAATGGAATTTACAGCGTCTTAAAAACAAATATCAACTACACTGGAGCTTTTTCACGTTTATTTTCTCCTCAGAGCCATACATTTGTTTGTTTGTCATTTGGCACATGTGTGATGAGCCAAGACAAAATGCAGCATGACAGAAAAGTGGAAGGAAAAATGTTTTCCTAATATTAGACGAACCACAATCTGCGAGGGGCTGTGTTTATGTTATTTGTAGTGCTCCTTACTCTTTCACCTCTAAATAAAATCCCCTGCAACCACGCGCCTTAAGAAGTTTAGCACTGAGTGTTTTTGTGGGTAAATGTAATCCAACTGTTCTGTGAAGGACTCAGATGTTTGTAAGAGAATATTGTCAGTGAACAAACAAGCATCACAGGAACACAAGGAACACATCACAGAGGGGCGATGATGGCATGGCGATGTTTAAAGTAGTGGTGTAACAGTACATCGATCCACACTGATATGTCAATTAAATGATTACTGATCCAATTATTGATGCAAAATGACAAGCCGGCGATTTGCACTCCTACTTTAAAGCAGGACTTGGTTATAAAACTGAATCTTACGCTGTGAGTATCTCACAAAGCACTGTTTAACCCATAATCCAGCACAACTGCAAACCAAGCAAATCATTATGACCACCCAAACTGAAGGACTGGATAAAAGGAACATTTATTGGAAGAGCGTCGGCGAGAGTAATAGCAACTCTGAGGACTTTCAGAAACGTGTAGCTCATGTGGGTGAATCTGTCAAGAGTTCAGCTATCACTGGTGGATTCCTTAAAATCTGGCCTTTGTGGAAGAGTCGCAAGGTTGTTGGAGGAAAGCCACAATAAACCTTGTTCACAAGTTGCCACGTCTCACATAGAGTAGCCAGTAAAAGTGGAAGAATGTTCTCTGATCAGGTGAGACAAACGTTGAACTTTATCGACATACTAAACGGTATATTTGGGGGAAAAAGTAACACGCTGAATCTATCATGGCCCCTGGTGAAACGTCATGGTGCCAGCATCTTTCTGTGGGGCTCCTTTCTTCAGCAGGGTCAGGGACGCTGGTCAGAGCTGGTAGGAAGGTGGATGGAGCTAAATACAGACTAATCCTCCAAGAACCTTGACACTAGGGGCAGAGGCACACTTTCCACTGGGGCAGCGAACCTAAACGTACAGCCAAAGGGACGTGTGAATGGTTTAAATAAAAGCATATTTATTTGTTAGATTGACCCAGTCAAAGTCCAGCTCTAAATTCAATTGAGAATATGTGGAAAGACTTAAAAAGGCTGTTAATGGATGCTCTCCATCCAATCTGACTGAGCTTGACCTACTTCCAAAGACAAAAATGTCAGCTTCTACATTTGAAAAGCTGGTGGAGACGTACCCCGTTAGACTTGAAGCTGTAATTTCATCAAGCCGTGGTTTCACCAGAGTACTGAGTCGAAGGGGCTGAATAAAAATGCAAGCATTATTATTTACCTTTTTTCTAAGGGACTGCGCACATGTGTTTGGATCTGCTTGGTTCTTTGCCTTCTGTGATGCTGTGCGTGCACGTTCGTGTGTATGTGTCCTTCAGTAGTACAGTGGGATGACTGTGTGTACACACGGCTCACAAGGCCTTATCTAGATGTCCTAGTTATCGATTTGGCTACATTGCAGATAAGAAAAAGATGAGTACCCCCTCCCACTTATCCACAGCCTACATGGCAATGTCCCATTCCCATATCTACCATACAAAACCAGCAGCCCTCCATCCCCCACTGTCTGTGAGACATTTTAAAGCACCTAAATGGAACAACACTGCATGAGACCCAAGTCCAAACACATCATTTATATTTACAACGACTCAATGTGTATTCCGAACATACTAAGATGGTTGTGAGATATTTAGTAGCCATGTTCAATTATAGGGCCTGCATATGTAGATGTTCTAACAAAATTGCATTTATGGTTCTGTAATTTTTAAAAGTTAGATCAATGTCAAATAAATGTTTTTATAAAGCAAACTACCCAACCAGTTATAAACCCCTGTCTCAATATTGAGCAGGTGTTGATATTCTGACAGGTATGCATGTATGGAGGAATTTGAGTACACGCATGTCAGTTGGAGAATTTAATGTTGTTAAATTGGGTATAATGAATTTTGTTAAGACCTTAGAAGATTTCGGGTAAATGTGTGCTCATTCCTATGAGCACACAAAGACAGCATTGTTAAGCTGCTGTTCGCTCAAGATAATTCATACAGAACAAAAAGAGGTAATGTGCTTAGACCTAGGCATCAGCACTTCATAAATTTTAAGCTGTAAAATTTGATGCATGAACACATGTTGGTCAAAGCCAACCCACCTCCAGCTTAACACCTGGCTGCCTCTTTTCTAAGTCTGTACTCCAGTAGCTTGTGTTGGAGGAAAGCATTTTTAACTTTGTGGAATGGTGCGTCTCATTTACAACTAAATATCTGCAAACTATGAGAAACTGCTTGCTTACTGTGGCCAAGTGGTTAGCATGTTTGCCTCAGCAAGAAGATCCTGGGTTCAAATCGCAGCTGTATGCAGCACTTTTAGCTTCCTCTCACTTTCCATTCAACGTATCCATGTTTTTTTTTTTTCATGGATTTAAATGTCCCCTTTACATGAGACTGCAATGTAACTTGTCCTGTGTTAGAAAGGGTTTTGTAGCCACATGAGATGGGAGGAAGATGGGTCTGGTAAATAATAGATCTTCCCAGTTAAACATTTTTGCAATATTCTGTTGTAGTGAAAAAAAATCTTACCTGGAAAAGTTTCTGCCTGTTTATTCTGATGCCAATTTGTTTAATTGTTACGTCAATCACTCAAACCCAAACATGTAGCGAAAGAGACGTAATAATTTTCTTTCTTCTGCGGGTTTCTTTGTCTGCTCAGGCTTATAAGAGGAAAACCTGTTTGTGTTTTGTAGCCGCACGCTTGACTTCACCCCGCTCCGCCTCCTCCTCACTAAGCATTGTCTTGTTGCTTCCGCCCGAGTAGCTCCCGTTGAATATGCCACTTGGTTGAACAATTAATTATTATAATGATAGACCAGCACTGAGTGGTGCTTTAAAAGCGGACACACAGAGAGGGAGAGAAAATGGCACAAATACAAATAAGTAGTTTAATCCTTTGGTATCCTAAAAGTAGGTGAAGTGGTGGTTGCAGTGGAATGTATAACATCAGCTTTACAAACAATAATGTTTCTCTTTTGTCTTCTGGTTTTACACTGGAAGGAAAACTCAAATGTACGTTATACATGCATGTGCAGTTGAATGAGAATAAAGTCTGACTAAGTCTAAGACAGAAAATAGAAGAGTTAGAATAAAGGTGATAAAGTCACAGTGGAGTCATTCAGTTTCAATATTCAGTCCTCTTTAGTTTACATCTCCATCAATTGCAGCACATCTTATTAACTTGAAAACCAAGCTCAAATATAACATAATGACCAACTGAATAATAATTAGCTAATCCCCACATTCCAAATCAGTCCTGGCCCACCGAGGCATTGACTCCACCAGACCTTCTGAACACATGTAATGGCTAAATGGCACAAAAGTCTTGCATCAGATGTGAAAAACAATTTATTTTTTGGATTGAAATTTGGAGAAACTGGAGACCAAGGCAACGTGTAAAACTTATTTCTGTACTAATCAAATATTTCCTGAACCATTTTTTGTGCTTTAACACTGTGTGGTTTGTCCTGCTAAAAAAAAAAGGCCACAACAATCAGGGAATGGCATTTCAATTCAATTCAATTCAATTCAATTTTATTTATATAGCGCCAAATCATGAAACATGTCATCTCAAGGCACTTTACAAAATCAAGTTCAATCATATTATACAGATTGGGTCAGATTATACAGATTGGTCAAAAATGTCCTATATAAGGAAACCAGTTGATTGCATCAAAGTCCCGACAAGCATTCACTCCTGGGGAACCGTAGAGCCACAGGGAGAGTCGTCTGCATTGTACATGGCTTTGCAGCAATCCCTCATACTGAGCAAGCATGAAGCGACAGTGGGAAGAAAAACTCCCCATTAACGGGAAGGAAAACCTCCAGCAGAACCGGGCTCAGTATGAACGGTCATCTGCCTCGACCGACTGGGGGTTACAGAAGACAGAGCAGAGACACAACAAGAGAAACAAAAAAGCACAGAAGCACACATTGATCTAGTAATCTGTTCTACATTAGATGGTAGTAGCGGGTGAGCCGTCTTCTCTGGATGATGTCACAGTTACAGTTTTTATTGATTGCTTTGACCTGTTTGAAGAAACTTGCAACCTCTCAGTTTTCAGCATCACCATCTCTGCAGAGCAAAAGACACCTCTTGCAAATGAGTTAACCCATTTTCATTGGTTTGACTCATTTTCCCCACCCTTTTGCAAAACAGTTAACGCAGATGTCATTCATGGAGTCCAAACTTCATTGCTTTAGCTGTGGTAGCAAAACAGAAACCACATGTTCCAAGCTCTTAGAAACTTCTTGATCAGAATGAAATCACTGAAGCACCTGATTGACACCTCTTTGCACAATTTTTCAAATTGCAGTCAGTTTGCAGTCTTTACCTAAAAGGTGCAAAGTTGTGTGTTGTTCTTTGCAAGCATGAATGGTCAACGTAAGGCAGATGAGAGTCACAGTAAGAGGTAGATGGGTCAGGGGAAGATTATGAGGAAGAGGAATCCATGTGTGAGGTGGCAGTGTAGCTGGAAGGGCTGAAGTTACAGATGAAATTTGGCCAACTATGATTGATCATGTGGTAAATCATGGCCTTTGACTTAGAGGGGCAGGACAAAGAGTCCAAACTTTTCTCAATAGAAACACGGTTGCATCCATGGTAAGAGTTTTGCAACGGGACAGCAGGTATTGCTGCTATACAGTATATACATCTCTATCTATTTCTATTGAGGAATTTTTCAGTGCATGGAAATGGAAAGTATATGATCACCGCACCTATGAGCAGATGCCCTTGCTCAATGCAATGACTGCTGCTGCCCATGATATAGATGCAGAGGCATGTCAAGGATGGATCAGGCATGCAAGAAGATTTTTCCCTAGGTGCATCACAAAGGAAAATATTGAATGTGACGTAGATGAAGCCATGTGGCCTATTAGTCAGGACAAAATGGACTAGAAGGAACAAATAGCCCTAGTATTTTCTGTTGGAATCTTTCATTTTTTGGACTATTTCATTTGTTTATGTGGAAAAAAAGAATGAAGAATCAATAAAATTTACATCACAACATATTTGCTTCTGGATCCATTTTTTTTTGCAAAAAGGCAAATTTGATTACAAATGACACTGCCATGTAAGCTGCGTACAGTCTTTGGCTACAATGAACCAGCAATGCTGCACTGATTCACATTGAGTGTGGTATTTTGTATTTTGTTGCCCCTTGTGTAACGAATGATTGGAAGGGCTCAAACATTTGTGTGCAAGTTGTGTTTGAAGGCAAAATGTGCTTTTGGATCATATGTTAAATGTTTTGGCAGAGTTGGAGCCTTTTGCAAACAAAATGTTTAATTTTGACCATTGGTGCCACTGTTTAGACCTCTGCGTTAACTGTTTTGAAAAATGTGGGTTTTGAGTTGACTGCTGTGTCAAAGCAACCAATAAAAACTGTAACAGAATGAAAGGGTGGTCATAGTCTGCAATGATACTTAGGCAGGTGGCACGTGTGAAAGTCTCATTCGAGTGGATGGAAGGACCCAAGGCTTCCCAGCAGAACATTACCTTAAGCATCATGTTCCACCAGCTTACCTTCGTCCTACTGTGCATCCTGGTGGCACGTGTCCCCCAGGCAAGTGATGCACATGCACCCAACCAGAAAATATCATTCATCAACCCAGGCCACAATTTTTCCTTGCTGTATGATCCAGTTATGATGTTCCTTTGCCTGTATTTGTCTCTTTTAGCAGTGGACAGTAGCCACCATCTTGCTTTTCTTGCTTTCTGCTGTACTGCCGACAGATGCCGCACAACAAGAATTATGTCTGCTGATCTCCCCACTGCAAAATCCTTTTAGGGCTCAAAGACACTAAACACTATCAGGGCAGATATTTGGTGTATATTGGGTTCTTGTAAAGATAAACATATGATTTTTGATTTTCACAGTACTTGACTTTGCCCTTTTAACCTTTCATTGCTATAGGTTAGGATTACAAGCCTGCACTGGTTGTGCTTATGCCTATAATCCCACATGACCACTTAATGATTTTCTTTAGATCACTACATTTTCATAAACAATGATGTTGTTGTTGCTAAAATTCACGTTCCAAGTAGCATGGAAAAACTGCTAAAGCCTGCTTTTAAATATTATAAAAATGTATTAGACATAATTTTTACCACTTTAGAAATATAAATAGACATTTATGGTCTAAGAAACATAAGACAATAAAACATTTTAGTATTTAATTCCTAAATTAATCAAAAATATTTTTCATTTTTGTAATGACCTGCAAGTTAACCCCTGTTCATCACTGTTTTCATGTCATTTATTAGTTATTGCACTAAATGGGGTTTAAATGGGGTGCACTCTGAGCAGGAGCACTCTGAGCACTTTTATTACAGTATGTTTCAGACTATAAGGCATCCTTAAATTTTCTCAAAAATGTATGCCGTGTTTTATAATCTGCGACATGTTTACCGTACGTGTGCTTACTGGCCAATTTTATGTGGTACAAGGTGCTCAGAAATCTGTTAAAATGTGTAAGTATGCGTTACGGTACACTGTGTCACAACCTGATCGGACCCCTGAGCTGTCTACAAGACTGCCTGACTGTAATGTTGAAACTAGAAGTGCATTCATGTAAAAGCCCCCACATACGCGGGTGTGGTTCACTCCGCGGAGTTCCGCACGTACTCCAGGTGAGCTACACAAAACGTCCGCGGAGAGTCAGCGCGGAGTCGGCCAAGCTCACAGTACACCCAAGTATGCGGGAGCGTTTAGGCAACCCGCGCCTGGAGTACGCACTACCAACAATTAACCAAGTAAGTTAATTCAATATAAGAGTTACGTTTATTTTGGCCTTATGTTATTAACAGTGTAGCCCAACTACTCTGTCCTCCTGACAGAGATGGATAGCTTCATCTCTATGTAGAGAGCTGTGTATGTGGTGGGGCTGAGTGATATTACACACTTGGAAAGAATATTTAATGCGCCTTATAATCCAGTGTGTCTTATGTGTGGACATAGACACACATAGACAAGTTAATCCACAGTGCGCCTTATAATCCACCAACTACACTTGCTAATAATCAGCGCAATAAACCCCATAAAACCTGCTGCAGTCTGTAGCTCAAACACCAGCTTCCTTTAACTCCTCTTTACATGAGAAAAAAATAAGACTTGAGTTTCAAACTAGGAGTCCAAGTCAGCTCTCAAGTCTTTAGGGCACCAGCCTAAGTCAAGTCGGAAGTCTTATGTTTGCAACTTAACTTATGCAATGCAGTCTAACGCATTTTGAGATCTTGCATGGTCAGAAATGTCTGACTTTCAAATTAGGAATCGAGGCTGTGATATGAATAATTTTAAGTGTAACTGTAATTAAACTGCATCTTTTAACCACTCAAGTGGTGCTGCTGATTGACAATGTTTTTATTTTTTTTTGTAGTGTTTTTTTTTTTTTTTTTTTTATCCATAAAATGTCCAACTCTTGTTGCAAATGTTATTTTAAACTGCCTCTCAGGACTGTGGGACTTGGAAAAGTGGGTATTTAGTAAGGTAGAGAGCGTTATAAAAATGTTGAGGAACCACTGGAGTCGGCATTACAAAGGGAAAAGTGTCACTTTCACACGTGCTGTCATTGTGAAGGCAGCGCAAACGTGCCAGGCGGGCAGCAGGCAGTCAGTCAGCCGGTCTCCTTGGCTTCCACATGATAGATGCCCACGGCTGGATTTGCATATGCTATTCAGGGCATCTCTGTCTCTCTCTCTCTTTTTTATTGTTTTTAATCAGAGGCGAATGTCAACAAAATAAATGAAGTTGCGCAGTGAAGTGAAATTTTTATCACATCAGTGGTGTTTGGATGGTTGTGTGTGTGTGGAGGGATGAAAGGGGGTGGGGGGGGGGGGGTTTGATTATGATGATGCCACCCTGCATACCTCACACCCTCCCCACCCTACACAGCACATACACTCCACCTCCATTCATCACAGGCCATATTGAGCTAGTGAAATTCAGCGGCAGTGCCGGTAATCAATGGAAGGGCTCCATATGGCGGGGATCAAAGGTGTCACATAGTGTGTGGTTCTGCTTTATTGCCAGCCAGCACTGTTAATTGGACAACAAGATCAGAGGCAATATTAAAATCCAATTAAATTGATATGAACAGATTGCCAAGTGATGTACACTAATGTATAATTGAGTATCAAGCAAATGCGAGTGGCCCGTCTCGAGCGCCGAGCTGCTGAATAAATGATGGGCGAGCCGTAGAGGACGGAAACAAGTTTGCACATTAGCCACCCTCCACTCCCCTTCCTTTCTCCTTCTCCTTCCCTCTATCGCTGCCTGGGTCTTCAAATGGCTTTTTTCTATCCCTTCTTTTTTGGGGGAATTGGCAGTTGTTCCTAAAGGGACATTTTTGTCCTGCATAATAAGGGCAGAGAAGTGGAGAGCCTATGCGCGCGCGCGTGTGTGTGTGTGTGTGTGTGTGTGTGTGTGTGTGTGTGTGTGTGTGTGTGTGTGTGTGTGTGTGTGTGTGTGTGTGTGTGTGTGTGTGTGTGTGGTGGAGGAGGCTTACGTTTACATGAACACACATACATGTGAGGGGGGGAGCTGACGTGCGACGCGTCTAAAACGTGTAATTCCATCCCTCGCACACGTCTTTTAATTTGACTTTAATAAAATCTAAATGATTTATTGGCCCTTTTTTTTTGCTGCAGCTATACCGAGTGCATGTTGTGGTTTTTGGGCTAATCAGGCATAAACACGGACACCCTCCATCTGACTGTAAAGGCTCCTTGATCCAGGGCTCTCTCCCTCAGAAAAGGAAAGAGTCAAGCAGAAAGAAGAGGGACGTTAGGGGAACCGACACACCAACAAGACCCCGTACAAGGTGACATTCTGTGATAAGGTGGTGTTGGACTGCCGCCCAAAATAATCAAAGGTTCATCACTACTCATTCATTCATTAATTGAATATTTTTAGCCTTAATTTGAAGCGTGTAACTGCAGCACTAAATTGTGACATTGGGAGGCCGATAAGGAGATTTTCATTTCAAATTTTTAATGGTATTTTGGCTCTGATGATCACCCCCTTTTTTTTGGGGGGAAGCTAATTATTTATATCTGTTGTTTTGATTGTGGTCCAGCATATGCTGTTTCTTTCTTCTTTTAATGGCCTCCAACCCCACCTCACCTCTTCCCCGCGTTAAGCTGGTTTCTTTAATTAAGCGGGCACGGGGCTCATTAGCTGCCATGGCGATGGGGTGACACGACGTGCCCATCTCAGTTCCCGCGGGCAGTGCCCGGACAGAGCGCCTGGGGAGCAGGTGCTGACAAGGTCGGGGTGGCAGCTTGCCATCTGGACTGGCGCTTAGGCCTCGTCTCAGCCAGGCTCTTTGTTGCCATGGATGGGCTAATGCCATCCACCAACAACCCTCACTCAAAGACATCAAAACAGGGCTCCGGGTCTTAAGAGATCTGTGGACTTAACAACCGCTAAAACAAAGGCGCAATAATTGGTTTTGGCGCAATCTGTCCTTCGTTTGCCACTCTGGGGGCTTTCCAGTTATTGAGTTTGTCTGAAACAGAAGGCCCATTGAAGGTTCTCTTCATTTAGTCATGATGCACCTCCATTTGCATAACTTAGATATCCAAGGCAAACACTGTGCACATAAATTAAGGCATAGATTACTACAATACATAGCTCTTCAAAACTAATAGATGTCCCTTCTGGAGACCTTAGAAAGCTTTTGAAAAGCATCTTGTTTTCATTTTAGATTCTGATTATTTATGTTTTCTATACCCTTCTAAACATGCAGAAATATGCTTTAATTATTTTTTCCAGAAAAACCTTAAATATATGGAATATAACCCATATACAGTTTGTTTGAATAAATAATGGTTGTGGATTTTTACATTGAGCAATAGATTGAAAATTCTAATTTTCATGTAATATATATGTCTCAAAACTGCAGGTTTATTTTAGAGCTGCTTACGGTGCTTTTCAAAAGTCTTTATGCCCCTCAGATTTCCCCACTTTTTGACATTTTGTCAAAACACAAACATCAGTGTATTTTGGGTGATTTAAGGTGATTAAAATGCAAAGTAGTGCATAATTCCACAGGTACATGGTTTTGCTTCTTTCTTTGTTTTTTTTACCAAGAAATTAAAAAAAAAATTGCCATTTCTGTTCCCTGAGAAACGACTTTGAACAACCTTTACAGCTGCAAGTGTTTGGGGCTTGGTGGTGAAGCCATACCTCAAAGCACTTGCAGCTGTAAATGCACAACTAGAGAATAATATTTTTCTCATTCTTCCTTGCCATACAGTTCATGCAGTGTCTGTGAACAGTATGCTGGGCAGTTTGTCCTTTGATACATTCCCAACTCGTTTGAAAGCCTAACCGTTTTTCTACCTTGCCTGCCTTGTGTTTACTGTTTAGCTATGCCAATGCTTCAATCAACTCCAACCAGCTTATCTGTACATATTGAGCGAAGGGATTCCCACAACATGAACAGCCTGGCCAGCCAGAATAACTTTTGCCTCTCTTCCATAGGGCTGAAGTTAGTCTGGAACTGCTCCCATTGAGGGCTTTTTTTCTGGGACGGCATTAACAGGCGCAAAGTAAACCAATCAGAGAAACTGCGGATGTGAAGTATAAATGGCACAGACTTCCACTGTCAACATTTCACAATATAATTCGAAATGGCGAGAGACTACGGTGAATGATTCTTGTCGTTTTTGTCACAAAGACTTAAGGATACACGATGTTATTTCCAGCTCTCTTCCAGTTATTTCATGTAAAAGGGAAAGAACCAACAACACCCATTGAAAACGAATGCTCAATAGCGGCGGCCATCTTGTTTGTTTTGGTGGAGGGATTCCCGGGCGCTGCACGTCACTCAACATTTAAAGCCCATCCATGCCTGTGATTGGTCGGCATCAGGAAAGAGGGCTCTATGGAAGCAGTTACAGACTCAGTTTGCTGTATAGCAAAGCAAAAGCAAAACCGAGTCTGGCTGTACAGGCTAACTACATCATGCTGCCACTATTATGTGTCAAGTTATTTTCTTCAACAAACATGGTGACAGTGTGCAGTTTAAATGGTTTATTAAAGGAAGGAACGGGACGTGAAATCTGGAAGGCTGGGGAACGCCTGATCGCGGACTGTGGGAATGAGAAGAGAGGAATGAGCACCAACATCACACAGGCGAGATGTGGTGAGATGATGTGGTAGAGGCTGACTTACGGGGTAAGTAGATGAGGAGGAACCGGAGGAAGTGAGTCTGGTTGTGATGACCGATGGAGAGCAAAGGTGTGGTCCAGATGGAATCATTCTCAACAGAGGATGGACAGAGTCGGAAATGACAAAGGACAGCAGCTAGTAAGGAGGCGCAACAGCTGACTGGGGTGCCAGGAAGGCTCCAGGGATCTGTAACTATTAGAGGACTGTGTGGAGATGACCAAGGAACAACCAACAGGAAACTAATGGTATTACTTAAGAACGGGTAACAGAATAGAAACAAGGTGCTTGGTCAGGTACCGCTCAGGTGAGCTAATGCTCTAACTTTTTGGTTTCTTGTCACTTTTTTAAGATGTTTGTTCCACTAATCATGCATATAAAGACATTTCTAACAAAGAAATGATTGGCAGTCCCCCATTTGTTCCATCAATACATTATTTTACAAAACTGTGGCCTCTTTGCCAAAGGCCTTGGCTGTCATTATGCGGTCATGCTTTTGGGTTTTGCAAGTGTTCACCCACTGATTTAGAGAACAGATGCTTTCTTTGAAAAATGAAGTTCCAAAACAGAATCGAAACTTCCATGCCTAAGTATACAACGTCAAGGTTATTGAATATCCCAGACCTTTCCTTACAAAAAAAAGGTTCCTGGGCACCACATATGGATGTTGATATTCGCTTCAAAAGAGCGCAGATGTTTATTTTAGAGACCTTGCCGAGGCTGGTCTGTGGTCAGCCATGTGGTGCTGGGCCATACATGAAAGCGAAAGCTGGTTTTGAATCCAGTGGTGCCAACAACCTCTCAGAGTAGAAGGAAAAATGTGCACACATTGTGAAAGCACGACATACGGAGAGAGAGAATATCCAATATGACACGGGTCATCATGGTGTGATGGCGTGGTGTTGCTCCGCGATGTGCAATATACTGGTACATCACAATAATTAACAATAATAAAGGTTATTTTATTACAGTAATTGAATTCCACAAGTGAAAGTAATTCATTACATAGATTATATGCACATAAAACAATATTTTCCAAGTGTTTATTTCTGTAGAAAATAGAATAAAAACCCCTATTTAGAAAAGAAAAATGTGTGGGTGGAGTTGTGAGTCAAGAGTCTTTATAAAAATTTGTATCAAGGACAACGGCTACAACTTTTACTTTTCTTACGTCAAGCCATGTCTGATCCAGACAGAAGGTCAAAATTGTCTCCCCTTGGCTAGGGAGAAAAAAGACTAGACCATCACTCTGTGGCCCAAAAATCCTCTTTTCACATGAAGGTAAATATTTCAATTCATTTGGAAACAAAATGGAATTAAATGGAGCTTTTATTTGTCCCTCAATGAAAAATTCAGTGTATAAGCATCAAAGGGGCAGTCAAAGGGAAACATGCCGATACACTTTAAGCATCAGTGATAAAACAGCAGTTATCAAAATAAAACTGTAATGTCAAATATCCATAGCAAGAACGCCTAAACTGTTATAAAAATACCCCCTTCAGATTCTAAAACATCTATAAGTCCCTGAATATAATGTAAAAAAAATTGTACTATGTGTCATTATGTGTATTTGTGCAAAAACAAACCATTTATGACAATATATAAAACTAAAAAGAATAGCAGGCACAAATAATTTGTTTAAGAGTCTAAAAGTTCCTGAGAGGAAAGATCTTTGATAGGGCCTCTTTTTGTCTGTCACTGAAGGACCTCCCCAACTCTGTAACAACTGTATACACAATGCAAGACAATTGTTCAAAAGAGTTACTTTTGCCAGGACTCTCCTGCCTCCCACCACTTTAAGGGGTTCAGAGAAAATGCAAGGATTGAGATGAGTGGCTGTTTCCTCTCAATTGCTAAAGCAGCACCATGTAACTTTTAGCCAATAGGTGAACAAAACCTCTAACTTCCAGGTTTAGTGCCCCTAACAGCCACTGGCAACACTGCACTGTGGTAAAATTTAAACGTTCTCCCTCCTTTTGGAATCTGATAGCAGTCCACTTTGGACAAGAACATTGAGAAGTCGTTAAGTTACTTTTGAATACAAAGCCACATCCATGCATGCCCCGGTCAAAGTTTAACTGCTGAATTTTGACTGTAGTGCGCTTTTTCAATCGGGAAGACCAGTGCTGCGCTGTACAGCTCGGCAACCGCAGCGCACACCGCGTCCTATGTGGAAGGGCCATTGGTCTTATGGATTAAGTCCAGTTTACTGTTCTGGAGAACACCCAGGTATGTATAAGAGTCCACTATGTCAATGTCAGTTCCCTGGATACAATAGGGTGGGTTTAAAATGAGAGAACACAAGTCCTTTCGGTTGCTCTTTTATTCAGGGATGCCACAGCAAATCACTGCAACTTGTACAGACTTGTTGTTATTCCTGACACAACCAGGTGTTGGACAACCGAATTAAAGTCAGAGACTAAAACCGCACCACCACAGGACTATGCAGGTTTGTGCCTGTTAACATCCATCACCAGTTACTTACTTTTCCCCACATTGGTCTGGAGGTGGTTCCAGGCCGCAGAGTTTAATGTCCACTGTCTGCACTTTGTGTCACTCCTACCTATGGATGAGGCCACCTATGTCAGAGTTATAGTCAAAAGTCTAGGTGCCAGAATCTGGAGAAAACGTGAAGAGGTATTTTTTAACAGTCAGTGGAGATTTCGGAATCCACTTCATCTACTGATGTTGGCCCATTGTGTTGTATCATTCCTTTTGCTAACAAGTTTAATGGAGATGCTGGTTTCAGGTCCCAGCAGTGTTTGGCTGTGGAGGAAGATGTGAGACACTAGACCCAAGTACACAGGCAAGCTGAGTGTCACTATTAAAGCAACTTGGACTTTGTTAACCCCTAAGAAGAGCCAAGCTGATCACCTCCATTGAGTGACGTAGCCAGAAGTTGCTTTTCGGCTGGGCCTAATATAAAATAGGTGGGCCAAATAAGCATAGTTGAAAGTAAGTTAATTTGTAAGTTACACGTTTGTAAGTTCACTATGGAGAAGATACAGGCTGAAAGGAAGGAGAAAATACCTCCCCTGTTCAAGTGAACATCCTTGAATTAACAGCGGAAACAAATAATCAGGACTCATCACCTGTAAGATGATTTAGAGCCACAAACACGGTAGAATAGCTTCTGGATCATTTAAACTGCGGTGGCCTGTCAAAGTCATCGTTTCAGTTTCTGAACGCAACGTCACTCAGAAACGGCTGCCGTCGCATCAGCGATCCAGACAGCCAGGACACACTTAACCATTTTTCTAATTAATGAAAACCTTTACTATTTTCATTAGTTTTATTAAACACAATATTACAGTTAACAGTTATAAAGTGGAAAATAGGGTTGGCCACATGTTACGCTGCGTCTTTACTCAAGATCCAGCTGCTGAATTATCTCCTGATCTGCTCCTGCTCTTGTAGGTCGCTACATTTCATAACCTTTGTCATTACCTTTAACAGCGACAGGTTCGTCATCTCGACCTCCACCATGACCAGACATTATTTCCCTTGTATTTGTGCAGAGCGCCTCTAAGTGCGTAATTACGCATGCCGAAGGCTGAGTTTGAAGTTTGAAGCAGATGTTTCATGTTTGTATTCCAAGCGGACCCAGTGAGGCATGTACTCCTGTTTTGCCTTCAACCCACTAGTCTTAAGACCTACATAAAATACCACTATAGAAAATAACACTTTTATTTACATATCATAACCCCAAATTATGTATAGGCGCAACCCTTTAGGCTCTGCGCTTCACTGCGCCTCACTTTTCTGCACAGCCTAGATGGCTATAGAAAACCAATAGGCTATTTGGGAACTGATTGTCCGGTCCCAGCATAGTTTATGTTCAATACCAGGTTGTTGAGGGGAGTGTACATAATTCTTCTTTTCAGTTCTGTGCTTTGTGCAAAGGATGAACATAGTATGGAAAATGCATAAATACAGACTGTAAAGCGCTCTTTTTAAAGAGGAAGAGGAATGAGGGGTCTGGGCTGAAGCTGCCAATGTTACAAGATCCCTAAAACACCCCTTAAAAGTACGCACCGACATTGACGTGTAACTAAATTGAGTTTGTACAACTGAATTCAAACACGACGCAGCAACCCCGCAGGTCCCTTACCCCATAAAAGAATCTGGTGCTATTTCTGTTTCTCTCTGCCCCCTAAGAGGAAGGTCCCATTTGGCACACATCATGGCAATAATACCACCTTCACATACTGACGGTGTCTCAACAAATGTGAGTGTTTCCAGCATCTCCTTGCATTCGGCTTATTACAGTCCCACGGCTCTTAGGCAAATGATTTTCTGTGTGTTGCCAAAGGAAAGCCACTTCATTGGTTGGGCCCTGATAAAGGGTGGGTGGGCCTAGGCCCATCCAGGCCCACCTATAGCTACACCCCTGCTTCTACGTCACACCATGTAATTCTTTAAAAACGAGCCCTGTTTTTGTGGATGTACTGTACAATACATACTTTTTTGACCAAACCTGTCTGCCTCCGCCCCTTTCGGAAACCTGAGGTGTGCCTTAACATGTATGACCCAAGCCCAAGGCAAGAACCAAGCACTATTTTAATTTTCTGAGAAACGAAAATTTTAGGTTTTCGTTAGCTGTAATCCATAATCATCCACATTTTAAAAAGATATTACATTGGACTTAATTAATCTATATGAACTTTTGAAATATCAAAATTAATGCACTTTTCTATGATATTCAAAATGATTGTGCACCTGTGTACTGAATAGCCTAAAGGGGAAAAAAAATCTATGTCTCTGTGTACAAGAATCTTTGTGGGTTTTCTATACTCAATTTTGACTTTCTAGATTATGTTAAAGTGCGTGAATAAACTTCAGATTTGACTAACGTTTTAGTATAGGGTGTCAAATGACTGAAAACCACAGAGAACAGGATGTTTATCTAGTATTTAACAGGCAAAAATTATATCAAATACTTTTACTTGTAATTAAATATACTTAAGTATTTAATTTTCTTTATCTGCTGATACATGGGACAGGATTTATGGCTAAGTAAAAGTGCTGTTTGCCTACATAGAGATAAACAGAGCAAAGTCGGAGGGATTTTCTTGAACTCCACTAATTTAATCCTCCAGTCCCTAATCGGGTGTGAACCCCTAAATCCTTTCATACACAAAAGATGACCGACAACATCTTTGGTGCAGACAAATGGCCATATTCATTTCTTCGTTCTTGGTCCAGTGAGTGCAGAAAATGAGCCGTGCAGATCACATATTTATCATCTTTTACTTTTATTGGATTGTCAGTCATTCCCTATCTCTTTGTCCTGTGGAAGAAAGAGAGAAGCTAACAATTTTGGTCTTCGGAGTCATGGACAATTCAACCAAACCACATAAAACTGGCCTGATCTTATTAGCAGTGGCTCTTCTTTACTACACAAGTGTCAAAGACATGTTCTCTGCAGCACAGACATTGAGCATCAAAGCAGAAATACCCACCTTGACTATGACCACATAAACCACATTATTTGGAAAATAAATCATGAAAAGATTACCCCTTGGAGAGTGGACGGGTGGGTGGGAAGATGAGAGGCTAAGGGAAGAAATGCTGGGGTGTCACTGTAGACTGGTGGGGTACAGGAGAAGGAGCTCTGTAGGGAGCTAATTCCCACCATGCCCTACTGCAGCTGTGCCCCTGAAACTGACTGACAGATCCCTGTGCATATGGTATTTTTCTGCATATGCAAGAACGGTGAGGGGGGACAGTCCTCTTTCTCTTCCTTCTTTTGTGCCCTGTTTTACATAGCAGTCAATCTTAACTTTATTTAATTTATCAACATAGTTCCTGCGAATGGTTCCATTGTCCAAAAATGGCTTTGGGGTGCGCTGTTAAAATGCTTTGCACTGGTAATGTGAAGTAAAATATATTAACCATCAGATGAATATATTTATGCACAATGAATGGCCAAAGATTCCGGTTCTAAGCATTATCTCATAAAATGGGTACAACCATAATTATCTTAAAAAATTATTAGTAACCTTGTCTCTAAATTCTTGAATCTTTGCAACATCCTTAAATGGTAGGCAAGTTTCAGAATTGAAATCATGCTTCCACCAGCACACTGGGATAAGATGAGCATATCTGCACACACAGAAATGTTGGAGGAAAACACTGAGCAGCAGTTGATATTCTGCAGGGGGAACCAGAATGGACACCAGAACAGTCTCTGGTGTCCATAATCTCTGATCAATCCTCCCCCCGAGAGTTTGAGACTATCTGGGATTATTTCAGGGTGTTTTTTTTTTTTTTTTTGACTGACAGATCTTTATTCAAAGAACATGAGATATGGGAGGTGCCGACTGTGAAACATCCTGATACAAACTATAGTACATGTGATGTTGCTCCTAATCCAAGCGATTGCAGCGTCACCCAATTATGCCCATAAATGTGATCAAAACATCCTTCAATAATAACTTCCTCCAATAACTAACAATTTTGTGATAATCTCTTAAAGTTATAGCAGGGATAACCAATGAACTGCCCAGATCTGCCACAGGGAAAGAAGAACGTCCCATGGAGGCATTTTAAGTACAGAGACCTGAAATATGACACTGCAAGCCAGCATCCCTCCTTTTGGAAGACCCTAATCACAGTAAGCTCATATCAAAGCTCAGCTTTCAGCAGGGCACACAGATAGCAGTACATTAATAATCGACAAGCACAGGATAACAGGCTAAGAATTATTGTGTTGGCCCATAGTAAGAAGGACCAGCACTCTATGTCCTATTATCTTTGGGAAACCTTTTTTCCCATGTTATTGTGATCTTACATGCCTAGAGGAGGTGAAAAGATGATGAATGCGACCTGTTTTGGATTGCAGACAGATACAGACTTTCCACTCTGTTTGTATGTTTTTGGGAAGCTTGGATGTGCTTATCTGCTGTTCAAAATCCTTACTGAGCTCATCAAATGCGCACCTACAACACTGTGGTTGTTTCTTGAAACTGTTAAAAGTCCAAGGTCAGTCGAAAAACTTTAACCACCAAACCTGAGATTAGAGGACAACCCAATACCACTACAACATATGTGATGCAAAAATAACATCCATACATACCATTTGCTAGGTTTTGAAGCAGTTGATATTAAATATATGGTTTATATGGCCCTGGTTAACCATCATGCTCAGCATCAAGGTCTCAAATGCAAATTGCAGCCAAATGATGAACACTTTGTCACATAGAAACTACCCACTTCAATGATGGTAATTGTAATACCTCTAGGTTTGTCAGCAAACATTAGAGAACAAGCAGCATCAAGAACAGACAGGAATGGGTTAGGTTGAATGATGTTCATGTGCCGGAGTGGCCCAGTCAAAGTCTACACTCAAATCCAATTAAGAAACTGTAAAGACTTGTTAATTGATATTTCCAGATATACTTTAGTGGGGCTGATTAAGCTTGAGATATTTTGCTATGAAAAAAAGGGTTGAAGGTGACAGAGCTATGCCTTGTAAGACTTGCAGCTGTAATTGCAGAAAAAAACTGGTTCAACAAGAATGGACTCAGATGAAGGCTAAAAAGATGTACACCCACATTTTTCGGATATTTATTGGTACAAAAATGTAAAGTATGTGTATCCATGTTTTCATTTTACATGTTGTAACATAACAAAATGTGAAAATGTATGTTAAATCTTGCCGCCACGTATTTTACGGCACTGTGATTTGTTTTCGGATTCAGGTCGACTTCTTTAAAGTGTAAGAGTGTTGCGGAAAAAGACAGGCAAACCTATAAAAAAAAAATTAAAAAGCATTTGTTATGTTTTGATCTATTTTATCTTTATTTCGAAACAGCAACAGAAAAAAAGATGCTGCAAACACATCCTTATTAATCAATTTCATGACATTACCTAGGCAGCACTAACTGCACTGCGCTCATTAACTCTGAGGAGCTGCACCCGTGGATCTGCCTATATATAGATTCCTATATATATATATATATATATATATATATATATATATATATATATATATATATACTATGGTTTTCAGCTCCTTGAAAACCATAGTGTGAGTAAACCATCCAGCATCCTTTGATTGCCTACCTGATATCAGTCTGTTCTGTGGATTCCTGCCTGTTTGCCTTGCCCCTTTCAGACTCGCCAATTCAATTCAATTCAATTCAATTTTATTTATATAGCGCCAAATCATGAAACATGTCATCTCAAGGCACTTTACAAAGTCAAGTTCAATCATATTATACAGATTGGGTCAGATTATACAGATTGGTCAAAAATTTCCTATATAAGGAAACCAGTTGATTGCATCAAAGTCCCGACAAGCAGCATTCACTCCTGGGGAACCGTAGAGCCACAGGAAGAGTCGTCTGCATTGTACATGGCTTTGCTGCAATCCCTCATACTGAGCAAGCATGAAGCGACAGTGGGAAGAAAAACCACCCATTAACGGGAAAAAAAACCTCCGGCAGAACCGGGCTCAGTATGAACGGTCATCTGCCTCGACCGACTGGGGTTACAGAAGACAGAACAGAGACACAACAAGAGAAACAAAAAAGCACAGAAGCACACATTGATCTAGTAATATGTTCTACATTAGATGGTAGTAGCAGGTGAGCCGTCTTCTCTGGATGTCACAGTTAACAGAACGCCAGACCAGGTGTACCTACTATGAAGAGAAAAGAGAGAGAACAGAAAGTTAAAGCAGAAATGACAACACATAATGCATAATTGAAAAACAGTAGAACTCAATATAGTGAGAAAATTAGATCCTGATATACTCCAGTAACCTAAGCCTATAGCAGTAAAACTATAAAGGTAGCTGAGAGTAACATGAGTCACTAGTTATAATTTTTGTCAAAAAGAAAAGTTTTAAGCCTAGTCATAAAAGTAGACAGGGTGTCTGCCTCACGGCCAATTGGCCTTGGGTTTCTGCACACCGAAAACCTGAACCGTGTCACAACCAAACCTGTCTGCCTCTGCCCCTTTGGGAAACTTCTGCCTGACCTCTGCCTTCTCGTGTACGACCCAAGCCTGGACCACAGATTCCCTTTCTGTATCTGCCCCACACCCAACCTGCCTGAAGCAGATCATTCATTCTGGTGACTCCGCTCACTCAAACGAAGCCCTTGGATCCACCTATCAGGACCAGCTCGACCTCCAGGCTTCTGAAAAGGTTAGTGGCTTTTACTCAGTGCACTTTATATCCCACTGAGTTGGTCTCGGCCACTAACCCTTTTCTCCTCCTTGCAGTGGATCCTGAGGGAGCTCCAGCCAGTTTCCATTTCTTCTACACCAGTTTCTAAAACCTTTTAAACCATTCATGTGTGGCTGAATTATCAGGTCTCCAGCTTCTGAGTTTACACTATGTAGATTTGTGCATAACTTTTAAACCACTCCTTTATTGCAAGCAGAGACAAATGTTTAAATTGGCCTTGAGTAACAACTCCTTGAGGCTTTCAAATTTTTTCAAAGAGTTTTAACTTTATCACCCCCCTTTATGATTACTAGGACAAGCTCCACCAGATAAGTGTTTTTTTTTGGTCTGCTTTCTACAAATGTCAGTGATGACGTTTAACATAACAGCCTGGTTTGGGTCACTTGGCACCATCCACTGTAACTCATTCAATAAGATCATCAAGCTCAGCAGTAAAACTATTAGTTAAGAACAGGAACCAGTCCCACTCTCTACAACAGAGAAGAGGTCAATCAAGAGGTCTGCAGATAGCAGTTGACAGCCCTGTCAGTACACCCCCCTCCCCTGAGATTGCAGAGTGTGTGTGTGCGTGTGTGTGCACGTGCGTGTGTGTGTGTGTGTGTGTGTGTGTGTGTGTGTGTGTGTGTGTGTGTGCGTGTGCACGTGCGTGCGTGCGTGTGTGTACGTGTGACTGATGTGTCTGTCTTCTCGTCACCATAAGTTGGTGTTGCTTTACACTTGAAGTTCCTAACGGATAAATAAAGTTACTTGAACTTGATAAGCAGTATATGAAAGTAACTTATTTGAGGAACAATTAAAAAAAAGAAAAAAAGCATATACTTCAAACAGGACCTAGGAGGCATAATCCTTTTGTTGTTGTTCTACTGTAAGGCATTTTTCAGCTAACAATTCTTCAATTGATTCTGATTCTGATTCTGGTTCTTCAAGAATCAGTTTTTCTGCATTTCACTGTTTTATCTTTAGTCCTATCTTTATCACTGGGATAGGCTTCTGGTTAAAACATAGTCTTAAGATTTCATTTGAATTTGTTTATTTGCTAAGATAAGTATGGTTGTGTAGATGGTTAGAATGCTTAAAAAACATTTGCACAAACAAAATTTTACAAGGAGACAAGGAAAAAAAAACTAAATATATTCAGATTAAGGAAAAGGAAAAATATATTGGTAGTTTTCTTTCATTGTTGTGTAATATAAAGGCATTTAAATGTTTTTCACCAGATCCACAGATTGCTTTGGATAACTTGCCGTTTGCCATTTTGTGCAAAGACAAGCCAGTAAAAGGAGCATCTATGTCGGACTATGAAAGGTATCCATTAAAAAGGAAATCCTCTTTAGATGATCAGATACTGGACATAAAATTGATGTTGAAGCATCCAATTGTGCAAAGAAAAAGTTTAATACAGCGTAAAGAATGAGCTAAGCCAAGACTTTTGCACTACTCTGCACTGCAGAATCAGCAAAAGGGAAATACAAGAACGCTTACAGAAAATATTCAACTGAATCAAATGCGTTCATACACTTACAATTGTGTGATTTATCTTTCATGGTCAAACGTGTCTATATTCTTACTCAATATTTTCATTTGAGGCTCAGTGTCGGGACTCGGCAATGTAAAGATTAAACTGAGTTTGAGGACACAGTTCCAGTCTGTGACCTGATTTGCCCCAACCACCTTTTAACCTGATTGTTTGTTGTAAGTAGCGGTCAGTTAGTATTTGATTCTGAGTTGATGAGGGCCAAGGCCAAAAGAAAAGAGGTTCAGAGAGGAGGAAAGTTTAGTAAATTAAAGGTTGGAAGGTGTCTGGTGGCCATTTGAAGGAATCTTGCTGTTAATCCTTGTTGTCGGTTAGCTTGTGAAAGTGAACGAACTCAACGGGGTTCAGAAGGATTGACCGCACTGTGATCACTGATTGGTTTGTTTCCCCATGCCCGCAACCTCTGACCCCTGTGTGAGAAGAGTCAAGTGCCTCCTTGGTGTTAATGAGCCATTAAACACCTTTCAGCTTTGTTAGTGTGTGACAAGCTTTGCGTGTGTCTGAGTGTAGGCACTGCAACCCAAGGCTTAATACATCTACAATCTGCTCAAAGATTAACATTTACTTATTACGGGAATTAATGCCATTTTAATTTGGGCTTCTGATTATTTATGTTAACCATTCTTTTTTCCATCAACAATGTAAGCAAATCATTTTTAAAACAAGAATTTGAAATCACAAGGTTGAATTTATTCAACAAGTTCAGTGTCAGTCAGTACAAGCATTGTCAAACAAATCCTCTGTATGGTTTCAAAGAGAAACCGCCACCTTCTGTCAATCAGAATCAATAATCAGTTAAATTATAGCTGCTAAAAAACTTAATTGCTGCATCTGTGATCAAAGTAGTGTTGATGTTCAATTCAATTCAATTTTATTTATATAGCGCCAATTCATGAAACATGTCATCTCGAGGCACTTTACAAAGTCAAAGTCAATCATATTATACAAATTGGTCAAAAATGTCCTATATAAGGAAACCAGTTGATTGCATCAAAGTCCCGACAAGCAGCATTCACTCCTGGGGAACCGTAGAGCTACAGGGAGAGTCGTCTGCATTGTACATGGATTTGCAGCAATCCCTCATACTGAGCAAGCATGAAGCGACAGTGGAAAGAAAAACTCCCCATTAACGGGGAGGAAAACCTCCAGCAGAACCAGAACCGGGCTCAGTATGAACGGTCATCTGCCTGAACCAACTGGGGGTTAAAGAAGACAGAGCAGAGACACAACAAGAGAGACAAAAAAGCACAGAAGCACACATTGATCCAGTAATCTACTGTTCTACATTAGACGGTAATAGCGGGTGATCTGTCTTCCCTGGATGATGTCACAGTTAACAGAACGTCAGACCAGGTGTACCTACTATGAAGAAAAGAAAGAGAGAGAGCAAAAAGTTAAAAGCTGAAATGACAAGTCATTTCAATGCAATGCAATGCAAAACTATGATGATGTCAACTTCAAAGTTAACATACATCATCATATTGCGACAACAAATCGTGTTCAAGCTTTAACCAACATATCAAAACTTTCACAATCAGCATCAAAAACTATCTGGCCTCAGCTTTTCACTCTTCTGTGTGTGCACAGGCGGATCAAGGGGGGAACAAGTGGGGGACTTGGCCCATAGGGTCTTGGCACCCTTTCCCTCCTAAACGTATTTAAGACCACACACCAATTGGGTCTTGATGTGTAGAATGATGGACCTTGCAGGCTTAGGGGTAGTATCATGGAGCCCCCAAAGTAGCGGGGTCCTGTCTCATGGTCTATGGATTAAGGGGATGTCACATTAGCCGTGGGCCACAGGGGCTACACTATGCTCTGGTGGGTATCCCTCCCAAGGGTTAGTTCAACGGGTGGGCTGGTAATGTAAACTCTATATCTTGGTCCTTCCAAGTTCCAGGTGCCATGGTGGGCTGGTACCCACCTGGATTGTTGGGGACTCTGGGGTGGTCTCACCTGCTAGGTGCTGGGCGGTCTTGCTGCTGGGGTTCGGCGCGGATCCTGGGCTGCCAGGGTGACTAGGTCCTGGGTTATGCCCGTTTGGTGAGAGACGGCGGTGTGCCTGAGTCCGGGGGTCTCACCCTGTGCATCTTTGGCCTGGGAGCTGCTGCTCTTGTGCTTCTTTGATGACCCATCACTGTGTGGGGCATATGGCTGCCCTGGAGGATGCCTTGTGCCAATCTCCCTGTGGCTGCTGCCGCCTTCTGGTGCTGAGTCCACCAGTCCTTTGCTGTTCTCGAGTGCTGTGTGTTGCATGGCCCTCTACCGTTCTCACCAGTCTAAGAACTCTGCAACCCAGGTGCTCATATACACCGACTCAACACAAATGCACTTATTTCTAAGCACCTAATAAAGGAGAAACCCCCCCCCCCCATACATACACATGCACTGATACACAAATAATCCAAATTGTTGAAGGTCACACAAAAACAGGTTACTATTGCATCAATGCAACCTGCCTACTTCGATGCTAGATCCAATATTGATTGGAGGTCAATCACTAAATTGGGATTTAGACTTGAAATATTGTGTTGGTAGTGCAAATCTGCCCTGGCATATTTAGGCAACCAGTTTATCTATATAGTATACCTGAAATGCTGTGACAGGATAAATGGAAAACAATGATTATTTCTTTGCGACTGTAACTGGACACATATGTGACGCAAACAGTAGAATGTATTCCTACGCATGTGAAAAAGCACATTCAGCCTCTTAGTGCTACTTCACTTCAACCACCACAATGCACACAGAACAGAAACAAATCCTGCCACAACTTTTCCAGCTCTTCTAACTTTACATAAACCAGTTGTTGTACCCTCCACCACGACTTCCTTTCTAATTTATTTTTAATGCCACATTAAAAGGGATTTTATTAATTAGATGGTAGAAGCCAGAGTGTGACACATTCAGCCAGTGCTCGCATTTGATGCGTTTTTTTTTTTTTTTTTTTTAAAGGACCATTCCCAAATGTCATAAATCCCTATTGTAGCTCCGCCTAAAACACAATGGCAAACAGCAAAACAACATAAAACAGCCACTGAGTCAAAGTGGAGCTCTCTCAGTTGGGGCTGGGGCCTGAGTCCCCTTTCATGTACAGTTGCAACAATTATCTTCAAAGTGGTACTGAGCGGGAAACCTTTGTTTTCCTCCCAATCGGCATGGCTAGAACCTGACCCTGTTTCTCCAAGCCTACTGGAGGATAACATGTTCCTACAGTTTGATAGCAAGAGTACATTTTCTTATGACTTATTCATCTTTTTTCCCTCTCTCCAGCTCCCTAATTTATAATTCATTTGATCTAAAATTTCATTAATTTTCTAAAATGTTCCAATTGGGGCCTTGCTGGGCTTGGGCAAAGGGTTTTTTTCTTTGTCCAACCCTCTTTTGTAGTTGCCTATTATTCTTTTATGTAGCAGCCTTGTAGAGGTTATCATCTTCTGAGGGCAAACAGCACTCGCTGGAAAAGTTTTAATCAGCTTTAATGAGCGAGGTCAGCGCTGGAACCACAGAGAATGAGAGACACTGGTGGAAACTTGAGAAGTGGTGAAAGAATAGCGAAAATAGTTGGCCTCAGAGACGTAGGAACATTTTTTTTTATCTTTTTTACGTTTTCCTTCTCTCTCATTTGCTCTGCTCAGTTTTTTTATTTTTTTTTGCCTCCCCCTCTGATAGCCTGATTTAGCTCAATTGCACTGGCATCTTAAGCATGGGAACAGATTATAGATAATGAAGGAGAAATTCATTTTGGACCATCACTATCTTCAAGGCATCATTCCAATCAGAAAAGGCTGCAATTAGAAGGTCAAAGTTAGTTTTTTTTTAACATACCCATTAGTAGCCATGAAAATATTTCCAACGTGGCAGTGGCAAAGAAGTTTTAAAATCCTTAAATTCCTCCATAGTGATAACGCTGGTTTAGTCTTAATGCTAAAGCATCCCTAGTTTTTTTTTATCATTCCATGAAATCCTCAGATATCCCTCTCTTACCGTCTCCTCTTTGAGTTACCTTGCCTTTCGTCGCTTTGTCTTTATCAAATGTTACCGTCCTTTCTTCTGGCTTTAGCCTTGGACTTTAATCTTCTTTCAGGGAACGGTTTAAGCCATTTAATTTTTAGCATTTTACAGCCAAGGTTGGTTAATAACAGCATAATGACTCATTTGGCAAAAAAAAAAAAAAAAACTAAAACTAAAACTAAAGAAATGACATGCCTTATTCAGATGTCGAGCAAGTACATTTAGTGTTGCAGTCAATGACATGTTCAGCTTTGTTCGGCTGTCAGTCATTACATTTACTCAGTATTTCACCTTGTCACTCACTGACTCCTTTAATAGGTAAACCTTGCAGGTACCGCGTTGGACCCCTTTCAGTTTAAAAACTGTTTTAATTCTCAATTGAATAGATTCAACAAAGTGTGTGAAACATTCTTCAGAGATTTTGGTCCAAAATGACACGACAACGTCACAAAATTGATGTACATTTGTCAGGTGTGCATCCAGAAACTAACGTGCTGTTCCACTGCAACACAAAGACGCACGTCAGGTACAGTGAATTGCCATTTTCAAGAAAGCAGTTTAAGATGATCTGAGATTCTTAACAGGGCCCAGATTTCTATGGGAGGTAACAATGGATAGACTGATGATAATGGGATGGACATAGTGAGTAACAATAGGTAGGCTTTGGTGTTTCAGCAAAGCTCAGTTGATACTAGAAGCCCAACATGTACCAAGGAAATATTCACTTATGCCACCAGAAGCAAGTTGAACTGATGAAAAAAGGCTGGATGAATCCATGCTTTCATTTTGTTTATGCAACATTCCGACTCAGTCTGAATACGAGACTCATCGAAACGGGAAATGTTTTTCTGATCTGTTTTTTTTTTTTTTTCAGTTCTGGTGAGCATGTTTAGCCTCAGTTTCCTGTTTTTACTTGACAGGATTGGCACTCTTTTGATTCAAAGTTCTACATGTTGTGGGTTCACAGATGGTATTCTGCATTCCTTGACAGTAATGACTGGACGTTTAAACTTCTGTAGCCTACCTATTATCTCAAACCAGTTTGTGTATTCTCCTTTGATCTGAGATTATGAAGATATCAATTTAACTGCTGCTCGCTGGATATTTTCTCCTTTTTCAGGACTTCTCTGTAAAGGTGAAACATGGTCGTATGGGAAAATCGCAGCAGTTCAGCAGTTTCTGAAAAACTCATACCAGACCTTCCAGCATCAGTAAGAATTCCACGTTCAAAGTCACCCAAATCATCTAATGTCTTCTTTCTGATGCTCTGTTTAAACTTTGGACAAGTTGTCTTCACCACGCCTAGGAGCAAAATTGCCTGTTTGTCTGGTTCGTTATTTGGGTTAGTGCCTGATGTGTGTGTGGTAAAATAATACATAAAATAATAATGTGGTAAAATAATACATAACGGTGCTGTATTTGTGGGTTTTGTCCCTTTTGCAAAGCTGGAACACGCATGTGAAAACGATGGTTTCTGTTGGGCATTTGTAATTGTTTGTAAAAAGGATCTTTTTACCACAGACATATGTATCTCAGCAGTACAGAACACATAATCTAAAAAAATTGTTTTGTTGGGCAACGAGCTACAATTTTTCAAAATAAAAATGTAGGAGCGTGTTTCGCTTGCTCATCCCCCCCTACAAAGACATAGCTTACAATGCATAGATGACTCATGTTGCGTGGCCTGTCTTGCTGTACAAGTAGTGCAGACGTGTGACATTTACTTTGACAACAAATACTCAGAAGAAGAATGTAAAGGTATTGGGGTCAGTAAACCACATACCAAGCAGGGATCCACCGCGCAATGGCAAATTTGTAGTGTTCTGCCTTTCCTATTCGACCACATAGAAATACCCTCTACACATAGCCACACTTTGTTAAAAGTTGCCATCTCACCATTTCTAAACACCAGGTCTGACTCTTCTATAATGTTTTTACTTAATATAATCAATCTGGTATTAGAGATATCCTGACTTTTCATCGGAGCGGAAAGGTAAAAGATGAAAATAGTGTGTTACTTTTTAATACAACCCCTGCAGGACCCTTGTGGTTACTTTGGGCTTTTTTCATATGCAACACTGATTACTGATATGAGACAGCCGATGATCTGGTAAGGCACTCAGTTTTTAAACCCTGACTTCCAAATAACTAGCTTCTGCTTTCCTCCACAGGTATGCTGCCATCTTTTACTTTGTATAATATTTTGATGGCACATTACAACACTTTCACATCCTTTATTCATGCACACCCTACACCAATACTTTCAACGACTTTCGCACTTCATATTGGCAGCAACTGGCAGCAAAACAGCACCACAGTATGATGTTTCCACCTCCATGCCTGACTGTTCTTGTCTTTAAGCCTCACCTTGACTTTTCCAAAAAAACTAATTCTTGCCATTGTAGCTGAATGGTTCAATATTTGCCTCCTCTGATGATAAAACCTTTCCACTGAAAACGCAGATTACAGTGAAAGCCTTCAACAATTTTCTGACATGAAAGGTTTGAGCCTCGGTGGTTGCTGAATCGTTGAATTGCTCCTTCATATCCAAACCAGTCACCTTTCATCTGATGGTGTGAGACTGCTTCCAGCCCTTGGCAAAGTGGTGACACATCGGAATCAATTGTGCTCATAAAAAATTGTTTGAACTGATAACCTGTGGTTGTTTAAAAATGGATCCTAAAGACTTTTTTCCACTTGTGTCGAATTTCAGTTCCTTAGGTTCAAGATTCGGACCCTGTATGTTTGTGCTACAAAACACCCATGTGACATAATCTGCCGCCATACAACCCACTTCATAAAATATTTATCTCAACCAATGTATAATTTTAAGCCTTTGTGTATAATAGAGAATCCACAATTCTTATTTTTTGATTCTGTAGTTTATTATATTAGTTCTGCCAAAAATAAGTTGTTTAAATAAATAATCAAGGACTACGTCAATGTGAAACCATTGCATACAATAAGTGGTTGTATCTTCTAAACAGAACTGCAGCTCCAGGAAAGGAGAAACACAACTATAACGCAACATTGCCATTGCATTTTTTTGCAGGGAAACATTGCCTTTGTCAATAATTGGATGTTTATTTGAAAAATCACTAACTGCACCCAAATATGGCCTGCCGTGCAAAGCCTTCATGAAAATGAGGAAGAGGCATGAGGATGATGGGATGAAGTGGAGGGAAAGGGATGAGGATGATGAAGAGGGGATGAAGGGGAGGAAGAGGGGTGAGGTGAGAATGTTACTGAGGGTAGGGTAGGGTGGGGTTGGGAGAACGTGGCAGACTGAGACGGTTGGGTGAACTGAGTATGGACTGCTGGGTAATTAGAGGCGCGGCTTATCTCCTGAACTTAAGTTAATATATTAACTTCATATATACCGTCAGGTCTCTGTAGGACCTTGAAAATTGCAATTAAAAGCTTTATTCTCTATCTCTATTCACATGAATGGTGCATGTATTTATTTTATTTTTTTCCCAAGTATCAAAGATTAAACAAAGCCTTCATCCGATATTTGCCTCGGTGAAGGACCTTTAAACAAAAGCTGAGATTTATTGAAAAACACCTGAACCTGATCGTATCAAGACAAACATTCTTTTGAAAGAAGGAAATGTTCTAGCCTTGGTTTGCATTGTATCAGGATCCCAATGATCTTCTGAGGAAAAAAAAGAGATGTAATTGACATCATAGCCGTGGACGAATCGTTGTGCGACTGAAGATAAATCTAAACTAAAACTTTCTTTTCACTTAAAAAGAATTCTGCAGTTCAAAGTTCACATAAACAGCAGAGGATGTTTTACTTTCTCTGATGAGTTTGAGCTTGCAGACAGAGGCCGTGGTCAATTTTCCACAATGGATATTAGATCCCGATAATAATAATAAAAAAAAAAAATCCCACCTTTTTCAGCTCACCTCCTTCGCACCATGAGGCCACAAAGCTCCATTGATCTTCCTCTTGCAAGCATTACTGTTTTCCTCTCTTGTATTCCAACGGGAAAAGGTTAGCGTGTGTAGGTGCTTTTGCCTATATCTCCATCATCCCCATTATCTCCTTCCCCACATATCCAAATGTCACTATATCTTTCTTGCAAATGTCTTCCAGGGTGCGTCATTTGTGAATGTATGTGTGCTTTCTTTACATGACCAAGTGTAAGTGAATGTCTGCTGCTTTTTTTTTTTTTACTTTTTTGAGTCTGTGTACTGATTTTGTTCCCGCTAGAATGTGTAAGCATGGTGTGTGTGCGTGCGTGTGTGTGTGTGACCGGATCGTGATACAGGCGAGCTTTACCTGGTCCCAGTGGAGCCGGAGCCCGAGCTCAGAGGGCCGGCGCTTAGCCCCGGTGTCGATAAGCGGAAGCTCTTCAAAGAGCGCAGAGTAAAAACGTCTCGGCCCTGTCAAAGACGGACAAATTCCCCGCTAACACCCTGAGCCTCGCTGCTTGAACAGTTCAAAGAAAGAAGCAAATGCAAAGGAAAGGGTATGCAGCAGACATACGTGTTTGTGAAAAGTCAGCTGGTCCGATAGGAGAGGTGCTCGGGCAAATGCGGCCACATTAGCTGCGTGCTTTGACTTAGTCTTTCTCATTTAAACTCTTCTCAGTTGCGTTTCTGCCAATCCTCCCGTTCAAACGTAACGTTTGCCTCTGAAATTAAACAGGTGAATCGGTGAACGTTTGTCAGCTGTAATTTGTTGCCAGATTTCATACGCTTGCCCACATTTCACCTTTGGCGCCACGCAAGAAAGCGACCCTGTTTTAACACCTCCCACCTCAATTTCTACACTGAGGGACAATAAAGGATATTTCTTTTCGGTATTTCTATTTTTCAGTTTAATGGACAGAAAATGTTTCAACTATGTCGTGATCATTTAAACAGAAAACGATTTATTCACGGTTTAGGACATTGGGAAATGCATTGCATCTTTGGAAATTCATGAAAAAAGTGAATGTTCTAATAACCGTAAATCGAAACTGGTTTATTCTTGTGAGTTCACACGTTAAATACTTGCTTTCTCTGATTTTTTTGCATATGTATTTGTCCTCCAAGATTGGTGGGGGTACTTTTTGTGACATCGTTGACCCTGCAAATGTACCAAAAACTGATTTTCTGGATTATTTCATCTCCATCTGATGCGGCCTCCAGAAACTTTCAAATGATTAAGAACATGATAAACTGTTTTTTTTTTTTAAATCATTGTTCGCAAAAGTTTGGCTACGTCTTTTGTTACTCTTCTTCTTAGGCTAATTGTGGCTAATGCTGATATTATCACCACCTACTGGAGCAGTCTGAGTAATACAGCTTTTTAAAATGGAATTCCACAGCGTGTCTGAAGAACAGAGCTGGGGCCTGATCATATATAAACAGCAAACACTGATTTTCATATTTTAACATGTGGAAGAACAATTGTGAAGGCACTTTGAATTAACGATAAATCTGGAACTGTGTTATTAAAAGCCATATTGGTAGCACATGTAGCTGTACTTAAAAAAAATGTACTGTAAAATATTCCCAATAACCAAAAATTTATGAAACAACAAAACGAAAAATTTTGTGACAATTTCTTTTCATCATTAAGGGTTACACTGTTTGTGTGTGTAATAACGTCTCCCCTGTCTCAGCACGGTTTATTTTCAGATGCTCCCCTGCCTTCAGGAGAAGATTTATTCCACAAATGCGCTGAAATGACCAGCAAAGCCTCGCCTGCTGGAACAAAGGAACGCATGATCTGCAAAAAGTTTTGCCAAAAGACAAATAAAAAGACAAGGGTGGGGTGGAAAAAGATTAGCCTCAGCAAGTCCACTTTTTTTATGGTTGGCTTTAATTTGTTCTCAAGAACAACAAACGATGCTGAAACGCTGGTGAAGATTTTCTCTTTCTTATATCTGCCTCTAAGACATTAATTATATATTTATATATAGAATATGCAAAGAAGAGCTGAGGAATGCTGGGGAAGGCAAAATGATTAAAAATTAAACAATGCAGAAAAATCACTCAGTTACCTTAAGGGATGTACATCTCTTTAGTTTTTTTTTTATCTTTATCTTTATTCCCTCTCTCCCCAGCTACTTTCATTTGTTCTTTTTTTTCTTTTTCCTTTCTTATTTTCTTTTAGATTTTTTTTTCTCTTTGGTCATAGGTTTCTTTAAAGCTGTCTGCTCTGCAGGCATACATGTTTTCCACCCCTCAGACAGCGGCAGCGTGTGTGTTCTCATGCCTATCACTGTGTGTGTGTGTGTGTGTGTGTGTGTGTGTGTGTGTGTGTGTGTTCATGCAGCAGCTATTTGTCATAGCGTAGGCTGTTTGCCGGGTCAGTCCAGATAAACTAATGTGTCAGAGCAACGGAGCCCCGCCGCTGACCAGAGTGCCTGCAATATGCAAAGACTTTGAATTATTTCGCGGCCCTGTGGCTCCCCTGCTGCACACCATGCTAAAAGTAAATGCAGAAGGGCCACGGGAGCTGGAATGTAGAGTGGAGATGAGGGAATACGAGTGAGAATAAAGAAGAACGGGGGGGGGGGCAACAAGAGAAAGATGTTGAAGGGCAGCAAGGATATACAGGAAAAAGAGGATTTGAGATTGGGAAAGGGCGAGGAGTTGCCAAGTGGCCAAGAAGGAAGAAAGGAACAGATGCAGGGAGGAAGAGATAGTGCGAAAGAGGACAGAAAAAAAGACGAGTGGGGGCCAGTTTGCCCCGAGCTGCCTGCAGGGAAAGAATTAGCCAGCCTTTGAAGAAAGACAAAGTGGGTTAAGGAGCAATACAGAGACCAACAAGGTCACAGGACAGCTGGTCACACTTCCACCTATAGGCAGGCCTCTGTTGTAATTTGTGAAATGAGCTCCCTGAACAGAAATGATGTGTTCTAAACGTTGTCTGTCTCTGCATTCCCAGAACCAGGACCAAACGTGGATTAGCAGCATCTCGTTCCTATGCTCCACTTATCTGGAACAAACTCTCAGAACACTGTAAAAGTGCTGAAACCCTGAGTTCCTTTAAATCAAGGTTAAACACCTAGTTGCCTCTGAATGTTAATGTTCAATTTAAACTGTTGTAGTTCACTGAAACTTTATTAGATTGGGTTTACAACCCAATTTATCTTGACCTACTGCTACTATTCCACTGCTATGTTATTTCCTCCGTATGTTTTCTTCTGTTCAGTTCATGTACGGCACTTTGAATTCTCTTGTTACTGTACAAATAAACTTGCCTTGCCTCTGAAACCATTAGTTCAGAGTTAACTAGGCTGCGTTTCTTTATCTTGTGATCACCTGTTTAGGAGTAACTTCATCTCTAAATGATACAGGGATTATGTGCAACGACCAAATAAATAAATTCAATAAATTACACTTCTTTTCAGTAGCAATTTCCTCCTCATTTGAAACATTTTACATTTTTACGTCCTCTCTCTGTTCAGGTGTGATACCCACATCTCTACTGGTGCATCTCGGTAGACTTCAAATGTCATCATTAAAAAGTCAAATTTTGTAATTCAGCTCCTTAAATGAAACATGAATATAGATTAATTACTCATAGACTCATATATCTCTGTTAGTTTGATGATCATAGTCCAGAATGGCGGAGCAGCTTTTACCCTGTCACCTTGTACAGAGAAGGTCCTGGATGCAAATCCTGACTTGGGGTCCTTCTGCATGGAGTTGGCATGTTCTCCTCATGCATGCATCCTAAAAACATGACTGTTAATTAGTCACTCTAAATTGCCCTAAGGTATGAGCGTGTGCATGCATGCTGAAAACCCGCTGTAATGGCTGTGGTAACACTGGTGGTAAATGCACCAGCCTTGAATTCATGCTTCATGAAATGATGTATGAAGATACAGAATTTGTTGTTGTCCTATTGCAGGGAAGTCCTAGGTGGGTTTTACTAATGCCATAATTGGCAATAAACCTTCCTTTGAGCTGTATCTAGGAAAATAGGTAAGTAAAAACTACATTGACTGTAATTCTTTATGATGGCTCGAGTTACAGTGAAGAAGGAATGTGGGTTTCTGGTTTAGCAGATCAAACCAAAGTGATGAGTAAAATCTAGTTAATTGAACCTACAAAACTTATATGCCGTCTTTGCGTTAAGATGAGTTGGGATAAAATCTTCTGTTCAGAGGGTTAAAAGGAATTATTTCCCACAGAATAAACTCATTGAGATGATCCAACATGTGCACAAATTAAGCCAAAACCTTTGCTGAGGACTATGAGTGATGGATATTGTTGTCCTTCAGTTTAGAACAGCAAGTTAAAGGAGCAATAAGTAATACTGACACCTAGTGTTGTAAATCAGAACAACACATACACAACACCTTCATGGAGAACAGCCATTTCTTAATGGTCAGTTGCTGCTGTGAAGCCCCACTGAATTTTCACTTACACAGGATGGGTATATGATGGTATACGTACACGATGCTATATTCTGTTCTGTTTCCGGTCCTCTTCACTTACTGGCTTCCATGTTAGCAGGCTGCACCTCTTTTGCCCACAGAAAATACCAAATGCTGAGCTCTGTTTTGGGAAACCTTGAAGCTCTCATATGATTGGCTCAGGAACCAGGAAGTAAACACAGGATACACTCTGCACTAAAGTAGTTCCAGACCGTACCTCTAGCTTTGAAAGGAGAAAAACGTGACAAAGACATTATTGATGGAGAGGACCGATTGGTTTTAGGGAATGTTACTTCCCTACAACTTGACAGTTGAGAATGATTTAGGTTAATTTTGCAGTAAAGTTTTTACTTGTTTTCTTTCTAAAAATGTCCCTAATGATCTTCATCAAGATGAAATAAGCAGTATTATTACAATAGAGCTGTCAAATGTAGCAAAAGCTACTGACAATGAAATATTGCTTACGATCTAAAAACCTTGGAAAAAATGTATGTTTTTGGTGGTTCCACCCAGTTGAGCATCCATACATTAAAATACGTTTGAACCCAGCTCCTGAAATGCACAGGATTACACATGCTAAAAGTCAGTATGGTCTTGTGTTTTTGTAAAACCTTAGATTGGGCTCCTTATTTGCCTACAGCTGACAACTGTGTGAAAGGAAGGGATTTTTTTTTTCTTTCGGTTTTGGCGAATGATCAGACAAGCAAGCACAGCAGTGTATTAAAATGTCAGCTTAAAATGAAAATAAACAACTTAGGGGTGGAAAAAGGTTTGACGATACAGTAAATATCAATCCCACCCCCGGACAGACTCAGTATGGCCTCGGGGCAGAGTGGAGATTGACAGGTTGGGAGGCCAACTTTTACAGCCACAGGGGGTTTCCCTCGTTTGAACGGCAGGAGCTTTAGGTCTTTGGTGTGTGTGTGTGTGTGTGTGTATGAGAGAGAGAGAGAGAGAGAGAGAGAGAGAGAGAGAGAGAGAGAGAGAGAGAGATTAGAAAAAAGATGAAACTCCAAAGTGTGGATATTCTTTTATTTTTTTTACCATACTTGACCGTTTTCTTAAAGTAATTATATTAATCTTACTTGAGTTTACTCTTACAATCCGGCTGAATTTATGTTGTGTTGCTTTCTCTCGCAGGTAGCTGTAATTGTAGGATAGGTGCATGAAGTCATGCAGCAGAAAGCTGTTGGGTCCTGTTGTGGACTGATTCCTATGTGTTTAACTGCAAAAGAAGAGGTCCATCACGGTAGACCTGATCAATTCATTGTTCAACGGTCCAAAAAAACAGTCATAGCTATTGACTTTTTTTTGTGCCTGGCATAGATCAGACCTCCGTGAGAGCTGGCATGGCTCTTCCATCCCCACCTTCACCAGAGATTCTTCTACTTAGCTGATAGTTCTTTGGTTACCTTTACCTTTCTCAACAATTAACTTCAGTTCAGTTCCGTTTCTTTCGCTTTATACACAACAATATCATTGTCACCTAGAAGCATTTAATGATTTGTTTCAGTTTTGTTTTAGTCATGTATTCGCGTTCTAACAACGAGAAACCAACAGATTGCATCAAATCTTCACAGTGACGCAACGCCTTGTGATATCCTGAGCGAGCAGGAGGAGAGAGTGAGACTCTGCTTCAACAAGAAGAAACCTCCAGCAGAATCAGACTCATCATGAGCATCTCATACACCTGAGTTTTGGGAAGGGTACTGGACAAAGACACAGGGGAAAAATAATGTGTGTGGCTACAAATAACTGCCAAGAGACACAAGCAACAAACATTTAGTTAACAATATTTATATGCATAGAGATCAGAAATGCAGAAGGATGTGTAAAGAAAAAGTGCTTAATCAATTCAGACCTGCAGGCTGCACCTATAGTAGTAAGCCAGACACTTAAAAAGATATTCTCACCCCTGAGCTTTTCCACATTTTGTCACATTACAATCAGACTCAAACAATGCATTTTATTGAGATTTTATGTGATACAACAGCTTGGAGTGCAGCATACTTGCGACGTGGAAGGAAAAATACTCTTTTCTTTCTATCTTATTTCAATAATTAAAGTGTTACATGCAATTTTTGTTCTGCCCCCATATCTCGAGACGCCTTGAATAAAATCCAACTGCTTTCAAACATGATCAAATCGATAAAAGGAGTTTGTCCACCTGCAAATAAATCTCTATTCAAACACACACACACATATGAATGAGGTGCTCTGGTCAGATAAGAACAAAATTGAACCTGTTGACCTTACAGGAACATTACATTGAACTAACCATCCCCACTGTGAACATGGTTTAGGCATCATTATGCTGTACATCATAAGCATGGACCCCCGTCAGAGTTAACGGGAAGACCTAAATGGATGAATGGACCTAAATAAAAGAAAAGCAGGTGATCTTTTAGAGGTTGTAGGAGATTTGAGACTAGGGTGGGGGTTCCCCTACCAGTAGGACAGTGACTCTAAACATATAACCAGAGCTATGATGGGATATGAATAAAAGCATATCCATTTGTTAGGATGGCCCGGTCAAAGCCCAGCGTTAAATCCAATTGAGATTCTGTGGGAAGATTTGAAAATGTTCGCAGATGCTTTCCCTCCAGTTTGACTGAGCATGAGCTATTTTGCAAAGAATAATTGGAAAAGCCAGTGAAGACGTAGCTGGAAAGACTCCTGGCTGTAATTGCAGCGAGAGGTGGTTTTAGAAAGTATTGACTGAGAAGGGCCCTGTCAATGAAAGTTTCTCTGATTTTTATTTGAAAACCATATACAGTATCCTTGTCCCGTCAGTTCACAATTATGTGCGGTTTTGTGTTTGTCTATTAAATAAAATAAAATAATGGTAATTGTGTCTGGAACATAGAAAAATGTGAAACATTTTAAGGGTTATAAATGTTTTTTGGTTGTCTCTTGCATGTATGATGTATTGACTAACTCAAGCCATTCATAAGTTTTAAAAAAGGATTTATTTTTTTGCGACTAAAAGAACTGCAGGTTAGCCTGCATTCTGAGAACATCATCTGTTCTTTAATACAGGATGGGCTTGATTATTCAGAGTTTTATATCAGGGTAGAAGATTTTTAAAGTTCATTCTGGATTTGGAGAGCTGCTGAAGAGAAGCTAAAATTATATGCCCATTTAATTTTTAATCAGAACTCTCACTGCTGCAATTTGGATCAGCCGAAGATGTTTTAATGAATTTGAATCTTCTTGGGCCCAGAACTAACACATTTATGGACATGTTTTTTCTGCATCACTCTGAGACAGAATGTAATGTTACATGTTCTTTGTAAACGGTGACTCGTTGTTTCAAAAATGCCTGTAAAAACTTGTGTTTTGTTGGAATTTAGAAGCGGGTCTTTGAAAGTCCTCCAGGCTTTTGTTGGTTTTTTTTTCAAGGCATACTTGTAGCTAAATCCTGCAAAAACATGTCCTGCAATACTGAATAATATTGACAAAAAATATTCAGCTTGACTAAAGAACATCCACTTCCTCCCGAAAGAGACTCCTTACCACTATGCCTAAGGCACAGGGCACAATAATGGCTTTAAACATAGCATTTTGCAGTAACGCTTGGCTATTTAGGTCAAAAGATGCTAAACCACTTTCATTAGACCTTAGGAAGTTGTCTTGTAAAAAGTACGACAGTGTTGTAATACACGTTAGTGTTTTTAAAATTTACCAAAAAACCTTTTGTTCTTGAAACAAAAAGTGACTATTCCAAGCGCTTGAATCAGCACCTGTGCACTCACCTGCAGTACGTGTGTTAAAAAGATCCCCTCTTTTCTTTTTTTTTTTCTTTTTTACTGGACATGCGGTGCCTTCTCTCCCCCCCCCCCTTTTTCCTTTTTCTCCTTCCTTCAGTTGCATGAATACCCGATTAACTAAAAAAAGGCACCATTTGTTTGGCGCGGGTTGGTCCCAGAGCGTGTTGTTTTGGCCCAGCGTATAACACGGCAGTGTTTGTTGCCGTTAACTAGCACACGTGTTGAAAATAAACACCTCGCTTGACAATGCTCCATTAATAACATGCCTTCGCTTTGTTACCAGCTTGTTTCTGCTGCTGCTGCAATTTGTTACTTCACTGTCTTACTTTCCCCATCTTTTGTAGTGCTTGCACAAGTGTGCATGCATCACCGCTATGAAGATGTAAAATATCAAAAACACTGTACATGCTTCCCATTTTGTTTTGTTCTGCCGTACCTGATACCACTCCCCAACCAATACTCAGACCTTTCCTTGGATTTTGTACATATTTTGCATCCAGTATAAACATTTACAGTACTCTTTGCAAAATTAGTTAATTGCACTTGTGGGTTTGCGTTCCTGTTAACCCTTAAGAGACCATGCCCTGCATTCAGCACTCAAGAAAAACTGAATATATCACAGTAAACAAAGACTCTTCAACAGACCAATGCTCTAAACAATAGAAATGTACCAAAAAAGGGGTATGACAGTATTTTTTCTTATGAATATGCAAATATACCACAAATGAGTAAAAGCTTTGTATGAAGAACTCTTGCATTCATTTTCAGCTATAAATATCTTTCTCTGATGTTTAGATTTTACCCTATGTCGGGTTATTTTTTTCTTTGCAGAAAATTTCGGCTAGATTAGACGAACTACCCAGACAAAGGCTGGAAATCAATCAAGCTCATGTAACATTCAGTTCACCCTCCATAAAACAGAATGTCACAGTCTGTTTTTCAGTTTGTTTTGCAACTTGACAAAATCAACACTTACAACAAGCTAATTTTGCCATTCCCTCCACGTGAATCTAACCCATCCTAGTAGGTGTTAATTTACAGAACGGAGAGTTTTGTTGCTAAAGCACTCACAGTTCTTGATATTTTAAATTCACTTTTGTTCTTCAGAGGGGTTGACTTGTTTTCTGTTTAGCTCTCTGTTTAGAAAATTATTCATATCAATAATAATCAGTAAAAAAATTCTGTATTGGCATTACAGCAATTCAACCCCCCTTTCTAATTGCCATCAATCTTTGTATGTTTCCATAGTCTTTTATATTTTGGTGATGACCTCTAGTTCTTTGTTATAGGACATTTTTTAGTTATTTTTACCATCACCCTAATCTTTTGCACCCTCCACAAAGCCAAATCAAGTTTTTGGCCGGACATGGTTATACAAACCTTGTTTAAAAAAAATTAAAGATTACTTTAAACAAAAATGTGCGAGGGGCATGAAGGATTTAAAGGAAAATAGCATAAATTCCAGGATTTTTGCAGAAGTTAGCCCCCGCTGGTGACAAGTTGAAATTAAAACAATTACAAGTTGAAATTGCGTGGGAGAAGAGGAAAAGCATCTGCCGATTTGACTGCAAAGGTCTTTTGTTTGGAGGAGTAATGTCTGGAAGAAAGTTACAAAGATTGTAGTTAGGCCGTGTTCTCTAACTAATAAATCAATTTTGGTTAAGACTCAACAAAGTAGCCAGAACAAAAGCGTGCATGGCGCCACACCAACGGCAAGAGGATTTGGACCGAATTACTCATGAACTGACTAATTCCAGCCTATAGCGGCAACTGCTTAAATAGAGGATAACTCATTTTTCATGTCGGGCAAATGTATGGACATGTATGGGAAAGAAAATAAATATTATGTAACTTCAAAATTGCACTATGCACCTTTGATCTTAACTATTGGTGCTTTAGTAAATTAATGGAGGCAGTTCCAAAAGAGGACAACATAAACAACTTCAATGTTTCAATAGCCTATAGTTTAAAATATGTCCACTTTGTCAATGCAAACAGCAACAGGAACTACAGATTTCCACCAACCAGTGAAAAAGGGCAAAACAACTTATTGCAGAAGGCGGAGCTTAGACTAAGTTCTGAATGGGCTGTGTAATTAACAGATCACTCAAGCCCATTCAGTATGAGCTTTGTTGTCGAATTGATTACTGCAACGGTGTTTTCACATGTCTGCCTAAAAAGTGGATCAAACAGCTGCAGCTGATCCAGAACGCTGCTGCCTGCGTCCTCACTAAGACCAAGAAAGTAGAGCACATAACCCCAGTTCTAAAGTCCTTCCACTGGCTCCCTGTATCTCAGAATAGACTTTAAAATACTTCTGTTAGTCTATAAATCCCTGAATGGTTTAGCACCTAAATACATCACAGACATGTTATCAGTGTATCAACCATCCAGACCATTAAGGTCTTCTGGCTCCAGCCTACTCTGCAGAACCAGAACCAGAAACGGAGAAGAAGCATTTAGTTCCTATGCTCCACTGATCTGGAGCAAACTTCCAGAAAACTGTAAAGGTGCGGAAAGCCTGAGTTCCTTTAAATCAAGATTAAAAGCACATTTGTTTAGGACTGCCTTCGACTGTTCTAGTTAAACAGTTCTACTGAAACATCGTTAGTTAAAATTTTTTAGTCCAACTGTTTTTAATGTTCTATTTTGTTTCTACATTTTATTCCTACTTGCTTTAATTCAGTTTTATTTTCCTGTATTTTAATCACGTAAAGCACTTTGCGTTGTCTCTGTACTGAATTGTGCTATACAAATAAATTTGCCTTGCCTTGCCTTGTTTTCAGAGTGAGAAATTTCACATGTGGCATGTGTGTGTGAAGTCAACCCAAAGGCTACCGAACAACCAGATAAGGGAGCCACAAAAGGATAAGGTTCAGCAGAAATAAACAGGGAAAGTTAGTTTGGATGAAACAATTTGGGTATTGTTTATTACTGAGGTACTTTTACTCTGTTCTAAACCTGAGCCTGATGTTAATGTGTTTTAGGATGTTTTTTTAAGGTTATGACAAACTTTAATGAAGGTTTTAAACACTGACGAGACAATAAATTTTGTATTTTTCGATTCAGTCATTACATAGAAATATGACAAAAAGGTCTCCGGATGCCCGTTAGCTCTAAAAGCTTCCTGACAGCTAATTTTGTTAAAACACACTGTAGTTACTGTTGTTTAAACATAACAGTTTTTTCCTTAGTTCTGCAATGGTCCAATAATGCCACTAGGGTTCGTCTAAAATTACAAACATTAATAAGGAACATTAGTGTTAATTAAGGGTGTTTTGTGGAACTTAAAAACGACACTATTGAGCTAACTGTTCTGTTGTAGGTTATTAGTGAACCGGATATGCTTTTAATACCTTCCACCTTCTCTGTCTCTAGTTTGGGTGGAGGTAAAAATCTTGTTTTGGTCTACAGATAGTGCCTAGTGGTGTAATCCCACTTACTGCTCCTTTAAATATTAGTACTTTGTAGTTTAGTCAAGGTTTACTAGCCTAGTTTAAGAGCTGCTGACTGAAGTATGTTTAGCTTGAAGTTGAATTATTTCTGTTAGTAAATTCTTATATTTTTATACATCAAAAAGTTCTCAGTTACAGAACTTTAATTCGTGTCTGTATCCATTCAAAACCAAATTTACTTAGTCTTTTTTTAACACAGTTTAGACACTTCAATTTTCATATTTTGATAAACAGCAGAGGGGTATGAGGACATGGCCTGTCACATTTCATAAGGATCTGTGTGCAGGGAGAAGAGGGCATCTGCACAGGCTACTCCTCAAATATTAATAATAATAATGAGCAGAAGGCTGACCAGGGCACAGGGCCCACGAGCTCCCCTTATTAGAATAACTCCTGCAACTCTCTGTCACACACTGTTGTTGAATACCGACTGGAATCCATGCACATGACAGTATGATGTGCAATGTGCACATATATGCACACAAAAATGCATCCAAGCCAACAAAGACGTATTATTCAAAAGATAGATAGTGAGCGTATGCAGACACACACAAATGGGACAGACATGCAAATTGGCACCCGTCGGGACAGAGAAAAGGATTCCCCTCTGGCCAGAGAGCCCATACTCTCTCCATCACCCCCCCCTACTCCACCCGCCTGACCCATGTCACACACAATCAGCCTCCCAGTCCAACACACAACTCTCCCCCGTCTGTTGGCAACTCATATCACCCCCTAAGACACAGTGTGTGTCACTCCCACACATCCACACACTCACACTGAGACATGGCGGGTGCCCTGCCTAACCCCTGGACCCCGTTGGCCATTAGTATGGAGGTCTGTCTGTGTTTGTTTGGCTTCTAATGGACCATTTAAATGCAGAATATTCACAGCAGACAAGGCCATCCTCGGGGACTGCGCACACTGAGGCCTGAATATGCTGCGGCTCCATTATCCTGAAGGAAGTTATCCTTATTATCATCACACAGCGCTACACTGACTGGCAATGAGTTAGTGTGCCTTGGCCCTCAGCTGTCACTGCTTTTCCTGCACTACGAAGAATGGAGAATAGCAGGTTTGACTGATTAAGCCTACGTCACCTGAATTGCTTTTTGCTTCCTTGTGGTTTTGTGTAAAATACATAGTTTAGAAATTGCGCTTTTACTTTAACAGGTCTAAAGTAATTTTATCCTCAATATACTTTAAAAAAAATATATAAAAGAAACTTGAACATTAGATAGCAGTTCAATTTTGATGCAACCTGGTACCCATGCATCTATTTCTGTCAAATGTATCTCCTGGCACATGTGTACTGAATAGAAAAACACAATATTGGAAGCAATTGGTATGGAAGGACACCAACCCATAAGTATGCACTACATGGCAAGGTATGACCAACCTAAACAAACCCAAAATGCAACCCCTGTTGAGTTCCACTAAATGCTGGCAATGTTGACATAGTGTTGACTACCAGATGCACTGGTAGCTGCCTGTAGTACTCGTGATTCATCAATCATCCCTTCCCCTGTGCTTGTTGTAGATGTACCAGCACATTGAAAGTCAAATTATTTACCTGGCCATTGGTGGCCTGCATGTGGATCAAACTACGTCAAAATGGGACAGTTACTTCAGGAAGATTAACTGAATATGTATATAGGTATATATGCATATGTATGTATATTTTGTGAAGTTACAGATATGGTCAGACAAAGATTTTGATGAGCAATCCTATATTTCAATATATCAATATTGTAAATCTTGTTAGTATCTAAAATATTATACCCTGATATAATACAGCACAATACAATATAATATAACATGGAGTCTGTTGAAATACACTAATATATTTAATCAGAGTAAAATATCAAGTTGGTTGAACTTTTGAAATGTTGATCTGGTCAGTTAAGTTGTAAAGGGCGTTGATGATTAGTATCTGCTAATGAAATTCTCAAAGAGTTGGGCCCCAAACCCATGGAGAAAAGATTAGGTGTATCTGCAAAGGTATTTTGTCATTTGGGTTGTGTGTCCACATGGATGCGCGTTTTGGGATAATTTTTGAAATCCCAGAGTGGATACATTTCAAAACGGTGGTTTCATTTTTCCATGTGTACATGAAAGCCGCATCTTTTCTTAAATAATGACGTTGCAGCGTCGCTTCTTTCTGTAACCCACATGCCCATCACTCTCACAAATCTATTGAATATAAATGAACAAGCTAGGATTAATCATCAGATATAAGACATAAACAAATAAATCAGTATTGCACCATTTTGCTTTTGTATCTCAGCCACCACAGCTTCAATCAGTCTTCTGTAGATGTCAGCAAAAGAAAGGTAGATTCTTGAACCAAGCATCAACAGGTGACACCAATGTACTGGGTCTCCTTGTTATTGATATATCTTTTATATAAATCTTGAGCTATTGCTTCCTTTATGTCCTTCATTATATCCAAATCATCAGGACTTTGTTGTTGCATTTACTTGAGTAACTTTCTGGAAAAAAAGTACTTTTAGAAGTAATTTTCTGCAGTGTATTTTTTACTTTTACTTATTATTATGAAAAAATACTGCTACTCTTACTTGAGTAAAATGTTTTCCTATGCTACTCACCGTAAGAAACTTCACTGAATAAACAACCAAGAGTGACACACACCTACACTTTTTGTCAAGGTGAAACATATTTTTTTACACAAGTTTTGTTGTTTGATATTTCTGTATTTTCTGTCTGCTGAGCTTAGTGAGCCATTTGTAGGTCAAGTGAACTAACAGTAAACAGTAGATATTGTCATTGGAAGTACTTTGTACTGCTCTAAGATACTGTATTTACATTAACTGCTGTAAATATTGCTTTGAACTTTAATGTTGAAAAAAAGATTTAGAAAAGTGTTTCTTTTGCCTGAATTTGTTACTTTGGAATTATGTTATTCTTTGTATATTTTTTATTTTAGTCTTTAAAATACCAGAATTTCCACATAACTTCATATTTTTGTCTGTCCAGTTACATTTAAATATATTTCAGATGTTATAATTGGGTACTTAGTACTTGAGTAGCCTTCTTACAGACTATGCTTTACTCTTACTTGAGTAATTTCTTAGCTGACTACTTTTTACTTGTGCTTGAGTAAAAATATGTTGAAGTAGTGCTACTGTTACTTGAGTGCAATTTATGCCCACCCGACCCTCCTCTGCATATTCTTAGTGATGTTAGAAATGAACAATGCTCTTTTGAACAAATATACATGAACCGCTCTTTCTGACAATGGTGAATGACATTCGTCTTTTGATTGAAAGGGTCACTTTTAAAACAAGCACTGTCTGACCGGAGAGGTTCAATTCAATTATTGGACTTTGGGAATGTGTTTTATGAGAACCTCGTCTTGCACGAGGCCTTTACAGTGGTTACAAGTACATTGACGTTGCTGTTCAGCTATTTTGCGAAACAACAGAATTGTTTTCTCTGTTCGTTCTCATGGTTTATCTTCTAAAAAACGGAGAAGACTTTGGCATAAAGTGCTACGCTTTGCTGCTGGCTGTGGATTTGCATAATGTTTTACAGCTTAATGTTTGTGCCTTGTAGTTACATGTGGTAGGTAGGTGTTCCATATCATTATGTATCTGTGGAAGTGTGCTCGCGTGTGTAAATAAGGTGCTGAAGCATGAAAATATGCATGTGAAGGTAAGTTTTAATTGCTGTGTGTGTGTGTTTGTGGAGGAAGGAGAAAGGAGGGTGTGGCTACATAAATGCCCAGTGTTCTCAGGAGAGCAGAGGCAGCAGTGGTGGAGTAGGAGGGCTGGCAGGAGGCTGCCGACCCAGCGGGAGACTCCAGATATAAGGCTACTGAACTGACAGTCCTGGCCCCCTCTGGGCATGTGCATTGCCAACCACAACCTCTTCCTCTTTGCAGCAGCTTGCTTTTGTGGTCTGGTTAGAGTGTGTGGATAAAAAAGAAGGAGAGGCTGAGAGATTACCATTTAACTCATAGGAAAGTTACAACATACAACTAAGGAGGGACATTTCAACCTTTGGGTCAGTACAGGTCAGAAAAAGGAAAGAGAAAAATTAAAACACGCAAAAGGAAAATAAGGTCATTTCCTGGTATTCAAGGCAGCAATTGACTAAAAGGCGTCAAACCAACATGCCGTGCTATGTTTCACAAATACTTAGCACAGAGCTTATTTATACCACATTGTACAAACAATAACAGAAAAAAAATGCCATTTCATGACACAATTTTATGATGTGGTAGTATTGTGGTTAGTTTGTGAGGTTTTAAAAACGTGAACAGTTTTTGAAACCTCACAAACTGGTCAGTTAAACGTTTATAGTTTTCATTAGTATAGCAACATTTGTCCTTTTTGAAATATGTCAGACTTAATAAAAACAATGGTCTCCCTTCATGATGTAACGGAACAATAATAAATAAATTTTAGTTAATGGGACTAACGTCTGGTGTTAAAGCCGCAAAACAATAGGATGAAAAAACGTAACCTGTATTACTGAACAAATAATATCTGGTTTCAACAATTAATTATTTTCATTAATTTCTTTTTACCAATTTTATCCTTCCAGGGTTGTGGAAGAGTAAGAACCTTTTTCCATCACTGTGAATAGTCGAGAATCAGGACAGATCAACAGTCCATCACAGGACAAACCAGCATTGCAGGACACATTCCCACCAAAGGACAATTTTTCAGAGGTTAATTAACCAAGCATGCACCTTTGTGGAGGGCGATGAACCACTCAGAGAAAACCCATGTGTGCATAAGGACTACATGTAGACGCCACACAAAAACCACCTGGCAAGGATTCTGTTGCAATGTGGCCAACACTGAAGCCTAAAGGATTGCCTTTTTTGACGTCTTTTTCTTTTCATATTTGATGTATAAAACAATACAATATTGCTGCCTCTATTGATTTTTTAGTTTTTTTATCAGTTCTTGGGTCAAAGTAAATTGTTAATAAACAGCTAGTACTAGCTTGCACTAACCCGTTAGTAGGTAAAAGTGGAGTGACCAGACAACCCTAATTCCTCAGGACAGTTCCCTTTTTGGACAACCTGTCCCACATAACGCTGTTCCCGGAAATGTCCCCGATTTCAGCGTTTTATGAATGAGCACAAATGTTGCGCACATCAACAGCTATAAGGGTATCTGGTCGTGCTACTTTCAGCATCACAGAGTACCTGAGCGCGCTCTCCAACCCCCATACCCCGTCAGCTAAAGCTAAAGTCTGAGTGACAAAGTCTCTGCACAAGTGGAATATAAGCACTTTAAAAAATAAAAATGTTTGCTAAAACAAAGCAACCTACTGAATTTTCAAGCTCAAAGACCCAAGTGATTGCTCCCAGACAAACAGATGTATAGAGCCTATAGAATCATATGCCCCCACCACACATGTACATACACACTTTAAAAACACTAACAGTATTGTGTGTTTTGTGTAGAGTTCAGTGTTGAGCCTGCAGCAGTTCTTCCAGTGAATGTTATCTACCCTTATCTGTATTTGTGACTGGCCTGGTAACTCTGGGCCTGCTCCATTTGCCTTATCACTAGGACAGGCAGCTATTCTCCAACCCCCACTCTCATCCTGACACACATAATGCTAATATACGCCATGTAACAGTCACCAGCAAAGAAATTACACTCTTCAAATACTAAACGTAAAAAAAAAATGACCCAAGCTCTACAGTGTTTTGAAGATGTCTTTCCTTAATATTTTCTGAACAGGGCACTTCAGACTTGGACTTGGTAAAATGGAAGACAGAACCTTTTGGCACGAAGCAGTTTACATTTTGGGTTACAAAGGCAGACAGAGCCTTTTACATTTGGATAAGGTTTAAAGCACTAACCAGATACTTACATTTCAACTGACAAACTGCATCACTATTGACTTTAACACTAAAACTGGTACAAATCCATCTTTATTGCTGTTGAATGCATCTAATAAATTTCCTTCCCTGTTAACTTGTAGGCACTCTGTTCTGCTACTACTGCCTTAAAGACGTATGGTGGCAATTTTTCCAGAAATGTAAGTAAGTCCCTTTTTTAAAAACTGCACATGTACAAGACCGTCTTACCTGCTCTTCTGCTCCTCGGGGGGGATCGTGTTAAAAAATCTCCCAAATCCACTCTGGTCTTATTTCCTTCTGCTGATGCATTCCTCTTCTTCTCATAAACTTGTACGTGGTTTGCTTCTTGCGCCATTTTCAAAGCATACGGTGTGAGCACCAGAGCTACAATGAACGGCTAACACGGAAGCTAACCGCTAAGCTAACTGGATACATGAACACTAAAAGTGTGCATGCGCAGCCAGCAAGCAGAAGCGAACAAGGAACGTGCACGCACATCGGTGTTACGTGAGCGTGTCAGAATGATCCTGAGGGACAGAGGGGTCTGTGGGCAGGACCAATCATCCGATTGGTCAGTGTTTTTACAGTCCTGAAGCTCTCACAGAATCAATATGCAACCAGGAAGACGTTGTCTGGTCTTGCTCAGTGTGAAGCAGCCAATAAGGTGCCAGAGTCTCTCTAATTCCCCACACTGATTTTGATGAGTGAAGGTGACAGTTTAAATGATTTCATGATGGGTCTGCTGTGCGACACCATGAAATAAATAAATACAAAGTGAAATAATGAAATGTATATTGAAACAAATTTATTTAACAAAAATGGCATTTAATTATTTAATGTCATAATTTAAAACGTATATTTAATTAATTAATGGGACATTTAAATATTGTATTTTACATTTCATAAATGTATGGTACATTTAATTGTTTAATGATGTATTAAATAAACTGTACATTTAATTACTCAGTGAAACATTTAATGGTACATTTCTTTGTTTCATTTTACATTTCATTATTTTATTTTACATTTCATTATTTCATGGCACATTTATTTATTTCATGGTACATGTAATGATACATTTAAAGATATAATTTGACATTTAATGGTGCATGTATTTATTTCATTCTATATTTCATTGTTTCATTTTACATTTCAATATTTCATAGTATATTAATTTTTTATGTTAATTTTTTTCTAATTCAATTTATTTATTTGATATATCCCCTTTAACCTTCCATACAACACATTAAAAAAATACATTTAAAAAGAAAAACTCAGGGATTAGTGGGGAGCTGCTGGATCAGACTGCCTGCTCACACAGGGCTGGAAGTAAGAGTGATTAATAAGTAATTTTACTCTCAAAGTTAAAATCTGCACCGGTAGAGAAATCATGTCACATTTGCTGATAGGAAGTGAGATATATCTCTGAAATCCACATCTGAAAGTTTTATATATGTTTTTGAGAGATGTGTTTGGTGTTAAGGAAGATTGTATTTATTAATTTCCATGTTTATTTGTTTAATTTGAAATTTGGACACAATAATACATTTTAGCTGGTGATATTCAAATAATTTATTTTAATATTGCCATGTGAATCTTCTAAAACATTTAAAGGTATGACATTTTTTCCATCAAATATGTCCCCTAAATGATTTATTCCTTTTCTGTTCCATGCTGCAAAGTAAAGAACCCTTTCATTTTGGAGGATGTCTGAGTTGTTCTGAGTGTTTTTCTTCTGTATGGGAGACTTAAAGAACTATTCATCTTGAGATATTCCAACCAGGCTCTCAGAGATGTACTGATATCGATGCTTTTAAAACAGGTATGATGTTCAATTAAAGGGCTGATAAATGGGATATATGAGCAACAGATTCCCTTGCATAGTGTTTGTTCAATTTCTAGTCATAGAAATTTTGATATGATATAATATAGGCTGTGTGCGTGAATGGTTGTTTGTCCTGTCTGTCTATGTGTTGCCCTGCGACAGACTGGCGATCTGTCCAGGGTGTACTCCGCCTCTCACCCAGTGAACGCTGGAGATAGGCACCAGCACCCCCGCGACCCCATGAGGGATTAAGCGGTTTGGAAAATGGATGGATGGATAATATAAGCTTTAGAAGCAAGTCTGAGGTGGTTCAACTAGGACTGTACAGAAGATACATATTTGTCAATGCCTCAGGTATAAACCTAACTTTTTTTCCCTGTTGTATACATTTTTATTCAATCAGTATTAACAGTACAGCGGATAACAATTTCAAACATGACAACATTTCACATGGAGTTTAAGAAAAGGCCGGCAAAATAAAAACATCAAAGATAGAAAGAAATCAAAGATTTTAAAAATAAATAATCAAAAATATACAAGAGTCTATTCGTATACTATGAATTTTGTAAAAATGTCTGCAGTACTATGGAACCAATCTAGTAGCTGCTTTCCCGGGGTTCCAAGTGCAGTGAGTCAACTTGGAGACGTCACTGCAGAAGGTTGTCTGTCTCTGATTGGCTAAGGGGAGGAGTCACTGTTTGCGTAACAACTGCGACCCCGGAACTAGAATCAGGCCCACCATATTTAAAAGAACACACACTATGGCCGCAGCAGATACCGATTATAACGTTAGATACTGAATGGAGATGGGCTACCAGGGAGCAGACCTACAACGCTGCCGGCTTGAGAATAAAGGGTGATTACCAACAGGACGACAACGGTCGGAGTGACACCGTTGTGTTGGATTCCTGAATGATGGTGTTTATTTTACTCTGAAAATTTAACTATTGTGTTACCGGTTATTGTCACCGGTGAGCTAATATGTGTTATTAGAGCTGAAGCCAGGTTCTGCAGTAAGACAGGTGCTAGTTAGCCCCTCATGCAAGCTCTGTGCTCTTTTTGTAGTTCCCCTCGTTGTCCCTAAAATATGCTCAAATTTACTGTCGTACACGCTCTGAATATATTTTTTTGTTTTATTCTTTTTATTCCAGAACCTTTTTTGACTGCCCTGCCTGCCGACCCCAAGAGTGCTTGGAAATCAATGAAACTTTTAACCTTCAGTATTGTGAAGTCTAAATATTTTTAAACATCACATTCTAATAAAATGACAATGAAATAGATTTTTTTAAAACTCCTCGTATATTGTTCTATTTTTTAAAAGCGACATATCGCGTTTTCCTAATATGGTTAATCTCTTAATATGGTTCTTGGTAGAATTAAAATCTCATTAGATTGATAGTTTTGGCTGTAACTTTAGTCAGTGTTCATTTGATCACACTTGATATCGGTTTTATATGTTCCATTCATGGGGGTCTATCTACCAAAAAAAGAAAAGAAAAAAAAAGACGAACAAGTAGACAGCTGTGATGGACTCAGGAAGGTGGCTTTTTGGTTTCAGCAGACAGACATGCGACAATCTAATAACATAACGCTAATATTTTCGTGACACATCTAAAAAATGACTACAGAGCCGTTTACTTTCCCAGAACGTGTTATATTGAGTTTCAACCGACAGAAATCCCCTACAATAGCATTAACAAGTGTTACATTTTCAGTTTAAACCCACTAACTGAACAATAATCTAACGACACCATTCCTATATTTTGTTAAAAAAAAAAAAACATCTTCATTTCAGCGCATAGTTGGTTGGAAATTAGGCGGAGTTGTCTGGATTCGTTCTTCCAGCTCAATGCGCTCCTGACGCAGAAGATATACATTTTGGCGGGGATAACTCGTTTGGTACCAGTCCCGACAGCCCAGCGCAACCCCACAACATGCTTTCAAAGGTAAAGAACGATAAACCAGTTTATAGCCTCAGTGGAGTTGTGAGAATTTAACTGTGGCCTTAGCAGTGGTGGGTAAATCCGGCTTCAGAAAGTTAAAATTCTGCCTAGTTTTCCTTCATCCTCTTCACTTCAACAAGTGGTTTTAACATTCGTCCCTGTCGCTGCTGAGAAGCTGGAAATGCAAATGGTTGGAACTAATCCCTGTACAGTTTGTTTCTTTACTTTCTGCAGCTTGATTACCTGCCTTGGCTTAGAGAAAAGCAAAGTCAATACACTGATAATATTTCACTACATGGACCCTAATACAGTACGTGACATGAACTGATAGCAGGTGGTTCTGTTGTTCCAAAAAAATGGCTGTCCATTTCCTGTGTTTTCTACCCGAGGGAATGGTGAGCTGATGTTTAGAATAGAAATATATATATTTTTTTTTTGAATTCCTTTATTGTCCCACGGTTGGAGCGGTAGTTGGTAATCCTATTCAGAAACACTTTGTCATACTGGGTGGAATGGTCCTTCCTTCCTGAAAGTAGTAAATACATTATGTAATCAGAAAAAAGGGGTAAGAAAATTAGATCTCTGTGCAGTTATTCAAAAAGGGACTTGGGGGAAACTTCCCAAAAAATTGCTGACTCTACCTTTAAGGTGAGTCAGTGCCTAAGCAAGAGGGCACATGAAAGCATTGAGGTGCACACAGGACTAAACTGTTCTGCATAACAGAAAGGCAGCTCACTGTGTGGCTGAACAACTGTGCATATAGTGCGTAGCTTTTGATCATCTCATCATAAACACAGCATTTGTATTGTCACAGTTCACCAGCTTTGGATATTTGTATTCAGCTTTAGTACATGATTTAAATCACCTCCCATTTTCTCCTTCTGTCCAGGCAAGAGGAAGAGCGCCTCCAGTAAGAACCTTCCATTGATACGCACTGAGATGCAGAAGGAAGATGCACTGCACCAGGCCTGGTGTGAAGAACACATGGAGCGTGTGTTACATTCGGCCTTGCAAAGGGATGAGATGGCCCAGAATGCTGCGTACAATCAAGCAAAACTTGTCCATGGAGTTGGAGGGAGACTGTTAGCAGCTCACAAATGTTTATAGCTGTGCTTTAATTGTTGCAATGATCACCTCAACAACTGCTTTACATGTGCACACAGTCAATGCAGTTTCTGCTGTCGTTCGTGTGTGTGAAATTACATTAGTTTCATCAAATGTTTTATCATTACTGGTGTGTATTTTTCCAAAATCTGTCTAAAGGGTTAATGCTTCTGTCAAGGAGCCCAATGTGCGCACTACACAAAGGAGTAAGACGAATGTACAATGACCTTTTTATATACTCTCAAGGGATTTAGTATTTTATATACTGTCATAGTTTTATATACTATGTTTTAATCAATTAGTTGAAAACAATTAGGCTATGTTCACACTGCAGGTCTTGATGCTCAACATATCCTTGGCTCAGTGTGAACAGTCATCTGCCTTGACTGACTGGGGGTTAGAGAAGACACAGCAGAGACACACAGAGCACAGAAGCACACATTGATCCAGGAATCCTTTCTATGTTATATAGTAATAATGGGTGGTCTGTCTCCCACGGTTAACAGAACGTCAGACCAGGTATACCTACTATGAAGAGAAAAATGACAGAGAACTAAAAGTTGAAAATGCTTTAGTTAGTTCTAAAGTTGGTCACCTTTAAAGTTCTTTAAACTATATATTGACTAAATCTAAGTTTTAGTTGCCAAAATATGGTTTTGTTAAAACAATTACCCTCAAACATCTACAGGCTAAGTAAGCAGATAATTAAGTGCCAAATGAGAATACTGAACATGAAATGTCTCCATTTGGACTCATCCAAAAGATTTACTTTAAATATGTGAAAAGCCATTATAAGCACAAGTTCTGCACGGAAGTTAAAGAAGAGGATTAGGTTTATTACTTGCATGAACTAACTAGCAATGGATGTAACATAGGTAACTTTAGTATTCTTGTTAACTACCTTAACATGATATGTTGGCATGCCTTGAGTCTTAATTCTAACATCTGCATACAGCATTGCTCAACTTAAGTTTTTTTTTTTTTTTTGTTTGTTTTTTTACTTTTGCTAGCTCTGGCTGGTTTGCTGAACATGATTCTGACGTGCACCGAGCAATAACCAGTCTACAATGGCCAGAATTCATTGCAGGATTCTGTGGGGAAGCAATCTGGCCTTGGAGCTTTGCCATTAGGCATACTTTTAACTGCATCAATGGGTTTACATGCTGCTAAAGGTAACTCCAGAACCTTTTTCTGTTACTTATTTGATTTAGAAGTTTAAGTTCATTTAAAAATTCACCTATGTCACAATCGAAAATATTATTTGAATATAGAGTTTTTATAAAAACTTTTATTAATTTATTCAAGATCAGACTAGCTGGTACACCATCACAAAGTTATTGTTGAAATTGTTACCCTTGTATTTTTTCCCCAATTTATGTGCCAGAGGTTTGCTAGATTTCCTAATAGGATTAAATTCTCCAAATGCAATTTCTCTGTTGTGAATTGTATTCTTTCCTGTAGTGATATATTTGGTTATAGCTTTAATTTTCTTACTTCATTTAACAAATCGTATGTTCTGTTCTAGTCCCAATTTTGCTTTTGCTTTTTTCTCTTATGTAATGAATAAGAAAATATTTTGCTGTGCATAATAACTCTTCCTCCTTCCCAGCGGGTAACAGCAGTGATCATTTATGTAACACAAACAAAACAAAACAAATCAGTTCACTCGCTCTCAAGAACTTAGTAAAATCTTCAGCTTTAAGTGACGATTTGTTGAACATCCAAACACTTAAACTCACAATCACAATATTTTACATGTTAAATTTAAAGTTAATAAACACTAATACTGAGTAAATACTAATAAACTTCACCTCATCAAGTCTGTGTTTGCTGTTTCATGCTACCTAAAGTTGTATCATGTCATGCGATGAGCTTCTTCCTCCCAACAAAAAGAGCTTGCCTGCAGACAAGGATCTCCTTTGGAACTGATGGTTCACGCAAGTTCATACCACGCAAATCCCTACCGCAGATGTTTACTTCTTCCTTCTGTTGAAAATGTACACATTTTGCTACAATGGGTCTTGGCAGGCAATCGCTGGGCTACTTCACTCCTAGACAATGTATATAGTGAAATGTGGAGGTCTGTATGGGATTGCTTGAGATTTTCAGCAACTATTAAAGGAAAGACCCAGAGGCCACTGTGGCTCTGGGTCTTCTTATATGCTCCCAGGAATACCGGAGAAAACAAGGTTGTCCCACCTGCTCCTTGCTTGGATATCCTGTATGGCCTCCATAATTTTCCAGTTGTCACTGGAGAGCTCCGTCATCCCTTCAGTGAGTTTTTTTTTTTTTACACCTTCCGTTAGATTTTTTTTTACGGTGGCAAGTGTTGGCACCTGTTCCTGGCTGTACTCTAACGATTCCCTCAGCGCTTGGAATTTCTTGCGCAGAACTTGAACCAGAGCCAGTCTGGCTTTGAGGCTTGAAAGCTTCTGATTGAAAGAGTCTTAGCCAGTGGTCTCAAACTCCAGTCCTTGAGGGTTGGTGTCCTGCAACTTTTAAATCTGTCTCTGCTTAATCACGCCTGACTCCAATATGAACTCATCAGCAGAGCTCTGGAGAGCTTGACTCCATGCTAATGAGGTAGTTTAGCCATTTGATTCAGTTGTGCGAGGCAAGGGACATATCTAAAAGTTGCAGGACACTATGTAGGTCTTGTCTGATGATGTGATGGCGGTGACGGAGCATTCAGACTCTGTAAACGTTAACGTTGGAATGTTGGTCAGTTCTTTTTCCAATGGTCCTACTGGTCAGGTTAACGATAACTCAAACCACTCAAGAGGACTAATAAAGAAAATAAAAGGTACACATAAAGGGAGCCTCAAAATCTCCCAAACATGAGCTACGAGCTAATACAAAGTCAAGCTACAACCAAAGCAAAGCAGCTTAACAAACAAAGCAAGCACCGCTGTTTCAACCAATCCAATGCAAACGCAAGCACCAAAGGTGGAGAAAAGACAACTGCACAAGCAGCTTCCTACTAGCTGTCTACCCCACTGAAGGAATGAGTCCAAAAGTCTTTTATAGTGGTGCAGGTGAGCCTCATCAGCGTCTGATTGGCGTGGCAGTCCTCCACTGGTCCAATGAAGTCACAGCCTCTCTGCAGCGTCCCGACAGCCAATCAGATAGGTGTTCTCCCACAGCTGAATCTCCACAACTAATAGAAGCCTGCACAGTCTCAAGAGGCCAGGGGCCGTAACACAACTCTTTGAAAAGACTCGTCAACGTAGCTCTGCAGACAAGGATCTCCTTGGGAATTGATAGTTCAACCTTTTTGTCCAGATTGTCAGTGATGAGAAATGAGCACAATGGTTAATATTTCAAAGCTGGCTAAATTTGATATTTGGCTAGGTTTTATTGGCTTGTTTTTACCTGAGCTGGATAGTTAGCGCACCGTTATGTTGTAGAATTACGGAGTGCTCTCACGAAAACGTCCCACTCTCTCTTGCTCTCTCCAGTTTATAATATCTGTATGATTATTCTGATATCCTCTGTGAAAATTTTTTACTGGACCCTGACTTCAGCCTTATCCTCCTACTGTCAGGATCCCCAGGGGTTTAATTACTTATTTTTAGGTTCCTGGAGATCCTGCGGTTGTGTTTGTGTTTTCACTCTTTAGTGTTGTTTATTTTTCAGTCTATTAGATTCGGTTTCTGTCATTAGTCAGTTTGTGTTCTTAGTTCTGTAAGTACGTTTTTTTTTTCAGTCTTACGTCTTCATTCACTATGTTTTCCTGTTAGGTTCTGCTTCTCTCCTGTTTCTGCCAGGCCATTGCTCTCTCTCCCTCTGCTTAATTACCTTTACACATTTCACCTGCACTAATTGTTCTACCATTGTTTCCATCTGTCTACTTCCCTTTTATTCAGTCAGATCAGCCGCTCTCATTGTTAGGTCCTCTGCTACGCTACCCCGGTTCTGATCTCCACTGTGTCATGTTCCTGGTTGTGTTTCTTTTTATTTTTTTTGCCCTGCCTGCTATGAAACTACATTACACACCACCACCTGTGATTTCCGTCTATGTATGTAAGCTTCTTGTTTCTACTACTAATAAACTAAATTGAACTGAACAGGTTGAACAGGTCACACAATTTGAAGTACATTTTAGCTGATTTAATTAGGATTTGAAATGAAAAAGAAAAAGAAATTTGGTGTTTTGTGAAATTTGGTTTCTAACACCTAGATTAGGCAGTCACCCTCTTAACATCTAAAGCATAATAGTTTCTGAAGCTATCAAAGTATTGTTTGTGCTCACCCAGCATCCTGATATCTAATTCTGAAAAAGTGAAACAAAAACCAGGAAGGAGCGTAGGAACAAAGCTAGCCTTGACTATTATCCCTCCACTACCTCATTTAGTCTCCCTCAGTTGTGTATGCACACACATTCATGCAAACACTCAATCACAATGCACACTTAATCGCTCCTGGTGTGTTTGAGATGAGCAGGAGGGGGCAGGGTGGTGGGTTGAAGGGGGGGCAGTGCCTCAGGCCATATGGCAGAGACACAGACATTTACATAATGTCATATTTTATTTAATTAGCCATTCTAAATGCAATCAAAAGCTGATGAGGGATCTGAGCTGCCTTGCTGATTGGCAACATGATAGCACGCTGACCCCAAAAACAGACCCACAACCTCCCAATGATGCAATATTGAAGCTTTCCCTCTGCTCTTCACAAACCTAATTCACAAGCTCAGAGTGTGCGACTGCAGAAGACGGACAAACAAAAAGTAGGTGTGCGTTCGTTGTTTGGTTTCTGCATACAGAAAAGAAGGTAACCTCGTTTGGTAATTGAGAAGTGGTAAAAGATAACCCAGTCTGGAAAAACCAAGAAAAGGAGGGGGGAGAAAAAAAGAAAGAAAAGAAACAAAGAACTGATGCGTGAAAGACGGAGAGGGTCAGCCAATGTGTGTAGCACACGTTAGGTTCAATTTGGGGTATCTGGGAGATTTGAAGCAGGTGGGGTGTGCATTTCTGAGAATTAGGAACTAGAATGATAGACCAGTCCTCTAGGACCAGGTTGTTCAACCAAGTGTCAAGTGCGCACAAACAGGCGCACACACTGAAACCGCCATCCCAGAGGAGCCAAGCGTTAGTGGGTAAAGGGACCCTCTTACAGGAAGGAAGGAAGCAAGGCCTAACGCCACTGTGAGCACACACACACACCACCACACTAGACTGACTTCACAGGCTTGAATGCACATGTATAAACTTATTATAGCTGTGAAACGTGCGCAGTCAAATACACACTGAAGGAGGCTCCGTACACACACAGCGGAGCTCCAAGCAGCAAGTCAAATAAACAGTTTTAGCAGGGTGGTCACAAACTGCATGGCTAGCAGAGCCAAACTGTTTTAAAGAGGCTGCTGAAAAGTCCTCTTTGCCCCACTGACACACTTCTAACAAAAAAACAAAAAACAGATGTATTATGTGTAAAGAGAAAGATCTCAGAAAGTGTGATTTCACCAGAATCAACAAAGGAAACAATCATATATATATATATATATATATATATATATATATATATATATATATATATATATATATATATATATATAAATAGGGGTGAGCCTTCTCCTTATATACATATATATATATATATATATATATATATATATATATATATATATATATATATATATATCAAGGGTAAACCAAATATTCTGTTTAAACTGATTTTCAAATTTAGTGGTTATTTGTTTTTTCCTGCAAGACAATCTTGCAGAGTTAAAGTTTTATTATTTATAAAAGGTTTTACGTTATATAATCATTTTCAAAATTTCTCCTTTTCATTCGTGTTCAGCTAACCTTGCCTGCAAGGTGAATTCTCACAGTACTTGTGCGTTCACAAACACTCGAGAATCCATCTTGTCCCGCCTCAACAGTTTGGGACGGGCCAATCATGTTGCAGTATTAGCGTTTGAGTTGGGAGCTGTGACGAAGGCAAGAGCTGCAAAGCCCACAGCTGAAACAAAATAATTTGCAGCTGCTACTATCACATCTGTTTAGTCAGAATCTACAATTTCTACTTTAAAAGTATGACGAGACATGCTTTGACCGGCGTAACTTCTTGTGGTTTCTCATGGCGCCTACTTCTTACAAGATTTGCATTTGAAGCCATGATTGGCTAAAACCAACCTTTGGTATGCGGGCACCAAGTCTCTCTTTGCCCAAGCAGCTCTGAAAGCTCTGCAGAATGTCCATCCATTCCCCGATCCGCTGGGAGCAGACCCAGACTGATAATGTGTAGAGTGCTAAACATTATCAGATGAGGAAAGATTTAGTAGGGTGGTGAGGACAGCACAGGGGATTGTGGGATGCCGTCTACAGGACCTAGACACAGTCTATGCTACAGGAGTCCAGAAAAAGGCATGACGTAATGCCACAGATCTCACCCACTGGGAATCAGGGAAACGAATCAGGGACATTAAATAAAAAAGGCTTATTTCCAAAAGTTTTAAGGGCAATCGCCCCCTGCTGAAAATCAACAAACCATCAGCCCAGTTCATAGTCTGTTACATGTTACAAACACACCACTGGTAACACAGGTCTCTGATCTGATTTAGATCATTTATACTGTGTCTCACTAGCTACAGAGTATTTGCACACCTACTTCTCTCAGGGACTGTCTGTTTAGACATCCATGCATCCATATTTTTGACTTGAAAATAAGCCCATTAGCTGCCAAGAACTATTTTCACACTGATGTTGGCCAGAACATTCAACATTTTTATTAAATATAAAAAAAATAGAAAAGGTTATGCCTTGTGTCTTTATGGTATGTGAATTTATGTGCATTTCAAGCCGGCATCTGCCTCATCAAAATGTAATTATGGTAACACATGATGACAAATAAAGCTTCTTGATTCCCGATTATCGATCCAGCTGGCCAGGTTAGTGCTCAGGCTTGTACCTCACAATAGTTATATTCATGTCTATGTGTGAAACCAAAAAAAAAAAAGGAGACTGAAAGAAAAAAAGTAGCAAAACGCAGCTTAAACTTTAGGAAAAAAAGTTCATGTAAAGTCATCACATGATGTCATTACAAAGCGCGATGACATCATATTGGAACACCATAGTTAAGCATGAATGTTTAACGCAATGGCTACCCAAGAGAGAAGTAGTAATTAAAAATGCTTCCGCTGGAGTCTGAGTTTAAAAAGAGAAGCTCTATATGGTGTTTGTCAGGTGAAGGCGAGAAAGTCTGTAGAAAGGTTATCTAAGCGCATAAACAAACGTGCCCAGTATGTCTCTTGTATTCCTCATTTTGCTCAGACACAGAAAACAAATTATGCAGCCATAGCTAAAAGAAAACATTCTCTTACCTAATCAACTTTACTCTCATAAACAACACCCTTAGTTAGCTCGGTGATTTCGCTGTTGATTCTGCTCGAGTTATTGCTCCCATCCATGGCCTTGAACTATGTTGTGTCTTCATCTCTGAACTTAATGGGCTATCTATTCAGGGGTGAGCCTTCTCCATTCCTTAAATGCAGGATTTAAATTATTTTATAATCTCAGGGCTATTCTAATTGTGTTTTCCAACTATCTTTGTTGCGTGAAGAGAAATCTGTTCTTTTAAGTTGTTTATTTCGAAGGTGTGGTTTCTTCTTCCTTTTTCTTTGTCTCCAATAAGCTGCAATGCATTCCCATTCACACATTTACCAACAGGGCTCTGTTCAACACATTTAACCCCTTTCTCATTGGAATTAACAAAGTGGTCTTGAGTTGAAATTGAAATGAATCGAAGTGAATGGACTCATCGACAGTATTTGGCAGTGCCCTACAGCTTTAGCGGTCCTTGCTCAAAAGGTTCTTTTTGTTGTCAGAAAAGTGAGTTTCATTCATATTTCATACTTTACTGAGGTTTTCTGGCTTTAAAGAGCTCTGTTGTGCTTGTTTAGTTGAGTTTCAACTAAACAATTATTGGAGCAGGTTGTGCAGTATTAATGTTCAGCAGAACAAAGCCACAAGGCTAAAGTTTCTCTTTTAAATCTTTGATGAGGGAAGGGGAAATTTTCCCAGTTTGTTTCTAAAAAAAGTTTTTCCTCCAATTTTCTCATATTCCAAACACACGTGATGATCCTTTCAGGCCAAGGCTGTCCAAACTTTTTGGCTCATGGGCTGGTATTGTCCAGTGAGAAGCACTCGAGGGTCATAAATGAATTAAAAAAAATTAACCAACAATTGCAAAAAAAAATTCCCTGTTCTACAAAATATGATAATTCTAAATAAATAAAATTATCTATATTTAGCCAATTTTAATAAATACATTCCAATCAGACTTCAGTGCATCGTCTGCATTTGAGTTAAAGTCACCGGACAGATGTAGTTGTATTTGAAATTTGAAGAGAATGCGTGGTTATTAAAAGACAAATGTTTTTTGTGTTTTACCCAACATTTAATTGCAAGATTTTAACTTGTCTGTAACAATTATAAATAATAAAGTGTTGGTTGGCCAAATCTTTCTTGAAATGCAATTGAGGGGACCGCACAAAATCAGCACAGGGGCTACAAATGGCCCCCGGGCCGCACTTTGGACACGCCTGCTTTAGGCCTTAGATTTCGACATAAAACTTAACTTGTTTTCTTTACAGTGAGATATTTTGCCTAACAGAGTTCTGCCTTTTGCTTCTGAACACAGAGCCATATACATCTACTCTATGAAATTAAAATGATTCATTAATAATTTTGCCCATAACATTTCAGTGCAGTTCAGGTTCCTTGTGTTCAGGAAAAAAACTGTAACAGAAAGTCGTTCCCTGCTTCATTTACTAAGCAACTGGCTTTGAATAATATCAAATGCAATTACTAGCATCAACTGTTTGCATAGAGCCAAGCTTATCCCATGACACAGGCGGCAAGTACAACCTTACAGTCACTATGAATTTCATTACTTATATTGAGAATTATTAGATTGTCATTAGATTTTTGTCAATGTGCCTTGCCCAGGGCCGCATCGACATGTGATGGGGGGAAGCTGGAGTCCAACCCCCAACCTTCTGATTGCGAGACAACTACTATACCCGTTGATCCCCAGTCACCCGACAAGACTAAAAGCAACAATCAGGAGTTGAGGAGTCGCTGCAAGTTTTCCAATACAGATGATCCCAAAATGCTTTAAATGTGAAGCCTATCCTGGGATCATGTCAGGATATTCAAAGATCAAAGTTCAAATCCCCCGATGTTGCAAGTAAATGTTTGCCCACAAATTTTTGCATTTTAATTAAACTTAGCTAACTTGTGTTTGGAGATTTATTTATTTTAATTTTTTTTTTTTGCAATAACCCTTCCTGGTAGTAAATGTTATGCACTTTTTTTTCTTTTTTTTTTTGCAAGGAAAATCTATTTTTGGGTCGAGGAGCAAAATAGAGTATTGGGTAGGGGGGGGGGGGTTAAGCCTGTCAGAAACCTGTTAAACCCTCTTTATCTGTGCCAAACAGCTTATTCTTCAATTGGTTCCTGTTTTGCATGTTTTTTCTTTGTTTAGTTTTTTTTGTTTTTTAGACGAGGGAAGTTGAAGTAACAACACACTCATTGCAGGCTGTTCAGGATTTTGTCATTTAACAATGCCATTTAACAGGTGAATGTGAGAAACTGTACTCAACATAAGAGTCAGTCATAATGAGGACATACATCCATATGACATCAGCAAGCAGTGGAAGTCCCTTATCTTCACTCTTCTGGGGCAAACTCTGTCCTCCCAGGACTCAATGCTCACCCCCACAGGGTGGGTTTTTCAGAAACTACCTTCAGACAGGATGGAAGGACTTGCTTTTCATCCTGACCTCAACTCCTTTGCAAACTTGGGAGTTCAGCTTTGACATGTTATTCATGCCACATAACCACATTGTCACAGTAAGTGGTTTGCAACAAACCTCTCATGCTCATGTTACTCTGAGCTACCTTTATAGTTATGCTGCTATAGGCTTAGGCTACTGGAGGACATCAGGATCTAATTTTCTCACTCTATAGAGTAATACTGTTCTTCAATTATGCATTACGTGTTGTCATTTCTGCTTTAACTTTCTGTTCTCTCTCTTTTATCTTCATAGTAGGTACACCTGGTCTGACGTTCTGTTAACTGTAACATCATCCAGGGAAGACGGCTCACCCGCTATTACCATCTAATGTAGAACAGATTACTAGATCAATGTGTGCTTCTGTGCTTGTTTGTCTGTCTTGTTGTGTCTCTGTTCTGTCTTCTGTAACCCCAGTCGGTCGAGGCAGATGACCGTTCATACTGAGCCGGGTTCTGCCGGAGGTTTTCCTTCCCGTTAATGGGGAGTTTTTCTTCCCACTGTCGCTTCATGCTTGCTCAGTATGAGGGATTGCAGCAAAGCCATGTACAATGCAGATGACTCTTCCTGTAGCTCTACGCTTCCCCAGGAGTGAATGCTGCTTGTCGGGCCTTTGATGCAATCAACTGGTTTCCTTATATAGGACATTTTTGACCAATCTGTATAATCTGACCCAATCTGTATAATATGATTGAACTTGACTTTGTAAAGTGCCTTGAGATGACATGTTTCATGAATTGGCGCTATATAAATAAAATTGAATGGAATTGAATTAAAATGAAATGCCTTTCCATACCAGTGATCAGATGGAGGAGGAGGTGTCTGGCTGCTCTGATTGACAAGGCTTTTATTTATTTATTTTTTTCAGTAAGAGAAATGCAGTCAGACACCATCAAACACTCCATACTAAAAACTATTAGACACTGAAAGAGAGTTTCTGGCATGTTTTGTGGGTGCAACCCAAGTACTCCACTCTGCCCCTCAACCCAAACGTACACAATTGCATGCTTAAGAGGAAATAAACACTCTTTCCAATGGTATATGATTGATTGCCAGGAAGCAAGGAAGTGAAGAAAAAGTGATTAAAGAATAATTCATTATTTTTGTGCTAAGTATAAATAGATGATCCAGAACCGAATAGAAAAAGGAGCTCAAATGCCAGCAGTATGTGCTGTCCTTTGTTTAGTTACCCATCTAGGTTATTTTGTATGGGGATATGTGTTAAATGACCGCGCGTCTATCTTTTCGTAAAATTGCATTCGGCATAATTATTCCCATGAAACTAAAAGGTTTAAGTAGGTATAGGAAAGTAACAGATAGTTATTATAGCAAGACTTTCTGCTTCTTGTTTCTTTATATATTGCTTTCTATCGAATACATGTTTTTTTATATATTTTAATTAGTTTTTTAATTGCTATACAGACTTGATGTAACTGTTCAGACTTTTCTCCAGCTGCTTCTTTCTTTTCTTTTTAATTTTCTTGTTCTTCTTTCTGTAGAAAGCTTTGGCCTTTCAGGGGTCGCCACATCGAGTCCTCCGTCTCCATCTAACCCTATTTTCTGCATCGTCTTCTCTCACACCAACTACCTTCATGTCTTCTTTCACTCCATCCCCCTTTTTAATCAGAGGATAATATTGGGTCACTTATATATGCAATATTGATCTGGTCAGTTAAATTGTAGAGGGGGTTGTTAATCAGTGCCAGCTGTTTTGGCGTCAATGAAATTAGCAACAGGGGCACTAATAGGGAAATAGTGAGACAAAACCAAAAGCAGGAATGGTTTTAAAGGTGAAGACCACAGACATTTCCCCCCCTCGTCATCTTTTTTGACTGCTTTTCCATAGCTTTGCACTTGACCAGGGTCATACTGGTAGCGTGAGGCAATACCTGAACCCTACAGAGGTTCCACAGGCAGTCCGACTCCAACAGGATGGCCGGCCAGTGTGCGTCAATACCCGAATGTTTGCTGTGTCTCCAGCACAGTCTCAAGAGCATGGAGGAGAGTCCAGGAGAGAAGAAATAACTCTAGAAGAGCTGGTCAGAGCCATCAGAGGTCCTTAACCCATCAACAGGACCAGTGTCTGCTCCTTTGTGCAAGGAGGAACAGGATGAGTGCAGCCCGAGCTCTACAAATTGACCCCCACTGGGCCACTGGCATGAACGTCTCTGACCAAACCATTAGAAACAGGCATCATGAGGGTGGCCTGAGGGCCCGACGTCCTCTAGTAGGCCCTGTGCTCACTGCCCGGTGTCATGGAGCTGAGCTGATATTTGCCAGAGAACACCAGAATTAACAGGTATGGCACTGGAGCCCTATTCTTTTCACAGATGAGAGCAGGTTCGGTCTGAGCTCTTCTGACGGACACGAATGGGTCTGCAGGAGCTGCGGTGAACATTATGCTGCCCGCAGCATTGCTCAGGACCATTGCTTTAGTGGTAGGTCAGTGTTGGTCTGAGGAGGCATATCCATGAAGGGTTGCACAGACCTGTACAGGATAAACGATGGCACCCTGACAGTCATTAGACCCACTGTTAATAAGGCCCTTCCTCATGTGACAGGAGTATGACGGCGGTTGATCACATTGACTGGTCTCCATGATCCCGTGTCCAATATGCAGTAGAACATCTTTAAGACCCCACGTTTAAGTCTTTTGGATGCCACCAGGACACACATCAGACTATCCAAGAGCTCAGCTGTGCCCTGGTCAGAATCTGGAAGAAGATACCCTGAGACCCCATCCGTCATCTCATAAGGAGGATACCCTGACATTGTCAGACAAGCATGTGACCACATGTGGGTCATACTAACTACCGAGGACCCATTTTGAGTTGCTGCAATGACATTTCAGCCAATTGGACCAGCCTGCATCAGTCTTTCATTTTCACCTTCCTAATGTCTTCAGATTAAGCCGTCTGTGAGTCGATCATTTTCATCAAATTACGCGGCATCCTTTTGTTCCGAACACATTATGCATGCCATATCAGTATGACTATCCAGCAGGATTTTTTTTGTACCAATTGAGATCTAATGTGTTTTAAAGTATTCCTTTATTTTTTTGAGCATCATATTTATATTTAGTTTGCATGTGAAGCAATCTAAAATCAACTTGAAAACCAATAAAAACGAATCCACTGTGAAATATGTGGTACTTTTTTCTTCCCTCCTTTGTCTAACAAGCATTCAGTCTTTATAGCTTTTGGAGATGTCTTGTATTGTTTGCAGAACCAGCAGGGCTCTGGTCATTGTGCTAGAGGAGAGAATGGTGGTTGAGGGGTGGGGTGGGACTATGTCTGGTTAGGAATTGATCCAGTCTGGGACTGAGACAGGGGTGGAAGGTTGTAGCCTTGACAATGACCCCCCAGCTGAGGCAGTAAGCATGTGAGTAAACCTGTCTATCTGTGTCTTTCATAGTTAGCTTTCGCATCATTGTCATGTTGGATCTATGAACTTATTTAGACGCTTCCTTTTTTTCACACATAATATAGAATATTATTCAGGATATGCATAGCGGCACAGTTTAATCATAAGTCTGGTGTTTTTTTATCTGCATGGGAGTATGTTTTGTTTCTTCCATAAGCAGCGTCTAATTATGTCCAGGATAAAGTGCAGGAGGAGGCACAGGGTCACTCCAAAAGGGAGGGAGGAGATCGATCCAGAAGGATACCCCCCACTGCCACGAGCACCAAGCCCATCATCTGCCACACAGAAATGAGACGATACACACCTTCACACTGCGAAATGCTCATAAACATCACAGTTTGAACACAACTCATTACGTTTGGCTGCTGATGCACGCGCCGTCTTTCCTCACACAGGGATAAACGCGTGAGCTTTGTTGGCTCCGCTGATTCTGGTCCCTCAGAATTGACATGTGACAGACAGGCGCATTAACAGGTAAATGAATACAAAAGAGATGTAGGCACACAGTGAAGGACAAACGCCGAGCCAAATGACCTCAACGTACACACAAACACATTCCAATCTAAATTACAGGTGCAAATTGGGTGAAGGGGGAGTCACAGAAGGGGGTTGGAGGCGACTGAAATGGAAGAGCCCCACTGATCAATACTCCTGGAGGTTTTCCTCCATCTACTCCCCTCTCAATTGTCATGCTTTCTCCAAGCAATTAAAGGCTCTCTATCTTCCCTGCTCACATTTCTCTCTCTTTCTTTCTTTCTTTCTTTCTTTCTTTCTTTCTTTCTTTCTTTCTTTCTTTCTTTCTTTCTTTCTTTCTTTCTTTCTTTGTCCTTCAATTTTTCATAAATTCCTCTAAAACATAATGTGAGGTTACAAGACACTTGCGTATTTCTCTAAGCCACAAAAATAACTTAACGAGTTGCATTGCTGGATCCCATGTGGTACGTTCTTAGGTATGCTCTTCAAAATTGGGCTTTAGTTTGATTTCTGCAGGGTTTTTTTTCTTCCGTTTGTCACTTTTAAATGTTTCAGATGAGTTAATGAATTTTAATATCAGAACAAGAAGGATAGCTATCAAGATTGCAAATGTGAGACGTCCATTTTTGTCCACAAAAGCAGCGGTTTTCTCCATTTTGGCCCGGTCTCTTCCTCATTGTTGAATCATGAATATTAACCTTAACCGAGACAACCAATGTCTGCAGTGCTTAAAGTGTTGCTCTAGATTTGTTTATGACTTCCTGGATAAGTCGTCGATGCTCACTTGAAGTAATTTCGGCCGGCCAGCCACTGCTGAGAAGGTTCACTGTGTTTTCTTCATTTGTGGAAAATAACTGGTTTGCTAAAGAATTAAACCCCTAAGAACAGCTTTGTAACTCTTTCAAGATGATACCAATGACTTTGTTGTTGAATTTCTGTAAATAGACTGAATTTCTGTAGTACCTTTTTAGTCATTTTGATCATTAAAAGCATTTTCCACGTGGCACTCGCAAACACACACGCCAATACACAGGTCAGCAGACAACTTCAGGTGAAGTGCCTTGCCTAGGGGCACACTGATACGTGACAGGAGCAATATGGAATCAAACCTACAACTTTCAGGTTGCAAGAAGACTACTCTTACTACTGAGCTACAGTTGTCTGCAGATCTGGATATTATGTGTTTATTATGTTAAACATAATTAGAGTCATGGGAAAGACAGGAGCTTCCACCAAACCTGAGAGAGACTTTGGGTCCGGGAAGATTTTGTCAAAATATTACATTCCAGGAGAGACTTGCCTGGCTGTTGAGGAAAGCTTAGTTTGTCATCAAGCAGCCTTCAGGACAACTAAGTAAAACCACGTTGTGATTGCAAGCCACACTGGACTTCTCACTTCTGTAAAACTTAGAGAGACTAGACTAGACTAGAGAAGTTAAACACACACTCCTTTGCATTCTTTTCCCCAGAGTGTTTAAAAACTGAAGCAGTATCTTGAAGTTCAGGACTTAATCAAACCTTTGTTTCCCATATGGCCTGTAGTGGGCACTGTTTAGTGTAAAGTGGGTAAAAATGTTTCAGTGTTTGTCATTTTAAAATAAATTCACTCAGAAAAATCTTGCTTGGCTGTACAAAGCCTGCTGGCCGTACAAATCCACACACACACACACACACACACCAAATGAGCTTGGTCTCTTTTTCTTCTTGTATCACAGGCAAGTCTCACTGTGATTTATGTATTACTGTCACCGAGTAAAAGGACAAAATATTTTGTGACTTCTTGCATGTCTGTCATTTTTGTAAAGGACACATCATACACTGATGGCCATTTGATAAAAAAATGATTGTGGAGAATGAATAAGACTTAGACTTAGACAACTTTATTTGTCATTTTGTATGCACAGAGTGCGTACAGAACGAAATAAGCGGACTGTGTACCTGTGAGTGGGAGCATATATGGGTTTATTTCAATAAAAATGATATTAGACATTTTGTAACAGGTAAATGCAGATTTCTTGTTTTTCCATATTCGGGAATACGCTTTGAGCCAAACCCTGCAATGACATTATGATGCACTCGGTTCATTCTGAGTTTGTGAGAACACGTGTAAATGAGCCTGATCCATCTGTGAGCCTGCTGCATAACACAAGACACTGTCCATTGGGTGGGGTTTGAGACACAGACATTTCCGCACAAAGCACCCATATGCCCTCACCCACATGCGCGCACACATGCACGCACAGCAGGTGGCCGCAAACACAATCATACAGATGCCGGGTCAGGCTGTACACAGCGGGTCAATGTTGGCTTTGTGTAACTCAGCGTGGTACCATCATGGATTAGCAGCAGTGTGTTAAGGTAACACTTTGTTACCGAGCTGGCACATGGTTGTTGTAATTAGTCATTGACCTTAACACACACTCGCACACGCGGAAGCCAAAGACCAGTTAAATGGGGATGAAACTGGATTTACTTAATTGTGATTGTCAGTTTGTAAAAAAAAAAAACTGGTCTGAGCAACCGGGACAAAAGCGGATTTTTGACAACTTCAAACAAATATTGAGATCTTTACAGCTGTTTGTAAAAAGGACATTATTTTAAACCTTTACTCTGCCTTCATTTTTGCCTTGGATGGCTATTTACTCAGAATTCTGTGTTATTTACTCTGACGTTGGTCCACAATCAATAACAGCCTTGCAAATGTGCTAACAACCAGAACATGTCAAGCACATCTGACCAGGGTAACTATGCGATATGATGGAAAGTAATCCTAGGTAAAAAAAATATATATATAATTTTATCCTCTACATATTGTTTTGTCATTTAATGTATAGTTGAGACTGCACAGTAACATGAAATGAGTTTGGTTCAGATCAGCCATAATATTGTCTTAAAAACATGCACACATCTGTTTTGCCTCAACTTTACTTACATCGTTCAATTTTAAACTCCCACAGCTTAACCTGGTGTTGCTGATCCTTGCGGCCAAATGAACAAAACTGCTGTATTCCGTAATTTAGCTGGCTCTACTTTTCTGTCAGAACGTACGTACAACGCAGTAATGCAATAATACGCTCAGCTTTTGAATTTGATTTGCTACTTCATTGTAAATGGTTATTGACCTGGAAAAAAATATATCCCTTAACAAACCATCCTCCTCATCACTGGGAGACATCTGAGAAGGCTTTAGTTATAGCTGAGCATTGCTAACTAAGGCTAGTTTGCATAAACTGAAATGTAATGCCACTTTTAAAAACAACACAGTTAAGCTGGGGGATATGTGTGATGAGAACTAATCAAATATAAAAGAACCATTTATAAATCTGTGTTAGAATTTTATTACATTCATGACATTTTAATCAATAATGTGAAAAGAAGAAGTAACTTTACCTCATTAGCATTAGCATTATAGTGATAGCGGCTTGTTTGACGCCGTTACATTATTACCAGCTAGTGGTGAAGTAGTATCTTTGTATTCTTTATCCCAAAGAAGAATGTCAGAGCATCGTTCAGACTTCATTTAGCACTCAGTGTGTGTGTGTGTGTGTGTGTGTGTGTGTGTGTCACTTAGAGAGATAGAGAGAATTGCATTGTGGTACTCTGAGGGTGACGCTTCGCCTTCACAGACAAATCGATTAGAGACAGTTCAGCACCGTGGATGCTTTGGGCATTTCACATAGACGAAGAAAGAGGGAGGGTGATGGGGAGGTTCATCACAGAAGCCGGCCCTCCCCCAGCTCATTTTAAGGCAAAAGGCCCCCTTAAAAAACATGTAGACTTTCACAGGGAATGCACGGCTACACGGCAGCGATGCCTTTTGTTTTACCACTAGATGGATGACAGTTTTGATGTGACATGACACACTGACATCGGTGTTAGGCTGAAAAACTTGCTCCCTCCACTATGCGGATTATAAATTGCGTTTTTTTGCCGAAAGAAAACTTGCTCTGAAGCTTTATTTATAAGCTGCAATGAAGCATTTGTCTTCCTCTTCACAATACCATCGATGTTGCCAAAAAAGCTAGATTACTAAGAAAGCTGGACGGCCTCTACTTGAAGAAGCTCAACTTATAAAAGTGTGCCACTACAAGTGTAAAGGCCAACACGCACTCTATAAGAACAGAGAAATTAGTTCTCTTACCCGAGGCTGGAAGAAAAAAGGACAGGGATCTTTCTGCCGGAGATATTTCATACTTCACAAGCAGCACATAACTCCCCGAAAGTCTTCGTAGGTCTCTTCCACTGCAGACACCACCTTCATATTTCCCTGACACCACAAAAGAACAAAGTTCTGTCCAGAATAGGTGTCAAAAACATCCAGCAAGAACAGAAGGTTGTCACTTCGTTCTTGAGTCCCTGGGAGAGAGAACCGCTTTGTCTGTTCTTGCACAGGACGTACATGCCCTAACTTCTGAACTCTACATTTCTGTGGCACAGTGAGAACATTTTTCCTGTCTTTGTCATACATTAAACTGATATTGTCTATTATTTAAATACATTACTGATGCATATTTTGGCAAGTCAAATAAGAAGGAATCATGGCCAACATAATTTTATTTTAATTTTTTTGCTGATCACTCTGACATGAGCACATCAAGGCTTATAGGTTTTGCCACAACTACTGTAAATCTGTATTTTAAATCTATATCAGCCAATGATTGTGCTCTTTTCAAAAACATTTTGCAGCTGCAAAATCTTTCAGACTAACCCAGTCTCAGCATCCCGCTTATGCACAGTTTGGAGGTGTGCGTGTTTGCCTTGCTGTGAGTGCAAAACTTACCAAGAATGGCAATCTTTCTTCTTTCCTTTTTCTTTTTATGGAGAACATGGATCGTTTGTGTCAGCCATGGTGCCAGAGGTATTGCAATGGGTTGGTTGGAGCACTCCTAGTCCAGTGTGGATTTGGTCAAGTTCTGTGTCAAACCCTTTATGAGGGAGACATTTTATGACACGTGGGAAACTTGTCACGGATAAGATGAATACCCAACACCCAGGCATGCTGCTGTCATACTATGAACGACCATATTTTATCACAGAGCCTTTGTGCACGTTTAACACATTCAGCAAATTCCTTCACATTTCATGGAGCGATCTCAGACACTGAACAGTCCGTCCATGTTTTGTCAGATTTTAAGATGTTTTTAATTCTTACTCTTAAACATTGAAAAGTATATTTAATTGCACGAGTGAGCCCCCAACATTTTACACCAAAAGTTGCTATTGCCATTAATTGTAATGTAGTGAATCCAAATATGCTGTGATATCATGAACGTTTGACCACAATAAGTTTGAGGATGTGTTGTTTTTAATTTGTTGCTACCTAGTGCCATGTATTTACTTAACGATGATAAGGGGACATTTAGACACCCTTTTTTTTCTCCATTACTTGTGCTCGCTCACAAAAAAAAAAAAAAAGCACACAATTCACACCTCCCCTATGCCCTGTCTGGGCTGAAAGGTCAGTGTGTCTGGGAAAGCCGTATTGGGATCCCCTTAAGTCCTGAAAGGTCATTTGTATTGAGAGCAGACACAGAGAGACACATAGACACAACCTAACACAGTGTGCACTCATTTAAACGTGCTGACAGGATCAACTGCAGATCCAGGAGCTGCCTGTAAAATGTTTTTTAAGATGCCTGTGCCGTCCAATGAATCAACGCGAAGGCTGAATTATTGATGACGGCGATGTCAAATACTGAGATTTTCCCACAATGTTAAACAGCAACACCAGAGTGGCTTGAGTTAAGAAGTTGCAACTAAGGTTCAACAACAGCAGGAATCTCCTAAAATGAAACTTGAGAATCAAACAATAAATGCATTAATAGTTGTACTGCATTATATATATAAATTCAAATTAGTTGTAAATGTAGGCGCTGGAACATGGTGTTGTCTTCCAGTTTAATATGCACACACTCTAGTCTCCCCGCTTAAAGAGTCCTTGATTTAGCTGATTGCAGACCAGAGGCGAGGGCTGTTGATTATGATAATAGGAGTCTGTGTTAACAAGAGGCCACATCTGAAGTCCGAGAAGGGACTGCGGTTATCCAAAAACCTGACCCCGGTTTAGCATAACAACAAAGTCAAGGTCTTGAGCAGTCTTTTGTTAACTCTAATTCTTTTATCTAAACATTCTACTTGTTTGCAGCGAAGAATAAGCAGGAGTACAGGTAAAGACAAACTATATCGATGTGATTTGTTACGAAGGTGTAATCTTACTAACGTGTTTCTTCTTACTGAAGGTATTATTAACATTGTTGCCAGTGCCCCAGCTAGAGTCCAGTCTTAAATCTGACAATCTGAAAATCTTTGTAGAGAGCTAAAGTTTAGGGTGATGGCGTGAAAGGCTTCCATCCTCCTCATCAAAGATAAATCATCCAAATACCTAAAAGCTGGTCATTAATGTTCAGAAGGTTTTGTCAGCTGAAATGCCAGGAAACATTTTTTTTTCCATTGATCATAGTAAAAGGGTTCAGTAATTCTCGGCATGCCACTTTTAATTAAATATAAATGAAAGCTATTTTTAATTTATTCTCCTTTTATGATGTTTTATTGTCTTAAGAGAGGAAACTGTGTTTCGTTTCCGTTTCAGAATAAAACTAAACAAAAATATTGCTGATACTGAAAATGTATCTGAAACCGTAAGCGGCATGAATTATTTTGGCCTTAACTGTATTTGAACTTGAATTTTCTGTCGTGGTCTCTTTTCGATAAGCTTCAGATTGTCCCAAGCAAAGAAAACAAACTATTTTTTTCCCCTCCTGACATTGCATTACATGAGCAGTTGTAACTAAAACTGTTCGGTAATATTATAATAATATGAGGTATTCTATCTGCTGTCATAGAAATAAAAAAAAAATAATAATTTAAGTTATTATAATACAGTCATTTACATACATGGGTGCTCACATGGACCATCACATTCAACTGTCTGGGGATTATTTTGGGTAGATATGAATAAAACATGAGGGTTTCCCCTCCCCCTGACTCAGACTGCTGCTTCTTATTGGCTTTGGCACACTGCCACTCATTCACCACAGTGGGCTGCACCCCCAAGAATCAGACCTTATTTTCCTTTATAAAGAGAAGATTGGTGAAGGCCCATGGCTGCAACAATCACATTAGGAAAAAAAAAAAACCTGCTTATGGAAACAGGCCAAGTTTATGGAGCAGGGTAGATTTTTAAGGATAGGTTTTTAAAATGTCACTAATATGATCATATATTTTGAGATGAGTAAATATGATTTTCAGGACTGGACTGAATTATTGCGGTTTACAAAAATCGTATATGTGCAAAGTTCTTTAAGTGCATTAAAATGACTTTTAAATCAAACGTATTCGAGACATCGCTGCACGTGTCTTTCCACGAAAAGTGTAAGGCGATAAAGGTATTTGGTCTATTTGGTCTCTCTCAAAAACCTCTTGGGGTCAAAGCAACCGCTAAGCGTCAAACTCTGAGACCTATAAACCGATAATCGCTTGGACATCATGGTCCTGCATTTCAAGTCACGCAGGGAGACACACACACACACACACACACATACACACCGCCAAACGAACTCCGTGCCTGATACTGGTCAAGCATCTGACGGTTGAGTCTCAAAAGATGGCGCTTGAGGATTTAGGCCAAAATCGCTTTAGAGGAAAAGGGTGAGTCGGGGTCACAAAGTTGTGCGTGTGATGTGCAAGTGTGCATCTAAGTCCATTCGAAATAGTGCAGGACGAACCCGTGTTTCAAGCATGGATCTCCTGAGACAGATAACTCTGGGGCTTTAAGAAGGCAAATCAGGTCAGCTGTTTGACCAGAGGATAGGCAGCAGGCTGGTGTCTGACACACATACACACACACACACACACACACACAGCCCACATCTTTCTGATATACTTCCTTTTTTTCTTTTCTTTTTTTTGCTTCTACCAGACCTTTGAAAAGGACATCATTATGTGGCAATATTCATCTTCTCTGTTGACAGGAACATGTAAAATACATGGCAATTGTCTTGGCCTAATGTATTGCTGTGGAAGCAGAGGAGACCAGCCTAATAACCACATGGCTGTGGAATTTCAAATATTAATGTAATTTCCCTTCTTTGACTCTCTATTACATTATGGACCAAGCTTTCACGGTGTAACACGGACAAAAAGCTCATTTAGAAAGTGCTAATCCAACAGCACAGCCGTAAAATGCTTCCACCTGCATCCAAACCTAGAATGAACTGAACAACTAATTTTTCTACTTAAGTTTTAAAGATTTTTTTTTGTATGGCTTTTTTGTTGTTTTTGTTCCCTGTATCTAATGTTTTTGGAATAAATGTTTGATATTAGCCAAAATGGAATAAAAGTAAAACAAAAAAAAATCCAAATCTTTGGAAAATCAAACATTTGGTTGAATAGAACAAGCTAGCATAAATATTTTTGATTAGAACTTTCTGCTTTTATATCACATCATTTTCTTGGTTTTATAAGAACATTTAATGTAGTATTTATTGAAAAGACTATTGGCTAATGACTATTAACTGCGTGCTATTGAGCAGTAGCTCTTAAACGTCATGTTTAAAGGTCTAAATTATATTTCTAGATGAACTCAAGGGTCTCTGAACACTGGCGATGAGCAAAACCCTTTCATTATCGTCACTTTATGCCAACAACTGTTGCTGCTAGCAGCGTGTTGCACTGAGCTCCGCTGTCGGTTTAAACCTCAGCTAACCTTCTTAAAAAATAAATGGATGGGCGGAGTTCGCCTTGACATGCCTTTTGGTCCTTATCTGGATTGTTGTCCGGACCTGAAGAAGCAATAGAATTCTGGTACTAACTCATCTTTAGTTATTGTAGAACAAAAGACTTGGTTAATGGTGACCCCTGGTAAAAATAAAATGAAAAAAGGTTCAAGTTACTTCTAAAGTGGCCTTGGCTGTTGCTTTTGCAATCAAATCCATTTTCAAACATATTTAACTGGTTCAGGGCCTCCATTGTGGCGTCTGGGACCTGTGGCCTGAAGGTTGTCGGTGCCTATCAACGTCCCAATCAGAGAACCCGCTGGTGGACAGCAGTGGTGATGGAAGCCATCATGCTGGTGAAGGTCTTTAAGGCTTGGTTGTCCTTGGGGACTCCTGAAGCAGTTGACAGGTACCGGGTGGCCAGAAGGACTCGTCTTTGCATTTCGTGGACGAAGGGATTCTGTTGGTTTCTGCGAGTCATGGCAAGGCAAGGCAGGTTGATTCCTAGAACACCTTTCAGTAACAGGACGATTCAAAGTGCTGCACATGAACAGAAAAAAAAGCATTAAAAACAAAGCAATAAGCTAAGTAAATCCTTGACTAGACCTTTTCATACATTGACAAACATACAGAAATAATAACAGATAAGCTAAGTATATTCTTGGGGATTTCTGATCCAAAGTATCTGTAGGAGGCATATCCAACGTGCGGCCCAGGGGCCATTTGTGGCCCTTGGGCTGATTTTGTTTGGCCCCCCAACTGCATTTCAAGAAAGATTTAGTCTAGTGCAAAGATTTGACTGATGGAGATGGAAACGTTTTATTTTTATTAGGGTAAAACAAATACAGACAGGCTGCGATCCTACAACAGAAAATGTTGAGTACAACACAAAGTATTCATCTTTCATTAACCACACTTTTTACATTCTATTTAATTTCATAGTAAATACGACCACATCTGTCTGAGGACTTTAACTCAGATGCAAACTTTTGGGCAATAAAAGCTGTTTTTTTTTTTTTTTCAAATAATTTCTCAAAATGAGTTAAACACAGCAAGTTTTTTCAAAGAAATACTGGCCTAAATCCTGCTCTCATATTGCTAGACCAAAATAATATAATTTGCTTTTAATAAAGCAAATGTGCAAAACAAGTTTTTAACTATGGCTCTACAGTGATTTAACATAATTTTCCTTCAGAAAATCTGAATAATTTGTTTAATCAAAATTATCATATAAAAAATTCACAACATGATTTTTGGGTTATATTTCATTGTTATTATATTTTGGCCCTCGAGTACTTTTGACCTGAGAATTTCGGTCCATGCGGCAAAACGTTTGGAGTCCCCTGATCTAAAGTGTCAGGACCCCTAGCGTGCACTGGAGCAGTTTGCTACTAAGTGTAAAGACGCGTGGATGAAAGTCAGCTCTTCTAATTCAAAGGCCTTAGTCTTCGACTAGAAAAAGGAAGGATCGCCTCCTTCTGCGTTGGGGGTCAGTCTTTGCCTCAAGGAGGGGTTTAAGGATCTTAGTGTGTTGTTCAGGAGTGATATGAGGATGGAACAAGCGATGGCTTGGCGATTCTTCTGCAGTAATGTGGGCGCTGCTCCAGTCTGCTGTGGTGAAGCTGAGCCAAAAAGCACTCTCCATTTACCTGTCTGTCTTTGTTCTGACCCTTACCTATGGGCCTGAGATATGAATCATGACCAAAGGAACAACATCCTGGATACAAGTGACCAAAATGAGCTTCCTCCAGAGGGTGGCTGGGCTCAGACATAGAGGTAGGGTGAGGAGCTCTGTTATGGTGGTAGCTCGAAGCAGGCCCACTGCTTCTCCGCATCGTAAGGAGTCAGTTGAGGTGGCTCAGACATCTGATCAGGATGCCCCCCTGGGGGCCTCCCTTTGGGGGGTTTTCCCCAGAATAAGCTGCAGGATGTCCCTGGGGAGAAGAATATCTGGGTTTCCCTCCTGGACCTGCAACCCGATCGCAGGTAAGCAGAATACAATGTACGGATGTTTTTAACTTTAACTTTATGATAATAAAAGTATACCATAGACTAGTGGCTCACATAAATGCAGTGGTTAATCATTTATCAATGCCTACTGTCTGAGAGTAATTTATAATGCATACAATAACTGTAAAAAGAAAATAAACCTTCTAGTCTTAACTGGCTTCTAAAATAATGAAATTCAACCTCAAAATGTATCAAATCTATCATCACAAATATTTGATGATAGATCTAATACACCAACATACATTCATACATAATGTATTAACAAAGATTAATCCAAAATGGAGATTCTCAAAAATTGTTTATGAAGAAAATAAGCACACCCCTTAAAACCCAGAATAGAAAAGGTTAAAGGTTTTTATCAGATTTGTTCGGCTATATATTTAATTTACTTACAGTAGAAAGTTGTAGATGTGCACAAGGAAAATGTGCAAACTCCATGAAGAATTACTCCAGCTAAGATTTGAAACTAACACTTTCTTTCCATGACAATCATAACGTATATATCAGCGTGTCAGGCATTGCATATATTTATCATCCTCCTGTTTTATTCCTAATGTAAAAATAAAAAATTTAAATAAAAAAAACTATGAACTTGTTAAACGCTTTGACTTTGTTTGAAAGCTAGGTGATGCTTAAGTGGATTTAGCCACTGATTAAGATTCTGTTGCCCTTTATTAAATGTCTGGTCACATCGTTTATTAGGCACCACCAAGTGTTGTAAAGTGAGAATTGTGACCCTTTTGGATTTTCATAGGTCCACCAGACGCTCTTCACTCCTGCTGACGTTTATTGGGAACCTGACACCTTTTCACACTGATTATGAAAAAGAAAAAAGAAAAACGACAGGTTTTTGAGCTCTTTATGTTATCAATACTCTGTCTGTCATTCTTGCCTTGCTTTGGTGTAGAGTTCTATCAGAAGTGTCCCCATCTACTCATTTGTTGTTGCATTTGCATGAATAACTAAGGACCCACATCTATTATACTTTCTTGAGCATTATGTGAATGAGGTATTGACTGTGTGACTTTATGCATCAGACTATTACGTCCATAGCCTGACTTCAGGAAAAACACGTTGCTGTCAGACTCCTCCTGCTGCAGCGACAGTTCATTCATTGTTGGTTTTCTTTCTCATATTTATTCTTATTTTAACCATCTTTTTATGTTTCCATGTTATTCTGTGATGTTTAATTTTTCTTTTCCAGATTGTCTCTTTCTTTTTCTTTCTTGTTTCCCCTGCCCATCATAATCCTTTTGCACATGCTCCTTCTCCTCTCCGTCCTCCCTCCTGTCATCTTTCCCTTACTTCCGTTCCCTTTTCCTGCTCTTCTTACACTATGCGACCTTCTGCCATTTTTCTTTTTCTCCTCATTTCCTCCCCTTTGCTACAGAATCAATTTCTGCCCCGGGCACGGTCCACGCCCCCTTTTAATATCACGCGCACACACTTATACCCAAACACACACTTTTTTTTTTCGGAAGGCAAATAAGAATACAAGTCACACAAACACACACAAAGTCAAATACACAACAAAACACACACACAGATTGTCCCGTTGGTGTGGTCAGGCGACTCTGGGTGACCTTTTCACCGATTCCCGTTATTAGAGAAACTGACATTCAAACCTCCCCAGCCCTCAGGACATTAAGACAAAACCTGAAGTCCCCCCTCCTCCCCACCAAATAGAGACACACACATTCACACACGTTTGTGGTCCCAGCGTCAGACAGCTTTTTCTCCATACAGATTTTGGCGGCTGGATTGATTCCTTTCACATGAACCAACACATCAAAGCATCGTGTTGTGGAAGTTTAAAATCACCAAACCGATCAAAACATATTGCAAGCAGAGACCCATACAAAACTAGACCTTCTAACTCTGACAGCATATTAATTTTTTATTTTTTTTTATTAACCCTTCAATTGATGAAACAATCAAAATACCAAATGATTTATATAATAATACTTCAGTAACATTCAGTTCAAATGTCAAATGGGCCTTTATTTGTAGTCGAATTGATTACTGTAACGGTGTTTTCAAAGGTCTGCCTGAAAAGTGGATCAGAATGCTGCAGTTGATCCAGAACGGAGAAGCAGCATTTAACTCCTATGCTCCACTTATCTGGAACAAACTTCCAGAAAACTGTAAAAGTGCTGAAAGCCTGAGTTCTTTTAAATTGAGACTAAAAACACATTTGTTTAGGATTGCCTTCAACTGTCCTACTTAAACCGTTTTAAACATAATTAGTTTAACTTTGTAGTCCAACTGTTTTTAATATTTGCTTTTAGTTTCTATTCTCCCATGTTTTATTTTGTTTCTACATTTTATTCCAACTTGCTTTTATTCTGTTTTATTGTCCTTTAATTAGGCGCCCGCCTATGCATTGAAAATGCATGGCGGAGGCCTTATGTTATGCACCTAATAAGGGTTTCTTTATTATTATTGTTTTTTAATCTTCCGTCACCGTTAATATAGCCCAAACCGTAGGCTGTACCCCCACAAACTATATATCAAAACGTGCGTCTCGACGCCGCGAAGTGTGCTATTTGTACTTGACGCCATTTAAAGTTACCGTGGTGACAAAATTAACCAAAAACCACTTCTCAAAACCACTTCCTAGACACAGTTGACCTCACAAAAATGCAGAGCTCAGCATGGCACTTTTTTTCGGTACAGTGGTTTAGGTGTTGGGCTGGTGCACCAAAGGTCGCAGGTTCGCAACCCGCCGTGGGGTACCCAATATTTTTTTTTTTTTTACAAGTAACAAATAAATAATTTGAACAACTGATATAAATGAATGAATGATGAAAAAATTGCAACAGCAAGAACTACCCCCCGGGCAATACAGCACCACTCACCTGTGGGAAATGGCACTGCACACCATTTTTGTCAAATGTTGAGTTCTGGGCCCAGATTTGGTGAGGCTTAGTTGCTAAAGGAGGCCAATCTGACACATGGCCTTTAGTGAGCTTTGGTGACATTAAGTATTGGCACCCTTTTTGAGGAACTTCCCAGTACAGGATTTGGACCAAACTAACGGAGTACAATCACCCGGTGATACTGGACACAACCATGTTAGCGGCTAACACTTAGCATGTTGCTAACCGGAAGTAGCTCTAGGAAGGTCTCAACAACTTCTGCTTGACAGAGTTTGTACTTCCTTTAGTAGTTTGTAATGCCTTTAACATTTTTATTCACATATTTAATTTTTTCATGCTACATTGAAGTATTTAATCATGTTTTAATAACACCAATTTTCCATGCTGCTTGGATGTAGACCTTCTCCTGTCGGCTGGTTTGGACGAAGACAAATCCTTTTCACACTCAGAAGATTTGATTTAAAATCCCCAAGTGATAAAAGCCTACGACCAAGGAACTCGGAAGCTTTGCCTTTGACGGTTACGCGCACCACCAGGCGGGCGCCTTCTTCAACTTCTTCAGAAGTTGAACGTTTCTAGTTTAATCATGTGAAGCACTTTGCATTGTCTTTGTACTGAAATGTTCTATATAAATAAATTTGTCTTGCCTTGCCTTAAGGTTTATAGCAGGCATATTTTGGCTTCGGAGAAAAAAAAATCCCTAAATCACTAGTAGTCGATTGGACATGTAATAATTTTTACACAGTCAACTTTTTTTTCCTTTTTTTTTTTTAAGAAAATAAGCAATTTTCCATCTTGAGTACTCTGTATTGGGCACCCTATTGGTAATACCACTTGTGTGGCTTTGCAGTGTTGGTAAGAACTTAAGATAAAATCCTGGTGACAGAGAAATAAATCCATTTTCATATGAATTAATTTATACTAACATCCTCTTGTTTACGATTGCAACGTCACAACATGGGTTTTTGCACAAATCCATACATTGTTTTGTTCAGCACTGCGAGAACTCGCAGAAAACATTTTTTTTAATTAAATAAAAAGAAATGCATTTTAGATCAGACAGTTGAGCGACAAGTTGGCGATCATCAATGAAGAGAAATGAAAAGGTAGGAGCAGTAACTTAAGACCTGTGTTGCTGACGCATTTTCGGATAGTAAAGTTAGCACTCAGGTGAGGCACTGTTGCTTTCCTTCTTCTCGTGGAACCCTCACCAATTAATCAAGCTTCATTTAAAAAGCGCTTTACACACCCAGAGTGACCAGCGGAGTTAGAGTTGCTCATGGAGTCAAGAGTCCATGTGTGTTTTGCAGATCTGAAGAGGAGTTACAATCATTTGCCCTGAGGCATTTTACGAGGTGTATTACGAAAAACTGCCTGGTTCTTGTATAACCCGATCGGGCTTCGACTGTGTCCTTGGTACAAAGTCAAACTTGTTTTCCGACTGTAGGTTGCACAGCCGACACTTGACATGAATTAAAAGGATTTCATTTAGCCCAGACAGAGAAGATCATATGGGAATATTTATATCTGTATAGATAATAGCTGGGGATTGCTTTCAGAAAATGACTTTCAGCAGGTGTTCTTATACAATTTGCCAACAACGGGGACGCCCATGCAGTTTTAGTGTTAATAAATATCCATGATCTAACCTGAAGCAGCTCCTGCTGTTGCTGCTTTCGAATGGATACAGCGCGAAAAGTCGGCTGCGGCTCATCTGAAGTTTCACACCTGCAGTTTTAAATACACACAATCTGCTCACGCTGTCATCGGTCCGCCGTTGCTTTGTTGACTGTGTTTTTTAACCAGCTCAGCGGATGACTGATTGGAACAGAGATAAAAGCAGGGAAATGTTCACATATTTTCTGTGAATATCTGTCAGTGTGCACATGTCTGAGTCTGCTTGGGTTGTCCTCACAGGTCCCAACATATGGGCCCCTTAGCACCAAAATTAACTTGAGCCAAACTCATCAGTCATCTAAAAACTGATGGTAGGTGCTAACTGAGACAATCTTCGCACACTCCCAAAAGCAGTCCCGCAATGACCATAATGTACAAAACACTTGACTGACATGTTGTTGATGAGGCGAACAGTGAGACGTCTCTAAGTGTGTGTTTTTTTTTATTTTCTCTCAGTTCCACGCCGACTTTATGTGAGGTATGTGCAAGTGCTTGTGTTTTTGCTCAGTCAATAGTGATCAAGCAGCCCTGTTTCAATCAACACGTCGCTCGTCCCTGGGTGTGGTTGATAACAGCTGTCTGTCTGTGTGAATTTATGAACGTACAAGGGTGCAAAGGGACAAGTAGAACAGGTCGGACATATGACCAGTGCTTAGGGCCACTGTTTGTGTTGGAGAGCCTTCGTGACAGCATCTGGGAACAGGAACAGAAAAGTGGCACACGGCCAGGTGTTTGTGTGTGCGTGTGTATATGAGCCCTTGCATCTAAAACTGCCAGAGGGAATAGGCCAGGTAGCATACTGCACATGAACATGTTTTTTTTTTTGTATTATGTTCTCTTTTGTTCTGCTGTTTTCCACAATAGTGAGACACTTTTCTGATTATTGCATGTTTGAGGAATGTGCGAAAACAACTTGCGAAAAAAGGAATGTCATTTTTTTTCACTTGACCATTTTTTTTAGATTCTGAAAATACTTTTTCTTTCAAATCCTTCCATACAACTATTGTCTTTTGCATATCTGTGACTGGGTCATGGGCGTAACAGGTCCTGGAGGATAACAAAGACAGTCATGTCACCAGTCACAGTACAACACCTCTGAAGGTCTCAAAGAATTTCCAGGTGAAAATGGAAGTTTTTTTTGTTTGTTTGTTTTTTTTTGCTGTGGGATGTGTCAAGAAAACTCCAAAGGAAGGTGCATAGGAGGTATCCTGATCACATACCCAAACCCAATTAACCGACTCCTTTTGATGCAGAGAAGCAGCGATTCTACTCCGAGCTCCCCCCGAAAGCAAAGCTCTTAAAGCAAATTTTAAGGGTTAGTCTAGCCCACTTATATTAGCCTCGTGAGACCATCCTGATCTCGCGAGCTTTCAAGGTTTCACTCGCAGATCAGTCTGGCTACTCTCCGTTAAAGAAAATTTGGAGCCGTTCACCAAACGAACGTCCAATCAGCGTTGGCTTTGAGGAGGGTTGAGGTGTGACGCAACGAGAAGAGCGACAGTTCAGTCTAAAGAACATGGCGGCTTCAGCCGATGAAACTAGCGTTAGCGTGGCTATCGAGCAAGTTTTATCGGAATTACAGAGTATTTCTTTGCTGAGCTAACAAGCCTTTACCTGCAGCAGCAAGAGTAGCTTGGCTTGTGGTTGTGTTTTCGTCGTCGCTCGTAACAGAGCGACGACGAAGCATGTTGACGAGTACGTCATATGCTTCGTTGATCTGATTGGTTTATTTGGCCCGTCTATCACCAACATAGGCCAATCAGCTAACCAGTATTTTCGGCCCTTCCCAAAATTACTTCAACGGAAGGTTTCCAGATGGATATGCGGAGCAAATACATCTGGCGGAGTCAGGTAACACTTATATGGGAAGCGGCTTGTATCAGGGCTTCTTTTTTCATTTCAGAAATGTTCCAAACCTCATGACTGCAGGTGGCAGCTGGGACTTAGACAGACTGGTCACTTGAGAGCTTCGCTTCTTTTTTTGTTAAAGCCGGGCATACACTGTATGATATTTTCAACCGTGGTACTCATATACAGCTCAAACTGTACAACAAAACCACAGGGTTTAAAAGTTCACAGCTCACGATATCTGTTCTTACACTGTACGGCCTGACGCTCTGATGCGACCGGGCTGCTCACACTGTACGTTCAAAAACCACACGTCAGACTCAGCCCCGTAGAGAGATGGCGCTACTCGGACTCGTCCACCCGGAAGCCAAATGTGAACAGTAGAAGAAGAAAAAGGCAGAAGTGTTGGTGCTCACTGTTAAATATGAGGCTCACTAGAACGAAACGCGCTGCCTTGGCAATTCTACAAGATTCTCCTCTGTAGTTTGACTCCATGTCACACGTACCGCTGAAAAGGGCAAAAACTCGCACAGTGTATGCCCGGCTTAAGGTTGTCCTGCACTCCAAAGGTATAGAGCACATTGGGTGTTATGGTAGACAGGGCTGCAAAGTGATTCCCTGCTGCTTTTCCCCTCTTATTACAACAATGTTACTGCTATGGGTGTCAAATCTGTACTAGAACATACACTTCTCCCATTTCATCCATAACTACAATGCCAGAAATTATTTTTGACAGCATCACAAGTCAATTCTGCATTTGAACTGCAAACCCTCTTGGATTTTTAGTAATATGTGCAATTTGGGGTTGTGAGCATTTCTGTCTATAAGCCCTGTGACACTAAAAGACAATGCATACAGTGCATTAGGGTATTTACTGACAGGGAATTTTAATTTTCTGCTGCCTGGTGACATCCTCTCAGCAAATTCCAGGTTAGTAGCAGGATACACATTGTAGCCTCTTTGACGAGTAGCACACACAGATAAGTGGCCACAACTACTACCAGACTCATCTATGCTCCATCCAGGTCACCAACATGCCGCCATCATGAGAATCAATAACCACAGTTACACAACAAGATTTGTTTGTGACTCTTATGCTTCATCAGTCTTCGGGAGCTTGTTGACAGCTCCTCCTTGCTAGCTGGATTTTATCACTGAGTCAAATTCAACCTTAAATTTTGTCATTAAAGGTATATAGCCACATTAAATGCCTATAAAAAAGACCAAAAGCTGTTTGATCATGATAAAGTTATATACACCAAGCCTCCATACTGATAATATTTTGATGGTCCTTTTTGTAGATAAAAATAGTCCCGCACCGGGCACGACTAGCAGATATAAACAGATGGTCACCACCTACTGGCAGTATTGTAGAACTATCATGATGCCACTTTGTTTAATTAATAAAACAATGTTAAATAATGCCGGACCAAGCCTGACCCTCTGCAATGCCTTGCAATAATGTGACAGCTCGGCGTGATCGAAGACCACCGGTTAATTAAATAAACCGATCTACAGCAATTTTAAGAGCCTCATATCAGAACATTTACTCACTTTAATCAACTCTGTGGTCACATCTGAGCCTCTGCAGGTTTGAGTGAACACCAACGTTCATACTGTATTCCCAGCAACATTCCAGTCTTTTCCTTCTTGAAATACCTTTTGTTTTTGCGTTTTTTTCCACTGGATCTTGGACCATTCTGCATATTTTTGCTGGGATATGCTAATAGCCGTTAGCCTGTTCCTTGTTTCATCCCCTGCGCACATGCACAGTGTTGCACTTCCTCTATTATTAAAAATAAACATGAAACACTTTAATTTGTTAATAAATTGAGCTAAAAAAAAAGCATAAATGGCAAAATAATAATAGCTAATACGGCAGCAGGAGGTGATCATTTTTCATAAAAACTTTGTATGCAACCAGAGTGAGCTACTGACGTATAAATAAAAAAGTCAAATAACGTGGCTATGCACCTTTAAAGGTTTTACTTAAAAAATATAATGAACTTTTAAAATAATTAAAAAAAAAATTCAACCCTCAAGGTTTTTGTACTGCTTACATAAAAAAAACACCAATGTTGTGATTAAAGTCACTTTTTAAAGCTCACTTTCAGGAGAGAGGAGGTTTATTTCAAAGGCAGAACCAAACTCTCAGGAAGCTTTTTTTGCATTAAAAATGCAAAAAAAGTGTGTCTTCAGCCATGACTTCAGACTTCAGCCATGAAGTCTGTTCAACCTGTCTGGACTGTGATTGCCTTAAAATTCTATTGGCATTGTATGCTACACTGAATTGTTTTTGCTCTGCTGTATGATTTAGATGAAGCTCCGTAAGAATCCTTTTTTTTTTCTTGGATGTGTGTTTAAGCATTCAGGAAGTTTTCTAAGCATGTATTCTCTGCAGTTTGATTCTTATGTGAGTCAACGTGTAAAACCTGCAGGTTTTCCAAAGTGAAATGCTGAAGTAAAAGCAACACCACTAAGGTCGTTTGTTTTAAAAGAGAGAAAGAAAACGACACTGTGTAGAGACATGCATCTGAAGAAACCAACCCTGTTTGTAAAGAAAAGTAAAAAAGCATCATGTGATATTCCACAGTTCGGCCTCTTTGACTATCTTCTCGCTGGCGGCCGGTTTCCTGAAATCTGATGGATTCCCTTTGGCTCCGAAATTATGTACTTCCCTTGTTTTCTTCTTTCTCCTTTTCGTCTTCTCTCTTAAATTAAATTGAAGATAAAACCCCGAGCTACGCAACAAAATAGCCTTTCTTTCCACTCAGCTCATAATACTTAATTTATTATGTGTTTTCACACAGCTTTAATTTAACTTGGCTATTATTTAATATTCAACTTGATTTTTTCCTCCATATCATCTATGAGTAAATTTCCTATGTTGATTTTTGTCCCTTTAGTGAATATTCATCCTGAGAAATTATAGAAATCCACACACGGATGAGACACATCGTCTCATCCGTGTGTGTGTGTGTGTGTGTGTGTGTGTGTGTGTTTGTTTGGTGTGTGTGATTTTAATTCAATGGAGAGGTAAAGAGTTCATCACTTAAAGGGTTTTTAAGTAAACTGTGAGACTGATTTATTTAGGTACTTTAATGAAGTCTTTCATACCTCGCCAGTGGTACCCTCTTTTCTTGTCTGTGTTGTTACACAAATTCAAGAGATTTTTTTTATATATTATGTTGGCAAACCAAATTACAGATGACGGTTGTCACTTTTCTTTGAAGGTTATACACTGCAAGATATATAGATGTAGTTGTCAAACAATAACTTGATAGCTTGCCTCTGCTAAATACTGATCAAAACCCTGGAGGCTACTGTAGTTTCTTCTGATACCAAGCTTTTTAAGTAAAAAAAAAAAACATCCTAAGAGAACACAACTTAGAACCTCTAAATGTTTTAATGAGCTTGACCTTCTTTACATCGTGGATCCTCTTCTTCTCTTATTCTTCTTTATTTCCCTATGAGATGACCCAGATAAAGAAAAAAGCCACCTCATCAGGTTCACCCTCCACCTGTAAGTCAAAAATAGAGCATGTTGAGAGGACAAATAATCATGCTGCTACAGGGCAAAGGAAGTGAAATAAGAATATCCTCAAACTACTTTAGTAAGGCAAGGAGTTAGTGGATTCAAAGAGTTTCAGAAGCCAGTTTGACCTAATTTCAGTGCAGCATGTGCTTTAGTAAGGCCAAAAAAAAAAAAATTCTGATTATAATATGACTGCATTAGCAGCTATTCATGACTGCTATCTGTCGGGTTCCTGGTGGCTTTGACACAAGGCAGAACCCCCTCATCCATGTAGCTTTTAGTTGTATGAAAAACTGGGCGGATCAAACGTGTCAGAATATTTCTTCAAAATGTGTTACTATTCTGTGGCAAGGAGGACAGCGACAGTCCATTCCCTGCCACTACCTGTGGTTCTATGGTCAACAGCATTTTATGCCACACCTGCTAAATATGTGAAAAGTATAAATGTTACTACAGATTAACGATCTGTTGTGTATTAAACATGTGTTTTATGTAATTTAATATTTATCAAATAACTCTCGGTCCATCAGGTGTTGTCTGGTGAATATCAGCCCAACTGTCTTTAATATTAGGACAATAGATAGCACTGGCATTCTTTTAACAGCAAACTCTGCACACAAATAGAATAAATGAGTGAAAACTTCCCTCCAAGCATAAGAATTTATCAACAGAAATAAATGCACATTTGTTGAACGCTTTCATACAATGTTGTTCACCTGTATTAACGATGTATTTCAATCAACAAATTCTCTCTACTAGGCTAGTGAGACTTAGCTAAAACTACTAAACAAAATTAATATTAAAGAAAAGAAAACACAAAACGCACAGAAAAACAATGCGAGCTCGGTGTTGCGCTTACAGCCATCAGCCATCGCTGCACTCTGTGAGCTCAGGGGCTGTTAGAAAAGAGTCAGAGAGGCCGATGTGAGCGCAGAACAGCAGCTTGCACAAATGGCGAGAAAATTTTATTGGACTTTCTACCTAGCCAAAAAAAAATCTGACAATATCAACTAGATCAAACAAATCTTGAACAAGTGATTCAACGACTTTAGAGGTCAATGAAGATCTAAGTTGGAGAACAAAAATTCCTCTTAAAGAACTTAGGAGGAGGTTAAATTAGCTTAACAAATCTAAAACAACATTTGGTATCTGTTCAGTTAATTCACAATGCAACTTTGAGTAAGATAAAGCATTATTCGAAAAAAATATATATTTAAAAAAATTATTTGCTAAATAAAAAACCTTTAGGACTTTAGATTTTTATTAAAGGGACAATGTGTAACTCAATTGTTTTTTATTAGCAAAAACACGTTATTGCTTTCATTACTACATAGTCTGCCAAAGTCTCATAATAATCTGTGTAAGGAAAGTCAAACTATAACTGACCTCCAAGACTTATTGAATAAGGAAACGGTGAAGTGGACAAGTTCAATTAAATTTTATTAGTATGGCGCCAATTCATGAAACATGTCATCTCAAGCCACTTTCCAAAGTCAAATTCAATCAGATTATAGAGATTGGGTGAGATATACAATTTAGTGAAAAAAAAAATCCTATCCAAGGAAACCCAGCAGATTGCATCAAGTCTTGGCAAACAGCATTCACTCCTCCTGAAGAAACGTAGAGCCACAGGGACAGTTGTCAGCATTGTCAATGGCTTTGCAGCAATTCCTCATACTGAGCAAGCATGAAGTGACAGTGGAAAGAAAAACTCCCCTTTGACGGGAAAGAAAAACCTCCAGCAGAACCAAGTTCCAGCACTTTATTTGAGAAACAGAGCAGAGATTACATAGATGGAACTAATCGCACCCAACGGTCTGGGCGCAGCCCGTCTGCCCTGTTTCTGGCTCCCCTTCGTTCTCGAAAGGGGACAAACTTGTTAGCCTTACGCGTTTTACCTGTATATGAAGATATGCTGTCGTGAAGGAGTATAAACCAAGCTAAGACGACCGTAGATCATTCTATTTGCTGTTTTCTGCTGAAGAGGAGGACCATTCATACTGTTTGCCCAGCGAGAGTGGAGAAAAGGTAACCAAGAAAAGAAAAAGAAGTAATAACCGGGAGAAAACTAGAGTCTATATTGGCGTAGCTATTATTACCAGGTGGAGATAATTCATGAGACAGTGGGGATTTAAAACAGATGCGGAGGTTGTAGGCTTTCTACAGGACAGATAAGTTAATCCAATGTAACAGTGAAGTTTATTTTAGAGTCGTGTTAGACACAGGGAAGTGTGGTCCAGCGACTATTCTGTCCTCAAGGCAAAGACGGATAAGACTCTGCGGCTTCCGTTGTAGTTATTGCGTGCTTAACGCCAAGGCCCTACAGCTCGCTTCTCCTTTGTTTGAAATTCGTTTAGCGCAACACTAGATGGGAGTAAATATCACACACTGGGCTTCATAGCAATTATATCTCTAAAAATAATTAAGACTCAAAGTGGGAACTTAGGGAGGTAAAGTGCGATGTAAAGGAAAGCCCTTTGGTCTTGGCCATGGGTGAGTTTGATGTCTGACTGTTAGAGGTTGTAGACAAATGTCTTTTAAAAAGATAGCTGGTGCCATTAATACAGGTAACAAGTGGAAGACAGATAGACAGACAAATAAAGGGATTGAAGGGTTAATATATTGTTTTTCTTTGTAGGATGTAGTATCTGCAAAACAAAAACACATCTGAATGACATCAATGGTACACAGAAAATAAATGATATTATAGATGTAGGCAGCAAACTAAGATAAGATAAGAAATACCTTTATTATCCCATGAAGAGGAAATGCAGGTGTGACAGCAGCAAAAACAAACAGAGCCACACACCATATTAGTAATGAATAGCAAACCAATTTAAGGTTAAGTTCTAAAGAAAAATAGAATGAACTTCTCAGAAAGACAAAACTGGATGTGTCTCTTAATTTCAAACATATATGGAATGTCCCATTTAAGAAAATGTGCTTTATTTATGATGTCAACCTTTTAATTCTAAAACCTAAGGAACCCCATTAAAGTTGAGGTTGTTTACCATAAAACAGTTTTTAGCAGTAGAGCTTAATAAACTCTTTATGTTTTGTGGCTCCAGACAGCTTTGGTTAAGTAGGAGTGAAGGCAAAATGCCTCTTTGGATAGTTCAGGTCTCTGACCCCTGGGCTAGATAAACCTGGACTATTCAGCCTCGATTAGAGAGTTTTTAAAACTAGTTTTTTTTTATTTGTAAAACCTTTTCTATTAGTGAAAACAAAAACTGAACGTTCTTTATCATCCCCAGAATAGTGCAAAATGCATTGCTGACCCATCAGGTCCTTCAAAAGCCATTAAGAATGATTTCCTGACGCCCTGTGAAGACCTTTAGCCTTAAATGCCACTGTGCACTTTATTGCTTTGTAGGGTTTTTGTTTGTTTTTTTATACCTTAGTACATAGTTTTATTAATTGTGGCAGTAATGAATTTAATACAATTTAAAACACCCATATTTACCTTAGCTGAATTTTGCAAAAGTTTTGCTTTAACTGCTTTTTGGAACAACATCATGGGGCATTTAAAAGCTTGGATGTCAGATCAATCTTCCAGGGGATTTCCTGCAGGCAGGGTGAGGCTGGTTTCACTGCATGATTTACCAACGGATTCCCCCCGCAGCTGTAGTTCAACGGTGAAATCATCAAACCAGTATCAGTCCACTCTGCCTGTGCAGCCTTGTGTGTATGTGTAGCTATACAATGTTCACACATTTTTGAGCAATCACATGACATACAAAAGACATGAAGCCCTGAGTGAGGGAGTGGGGGGGGGGGGGGGGGGGAATGGAGGGGGGACTGGCCAGTAGGAAGTAGTGTTGTCTGAGCCCAAACTAGACACAACATCTGAGATACGCCTCCTCAACTGGGCTGCCCACACAGGAACATTTAGTCTTCCCTCTGAAGTCAGAAACAAAGGTGTTTGGTCATGTGAAACCCAAGGCTCAAACCCACAGGTTGAACTATGACCTGTAACACGCACTCATATATGAAAGACCGGGAGGAAAAGGAGGTTGAAAAGATAAAAAGACAGGATGAGAGTGTGTGTGCGCATGTGTGTGTGTGTATGTGTGTGGTAACAAGATTATAGGCATGCAGGAGAGTCACTAGTACTGATAATATGCATACTAGCTCCAGACATAATAACCAAACACGTCGTCTCATCCGTGTGTGTGTGTGTGTGTGTGTGGATATTCCTTTCCCACACATACCCAGTCCATGTAGCGTCCAATCCTTTAGTCCCACACATTTTCAAACAAAGGTGACCCAACCCCCTCATCCATGTAGCTGCAATTAACCTCCACAACCTTTAGATGCATGCATGTGTTGGGAACTTTGTGTCCTGAACTCAGTTTCACAAGACAGCCATGGAGTCTCAGGGGCACAGCTTCACACGTAGCGCCCGTGCCCTGATAATCCATGTCTCTCTCCTGGACTCCTGGACATCCTTTTATCCAGCTCAGGCTCCGGGGATTTTCCGTGAGCTCGGCCAGCCAGCGAGGCTGGCGTGATAGGAAGGTCCCGTCCTGACCCTGGAGAATGCGAGCTCGGCGTTGCGCTTACAGCCATCAGCCGTCGCTGCGCTCTGTGAGGTCAGGGGCTGTTAGAGAAGAGTCGGAGAGGCCGATGTGAGCGCAGAACAGCAGCTTGCACAAACGGCGAGAGAATTTTATTGGACTTTCTACCTAGCCAAAAAATAAATAAATCAGACAAAATCAACAAGATCAAACAACTCTTGAAGCAGCAGACTCTAATAAATTATAAGGCACTAAATTAGACCGCATGAATTTTTTTGAAGTCCATGCCTTGTCTCAATTCTTTGAAAGGTGTTGTATGTTTTGAATCTGAATCATACTTTAGCCTAATTTAACAGACCTTTCACTTAAACATGTAAAGCTACTGTTTAATAACTGTTATACATCATAAAATGTTATGGTGTATAATACAAACGCAGCTAAATATGCTCAAATAAATCTATTGTTAACAACAGTTAATCTGAACATATCAATAGGGAAGTGCATTATTTTTTTGAAGAATGGATGATGAGGTTGTTAACTCCTGGAAATGTTCTACTCTGTAACTATATAGCACTTTTTGATAAACGCGTTAAATAAACATGATTAAAAGTAAATTACAAAACAAAGACTGACATGTTGTTAAAAAATGACAAAGAATGTAAAGCTTTATGAACGCCTAAAACAAGAATTAGCTTTATGCTGATGCCAGCTAAACAGCAATAGAATAAGATGTCAAAGGTTTGAAAAGAATATTTTGTTTTAAAGTGGCACATGATTCACAGCTCAGCTTGAGGGGAATCTGTGCGGTCATTATTATGAAGCTACAAGTTGTTAAGGACCATTACTAAGCCAATGTTCTGAAATGTCCCTGACTAATAAATCAAACACATTTATGTAGGTTTATGTATCTCTCTTAAAGCTGCTTTTCATGATATTAAATACAAATAGGCTACCTTTGAAGCGCTTAGCTTCTTTTAAAGGCACATGCGGTGTAACCTTCCTAGAATCCATACCTACTGTAAGGAACGTTATTTTTTAAAACCCGACTGAGTCAGTTGTAAACACTACGGTAACTCAGAAGGATAAAACATGAATTATACATACAATTATTTACACTTACCAGCTTAGTATTCCCTCTGATTATGAGACAAAGATTGTTCATGAAATCCGATTCCCAAAACTCGAGTGTAAGTGAAGTCCTAAGTCCTTAAATCATGATTCTTTGCCTTTATGAATTAAGTGCAACTCTAGACCTAAATCTCCATCTCTGCTTTAAGCATTGCTGTTGCCTTAATGTTGCTATGGGTCGAACAAGACATAAGAACTTGCAAAAATGATTAAAACATTAAGCTGTTTATACTGTACAGCGACTGCAAAGTTAATGGCACAAGTCTTTAAATAGTTACGGACTGATGTTTAATATTCTGTTTTTGTGCCATGTTTTGAGGTGGCTTGATGGCAAAATGTCATCAAAACAAGATGTTTTGTCACCTAAAACAAGCTTAAAATAAGCTCAGGAAATGAGTGCAGGTATTTAAAGAACGGAGTTAAAAATGTACGGACCCTCATGAACAAGGAACGCGGCCAATTGACACATGTTGCTTCAGTCGCTCTCCAACCCTCCCCCACGTCTCCTTCAGTTCTTTCATTCAGTCATTCCTTCCTCTTTGACAATGTATTTGAACTTCAGACTGGGGTTCAGAGGTGGAGGGAATGAATGAAAGACTGAAAAGAGTAAGAAAGGGGAGGGAGGGAGGCAGCTTTCTTTGCTTCCTCTATCCTACTTTCTGACCCTATGGCCTTTGTAGGAGCAGACCTGACCCAGCCCCCCTCCTCCTCCACTCACCTCATTCTGCTTCGTCTACCCCACAACAAGGACAGTCCTTCAGGTACATCTGGCAAAGCTGGCAGAGGCAGCGCCGACACATGGACGCAGATCAGCCCACCTGCCTGGCCTGCTCTGTTTGATTTGTCTTTCTATACAGCCAGCATTCCAGCACTGATGGCTTATCAATAGACTTTGACCACTTGCGCCTTGGCTCAGCTTTTGTCCGTGAGCATGTGTGCACTTGGTGCTGGGAGGAGGTCGGGCGACTGCCTCTCTCATGACGGACTCAAATAGCGCTTTATTAAAAACAATATCAGCAACAATGGGAATTGAGCAACAGAAGTCAGCAAATATTCCTTTTAAAAGTGAGAATTTAATACAGTTTTCAATCCCACTCAAGGCGTACTAGAGGGACAGCGACTGCACGGGGCAGACAGAAGTTTAACAAGCTAAACTAATGCTCATTTATTTTCCATTTGTCCCTTGGACTGTCTAAACACGTCATTTGGCAACCCCATAACTTAAATAGAGCATTAAAGTCGTCAGCTCTGACCTCTCACCTCCTTAAGTTTTATTCACTGTTTCTTTTTCGGGATGAGCACATTTACAAGCCTATAAAACACAAATATCCACTTGTTAAATCAATGTTCTCTTCAAAACCAAAGCCGCAGTATGGTTTAGCATGCCATTATTTGGTCATAGAAATGCAAGACACATGCTCAAGATGTTCTCCGTGCCTGTGGTCTGGTTTTCTTTCTCTCTGCGTTTTGTGGCAAACTGCAAGGGACAATTTTCTGTCATTGTTGTCTGAAAGGCAAGAAAAATATTTCTAATTACTGACTACAGTATCTTGCATTCATACCCCCACAATTTTTCCACATTTCGACATATCACAACCGCAGAGCTTAATTTTTATGTGCGATTGTAAACTAACACAAAGTAGCACGCAATTTTTGAAGGGAAAAGATACATGATTTTACAGAGGTTTTATCTCACAAATGTGTAAAAGAGTGTATGGTGCATTATTATTAAATGCCTTGTGTTCTGGTAAGCCCAAGGAAACCCAGTGCAACAAATTGCCTTCAGGAACTACCAAAGGCCAAATGGGGGACACAGTAAACATATGGAAGAAGGTGAGACCAACTCCATGCTATCCTGGAAGCACCGTTGCATCGTAGCGGTGGGGCATACTTTTCATCAAGAGGGACAGAGAAGCTGCTCAGAGTTGATGAGAAGATGGGTGCAGCCAGAAACGTATTAGCTATAGATACAACAGAGTGATTTAGATCTATGCCTATTCGTTTTCATTTGTGCTAATGGCCTAGTCAAAGTCTAGAGCTAAATTAATTTGAGAATCTGTTATCAGATTTGAAAATGACTTTTTATAGACACTCCATCCAGTCGGATTGAGCTTGAGGGGAATACCTTTTAGTCCTTAGATCTGTAAAACAAGTAGGGGTATAGCTCAAAAGGGCTTGGAGCTACACTTGCAGCAAATGGTGGTTCTGCTGCAGAGCAGGAAACCTCCAAAGCTGCTTTTGCATTGTTGGTTGCACTGACAAACCCCTGTTAATACTCTTTCTACCGTGACTGTAGGTAGCATAGATCACAGGAGTCATTGCTTTCAAACTCATAGAGCTACACTATCTGAACGGTATTACCCTAAGCTACCATTTAACTTTGGGTCTGAAAGCAAGGAAAGTATATGAAACAGGAGAACATTGAATAAATTCCTATTATAGTTTCTTTACACTGATTCATAATAAACGAAATAGGATTTGGCACAAATGAAAGTGTTGATGGCAGTTAAGCTTCAGCACTGAACGTTATGCTCCTTGACATTATGCCCTCTAAAATCTATTGTGGAAAAAAAAAAAAAAAACCCACATAAACGAGACAAGACGATGTCTTCATATCTTGTTGCGTCTTGTCAAGGGTGAACTGTCTACTTTGCATACGCTTTAACTATGCCAAACATCCATCATTTATTCCATCTAACCTAATAAGCTTGCCAGCATGAAATAATTACAGGCTCGAGAATAACTTTCCTTTCACATAAAAAAGCTTCCACAATTTTTAGACAAGTATCTTAACAAGAAGTCCCACGCAGTGGACTTAAGAGCTGCTCTACAGGCAAAGGCAGCCATTATTCTTTTACTTCTTTTGATTGCAGTTCTTTATACAAAGTCAGCTGACCCTCTGGTCGTTCTACGTGCTGCTGTGTTCAATTGTCCGATACATTAAAAGGCTCTCATTCTGCCGTGCCTCCCTATAGACGTCTGTGGTCAGCCTGGATTAAACAATCAATATGTTAAGAAGCGGATTCAGGTTTGTATGGGTGGCACAGCCCGGCCTTGACAACGTGTACCTCCGTGGTGGAACACGGTATGTCGGGGGGGGGAAAACAAAGTCTGCTTCGTCTGAGGACAGACAAAACACACATATGTTCGTATCTTTTTATCTGGATTTCACTGGAACTGAGCTGCGCCAAGGACATACTGTGACAAAAGCAGTGTGAGAACTTGCTTTGGAAAGTCTATAGAGAATATCTTTTTTGTTCAACTGAGCCTGGCTGAAGACAAATCCAGGGTAGTTTATGGAGCACTGCAGGTCATGGTCATATAGATTTTATAACAGCCACAAATGCCTAATGTTTTCAACATAAACTAGCTCACAGGGTCTCCCTGTAAAACAGAGAAGGTGTGGACGCTTTGTGGGTTTACAACTCAATGAATTTAACACGGAACAACAGGAGAGACAGAGAGACACAAACATATAGTGGGGATTGCTTTTATTTTTTCCAAGGTGTTGCCTGTTAACTATTTACTGCCAAGGATGGTTTGTAGTGACAGGTATTTCTGTCGGCATCTAAACAGGGAACTCCGACACTTTTTTTTTCACAGGTAAAGTTAAAAACTCAGCAGCTTTATTCTGTTCAGATTCTACCTTATCCTCTCATCACAGGGCTGGAAACGTTGGGTCGTGGATGACTGATGCCCTGTATGTTTTAGATGCTTCCTTTTTGAACATACTTTACATAAATCAAATGAATTTATCCTAAGCAGGATCCTGCAGAACATGGGCCGGGCTGAGAAAATACAAAAGTGTTTACACACCTGAATTTTCCCAAACTTTTGTCTCTTCACCACCACAATCTTTATTTTTTTTATTTATTTATTTTGGGTGTGGTGGGGGAACACAAATTACTCCATAGTAAGATTTTTGCTGTCTATACCAGTTTTACATGATCAGAGACTGAGGTTTTACCCATTCTTCTTTGCAAAACTGCACAAACCCAGTCAGATTGGATGGAGAGAGAATGTTAACCTTGACTTAAAGTCTTCCTACAAAATCTCTATTGGACTTTGGCTGATTGCCTTAAAACAAATGTGCTTTCAAATGCCCCCATCTCTCTCCTCATCAACTCTGAACACCTTCTTTGTCTCGGTTAAAGACATGAAACCAAACGCACCCCTACAGCGTGATGCAGCCACCCTCATGCTTCATGACGGCAAATGTCCATTCAGGGTGATGCGAGGTGTTGACATCTCTGTCGACTTTTGCACGTAGGCGAAAAACGTCTGTTTTGTGCTGATCCGAGCAGAGCGCGTTCTTCCACATTTTTGCTGTGTCCCTGGCTGGCATGACTTGCAAAAGCAAACAAACAGGACTTAAGGTTCTCTTTCAACATTAGCTTTCTCCCTGCCACTGTAGCGTAAAAGGCTGAACCATAATAAGTTTGACCATAACAACGTGGTTGCTGAGGTGATGAGCAAACACTTGTTTCTAGAACTTCAACAAAAAAGTTAGTCTAAAGAAGGTTCCAAACCTGTGCAGCAGGCTGTCTTATTTGGATACATTAAATGACGCAGGCAGCTTTATGTACTGCTTTCTTATGTAGAGTTTACAGGTGCAAATTTCAGTACAAAAATGTATTTCTTACATGTCTCCCTTTACGTATGCACAAGAAGGCCTATCCTATATATATAGATGCATCTCAGTAAAGCCTAAACAATATTTCGTCTTAATATTTTAAGAATCATTTAAATTAATCATTCAACCTTCCCCAAATTCCAAGCTTTGCTTCATGTTCCTCTTAAAGCAGGGGCCCCCAACATGGTGCCCGTGGGCCCCCTTAGGACCACATATGGCACCCTCAAGCCTGTTCTAAAATCAGCACAGCACTCCAATGAGCTGCATCTAAAATGTTATTTTAGTCTGTTGCTCCTATTTTGTAATCACACTTGCATTTATGTAGATTTAAAAATGGCAATATCTAAATAAATAAAAAAAGAGCATTGCAAATATGTTTATTGGTAAGCGCTGACTTGTATTTCAAAGGTCAGTACAGGCAGCCTTCGTGTGACACAGTACCAATGAGGTAGCTCACAGTTTCAAAAAGGTTGGTGACCCCTGCTCTAAAGGCAGTGTTTCTCCCTGTTGCTTGTGCTCCCTTTTCTACCAGATGTTTTCCCTCCACTCAATTTTCTTTAAATGTACTTGGACACTCTGTGAGCAGCCAGCTTCCTTCCCTGTGACCTGTTGTGTATCATTGTCCTCGTGGGCGGTGTCAGTGACTAAATAACTGACAAGTTAACCCTTATCTCTGTTTGTTTAGGCGTGGGGTAGCCAACTCCACTCCTCAAGAGGCTGTGTTCAGTGTGTTTTAGACGGACCCCGGTTCAACACAGTAGATTCTGATGCCTTAAATAACTCCTCAGTAGGTTCTGCAGGAGCCTCCTAATTGAACATTGATTTGAGTCCAGTGTGTGGAACCCAAGAAACCTCTTAAACACACAGGACAACAGCTCTTGAGGACAGGATTTAGCCTCTCCTGGTATAGCCCATTAAATAACATTTCACTGTTGAAACCGTTTTTTTATGTATCGCTAACACTTAGTTACTTATACAATATTACACATTGTGTCTCTTAAATCTGTAGACAAGGTTTCCTTTTTTGACCTTCCTTGATTTGTTGAGATTCATCAGTATGTCTTTTTATGTCAAGACATTTCATTTTAAAACAACAGCTATAATGCAAACGGTTTTAACAAATAATTACGTTAATTGGCCTTTTCGGTATTTTACAAATAATAAATCAGGAACACCAGCAATGAATCAGATGAATTTATTATGGCAAGGAACCGTGAATAGACTGATGAGAGGAAATCACTACGCAAGGATTTTCTGGTATAAGACTGAAGAAATCAAGAATCCGTGGCCCGGTTAGGCCCAGATCTGGTCTCACTGACATGATGTGGGTTGACTTGAAACAGGCTGTACATGCAAGGACCTCCTGAAACATCTCGCAGATGAAAATGAGGAGTTGGGGCAAACTTTAACCAGACTAAAGTAAGACGCCGTTAGATGGCTGCAAGAGTCATTAAAGTTATTTCAGTCTAAGAGTTTAACCCTGGTTTAAGGGTTAACATTTCCTAACATTTTTTAATTAGAATAGGCACTTTTGTTAGTAAGGCTGCACAGTTTGCAACAAGGTCTTGCATTGGAATCCTAGCCTGGACTCTTTCTGCATAGAGTTTGCATGTTATCCCTGTACATGGGTGGATTCTCTCAGGGTACTCTGGCTTCCCCCCACAGTCCAAAAACAGTTAGGTTAAGTGGTCCCTCCAAATTGCCATTAGGCATGAGTGGGTGTGTGTATGATTGTTTCACCTGTGACTCTATGTTGCCCTGTGATGGACTGGTGGACCTGCCCACAGTGTACCCCACCTCTTGCCCAGTGACTGCTGTACATAGGCATGTAAGTGACAATAGACATTGAATGGATCTGTAGTTTGAAGAGTACGACTTTTTTTTTTGTTTACTTGAAAATAATTCACTTTCTTTTCAAGGATATTGGAGAAGAACAGTGGACGATGTGCAAAAATGTATGTAGAAAGAACTGAGTGTAATGGGTTGTCTTGATCCTTCACATGATGCTGGTGTTCAAATGAGCTGAACACAAACCGGTCAGATCTGTCTGTCCTTCGGTTGCAAAGCTGATTGATCCTGGCAGCTTTATGAGGCTTTGTGACTCCAGAGCAAACAGAAGGACATAATGGTATTTGCACAGGTACATTCTGTAAAAGTACATGCCTGTATGAGCTCGAGCACCACATGTGTGTGTGCATAGGGGACAGCTACTATCAGCAAGCGGTGGAACACTATACTTTGAGGAGGGACTCACACACGGGATGCGTGTGTTCTGAGATAGTGTGTGTACACACATACACACACATTTGCACTGAAAACAGCTGGTCTGTGTTCACCAACAGATAGGATGTTGCATGCAGACACATGAGTGTCAGGAGTTCTCCAACCCCTCTGGGCAAGGTTGTGACATCGCGCACACACTCACACACACTTACATGCACAAGTTCAAAGAGTACAAGGCCAAAGGCTGGAGGTGGAGTTTCCGAGGTCCAAAGAACATTGTAAGTCCTCATGAAAGCCTGTGTTTATGTGGACAGATCACCCCTGATACCCATGACACAGACGCTAAGATTTGAAGAAGCAGTGAGGTGTCTCTTTAATCCCTGCCATACTTTGTGTATCCGCTTTGTATTTCAGTGAGATACGCAGATATAGATTATCGAAGTAAATTATGCTCCAAAATCACTTTTCTATGCATATGATACTGTAGCATCTCAACGGATTTTAATAGAAGCGTATAAAAACCTCTCTTGTCACAATTTAGAGATAACATATACCCTAAACGAGCATAACATTATGACCACCTGCCTTATTGGTTGTTGTTCCCCTTTTGCTGCCAAAGCAACCCTGACCCACGGAACCAAGGATTCATCAAGACCCTTGAAGCTATGCTGTTATCTGGATGCTTGCATTATCTAAGGCCTCTAAGTCATGAGCTGGGGCCTTAATGGATTGGATTTGTTGGTCAAGCTCATCCCATTTTCACTTTGTGACAGGGCTCATTATCCTACTGAATATGGCCACAGGATTGAGGGAATACCGTTTATATGAAGAAAGTACTATGATCTGAACAGTGAAGTGATTACAGTCAGAGATCCTCTGCAGGAGCAAGCCGGAGTAAACCTGGTAATGAAGGGAGTTGGCTTTTCACTCCAGATGTGTGTCAGGCAGGACGGCAGAGGCCTGATCAGAGTCCAGGCAACAGGCTTGGGTCATGCACGGTGGAGCTGAGACGGGCAGACAGAAACAGAGGCAAGGCAAAACTCGTGGGTTAAGGTACAAATCCAGGTTGCGGTCCAGAAATCAGAAGCGCTCTAGATGCCAAGGCAATTCAGGGAAATCCTGAACACAAGAACAAGACCTGGATGTGGTGATCTCGTAAAATGAAACGCTGGACATTGAGCTTTCATACCGACATGATCAGGCAATCCCTAGATGGAAAGAAAAAATCACAAGATGCTGATGTGATGAAAAGTAAATCTGTCCTCACACAGTAGTACTGTACATTTTCCCCTTTCATCCCATTTCTTTATGCAACATGTTTAACAGGAGCACACACCAGGTCTTGAAGTTTCAGAAAAATGGGCTTAATTTCTTCCCGTTTAGGTCCATATAGAAGTCATTCGTAGAAGCAGTGATGTATAAGGCAAGATAAGAAAAAGCAACAGCAGCTTTAATCAAAGTAGTAAATGAAAGCAAAGGATGCATTACACTTTCATTTTTTTTATTAATCATTTTTCGATAAAGGGACAAAATGGGCATGTGAACAGGATTATGCAGACATCTGCCAGAAAACACAGACAGTGGTATTCCCAATACAACTGAACAGAGACCCCAAACAAGTACAACAGAAATCATAGAGCTTGTTTTGTCCAATGACCACTGGCCACCATTAGAAAAGAAAACATAATAATAAAATTATAGAATAACCAAATCAAAAGAATAAAATAAAAACAAACCAAAAATAAAAACATATGACTCCATTCCATGTCTCTGTTTAAAACAGAGCGTATAGGTAATAATAAATAGTAGCTCCCATTGTAAAAGATAAAGTTCATGTTCAAGTTACAACAAACAGCTCTCAGAACAGGAATAGAAAAGGCTGATAACAAAATATTCCGCATTGCCATTTACAAAAAAAAGTCTCAACTGAAGCAGGCTACTCCACATCCCCCTGGTCATTTTTAAATATGCTTTGCATATGAAAGTATATTCACCCAATCTAAATATAAAGCACCATTTAGTATTTGGCAATGGAAAAGAAAATGCAAAAACATTTTATCTCTTTTTAAACGTATTTATTTTAACCTTTTTTTTTTTTAAAGTAATCCATGTACTGCATATTAAGTTTTTTTTTTTTTTTTATCTTTAGATTTTTTTTTTCTTCCTCTCATCTTGATGTTGGAATGTTGTCAGGTGGGAGAGGTGAGAGAGACAGAAGCACACAACAGAACAGGCCAACGTCAGCTTTCAGTACTGCATACAGGTATGGCAGCAGTGAGGATTAAGAAGTGCGAACAAAAAAAAAAAAAAAAAAAAAAAAAAAAAAAGAAGAAGATATGTACAAACACCTCTGTGGACAGCAGGAACCCAAGCAGCAGCCATCTGATGGCCTGCGACGCCTCCCAATGCCACACGCTTTAGCTGCTATTTTATGGGATGTATTTTTTTTTTTATCGTTTTATTTTATTTCTTTAGACATACAAATAATTCGCACTATATTATCCTGCCAAATTAAAAAAATATACCGTGGCAGCTTGGGATTTTTTTTTTCCACTACCAAAACAGGTATGGCAAATACCTTTAGAGAGAACAAGCAACAGTTAAAAATACGAGCCTCAATATAAATACTATAGTGCCTACTCTAAGTGAACATTGAATTCAAATACAATTCTAGAAATACAGAAAAAGTAGACCATAAATGTGTTTAAGTATAGGAACCGACATGACTGTGCATTTTCCTATATTTTAAGTTCTTTATTATATATTCATATATAATCTTAATCCTTTCCCCAATGCAAATTGTATTTCAACCTGAAGAGCCGTGAAGAACCAAGGCAAAAAAAAAAAAAGGAAAAAAAAGTGAAAACACAAAGTTGTTGTTATTTTTTTTTCAAATTTTCTGAAATGTTTCACCTCATATATACTGTGACGGGAGAGTTGAACAGCATCAAGATGCAGTAACGAAACAAACATTTCCCCCCCGTAAAATATAGTGTAATTTAGTTTGCAAAAAAAAAAAAAAAAAACTTTTTATGCCCATTTCTGAAGGACAAGTTTCACAAAAACAGAGTCTTGTGGCGTGAGCAACAAGATCGGAGTGTCTGTTGTGCAGGCAGCAACTTGCTCAGATGATGATAAATCACAACTTGTTTAAAGAAGCTGGGTGTTAATTAAGCCAGAAGAAGTGCATTTAGTTTGCTACTGTGTAGGAGCAGTGGTTAGTTAGGCTGAGAGTAAGTTCTTGGGTGTCCAGCGTTATCAAACGGTGAAGGGTGAAATAGCGAGGATACAGAGTTCAGGGATGATGAAGCTGTTAGCAACAGATTTTGTGCGTCTTTTTTTTGTTTTGTTTTTTTCACTGCTTGTAACAAGAGGATCTTCATCATCTGACAGCATTACAAAGATTTTCCCCTTCGGTGTAAACTTGTAAACTGGGAAAACTGAAACAGTGCACTTCATGTCAAACAAATCCAGCTTGTAGACTCAATCCATGTACCGTCTCTGCATGGATGTGGGACAATGCACATTTAGTGCTTTTACATTGAACAGCATGAATGACACAGATTAAATGAAAACCTCTTTTGGGTTTAAAAAAAAAAATCAACAGGAAACAAATCAAACAGTAACGCGCCCTGCATTAACCTACATCGCCTCTCAAAAGTGTGCGCACCCCTCTCAAAATGCCAGGTTTTCGTGATCGCCGCCATTCTGAAAAATGTTTCCTTAATATTTTTCCACCTATGATGTACAAGTACAAGCCATTTAATGTGACACATATCCCATTCAGTTCCACTGAAAAATAAACAAGTCTGGAGAGGAAATGTATAAAATGAACAAGGTTCAACAACCGGGTAACATATGTTTGCACGCCCTTAAACTTAACTTCAACTTTGTTGAAGCAGCTTCTTGTCTTATAAGGTACAATCCGGAAATTATTTAAGTGGATCTGATTAACTGCGGGAAAAAGCTCAACTGGCCCCGTTTAAGTTTTTTTTGACATTTTCTTATTTTTTATACTTTGGCTAAAGCCATAGTTTGTAGAGATGTGACAAAGGCTTCAAAAGGATCTCATTGTACAAATGCATCATTCAGCCGAGTGGACCAATAGGATCCAGAGGATTGTACTGTATCTGCTCACCATAACAGGGTAAAGACACTCCTCGTTAATTTGAAAAATTAGGGGACAAAGGAAAATTACAAAAACTGCAGCATTCACCAAAAAAGGATGGAGATAAAAGATAAGAATTGGTCTAGGGAGTCTGGCACGAGGCCTACAGCAACACTGAAGGAGCTGCAGTACTCTTTCTGCCAAGTGCTGGTTGTGTTCTGCATGTGACAAAAATCAACCATTTTCTCCAAATGTCTAGAGTAAAGAGTTGGGTTGTTGGGAAGAAAAAACCCTTTTCTATCAAATAAAACATCCAGGCCTGGCTAAAGTCTTCAAAAAGCTTGCTGGAGAATGGTCCAAACATTGAACACTTAACATTACTAAAAAAAAAAAACAAAAAAAAAAACACTGGGAAGCATAAATACGAACAGTTCTGAATGCCAGCCAATGTTGACTCAAACACTTCAGGTGTCTGGTAAAAGGGTGAAGATTAAGAGATAATTCATTTTTAGCATCACAGTAAGTCCAAGCATGCAAATCAACAAAAAAAAAAATGACTTAATGAAAATCCAGAGCTAAATTTCACAAATCTGGAGAGGGTTTATAATCTGAAACGTTTGAAGACTTTGTGCAACGTAAAGTTTGTAAATGTTGACTGTGGATATGGCGCGCTGGCAGACTCCAACCAAAGACTGAATGCTGAAATTCATTCAATTCAATTCAGAGGCTTAATGTCACATTACATGTTGAAAAGCAGTAAATTAAATTATGGCGTTCGCATTTTTTTTAAAATCCTAAAGGCCCGACATTTCAGCGGGACTGTGCACACTTTTGAGAGCCACTGTATGCATATTGATTAACCTTAAAACGTTTCTCGAGAGCCCTAAAACACATATATTTTTTGCAAATCTCTGTTTCTCTGCAGATGACCCTGTTCTGATTCTAGAATTGTAAAGTGAAAAACATTGCCTCGGATCCCGTAACGCGTACATAGCTTCCAGTTCTGTTTAGCTTTCTATCTGTCTAGCTTGTATCTTTTTTTTTTTTTTCCACCCCTCGTAAGTAAAGTTAGCTTCAATTTGAGCTCAAATATTACTTTATGCATTGTTCCACACACTGACATGCTGAAGCAGCGTTGTAGGTTTGTGCTAACGCAGACATCTGACACTCTGCTGCTCGTCCCTCGTGTTCAGGATTGTACATCTCATCACAGATTACCTTTCTCTCAAAAGCTCCTCCATACCAAAAACAAAACTACAAATAATTCAGATATACACAATACTGCTTGTACCATGCTTGCCATGAAATTCCCAACTATAGATAGCCTATGTGTAATAGGTAGCTAAATGATGATTCCGATCATCATGAGTTGTCCATTTGAGCCATCAGGTTCTTGATTCAAGGACCTCATCCTGGGTGTTCTAACTCGTTTAGCTTCATCTAGTGTGACCCCAAACTTAAACCAGATAAGATTATGGCCAATGCAGTTTTGAGATATCAAAGGCACTCTTCCTTTTTCCTCCAAATGATAGTACAAATTGAGTTCTTAGCACACTTTTTGTCTTTTTGAAAGAAATTTCAGGGCTGTCGTCATTTTCAGTTTAGTAGTCGAGCCAAACACATGATTCTTTTTTTTCTTCTTCTTCTTCTTTTAAACCCTGTGTGAACATGGCATCTTTTAGAAAGAGCGGGATAAGTGCATTTCCAGGGTCGTAAAAAGAGGGTCAAGTAAAAGACTGTTCACTTTCCATGTTACAAAACAAAGCTGTACATGATATGTGTTACAGAATGTATGCAGCATGGATGTATATTTCATTTCTTTTTTTTTTCTTTTTGAAGAATAAAAAGAAAATAACTGAATGAGAGAAAAACAGCAACACATTTACTCAACAACTAACCAACCAGGGACAAATTCTTTTCTTTTTTTTTTCTTTTCTTTTTTGATTAGCAAAAAACATACTATGCATGCTGACTAAGTCTTAAAAATGGAGAAAAAAAAGAAAACTCAATAAAAGGAAATAGTACACAACATGTAAATTATTGCACAAGAGAAAGGCTCGAAGTTTTGCGTCAATGCAAGAGTATTGCCCCGATACAGATCATGCATTCGATGGGTAATGGAAACAAGGTGTGCTGGTGCAGAGCACATGGTCTTAGGCTTCCACCAGGTCAGTGAAAGGGGAGTGTTGGGATTGGGGCAAATCTACAAGAGGGCAAGGAATAAACACTTGACTGTTGGCGACCCAGTTGCGAGGGAAAAAAGGTCTCATTGTTCTGCCTTCTACTCTGACTTTATTTCGGTACTCAAGGGACGGTCACTGTGCCATTTTTTCATGTGTTTCTCCAAGGTGCTGTAAACACTGAAGGGCATTTGACAAATTTCACACTTGTACACATCTTTGCCCACCTGACCATGGGTCTTCATGTGGCGAGTAAGTTTGGAGCTCTGGGCACACGCATAATTGCACAGCTCACACTTGTAAGGTCTCTCTCCCGTGTGGCTGCGCCGGTGTACTGTCAGGTTACTGCAGTTCTTGAAAACCTTGCCACAGAATTCACAAGTGTCACTTCTGCGTCCGTCCTTGGAACTGGGTCTGCCAGGACCCCCGAGGTGGGGGGTGCTGCCCCCGCTGCCTGTCCCACTGCGGCCTGACATTCCTCCATCCAGTTCTCCTGGAGGGGTCGAGAAACGCAGGCTGCCATTCTCTGACGAGTGCTCGGATGATGATGCAAAAGGCGATTGTCTGGAATCCCCAAAGTTGAGAAAGGGGTCCTTGAGTTGTCGAGAGGCAGCGTAGCCAGCCAGCCATTGAGAGTAGACGTTTTCCGTATTAGGGATTGTGGGAGTAGGTAGGTCAAATTCTTTCTCCAGTTTTATGCGTTTTGAGAAGGGACTAAGTGGACTGGGGCTGCCCAGAAGCAGTTTCTTTGAGAGGCCGATTGAAGAAGATTCATTAGGGGACACCCCTCGCCCATTTACAGTCGAAACAGTGCCTTCCTGTACACGTTCTGTCTCCAACACAGAGTCTCCATCACACATGTCCCGACTGTGGTGAAGGTCTCTGCTGAGATGGTGGTGCAGGTGGTTCTTCTGGGCCATGGCGTTCCGCTTGTGTGCGTTAAGGGCCTCACTGAAATGCTGCATGCTGGCGGCCAGACCCATTCCCTGCATGACCTCTGGCAGTGAGCGAGGGATAGACACCTCATCGGCCACCCCGCCCAGTCGACTTCCAATACTGCTGCTGTTTTCATGCTGCCGAGCTGCTTCCAAGTTCAGTCCAAAGTGATACCTGTTGTTTCGCTTTGGTGGCCTTTCCCCATTCTGCACTTCCTCCTCCTCTCCTTCTTCCTCTTCTTCCTCCTCCTCTTCCTCCTCCTCCTCTTCTTCTTCTTCCTCCTCCTCTTCCTCTTCTTCCTCCTCTCCATTTTCTCGTAACATGCGATCGTTTTCGCTTTTCAGCTTGGCCACCACCGATTTAAGGGCGTTGCTTGCACTGCCTAAATGCTCACTAGTGCCAGGCTCTGGGGACGAGGCTAATGATAGACCATCTTCTGATTTGCCTGTATTTGGCGAGGACGATTTGTGCATGTGCGTCTTCATATGTCGTTTCAGTTTGCTGGCCTGTGTGCAAGCGTGATCGCACAAGTGACATTTGTACGGCTTTTCTCCTGTGTGGCTGCGCCGATGCACAATTAAATTACTCTGGAACTTGAAGGCTTTGCCACAAAACTCACAACACTTTGATTTCAACTGGGTGCTGGAGGAAGAAGCTGGTCCTGCTGCAGGGAGAGGGGCTGGAGGAGTGGTTTGTGAGCCCACAGGCGACTGCATCGAGCCTTGTAGTGGTGGTGGAGTAGCAAGATATGGTGGTTTGCTACCCCCTGCACCCCCTGCACCTCCGTTTCCTCCCGTCTGGAATGGCTGCAGTAAGCGCTGCATGGGGCTTGGCCGGCTGGGTGATAGCGGGGGAGTAGATCCTGAGGTGTTACCCGCCAGTTCCCTTAGACGCCTTGAGAAGTCCATTGTCGGAGGTGGGTCTAGAGGCAGAGGAGGATTAAGGCGCAGCACCCTGTCAAAGGCACTCGGGTGGTGGGCGGCCAGCGCCAGCTCCTCTGGGCTCAGGTGGTGGGGATCCAGATGGTTTCGTGGAGGGGGGCTGAAAAGAGGCGGTGTTGGGGGAAAACGCTGATGATGGCCCCCAGGAATGGCTGAGCCAATGGCTCCTCCTGCTCCAACACTGTCCCTTCCCCCTGAGCCCGAGCCAGGGATGCGGAGGAGGTTGAAAGGGCTTGCATCAGGCGGCAAATGGAGGCCGTGAAGAGGAGGCTGAGAGGGGCAGTCGGCACCACCACCAAGGGAAGAAGGCCCGCCCATGCGTGGGGTGAGAGGACTACCGTGCTCACTTTCCAGGTAGATTCGAAAGCCATGGGAGTTCTGAGCATGCTGCAGCAGGAACCAGGCGCTCCCATACGACTGCTTACATGTTGTGCAGGTGTACGTGGTTGGCTCCTCCTTACCTGTGGGGACAGAGACAAAAAAGAATTTACAAACATGTTGACTATTTGTTTAACGCTGCTTTGTGAGACAGCCTAGTCAGAAGAATCGTCTGAAGTTCTTTCATCCCTTTAATACAAAAAAAAGAAATGCTGGACTTTAGGCCTAGATGTGTTTAAAAGTGGTTGGCACATGGTGTTGAGGGCTTTGCAAACACAACAGCGGCTCTTATTGAGGTCATGCCCCACATGAGTAGCATGTGAGAAGAACTGTGTGTATCGCTTTTTCTCCCAGACTGCTTTGGGACATAATTTCTCCCTTTAGACTGACTGAGAGTCCTCCATTGTCAGCAGGAGAACAAAGATGCAGGCTATCCCTGTGGACCGCTACTTCTTACTGATCTACCAAAGCAGACACGTTGTTGAAATCACACACACACAAAAACACACACACACACACACACAAATCCCCGGGAGAGACAACAAATGCAAAAAAAACTTTATGTTACTAAGTTTTTACCAAACAACCATAAGTAATATAGCATACCCGATAAAACAGCATTTTCAAAACTCACAATTAATATAGAAAAATATTGAAAGATATCATTATACACTCGAACTGAGATCCATAATCAGGCCATATGCCTTTAATCCAAATATTACAGTACACACATATGCTCAATAACACATGCAAATCAGTAACCTCGGCTGCCTGAGGAAGGTAAAACTGCAGCAGTGTGAAACCTTTTAGGCCCCAGATGAAGAGGATATCTGACTCTCTCAGTGTGCCTCAGAGCTTTTTTTTTTCCCCTCATCGAGCCATGCACACTTGCTTTGAGAAGGCGATGAGAGGAACATTTAAAACAATAATTGCTTTTGTAGGGGCATCGGGAACGATGACCTGTGGTGCGACCCGCAACGCGTGTCTAATCTCATTAGTGGACGGAATGGATGGCCATTGGCTCGTTTATGAGATTAGATGGCAAACGAACCCCCCGTCGCCACCGTTCAGAGAGGACTTCTGCTAAGCGCGTAATGAAAAAGCACATCAAAAGCAAAAAGAGACAATTTTACCAAAGTCTGAGAAAAAGATCTTATTAAAATATTTGTTCGGCTTGTTTCTATGAAGGAGGATCACTATGGAATTGCTGCTTTATCTGTTGGTTCCTTTTTAAAAAGAATAGCCAAGAAAATGAAATTGATTCATCTTCAAGCTGTTTTATGTGTGAGTACAGACACTGAATAATTGTCGCATAGTGTCTATTATACTGATTTGTGATTTCTTTTTCAGAATATTTAAAGATGCACACACACAATTCTGTAGTGAATTAACCAAAAGCATTTAAGACAAGAAAAAGTGTGTGCTAATAAGAGGCGGATATATATAAACTGATAATATATGACTTTATTTGTTAAGTTTACAGTAATCATGTTAATATAAACTAGATATTAATCTAGTTAGATGAGGGTCTAGTGTGTCGGGCGTTTCTATGTCTGGTGTAAGATTCTTCTCTTCAACTTTTTTTTTTAAACACAGAAATGTTTAATGTAAAACACTGTGTGGCTTTTCACATGTGAATGAATGTATAGATAGATAAAAAATTGGTGTAAATATACTACATAAAAAATGAAGTTAACTTGAGTTCTTTGCAAAGGATCTTAACCAGAAATATGATTTGAGACCTTGGGGAGGAGAGGTTTTGTTTATATTTTGCATCTTTTCCCCTCGCGTTGACTTGCTCTTATCACAACACACTTTTTCCACAGCAGCTAATTCATTTAGCCACATTTTTAATTAGAATTTAGATTTACAAACTAAATAGTGAGTTTTTCAAGCGCTGAGTAGTATTCTAATATGAAGAAAAAAAACTGAATTGGTTAGAGTTAAAATATGCTGGTCATAATACAACAGTTTTATGACCAGCCCATTTCTAAATTTGTTCAATACCGTTGTCAAATATCATTAAATGTTAATTTGATGACAATTTATAGGTTAATTCCGAGTGACCAGTTGATTTATATTAGTAATTTGGTTCAAAAAGTTAAAATCATATTTAAGATTCACCACAAAAAGCAAAATACAAGTGTTTGTTCTGCAAATGTTGAGGATCATGGCTGACAGCTGATGAAAATCTAAAATTCAGTTCCTCTAAAAAACAGACTTTTAGTAATGTGTTAGTATAATTTACAGTATTCAATTTGTAATACTGAAATATCATTATACTTCAAAGGATGTCCAGGGATGCTTGGTCAGGATTTTGTCTGAGCAAATGTTCAACCCTTTTCTCCTTCGCTCAGGTAGGATATTTCGGACGTTATCTCGGTGGGGTGTCTTACCACATGAATGCCACACTCATAACCCAGGTCCTGGATACGTCTGTGTGGGGTGTCTCTGCAGCCCTCATTCCAGCTGCAATCTATAGCTTTGAATCTCCCTGAAACACTTGAATAGATTTTACTTCACAATCCTCTCACGACTGCAACTATGCCTTTTCCTTGTGCGCCACGCTTTCACTCCACTGTACTTTTCATTTACATGCCTGGATACAACCCTCTTTGCACTGCTAGCTTCTTTAGCGATGATCTGTTGTGTTGTGGCCTACCCGTCTTGTATATGGTGTCAAGTCAAGTCATTTTCTCATTTTCAAAGAAACAACATTTTGGGGGTTTATTAGCTGTAAGTCATGATCATCAAAAAGGACATAATTAGACGCTTCAAATATAGCTCTATGTTTTCAATGACCCTATATAAAAAAGGTTTTCATAACCTGAAATACTATGATAATATTATGATATTCAGGTCTATTGAGACCGACACCATTCAAGATGTACAAAAAAAACTAAACAAAACTATTTCACATATTTCACAACCGTGCAACTCATGAGCTAGACTCGATGCTCAGTCCGGAATCTACGCTGACTGAAGCTGTAAGGTTAATGGATGTTGGAGTAGGCGACTGCTCCACTCTGTCTCCCTGTAATATACTCCCATCAGCCACTTCATTAGGCAAACTCTTCACCACTCCAAGATAAAAAAAAATAAAATAAAAAATGAAGTGAGAAAGCAGAAGATGAAGACAGATGGAGTCAAAGAAAGGCAAAGACAGAAATGAGACGGCGGTAATTCCTCTGGATTAAGTTTCAATAAAGGTGACAAATAACTCTAGCAACTCGAAAGTTTGAGCTTAGCCTGCAGATAGATGGAGATGGCCAAAAAAAAAAAAAGGAGGGGAGAAAGGAGGGGAGGGCAGATGGGGTAGATAATAGCATCCGGTTCTTTACCTGGGGTAAATGTCAGTGCTTCTGAGGCACTAGTGAGGCTCTAGAGAACACACGCAAGCACTGTTTCAGAAATGTCCTAACACTCAATACCTGCCATGCTACAGTGACAAGCACAGGCATTAAGCCCTATTAAGCCAAGGGCATTGCCTGGACACTTATGTGGTGCTAGATGGAGGAGGAAGCCAGTAAGGCAGCCTGGTTCAGGTTTCAGAGCTCCTCTATGTGTGTGTGTGTGTGTGTGTGTGTGTGTGTGTGTGTGTGTGTGTGTGTGTGTGTGTGTGTGTGTGTGTGTGTGTGTGTGTGTGTGTGTGCGTGTGTGTGTGTGTCTGCAGCAGCAAGGATCCCCTGGCTCCTGACTCCTTCAATCCCTCTCCGAAGGAAATGTAGCACTTTGGCTGTCCGAGAGGCTGAAATAAAGCTTGCACACCACGCTGAGGACACCGAGTACGCGCCTCGCAAAAATAGATTTATTACGGCCAGAATTCACGGGATGCATCTCCACCGGCAAATTATAGCAAAATTATGGATTCATTCAATTACGGTTTCAAATTACCTTTCAACTATGTCACCTCGGCAGCAGCAACAATAAAATTAACAGAGCTAATAGAATAAGGCCATAAATAGTCAGTAAAATAAAAGCAGGCTATTAAAGGGCAATCTATATTTTGTTTTGCTTGTTCAATTCGTGACTCCACATGTCCCTGGAAATCCAAACGCATCCCCTCTGTGTGGAAAAACTTGCTTAGATCCATCAGATCATAACACATTTACTTAGTTTTCTTTTTTTTTTTTCTCCTTTTAAAATTAATTTACCTTGGAACGTCAGCTTGAAAAGCTGTCTGTTCCCCAGCCAGTCATTCTGTTCTATAAATTAGCTGGATTGCCACCATTATTCCTCTCCAACCAGCTGGGAGACAGAAACCAATGCCAGGTCTTGGCTACCAGATAGGACAGTCCTGCGACTATCATATTGGCCTCTCCGCTGTCTCAGTCAGGGTTCTTTCTCCTGAAAATTGTTCTCTCCTTTTCTGTGTTTTCATTTTCTTATTCTTTCTCTTCATCAGACATTACAGCAATGTAACATCTCTACAACAGGATTGCGTGAGACGTCTTGGAGAGTCTGGAATTTCAAATCCACTTTCCGGCTTTCAGGAAACAAAGTTCGTATTCACGTCCAGGCATCAACATGAACCTCTGGTCACCTTGTGGTTCATGGTATCAAAGTAAATCAAGATTTAAATAGATAGAAATCAAGACCCCTAAACCTTTTAGTTAGATGTGCCGAAAAAAAGTCGTAGCCAGAATGTCCAGCAACATGTAGATTAAGGCAGCGCTGCCCCTCCTCCACCCGTTGCTGCACTCAGTCAGTCAGCTGGCTGAACGCAGTGTGCAGTTTCCTCTTGCTCGCAAGAAAGACAAATTTTGCCATTATTATTTAATGTAAATATTTATGTTCACAAGAAATGCGGACAGGCATGGTGTGAAAACGGAATGAGCGCCATCCATCGCTCTCACTAAGCCAACACTGAACTAAAACTACTGCTGGCAGGCTGCAAGCAGCATCTGTACAGCAGCAGACTCCAGGCTGGCTACCTGAGCAAGAAGCCCGACTATTTAAGGCGCTAATATGAGCTTGTTGTTCTCAGTTTGCCTTTAATCTTACATCCATGGTACCAGACCGTTGCAGAATAAATATGCTACCATAAGAAAAGAGGGGCTTAGGTTTAGTTTTGGGTCACCAACTTCAGTACAAAAGCAGGAAGAAAATGTAAAGTTTGCATGTCATAGCTCTTCCATGCTGTTCCTAAAGCCAGAGGAAGTTACTTTGAAGAAAGGAAACTTTAAGCTAAGAAATATAATGTGTTATAATTATAGCCAAAGCTTGTTCTAATAACTGGCTCTTTGTTATTTAATCACGCTTATATTGTTGGAAATCATACCAATAAAGCCATTATCTTTTTTTTCTTTTCTTTTTACAAAATTTATGACCTGCAATATAGTTATTAGAGGTATAGTTATTTCATTTAGCTCAAATCATAATGACAAATAAAACATTTCACTCGAAGAAACACTATTTTCTGTATTTCTCTGTGAAATGCCGTTGCTGACATCCGTTCCTGTGTGATATTTGTCTGAAGTGATTTTGTCCTCTGTCATGTATTATTCTGTTCTAATTGTAAAACAATATAAGTGAAAAGCAACTATTATAGCTAACAAACCAGATATTAAAGCACAAAGTGACAAAAACTGAAATGAGCAACACAGAACGTTCTTAGACCCTTCCAAAAAAAGATAGTACATGTGTTTATCAAGCAAAATGTAGTGATTTAACACTAAAATATTGCCCAGGTGTAATAATGTGCTTTCTTCAACCCTTTATTATCTGTGTTGTCATAATCTACATGCATTCCAGTCATACATAGAACTGCAGATAAGTATTCTTTTTTGTATCCAAGTATTACACATTTTTAAGTGTTGTGTTTCAAAAATATGGCAAAATAAATAATACTTATAAAGATTCTGTGATAAAACATTCTGGCTATGATGAACCATTAAAATGCAACTTTTGCTGCTCTTTACGGTGTTGTTACTCTCACAAAACACACAACTGCTGTCATATGAGAATTGTTTTGCTCCTGATTTAAGCTTCTTTTATGTCTTTATATATTTTATGTTTTAGTTTTAGTTGTACGATTTCAAACACCCCAGGCTTTATAAAAAAAAAAAAAAAAAAAAAAACAATGCCGCTGTGAAGGTGAATTAAAAACTCAGCTGGAGGTCAAAATTAAAAGAAAACTATTACAAGATCTGGGAAGAAAACAAATAGAAACCCATTCCATAAACCCTACTGTCATCTTTTAATGGCAGTGCATTTGTCTAATTACTATTTTGACTCCCTGAACTGATGGAAGAGAGTTAAATCCCCCACCCTGAAAACTTGCTTTGCCGTCCAGCGATAAAGGATCTGCAGAGTCCTTCTCTTCTTCGATTTACTCTCCCTCTATGTTCAAGCGTTCCTCCTAACTGGACGGCAAACAATTGGACTGCTAACAGCGGCAGCTGGTGTCCTGTCCGCTCGCTGAGGAGAGTGACGCCATCGAATTACAACAACGAGGATAGCTAGAAACCCACCAATGCTCCACTTGGAGGGAAACCAGCCTCTATTACTGGCTAGATCAAAGCAACTTCCTCAAATACGGCCATTTTATGAAAAATATGACAGCATGCAAAGCGGTAGACGATAACAACCAAGCAGCACTGAATATGACAAAGGAGAAAAGACCAAATTCCTCACTTTGCCGGCGTTCAGTCTGTGCTTCTTTGATGACTGAAGCGGCTTCTGTTGAGCTGAGCTCACCTGACTGTGGTGTATTACTGCACCGTGCACATGGCCCGGGGGGGTTGGTTAAACATTCATTCACACCCCCATCAATAAGATATTCATAAACACTTTCCAGGGACTTGCTTATTAATGGTAGCTCTTTAAGAGTAAATGTATTGATTGGTTTGAGACAGGTTAGAGAAACGGACGCCAAGCGCTTCAACGTGGCTTTAAAATGTGGACAGTTGAAATGGGAAGACTTTGGCTTTTCCACAGCCCTCTGCAGCCCGCGAGATATTAAATCGTTTTTTTTGTCTCTCTCATCAATGCATTGTCGCAGCGACTAATATAAGGTCGTAGTTCTGTTGAGCCGTGTGTTCCTTTGGCTCTCTGCGGTGATGACTTTATGGGAATATAAACAAATAAAAGCTATGACTGCTATATATTATCTATTCTAAAGTGCTCCTTTGTTTTTTTTTTATCTATTCCTTTTCTCTCTGGCCTGCTTCAGCTGCAGGCTGCTGGGGGTATCTCACACGGGGTGGGTTTCTAAGTGGTCCACTGTCACTGTAGAGAAATATCAGCTTTGTATCCCTGGGTTGCTCTGTAATGATTAAAATTACATCCATCTAACTTGAATTTGAGCTTGAATTTAAAAAAGAAAATTGGACTGAATCGGATTCTATATAACAATATAGGATTCTGACCTGCTTGTTTTGCCTTATGAATCAGGACAATCTATTGTAAACATTAACTGAATTAAATCAATCACTTTGTAGATTTATTTTGAAAAAATTACATAAAATTATTCTAAACTTTACTGTCCCTCTTATCAAACATCATCTTAAACTTTTTAAGTTTAGCTTGTGACTCTGCTGTCGTTGTCAATCAGAGAATGATCCCTCTGAACAGATCCATGGTCCTATTTTTATCTCTTTTTTTCTTTGAATAGTTGCAGGGAGGACTCTAAACCTACACCAATGGATGTGTATCTATGCCTAAACCCAAGTAGAGATCTAAAAACGTGATTTAAACCAGGCCACGTCTGTGCAATCATAAAGAATTGCATAAACTGTCAAGAACATCTTGATGTCGTTATAAAAACAGGACCCCTGTTTTGTTACTGCAACAGAATGCAAAGAAAGGAGAGAAAAAAAAACATATTTTTATCTTCAAAAAAGAACGCGGTTCGGTCAGCGGTGGATTTGTCAGATTTACAGACTTTTAATCAACGGGAACATCAACACTACTGTCACCACGGTAAACCCCCGAGCTGAACTTAAATCGGCTTCAAAAAAAAAAAAAAAAACTTTAGAAAAACGAGTATCCGGGAAGAAAAGAACTTTGAGCACATTCGGATTACTATAGACAACAATGAATGATCGAGCCGGTCTGATTGCACGCTGCGTACGCGCACAGAGGTGCGCGTGGATGTGTGTGTCTGCGTGGAGCTGCTGCAAGTCCAGGGTGATGAGCAAGAATATCAATACGGAGCGTGTGTGTGTGTGTGTGTGTGTGTGTGTGTGTGTGTGTGTTATATCAATACCTTATGTGTCTGTGTTTTGAACCCCTGCTGTGTTACAGACTGTGCTATTTGCAACTCTCTCACCAATCTACTGATGAGCGTGTGTGTGTGTGTGTGTGTGTGTGTGTGTGTGTGTGTGTGTGTGTGTGTGTGTGTGTGTGTGTGTGTGTGTGTGTGTGTGTGTGTGTGTGTGTTGGCCAACCAACCATTACAGCTGTCGTGGGACAATCTCTCCCTTTTTTTTTTCTCCTCCCTTTGCGGTTCTCACAAATACACAAGCTCTGTCACACGAGCAGTTTTGTCTTCTTTAAAGTCTGTCCTAATGACACGGCTTGGCCCCTTAAACTATGTTTGTAAATGTAATCAAACAGCTCGGCCTTTAAGGAAGGATCCAAGAGCGCTGCTGCAGTGATGCTCTGTAGCCTCTACGTGTGTGTGTGTGTGCATGAGTGTGTGTTTGTGTGAGTTCATTTGGGGGGGGGGGACCGGTAGTCATGATGGCAGGGACAGCATTCACTTAACCCCAAACCGCCATGGTGAAATTACAGAGCATCCAAATTACAGCACTTATGCGAACATAGAGAGTGGGAGAGCAGAGTCTGTCCTGACATGCGAACACGCACGCTTGACACGCACGTCCACACGGCGAACACGCGCACACACGGTGCACGTGAGCCCGGTGACTCAGCACGAGGACCGGCGCTGAACCACAAAGGAAGGAACTTTGTTTCGGCTCATTTTTTTATTGCAGATCGCCGCTCTTAATCACTGTTTAAGCAGCTGGGTCGTTTCGTTGTAACTACTGCTGCAGCAGTCAGATAGACGTTTGATTAGTCAGCCTGGGAGTCTGAATCAACTGGTCACTGGGTCTGTACATTAAAACTCATCAAGCTGTGGTACACACAGTCAGTCCTGAACAACAGCAGTGTGTGTGTTAGGGATGTAATGAGATCCTGCCATGATGACAAAGTTATCATTATGCCTCAAATATGAATGTTTATGGTCTCAGCATTGTTGTTATCCTTGTTATTTTGAAGTGGGAAAGCAGTTCTTGACTTGGACTGCTGAGCTGACAGAGTCAGTCAACAAACATGGCCGACAAACTCTCGTTTATATCATTTGCGTGGCAGCATTCTGGGAATGCGATGATAAATTCAAGTCAAGAGAAGAGAAGATAAACCATGCTGCGATTTCAACTCCAAGCCTTGACGAGATTTGAAGCCTAAGAATCCGGATTTTGGCATTTTCACAAATAAGAGTTACGGTTTCCTGGATTACCCACTAAGGGCTTTGCAATCAGCGTAGAATGATCCCAACGGGTTTAGTTTTTCATGCTTGTCTCATTCTAAGGCACCAAAAAAAAAAAAAAAAAAAAAAAAAAAAGTATTGAAAATTCTCTTTTTTGCATTTTATAAACAGAAGATACGTCTCATTGATCTCAAACTGCATTCCAATTACCTCTGCTCGGTGCAGAATTATCCAGTTCAAGTTTGATGAGTTAAAGTATTTCAGACGTCGAAGCAGAAATGAAACGGCTGTGGTCCAGATTCATTAAAACTGCGCACTAGTCCTTTAGCGTAACACAGCCAGAAGGCTTCAAAGCCGACGCTAACGTTAGCATCATTAGTGGCTAATGCTTGGCCAGTTGTGGTGCTCTCAGACTGTTTGGAAACCGTTCATATTTTGTCTGTCACTGTGTTACAAATCCTTTCTTTCTACAGAGTACACCGCTCAGCCACACGGATGATTTAACCGTGGTGGAAGCTTCGTCTGTGTTTATGTAACCGACTGTTGTCAGCCAGTCCAATGCGGTGCAGTCAAATCCATCACACACACACACACACAACTGTAAAACAACTTAGGGACTGCTTCCTTACAACATATACAGGGTGTAAAGTTTATACAACTCAGCAAGTTATCCAAAATAATGGTCTAAACCAACAGCAAACATATCAGCTACAGACACAAGTCGCCTTAATGAAAAAACATAATGTGGCTTTTCATCTGCCAAGATTTGGACGCTTTGGAAAATAGAAACTTTGTCAAGCAAGGCAAGGATATCTTGTAAGTACCGTCAGCTGCTAACGAGACTAAGGTGTGCGTCTGGTTTAAAGCTTCCGATCAGCACTAAACTAAAATGCTGATTGTAGTTTAAGATCTAACATATTCTCACTGATCAGAGAGTCTTTAAAACTAAACTTGAGATCCAATAAATATTTGTTGCTTTTGTGAAAATACTAACAGGGAGCGTTTTCAATGCGCATTAGGGCTGCTTTACAATTAGAAAAGCATCAATGAATTTAAATATAAGGACAAGTCAAACCTGGACTGGGACATTATATGCTAATTAACAATTTATTTATTTTTTTTTTAATCTGAAAACACAAAATAAATTGCAAACATTTTGCTTAATTCTTGTGAACCTGATATTGAGTATCGTCGTGTCTCTTGAGTTGCATGTATTTCTATTCCCCCAGCATGTATAGATGCATTCATTTGGTCTACTTAGGGGCTCGTTCTTTTTATTTATACATTTTTTTTTATCTCCAGTGGTGAAATGGCAAAAGCCTGGGTACAAGGCCCAACCCACAGACCCACACCCATACCTAAGGGCAATTTACAGTCTTATTTTAGGCTTGTTTTGGACTGTGGGAAGAGACCGGAGTGCCCGGAGAAATAACACACATGCACAGAGAGAACAGCAAACTCCAGCCAAAATCAAAGAGCCGCTGTACCGGCATGCCTTCCCGCATTATGACAGACCTGCTGAATCAGTTTAGTGACGCATCAGATTTTAGAGCCATGTGTTCTGAGCACTGAGTCATTGCAAGTTCAGAGGTCTGACTTGTGATGACGGAAAGCCTTCCAGCTCATCATTCCACAGGAGCATGCCATCACTGTCACTTGCACGTCTTTAACAAAGAATACGGTTTCTAAAGGATTCCAAGTTTCACTTCATGAACAAGTTTCCCCACATGCGATGCGAGTTTCTTAGACGCTGACCCCGACAGGGCAAAGGGCCCAAAATGGTACCAAACCTACGAAGATCCTACGAGAATCTCTACCTTCAGCGAACTGCAACGCAGTGGATCTCCTCTGCGTTGCAGTTTCCTCGCCAACCTTAGCGATTGATACACAGAAAACTCCGTCAGCGTTCTTTCCGTTCTGACCAGAACAACGTTATTTGTTTCGTTTTTGTCCGGAAAACACGCACGCACACAGTCGTGGACCCGTACATCTTAAATCCCTGATAAGACAAGAACACGTGCCGAGAGGAAGCAGATTCTCTTCAGTGCCACAGAGGTTTAGAGGTTGTTGGTCACCACACACACACACACACACACACACACACACACACACACACACACACACACATACACACACACACACATACACACACTCACAGACATTACAACACGGATCCGCACCAAGCAGTGTGGTATTGAGTGATTTGCAGGGAACAGCAACAGCTGCCAAGCAGGACAATATAGTCATCAGTGTTTGTGTACGAGTGTGCGAGTGTCCACAGTGGGAGCGTCCACAGTGGGAGATCACTCTGAGCCGAGCAAACACCTCAGCTGGCCGGAGGCCCACACACACACGCGTGCGTAGCACACACACACACGCGCGCACACACACTTACAACATAAACACCGGGCTTTGCTTCCTCTCTTCAGCTAATCCCCGCCCCACCCAGTTGGTTTCATACCTCCGTCTGTTCGTCCACACTGAGTACAGGTGGCTTGTCCTCACTCCGACTCCCTGTTTCTCTCCAATCGCCACACCCCTCCTTTTCTCCATCTTTCTTTTTTAACCATTCTCGCTCAGTTCTTGACTTCTCTTCAACAAAGCAACAAAAAAAAAAGGAAAAAAGATGGAGACAGTGCGGATAACTTCCTGTGAGGGATGTGGGGGGAAAAGGAGAGCCCAATGAAGGCACTGAATCACCAAAGCCCCAAACCCAGCCGCCCACACATGCGCGCCTTTACGGCAAAATGCGAACGAGCTGCGACTCGACCAAAGAAGCCGCGCTGTTGCCAAAAGAACCTTTACTTGGCCTGTTCTCCTGCCTTCATCTCACCGCTGCACCAGGTCCTTCCACCCTGTCCTCCCAGGACGGCAGCATTCTCTCTTTAATTGTACTCATCCGACAAGGCCAATCAATAGAGGACATATTTAATACAACTGTGAGACCATAAGCAATCAGCAATAACAATAGCTTTTGCCTGTGGTGAAAGAAGAAAGAAAAGAAGGAAGGAGGGGAAATATAAGCCATCCTGCTTTTAACACGAACAGCCTCCCACAATCTCCCAGTAAGACCTTGGAGAGAAACGCTATAAACTGCAACGAGAACACAGGAATTCAAGATTCTTCTTTCTCTCTCTCTCTCTCTCTCTGGTAAGAGAAGGCTTTAACTTCAAGGGGGTCTCGGGTGGATTTCGGCGGCTCTTTAAAGCGTTCGATTTTAGCACACGGTCCACAAGAGGATTGCAGGATGGACTGAAGCAACTTTTGGCAGACATAATAAATAATTATATCAAGTAGTTATTTTCAGAGTTGAGTGTGATAAACCGCTAACAGACCGAGGGGAAGGGGAGAAAAAGATGCCTTTCGTGCCAATAATAAAAGCAACGTGACATACTTTATACTGTACATCGCTTGTTCTCTACTGAACCATTATTATTTAAAAAAAAAAAAAGCCAAACTTGCTCAGTTAACACACAAAAAAGTAGATTTATACATGCGGCACATTTATTGGCACTCCTGTTAAATTAAAAAATAACTTTCTTAATTAAATCAGCAGTGAAACAACCCCACCTTTTAAGTTTTTAGGAATGCCTAATTAGTTAGCCATGCATTTTATCGCTGATCTGGGGTGTAAGTATGACGCCTGTTTCTGTGGACTCACTTTGGCCAGGACCGATATTTATTTTGTTGCAACATACAAGTGAGAACGATGGTAAGCAAAGGGGAAAATATCTCCAAAGCTCACTATTACAGACCTGCACCAAATGGTGCCAGACAAAAAAGCATTTTCTGTCCTATAATCATAAAGGCAGGCATGGGGAGTTTGCTAACTGCTACTAGAAGTGTAACATTTGGTCAGATGAGACAAAGATCAAGCTTGTCAGGAAGAAACACCGCCGTTGGGTTTGGTATCATACATCGTTCCATTAATACAATATGGAGGAAAAATTAGCTCGCCCGCTGTAAAGTACGGCTAAAAAGACCTTTGATGCTGTGGGCCTGACGTTTGTAGAAACAAGGTTAAAAAGTAGGGAACATTTTTTAAATGCTTCAGTAGCCAGAGATTGGTAGGGGTACCATTAATGAGCATAGCTTTGATAGAACAAAAATATAAATTTTTATTTAAATGTACATTTTTATTAATTTTTCAGTGTCTGACTGTGCCAATAAATTCTGCCAGCAGCGTAAAAAGGTCGAGGTTTGCTTTACTTTTGTCCTTTTTCAGTCAAGATTTTTTTTTTTCCACTGATCTGTGTCTTACCGAATCAAAAAGCTTCAAGATAAAGTGTGTCCCCCCCCCCCCACACACACACACACACACACACATACACACACATCCATGCCCCCGTTAACAGCCTTGTCTGCTTAACAAAAAGTGCGGGCTTGATTCATTAGAGCTGCAGTCACTACACCCTGAGAGTTTTATCGATCACCCCCCGGTGCTTTCTGCAGGCGGGAGGAGAAGGAACAAAAAAGGAGCTGAGGAATGAGACAGTTGGAAAAAACAGAGGCGGAAGGTGGGGGGGGTGGAAAATAAGTGAGAGGCAGGCTGAATATATGGCTCAGTTAATGCAAAGCGAGCGGCTGTTTACCTGCCTCTTTAAATTCATCCGAGTGTGCAAAGTGAAGAAAAGCCCCAACCCCCCCCCCCCACCCCCCCATTTGTTAGAGGAGGAGACCCACAGCCCTCTCATACTCTGTCAACAGAAATATCCCAGCAGCATAGGCTAGTTTTCCTGCACTCTTCTCATATGTTTAACTGGTTAGGCCCGTGACCCGGTATGCTTTAAGCTCTAATAAACAGGACCAAAAGTTTGTTCGGTCAGTTGCTTCTTTCATTTGGTGTTGCAGAGCGATGTGTTGAAGAATACGACAGTCAAGTGTTTCTTCTTCTTATAGATATAAGAAGAAGAAACATAATAAGATATGTATGTATGTGTATTTTATATGTGTCTCCTTCTTATAGATATAAGAAGAAACCTAATAAGATATGTATATATGTGTATTTTATATATTTCTTCTTCTTATAGATATAAGAAGAAACATAATAAGATATGTATATATGTGTATTTTATATGTTTGTTCTTATTATAGATGTAATAAGAAGAAACATATAAAATATGTATATACGTGCATTTTATGTTTCTTCTTCTTATAGATATAAGAAGAAGAAACATAATAAGATATGTATATACATGTATTTTATATGTTTCTTCTTATTATAGCTGTAATAAGAAGAAACATATAAAATATGTATATACGTGCATTTTATGTGTTTCTTCTTCTTATAGATGTAAGAAGAAGAAACATAATAAGATATGTATATATGTGTATTTTATATGTTTCTTCTTCTTATAGATATAAGAAGAAGAAACATAATAAGATATGTATATACATGTATTTTATATGTTTGTTCTTATTATAGATGTAATAAGAAGAAACATATAAAATATGTATATACGTGCATTTTATGTGTTTCTTCTTCTTATAGATATAACAAGAAGAAACATATAATAAGATATGTATATATGTGTATTTTATGTTTGTTTGTTTTTAACTATAGCCTCAGGAAGAGATTAACTGCATTTTTTTTTTTAATTTTTTCACCTTTATTTATATTAGTCTTGTCGAGATCCACCATTTCATTTCTAGAAGACCCTGTTCACACTAACACACAACGCACAACTGATAAAGTAACACTAATGACAAGAGGAGTAACTGAAGCGGTACGAGTAACAGATGTCTATTGAACTTCTAACTAATTTGTTCGTTTTACTTACGCATGATTTTTATCTACTGCCTTATTTGTTCTATTTTCATATTTCCAGTCTAAATTTGCAATATAAAGTTAAAATCAGCAGTTTTCAACCCTTTTTTTTGGAACAGAACTTTAAGAAGAAGAAAATAAATATTGTAGCAAATTAAAGCCTAGGTGAAGAAAAATGTAAATACAATTTTGTAAAGATCGCACAATTCTTATTCCTCTTGTTTCCTCTAATTTTTCTCTCTATTTGGCAGCTCAGCATTTTCCTAAATTCCAAGTAGAAGGATTACAAAAATATTATTTAAAAAAAATTTACAAAGTTAGTTTGTGGAAATAAACCAAACAAATCTGTAAGCACTCAATATATATATATATATATATATTTTTTATGTTTTGTTTTGTTAGCCGGCTGGATTCAATGTTCACTTCTTGTTTGGTTGGGAGGACAGGGATCCATCCATCCATCCATCCATCCATCCATCCATCCATCCATCCATCCATCCATCCATCCATTTATCCATCAATAATGAATCCATTTCCGACTTATATGGTATCAAATTGGCTAGGCAGCATCTCCTGCTCTATCCTAAATTCACTCAGGAACAGGAGATGCAACATGGCTCTAGTGACACAATGTTATTTATATAAAAAATAAAATATGCATTTGAATGAGTTTGAAGAGTTTCGTCTACCTTTAAACTTTTCGTCCTGTTTTTTTTTTTTTTTGAAGGGGAGATAATATGCAGCAAAGAAAGGCGTTTTATTTTAGACAATAATGGAAGACAAAGGGTTCAGCAAAACAAATAAGTGGGACCCCAAATCTTTTCACTGCCGTTCCACTGTCTCCCCATCAAACCTTGTAAAATACAGAGTCGGCGAGCCTGTGAGCGGTCAGCATCCGCCTGAGCATATGGTCCAGACAGTGTTTGTGAACGATAAAAGGCCTCGCATTTGTGTGTGAAGTGGTATTCATTTCTGCGTACACAAACACACTGTGACACAAGCTTGGGGCCTCGCCAACAGCAGAAGACAAAAAAGCCAGTAAATAATTGAGAAGTGTGAAAAGCAATGAAAGGGGAGGGGGGGGGGGGTAGGAGGAAAGGGGGGCTAATGGGTGGGGCTACAACACGCCCAGCTTATTTGGAGGTGTATTTTTTTTTTTTTGTAGAAGATTCCCAAATTCTGAAAAAAGTATGTTTCAGCTTATCTTCCCATGTCGTAGGAATGATAGCGGACCGTGTTTTCCTTGTGTCTGACCATCGACTGTTCATCCGCGTGTGTGTGTGTCAGAGAGAGAAAGAGAGAGAGAGAGAGAGAGAGAGAGAGAAGTCTAGTTTGCATGTGTGTGAAAGAGGGATGGAGAGCCCAAAGATGCTCCATTAGTGATTTGGTAAGTGGTGTGGGGGGCCTGGCATTCCCATCAGGCTCAGTATGGCCTAAGTGCTGCACCTCACAGACTCCCAAACCTAAACCAAACCTCGCCCTTATGAGCCCAGCCTGGATGCAACCCACACCCCCCACCCCGTCCTCTCTCTCTCTCTCTCTCTCTCTCTCTCTCAACCAACTCTTATCCCACCTAGGACGGCCTAAAAGTGCCTCACAATCCAACACACACACACGCACATACGCACGCACAAACACTCATGGTCCACTAATGACCAAACCCAAACAGCTCCCAAACAACTCTGAAAAGCTATTAAGAGAGGGCATTTTGATGGGGAAGTGATTTTTTTTTTTTTTTATATGCCATTAAAAGCCATGGATAAAATGGGCATTCGCGTAAATACAGCCACAGGTCGGAAGGGGGATAGCCAAACAGGGATAATTGACAAACCATACGTTCCCCCGAGGTAAACTTGGAGGAGTGTCCACACTTTGCTTTCCATTCAGACCATCCGGTGGGTTCTTTGGTTTCCGTTGACTTTGTATAATATTTAAAATTTCGTGACTTTTTCAGAGATTTTTTATTTATTTTTTTACAAACACCCTGCTGATTTGTACAGTTGACTCCAAACATAATACAGCTTTGTCATGTAAAAAGCATAATTTTCTGTATTTTTATTGGGTTGTCATATAATTAAAAAGCACAAAATAGAAAACAATTAGGAAATGGGGGAAAAATGCATGGTTAATTTTTTATTTTACCATTTGTTTCCAGAGTCCCTTATAAATCTGTGGCCATATGCACAAAGAATTTTAGGAAGAATCCTAGAATTTCCTGAATTCTTAGATTTTTTCTTATAATGGCAGTGAAGAGGACTTTTAACGAGCCTAAACTTGTCTTAACAAGGGAAGATGGTGTAAACAGAGAGAGCTGATTGGCTGATCCACCACCTAAACAGTGGAGGATGTGAGCACATAAACTTCATAATCGTCCAATTATCAATACGCAGATAAGAAAAACTCTATCATCCCCATATAGGGAAATTCATTAGTTTCAGTGGAAGGACAGGTTAATGTAATTTTATTGATAAATAATAGGAAAAAATGTTGAGTAATCATAAATAAAAAGTGGAGAAATGTAAAAATAAACAGAGTGCAGAGGAATTTTTATAATATTTACAGAAAATGCTTTCAATATGAAACACTTTAGAAAAGTTTGAAAAAGCCGCAGAAATATATATACATAAAAACAGACTCTATTCAAGTTCAAAGAGGTGAGAAAGTATGTTCTGTATTACACATAATATCAGCAGCCTAAATGGTCATCTAACAGTTTTCTTTTGCGATGCCATCCCCTCTCTGACTGCTGCACAGAGCCACACGTTTCCAGGCTGGTGCGTAAAAAGCAGAGAAAAAGACGCATTGATCGGGGACAATGCATTTCAAAGTCCGCCTATTCGCAGTTTACCTTTCAATGCTCCTCTATTCTCCTACCAGGGCTGTGCGGGCAGAGTTGCTGCTCTTTCCGGTTCGGTTTTTATCCACCTTTTTTTGCTGCATTTTATGTCATTTTGCCAAAAACAACCGCTTTGTAGAAGCAGGGATCCCGGTAAAATGCTGACAGGTGAGTGTGCATTAATATCAAATAGATGGAGTAAAATGACCAGTAGGGTGAATAAACATAATAAAGCAGATCCAAATAATGATGAGGATGTAAATAAGGTGCGTTCGAACATTTTGATGCTGCCAAGGTTCATCACCATGACAGAGATTTCTTAATCCTGTCTGATCGGTTCATTTCTCTCCATTGTTTCCTAGGAGCGTACTCGTGTTGTTTTCTTTGTTTGTTTCTTGTATCGACCAATCACATCTCTTAGAAAACAGCGTCGCACCTTGCAACGGGGTCAACCACACCTCCTCGCTTTAGATAAACGTTTCTGTCATCTCCTTACCCGGAGTCGCTCTCAGCAGCGATCTAAATCACTCTTAAGCTAAGACTCCTTGGCAGGAATTTTTAGGCTAAGATAGAAGCTCTGTGAGAGGACTCTGAGGACCGTTGTGAATACGGGCCCTGGCTTTCACTGCAATTACAGCTGCAGGTCTTTTGGGCTATGTCTTCTACCTGCTTTGCACATCCAGAGAGTAAAATGTCTTGTCTGTTTTTTTTTGTTTTTTTTTCCTAATAAAAAGGTGAAGCTTAGTCAGATTTGATGCAGACCGTCTGGGAATGTTTCAATGGAGCAAAGTACTGTGGTTTTTGCAGAAGACAGAATATTAAGAGTGATGCACATTTAGATGTCTGTGGTTCTTTATACTGTGAAAACGAAATGAAAGAAAAGGAAAAAAAACGTGGTTAGTATAAGACAAATATTGTGTGCTGTAACAAACTTTCCATTTGTTATTAAGGCTTTAATTTTTCTGTGAAAATGTCGCCTTAAAAAGACATTTTTTATGCTGACGAGCCAAATATGTACCACTCTTGCGCCGTGCTTAGACACCCCTCCTCTTTACGGGTTTTCTTCCTATTTAGCTCCATCCATCTTCCCATCTGCTCTAAATAGCTTCTCTGTCTCTGCAGAAGAAAGACATCTCCACAGCACAATGCCACCACGCTTCACGGTGAAGAAATTCAGGGTGATGTGTCGTTGGTTTCCCTTCACACATGACGGTTTGCATGTCGGGAAAAAGGTTTCATTTTGCTCCTATCCAAATATAGCTCCTATTTAATCTGAGATTAGATTACACAGAGCCGGACAGGATTTACTAATTAGATTCATTGTGAAAAGATTTTATTTAGGGATTCCAGATTAAAGGAAAGTGAATACAGTACCCTTTTTTTTCCAGATTTTTAAGTTGTTGTTTTTTTATTAGAGAACGACTTTCTGTCCTTCCTTCCACTACACACATTTGTGCTATCACATAAAATCCTAATTAAATACTCAAAAGTTCATAGTTAATACGGCAAAATGTGACCGATTTCAAGGCATGTGAATACTTCTGTGAGGCATTTTATGCCGCAAATAATTTATGAAGCACCAGCACTGTGTTTCACTTTATCCTGATTCGCCACATTTCCTAATACTGAGAGAGAAGTTCCCCCCGAAGGAAAGTCCTGGCAAACATCAGGGTTTTTATATGAATTTAGACAAGAATCAATCAGCAAAGACAGATATCTGACACAGCAGCTTCTATAGAAAAAGCTTTCTGGTTTCAGGGTAAAGGGGCCGGTGTCAGGCCCTGGGAAACGCAGAGGCTCAGGTTTGAACACGATTTAGACCTGAATGCTGAGTGACGCCACTTTTTCCTAGAAGGAAATTACCATCATACCTGTTCATTACTATCGCCCTCACCCCCCACCCCTCTCTCTCTCTCTCTCTATGCCTCGTCTTTTTTCCACTTACATTTTTTTTTGTACCCCTGTCATCCCCCACCGTCCCCCTTCTGGAACAGGGGAGGCACAGCGGAGAAAGACAAAACATAAACGTCAGTCACCACGAAGGAAAAACACCTACATGCACACACATGTGCTCCCATTCAGTGCTTCAGCTGGATTTCCAGAGCCTCGTGATGAAACAAAGAGAAAGAGCGCAAGCAAAAAAAAAAAAAAAAAAAAAAAAGTAGGAGAGCTTCAGGTACCCTTGGGGCTTGACACACAGCGCACACATACACACACCTCACATTTACTGCAGGGTATCTTTCCCCTCCTCATTAGCTTTTAATAACCCACAAGGCCATCATTTTCATAACAGCTGTTAGGCAATCTTTAGAAAAAAAACACTTTCTGGTGAGAAGGTCAGTCGGCCATTAGAAAAACCTGCCGCCGTCTCCTGCTTGTAAAGCCGCTGCATAGAGGGAGAGGCCACACATACAGAAAAAAAAAAAAAGCCACCAGTAGCAGTTTGAGTCGCTGCAGTATTAAGGTGCGACTCACAGCTTTCAAAAGTATCCTTCAGCTTTAAAACGTTTTGTCAAGTCACAACCACACACTTTAATTTATTCAATTTGGGGTTTTATGTAATAGACACAGAGTATCACAAGACAAAGAGGCAAAAGCAATTTGTTTCTCCAAATAAAAATCTAAAAAGTGCGGTGTGCATTTCCACGTTTTGCTCTAATCACCCCCAAAATGAAATGCAGTGCAACCAGTTGCCATCAGAAGTCCTCTAAGCAGTAAAAGAGTGCAGCTTAATCTGTCTACCAAGACGTGACTGTCTGTCTAAAGCGACAAGCTGGGTGGGAATAGTGTTACTGGGAAAACCCAAGAGGCCCATGGTAACTCTGGAGGAGCTGTGAAAATCCACGGCTCATGTGGAAGGGTTTAGCCAAAGCAGGATTGTTAGATGTGCAGTCCACAAATCTGACGCTCGCGCCCATATCATGAGCGTCGTGCTGTGGTCCTCCTTTTGTTCAGCAGGGGCAGGGAAGGTGAGTTGATGGAGAGAGAGAGATGAAGCAAAATACAGGCCAGTCCTACCACTGCACGTTAGGAGCAGCGAAAGATGTGAGACTGGGGCAGTTATCCTGTGAGACACGCAGTTATCATGACCCAGTAAAAGTCCAAACCAAAATCCCATTGAGAATTTGTAGCAACACTTGAAAGTCAATGTTCACAGATGCTCTCCATCTAGTCTGGCTGGGCTCGAGCTATTTTTCAAAGAATAAAGAATTATAAAAAAACAAAAAAGATGTGTAAAGCTGGTAGAAACATACCCCAAAGGGCTGGCATCTATAATTGCAGCAAAAAGTGGTAAAAATTATAAGGCCTTACCTTTTTATATATATATATATATATATATATATATATATATATATATATATATATATATATATATATATATATAAAATAATGATGTAGCATTTCTGTTCTCACAGTTATGCACTACTTTCTATTGGTCCAGAACATATAGTCTCCATAGCATAGATTAACATGTGTTCTAATGTTCCTGAACCTACATCATTTATCACCTTTTATTTGTAGTTATACGTTCTGGACACAAAACACGTGGAATAACCATGCAAAACATGAAATAAACATGTGAAACATGTGAAAGCGTGAAGCTTCTCCTTATATCGACTTAAATAAGTTTGGCAAAAAGCCTGAAACTAAGACTTTATCTTCTAACAGCCACAACAATTTCCCATAAACCTATTTACAGTGCATCAGTAAAACACTCTTCTAGCATTGCCTTGCTGATTTAGTGCCAACAGCGAACAACTACAATCTTTGAAGATTAATCAGGAGTTAGAGGTTTTCTAAGATGCTGCCAGAACCTTCCTGTAATATCTGCATCCCTGCAGACATTATAGCAAGATTAAAACGTTGCTTTACATATATGCAGGGGTTCTACGTTGCTAATTACACCCGCTTGTACTGCTGCGATCCATCAGCGTTTCTCCTGAAAGTTTGTTTTATTTCCCCAATATAGATTCAAAAAGCTTATTCCGCCAGATGCAAGTGCAAAGCATCCCAGTTGTTTCTAAGAAACTCCTCGTATCGATTTATTTAGATTGTTCCCACCAAAGACGTATTGTTTGCAGAACGAGATTTTCTCCGTGGACTGTTATCTTTTAATGTCTCGAATGGAAATCCCTTCCCCTCGGACTGAGATTCGAGACGGAATAAATCAAGTCTGTGCCCGTTTCTCTGATGGAAGCCACGTCCCGGAGACCATATAGCAGTCTGTCAGGTATTCAAATGAAAATTTCCTAACCACAAACTACATTTTTACAACAGGGCAGCTGCTCCCTGACCCTATAAAATCCTGCCCAACTTCTGTTTAACAGCCTTGCACAATCACTATATTTCCCCCCACCACAGCCCTGCTACCTGTAAGTTATACTTCCCCATCTCTCTCTCTCTCTCTCTCTCTCTCTCTCATTCCATGCAGCTGAGAGTTGTAAATCAAGTCGAAACACAGCTCTACATATAAACATGTGTGCGCGTATACTGTATGGTGCCTGCTTACCACTGCCAAAAAAATGTGTCCCAACCGCCCCCTTTTCACCTCCCTATACGTCCGCCTATAGGAGGCGGAAGAGCCAGAGGGGACGGAGGCGTTGTGCGTGCACGCCAGTGTGGGTGGGATCAGGTTTTGGTGCTATCTGTCAGGGGTCATACGGGTTGAAGGAACACATCCTGGACACTTATCGCAGGCAGGGCAGGGAGACAGCGAGAGCACTTTCTGCAAGGTTTTTTTTTTTTTAGGAGGAAGAATGAAGAGGAAAAAGAGAGCAAAGCTGAGGACTATCCATTTTCATCCATTTTCACTATCAATCAGCTGTCACGCAGACCCGCCTGCAGGATGTTGTAAATACGACGATCAAACTTTACTCTGTTTTAAAAAAGTGTCAACCTCTGAAGCAACGGGGGAACGCTGTTCTGCGTCAGATCGGTTTGCGCCAAGCTGAAAGTGCAAGACGCTGTAAATCAGGGATGCGCTCACGCCGTTCCTCTCGCAGAGCACGTTTCCCAGGGTTTTTGATGTGCTGTCGCTAAAGCCTTAGAAGCCCACGTGTTGTTATATTTCACATGCAGGAATGAACCAAAAGAACCCAAATGTTTGACATGTTCGTACCTTTGCTTAAATGCGAGAGATGAGGAAACGACACTGCTGCTTTAAGGCCTCCGTGCCAGCAGGGGGACCCCAAGAGCAAATGACGTTTCAGATAGAACGCATGGTGATTTCTCTGTAAGGCAGTCTTAGAAGTTCCCAGATGGAAACACAACAAGAACAGCCCCCCCGAGTTTGTAGAGTTAGTAGAGTATCCAACATAGTTTCCACCGATTTAATGCAGCGCGACAGGACCGTAAAATACTTATTTGAGATTGTATTCCTTTAGCGCATGAACACATAAAATGGAGATGCCTTTTTTGTGCCGCTGTTAGAAGTAAGAACCAAAACAACTCACAGAAAACTCCATTGTTTTTCCGATCAACAAGTTGAACGCACTCAACTCTGGTGGGATTTCATTCACTTCCCAGACAAATCCAATACATGAATAGATTTCAAAGCTCCAGATTTGTAGGAACGTTCATCAAAATTGATGCAACGTTTTAATTTGCTCAGACAAATTCTTGAAGCAAAACTGATGGATACAGCTGTTCACGCTGTTCCAAAAGATCAAATCCAATGAAACAGAAGCGCTTAAACTATGGTTTAAGCACTTGTTTTGATTGTTTTTGATTGAGAATTGTGCCCAATTGCAAATGAGGTTACAAACTGACCTGGCGTCGACTAGAAAAAAAGGATAACGCAAAGTGTAATTTACTTACAGTCAAGTGAAAAATGTATAGTTGGCTCACAAATTAACTTAAAATATAAAACTGAATGATGAGCCCAAAAATTGTAGAAAAGATTTCTGTGATGAAGGGATGTCTGGTCTAATTTTTTGGTTTTTTTTTTTACCTGGAAACGAAGCCAAAATCATGGGCCACAGATGTTTACTGTACAATCACTCCTAATAATGTCATAACACTGTAACAAAACACCACTTATATGTATTATTATGAAGACTGTGGCCAACAGCTTGACTGTGTCGCCACCAAGGTTACGTGAAATGTTTCGTTCTGAAACTGAATGCGGTGTTCGGGGTTTTAGTAATTAGCTTGGCTTTTATCACTGACAGGCAGCTCCTAACACCTATCGCTGGTCATCGTTCAAATGTCACACTGTCACAGACGTGTCTGGGAGGCGAGGAGGCGGGCTACTGATGCGTCTGCTCCACGTGAAACAAGTGAACAGTTTGCTTTTAACCCGACATTTGCTCAACGTAGTAGCTGAGAAGCAGCGTGAATGCAGCTGAAGACGTAAGATCCATTTTTCTTTTTTTTCTTTTTTTTTTTTTACTGTTTTGTGCAGAAAGTGTTGTGAGAAAGGGAGAGCGTGTGCAAGAGGGGAAAAAGTGTCAAAAGCATGCCATATTTAGGCCAGACTGACACACTGCGAAGACACGGGCTAACTGTTGCTTTTCACACGTCTCTTCTTACCATCTGCCCTCCCTCTTTGTCTCAGTGTGTGTGTGTGTGTGTGTGTGTGTGTGTGTGTGTGTGTGTGTGTGTGTGTGTGTGTGTGTGTGTGTGTGTGTGTGTGTGTGTATATATATATATGTCGTTTCCTTCGCCTCTGTCGTTCCTTGCTGAACTGTTGTTCTCTGCTTGGCTGATACCATCTTGGCTCTAACACTCCCTCCACCTCCTTTCTTCCACTTTGCTCCATTAGGAGTGCCTGAAGGTCTCAACGAGACAGCAGGAATATTTTGGAAGGGGGAGGAAAAAAAAAAAAAAAAAAAAAAAAGAAGCTGAGGCCCATCACGGCTCTGTAAATGCAGTTTCTGGCCCTAAAATGGCTCCTATTTGAATTTTCTCTCCGCAAAGATGGTGTAATATCAGGAGTGAAAGGCGGTGACTAAGTGGCACTATGTGTCAGAAGGCTTGTGGCCACAATAAAAAATAAGAAACATGGAGAATATTTCTCATGGTCTGCTGCTAAATTTAAACCAGACAACCAGAACATAAAGTGCAAAACCGATATGACTCACAAAATGCAGTGGAGATTACAGACACACACGCACACACACGTAGGGACACAAATAGCCTCCTTTACATACAAATCAGGCACAAATCAATCCTAATGCAGACAGACATGTTTCGCCTCAACGGCCATTCACATTTCTCACTACCTGTTTCTGGCAGTCCAGGAGCCAGATGTGCGCGCGTCGCTCGCGAGAGAAGTATGAAAGAGGAAGTGACCGGTGTGAACGGTAGAGCTTGGCAAGACAGGTGTAGGCAGTCAGGCCTATCACTGATCCAAGCATCATTTCTAAATCGAGCCTTCATATACAAATAAGAAGCCAGATTGCCAAACATACAGGATGTAAATATGTGCTGCTTCGATAAAGCTTGACTCTTAAAAAGTTCTGCATGCTCTCTAAATCGCCGACTCCCAAACGAGTTGGCGAAGGCTTGCTTCTTTTTGCTTCGACGACAGGCAAAATGAGCCCGAGTCAAAGATGGAGGTGAAAACGGTAATTGAAATAAATCTCGCTGACGACTATCTTTCTGTGGAATTTAAAAAAAATAATAATAATCCTAAAAATAATAATGACAACCTCATAAAATCCAAAGAGTGACGAATTTTAAAGGCCGCTCCCCCTGCGGATATAATAACTCTTTATAGTTAGGGTTTTTCCACACACACACAAAAAAAGCATTTCCAGTGCTAAAGTCAGTTCTCAACGGATTCTACTGAAAAGAAGCGAGGAAGCAGGTTGGTTTTCCACAGCCAGACAACCAGCCCGGTGCCACGTCGTTGCTTTACCTAAAATGTTTCTTCCGACCATCCATCTTCGCTCCTCTGAGCTCGTGTAGAGCTGGGATCCACAGTTAAATTTCAACGAGGTCCACTCAAAGTGCTTATTCCTCAAGGAAAGATCCAGCATTTTCATTAACGTTGCTAAATTTATTACTCGGGTTTTAAACTCTCCATAGAAAGAAAGAAACATGTCAGGATAAAATTATTCCAGCCCCCTTTTTATTATCATCTGTGCAGAGGACGCCATGCTTCTTCTCTGGCCTGCAGTATTTTTGTTAAGTTTTCCTATGTCTGCTTCTTTGTGGGTTGCTTTTAGACGAGAATTGCACTACCAATAAATTGAAAAGTATTAAGGTTACAATTCATTTCATCGTGCCTACAGCCGGACCATAGTCCAGTACTTCCGGTGCAGAGGATCCCAGCCCATTCATCTGTAACACTCTCACTACCGTTGCAAACATCGCATTAATTGGTATATAAGAGCAGTGCTTCATTTGGGAGTTACACACACTATTTCATATATGTAAATTATAATAGAATGACAGCGTTTTCGAACGGCACAATCAGCTTCTTTTTAAAAGCAGCTATGGCGAGGGCAGCCCTCCGCTCTAAACTGAGCCACATATAATACAGGAAGCAATAAAACAAAAAGTACTCCAGCGCCTGACGGATGAGGTTTTACCGCTCGTGCACACACAAAACGTGGAGAACCCGAGATATTATTGAACGTTTTCCCCGGAAAGTAACTCAAGAGAGGATTTTTACATCTTAAGTCTGTTTCAACAATCCCGTTTCTTCGACACTCCTTCACATTTAGCGCTTTTAGTTCCGTAATCTCCATCGCCGTCCGCTGACAATGCCGCGGAGGCGATGCTGTAGAAAAAGCACTTGCAAGCAGGGACATTTGACCCAGATCAGATCAGAGATTCAGTCAAGGCTCACTTTGCCTTTTGCAACTGCATCTCTTTCAATTCATGTCAGAAAAGTTGACCGTAATAAATCAGTCGAGAAGCCCCAGTCCGTTTGCTCAGCTGACAGCATTCATGCATCTTTAAAAAATTTTCCACTGTCAAGTCTATTCAGGCTTTTGGAAAGACTATTGTCTTCCAATCCTGTATATATACACACACACATATATATATATATATTTATACATATATATATATATATTTATACATATATATATATATATAAAAACCCTCCATCTGTTTACCTCGATGTGTGTTACTGACCTATCGCTGCAGATCAAACACTTGCAGTTCAGTTAAAAAAAAAAAAACTTTTAAGTTAGGCTTTGTTTGATGCAGTTTCTTGTTACTCGCCAGCCAGCACGTGCCGTCCGGCATCTAAACCGAAACTCTGCTGCCTTTACGGAGGTGAAAACGTACGGCCTGATGCCGAACGCTCTCATTAGCAGCGGCAGAGTGCAGCACAGCAGCAGCTAAAAAATATTAGCATTGCACACGCTAATAACCAGCCTGCCTGAAACCCTGGCTTGAGCCCAACGACCAGGGGACGGGGGGGGCCGTGTCAAGCTAATAAACCCTATTAATCTAAACAGGCGGCGGGTCAGTATGCATGTGCGTTCTTTGAAGTGTACGTGCGTCTGTGTGGCTATAGCTGGCTCACCCCAGCAGATGAGCCTTCACCCCAATCACAGCCCCCTTTTCTGCTGGCAGTCTGCCGTCTGACTTGGCAGACACACACGGTTAAGGGGGTCTGGCACGCACGTGTGTGTGTGTGTGTATGCGTGTGCGTGCATGCGCATTTGAGCCTGTGTGTGATTGCACCAGGGAGGGAGGATTATAGATGTTGAACATACACACGCAAATGAGCGGTGGGCCTGACTGGTCTGCATGGCGTGTGTGTGTGTGTGTGTGTGTGTGTTTCAATGTTGTAATAAAGCCAGCAGTGTTTTACTAGCCCACTGACACAGAGCATAAAAAGATCAGTGGGCCAAATCCATTAGTAGCATAATTGCATTACATGGTAAATATTCCTAAAAGGTCAGTATCTCCATTTGAAACATCATCATCACAGAGAGCTGCAGTGGAATCGGACTTTCTGGGGTTTTTGAAGAAGTTGGATGAGCTAAATACCAGTTGTCTGCGTCTGTTCTAGGGGAGATTCGGCCAGCGGGACTGATTTTCCACTTCAGGGTGATTCAGCATCAGCCTCTGGCAGCCTAACAGATGATCTTACACCATGTGAGTGTCTGATGTTTCCTTTTAATGCCCCCAAAAACACAAAAAAAATCTGCTGACCAGTGCTGCTTCTGTTACGTAAAGCTAAACGATTTAGGTCCAGTTAAAACACACCGGCTATGCAAAACATTACGCAGGCACCCAGCAGTGGAAACCCATCTCTAAGAATTTACCCAAAAACGATGAAAATTCATCTCCGGTTACTTCAGTGTCAGCTTTTCCTCTTTGAGTTTGTGATTTAAAAAAAAAAAATGCGTTAATTCAGTTAGAAGGTATTATGACTCACTGTGAAGCACATCATGCGGGCAATAATGAGACAGTTTGAGGAGAAGTGAAAGCGGCGTAACGTGTAAAGGAGTCCAGGGGTTGTGTGTCTTTTACTCTATTTGTATGTGCGGTTTCGATTTACAGTAATGACAAGTACTTATAATACTTTTTGGCTATTTGAAGCTTCAATCACAACAGGTTGCTGCTAAGACACGTGTCTCGCCTGATTTCTAAAGAAGGCGTAAGACGAACATAAAATGTCCTTAAAAAGGTCTGCTGGGCTGCAGGGCGTGATGTGGCACGACGATGCAAAAAAAAAAAAAACACAGCTGAGGTGATGTTTATTGTAAAGCGATGTAGCTATAAACATGAAATCTTGGAGGCTATTAAACATATAATCGTAAGCCATTCAAATTATTTACCTTTTAATCAAGTATATTAGTTTGTAAAAAAAGATGTTGAACAATGTTTATACACTGCAAAAACGGAACTAAAAATAAGTACAATTTTCTTAAAATTAGTGTATCTGGCCTTGATTTGAGCAGGTAAATGAGATGACCTGCCAATAGAATAAGATTTTTGCACTTAAAATAGGAACAATTCATCTCCATCATCTTATTTCAAGCTCAGTATATCTAATTATCTCATTTTAGGGGTCAAAATACTCATTCCATTGGCAAATTATCATATTTACCTGCTCAGATCAAGGAAAAAAAAACACTATGTTTAAGAACATTTTGCTTATTTTTAGATCCGTTTTTGCAGTGTATAGAGCTGTCACAAGACTTGGGCTTCAGAAGGTTTCTATGATGGATCAAACGTTAAAGTTTTGTCTCCAGATTTAACAGGTTTAGAAACGGTCTCACTGCTAAGGTCAGTTTTAATTTACAATATTCATAACGATGATGTTTTGAAAGCTTCAACAAAAGCTGTGGAATAGAAGTTTCCAACTTTTCCTCAGACTGATCAAAACAGGTGAATCCCTTGCCGACCCTTTCTGCATTATTTTAAAGCAAACAACAGGCTGATATCACATACAGGCAAAATGTGTGTGACGGACAGAGAAGTACGCTTGGAAAAAATAATAATAAAAAAAACGGAAGGCACAACAACACACAGAGGCAGCAAAAAAAAAAAAAAAAAAAAAAAAGAACATACTGTACAGTCTCCGCACAAAAAAAAACACACACACGCACGTACAGCCTCCAGGCTATTGTCCTCCACATTTAGGTCACGATGAAACTAACAGCTTCACACACACACACACACACACACACACACACACTCGCACACATTCTCTCCCCAGGAGGCTCTCCTCACCTGCAAAGAGGCCAGTTTGGACACTGTGTCAAAGATTAAACCTGTGTTTTATCTCTGTAAGGGGGGAATGCTTCAGGGAGAGTGTGCGAGCATGTGTGTGTGTGTCTGCTCACTCAGTCCCTTTAAACCAGAGGGCATGGAGGAAGGGGGGGGGTCACCAGAGAATACACCTTTCTCCCTCGCACGCACACATACAGTTGCCCTTCGCTGTGTGCTCGGTCAAGTAGAAAGGTGGATCTGTGTCAGGTAGCAAGGGTATTTACTGTTAGCGAGACAAGCAGGCCCCAGAAAACAGCGCAGCCGAGGGAGGCAGGGATGAGGGCCCAGGCGAGGGAGAGAAAAAGAAAGGAACGGGTTGACCAGGATGGAAAAGTTAGAGGTAAAGGAGGAAGAGGGCGCTTCAAAAGAAGGCAACAGAGAAACTGTCTGGTTACTCAGAAAGCGCGGCCTTTAAAATTCTCCGTACGTTAAACTTCAGGGCGTGAGCTGAACAGCAGGTGGCCGAAACATCAGGATGTTTCCGTGCAATATTACCTGAAGACTACAGAAGGAAACCTTTTTTTTTTTTTTTACTAAAACCGTGGCTTCAAAATATGTGCTCTTCATCTAATACCCGTGACGGCGCCGTGTAAAAATGTAGATAGTAAACAAAAAACACGATGGTAAAGAGCGAAAGAGAAATCCATTTCATCTCTCTAAGAACCTCAAGACATTCACTTTTTTTGCAGAAGCACACGTTTTCATTTTGTATACAGGTTTAGACCCTTTTTACACTCTATATACTAAGGTTTATCATTCTGTTTAGATTTCTTAAAATGTTGCTGTTTTGTGGAATTCAATCTAATTCTGATTGTGCTAGAGGAGGTTAGATAGTAAACTCAGGGTTTAAATAGAATAGATATAACATGGAAAAGGTGACAAATGCACCATTTTTAAAATGCCTACATCATCTTTCGCAATAATTCTCAAAACTTTCACGACTAAAAAAATATCTTGTGTTTATTGATTTTGGAAATAGATGACTGAAACGTTCAAATCTGAATTACTACCCAATTACACGACTGTCTGTGACAGCTAAAGTACTCTAATCTATGCTAATGACAAACTACTTATAAACTACAGATAAAAATGTTCTAGCTTTCATTCAGGCACAATGACAGGCCGTAGTACGATGACAGCAGCAATCCTGAAATCATCAGTTTATCAGATTATAAAAAGCATTGTGCTGCATTATTTTTTTATTTAACAGAAGCATTTCATTTTGCGAGTCATACATTTCTTTTGTAAAAACTTTCTTTTGTCAGAAGACTTTAGTAAAAGTTGGTGTATTACTGTAGAAAACAATACATCAGTTCCATAATAATAATATCATAATAATCTCCCAGGGCGTTCCCCTAGGATCTATTGTCGTGTCCATTTTATTCTCTTTTTTAAAATAGGTTGGAACTAAATGCAGTAAAACTACATTTATACGCTAATGCAACAGGGATTTAAACAGGCATTGAAGCTTCTTAGGGAAGCTTTTCAGTCACTACAGCAATCTCAGTAGAAGCAGAAACTGGTTTTAAACTCAACAAATAATAATAATTAGGACGTTCATGTCCCTTTGTCTCAAGTGATGAGGTCCCTTCATTGTTACACTATGGAACATCTGGAAAAGCCACTTCATGTGAACACTTAGGAATGAGGAAAGAGGAAAAAGTATCTTTTGACTTTAATGTTGACCATCATCAAATAAAAGCTTAATATAATGAACAAATTTATTATATTTGAAAATGTATTTTCCCTTTGCAGATGTATCCTATTATTATTATTATCATTATTATTATTATTATTATTATTATTATTATTATTATTATTATTATTATTATTATTATCCATCCATTTTCTAATATGTCTATCCCTTGTGGGGTCGCGAGTGTTGCTGGTGTCTATCTCCAGCTGTCAATGGGCGAGAGGTGGGGTTATTATTATTAAAATAATAATAATTATTATTATTATTATTGTTGTTGTTATTGTCTTTGTTTTGAAACACAGATGTTATTGAAAGAACAGCAAAGGTCTTGAACTGAAAGATGAAAACAATACAGGCGTTGTGCCTCCCAAATACACATTAATGTTTGTCTCTCTCTCTCTCTCTCTCTCTCTCTCTCTCTCTCTCTCTCTCTCTCTCTCTCTCCCTTTGCTTGTTTTGTTTATCACTTCGGCTCAGCTACTACACGGCCCGGTGAGCGAGGGACCACAGGTGCCTGGGTGAATCTGTCGGACATCCGTAATTTATCATTCATACGCCGGCGACGGCAGGCCAGGCCGAAATATGGCACGATAAACACAAACCATAGATCATTCACAGGCACAGACACACACTGACAGCAGCAGACGCACATAAACAGGCTCACATAAAAGGCGTCTTTGAGGAGCGCTCCTTTTATGCCAACGCCGGGCCGGACACGGGTCACGTCACAACATGCTTCTTATATCTTTCTCCGTTCGTTCCACTTAATCTTTGTCTGTCCAAAGCAGAGATGTTCCTCTTCTGCGTTGCTTTTGTTTTGCTCTTGTTGATTTTTTTCAGAAGGCTAGACACTTAGAAGCATAACACTGTCACCATTCCTTTTCAAGAGAAATAAATTATTTAGCCTTCTCATGTAGAGTGCAAGCATTTGTCACCTTTTAAGCAGTTTTAGCCTTGTGTCTAGTCCTCTTGCAATATCGACATAAAATACCTTTTTGAGTAACGTTTATTTTAATTCTTCTGTATCAACACATTCAAGCGGCCTAAACTCCCGCACAAACTCTTTTTCCCCCCCGCCTGCTGTAAAACTTTTAATCCAGGTTTCGGAGAGATATATCGCAGTGGGACATCGCTGCTGGTCTGCATCTGGCAGAGTGAGCTGAAAGCTGATTTCTGTGTTTACATAAGATTATGGCGCGGGGAGAGAAGAAAGTAGCCGATATGGTAGCTTCGAGCCAAGCAGCTCTCATTTTTAATGCAGCAAACGCTGCCACAAACAACCTGCAGGACAGGAGGGGGGGTGGGGGGGGGGGGATCAACAGACATAGCCAAAGGTTGGACCGCTAAGTAGCACCACTTACAAGCCTTTAGGGAGTGCCTCCGTGTGCATGTTTAAATTATGGTCTGCCTATACCGGATTTTCAGCAGTGGTCAATGATCCTAGCCGCGATGCCAGCACCATGATGCAAATCCCCGCATGGGAAATCTCTGGAATAGGATCTGCTGTAAGAGCTGGATTTAAGGCTTCCAGCCGGAGTCGTTGGGCAGGATTTAAAGCACCGAGTTTTATTGTGACATAATATGTTTGCAGATTAACTAAACTGAAACTTTCAAACAGTGTTTTTTTTTTAAAAAAAAATAGACTCATGTGGAGTCTAGAACATTACCCTGGGCTATGTAATAAACAAGTAAAAGTTATGAGTACGAAATCTTAAGTTAGCAAACGGCCTGTAAGAAGATCCTGATTAGTATTCCAGAACCCAAAGCAGAGCTAAAATGTGTGGATGCAAGTATGTGTGTAAGCACAGCCTATCGTACATATGTGCTCCTTAGTAGCTAAAAAAGATAACTTTTCAAAAGCAGACTCTGAAAGCGGCCGTTCGGCTTCCAAATAAGATCCATGATACCTCACTCAGCTGACTGGGATAAAGCTGCTGAGTAATTGATTTCTTGGTGTGACTGCAGGACTGCTTCTTACACAGACAGGCTGTGTTGTCTTTGCTGCGCTCGTTTCAGCCTGCTCGGTTCGCGGCATCCGGGTCACAGTGCAGGCTACATGTACCCGGAGCCTGAAGGTCGGCGTGAGGCTACCTGACCTATCGGTTGCTCACACGATGACCATGACCATGCAAAAATATCTCAAAATAGAAATGATAATGCACACAAATAGGTTTGTTAAAGTTAGGTTAATTCATCCTTTCAAATGATATTACATCCTGGCCTCTTTTCAAGCATTCTCTACAACACAACACTGCTGCACTCTTAACTGGCTTTTTAAGGCAATGCATCGCTTTAAGCAAGCTTCCAATAACTGTAAAAATCACTCTAAATTACAACGTGGATATTCTAGTCAATCATCATTAAAGCACTTCCTACTGCATAATAGCTAAGAAAAAATATGTATATGAAGAAATTTAAAACAGTATACAGATACATATCAGGTCCAGATTGTACAGGCCTTTTATATCTAAAAATCTTATTCAAGCTTTACTGTGTCACTATACATATGATCTAAAAACTAACAGTATAATTTGATGTTCTTTTCTTTAGTGGATTGTATCTGTGATTACTCTGTAGCTGTCATTGCTTTCACTTTGTGCGCGCGTGTGTGTTGTTTGCATGTTTGTGTATCCAGAATGGATAGTTCCCACAAAACAGGTTCTGTTCATGGGTCCCCACAATGCCATCAAGACAAGATAAAGTGTGTGAATATCGTAATGCACCCTGTAGCAAAAGCTTATTTCAAACACTCTGGCTCGAGTTTAAAGGAAACTTTACACCTCTTGTGAAGACACACGCGATGAGCGCACGGAGTAATAACGCAGTAATTATTATTGAGCTCAATCCGGTTCAAACATCAACATGCTGACAGGAGCTGCAGCTGGAGACGCTGTTTATATAGGTGGCCGTTTTTCATTAATGAGACCCTCAGTATCAACACTTTAAATTTGAAGGCTGTTAAGGAGGAGAAAATAACATTGCTTTGCTCATACAGAGTTGGAGGAAACATCCCAATATGTCCATTTTACTCTCCTTCAGGTTTAGTTCTAAGGTGGTACAGTGATCACAGCGCCTGGCATCGGCATTCATAGCCCACAAACATTTCCAGATGTTTTCCCATTACAATCATACATTCGGATGTATTTAATTGCTTCTAATTTTCAAGTCTAACCCTGGAGATTTGAGGTGTGCAGCGGTTTCTACTAGAAGAGCGGAATCGTACCAACAGAACCTCCTGGGCAGCAGCTCGGCTGTGTGTGAACCCCCCCCCCCCCTCCTGGAACACATTGTGACCCGACTTGTTGCTGTTAACATCAGCGAGCTCCTGCACTTTCTTCACAAGTTGGCTACAAGAGCAAAAGCTGAAAGTGAAGGTTGAAAGTGTGTTTATTTTACTTCCTCGAGTATTCTGTTTTTTTTTTCCTCGCTTTCACCTTCCCCATCTGTCGCTCCCTCTCTGTGCCCTTTTCTCTCTTTTTTTTTTTTTTTTACCCCTCACCCAGTCCGCTGAGGAGAAGGACACAACAGGTTCCGGAGATTCGGTGGAAATCTGCAGCGTTTTTGTCTCTCTGTCTGCGTCTTTTCGAACCTTTTAGTTACCCTTCCACCTTACTGTCCCTTGTTTTTCTAAAAAAAAAAAAAAAAAAAAAAAAAAAAAAAGATTTTCATGCCAGCAAAACTAGTCAGAGCTTGTTCTATTGAACTCTGCGAGTGTGTATGTGAGAGACGGAGGGAGAGAGGAGGGGTGGGGGGGACGCTGTGTGTGTGTGTGTGCAGGTGAATGAAAATGGGAATGAGAGCTTTGTTTATGGACGGCGGCAGCAGCTTAAAATGCAGAGCTGGAGCGGTTGTATGTAATTGTGCATGCGTGACTGTTTTGAAATCCCAACACCCACCCATTACACACACACACAGCCGCGCGACACCCGTCTCATCAAACAGTTGGACGTGGGCCAGGTTCATCTGTTAATGGACAGAGAGCGCCGGGACTCAGCCCTTCCTTCCTCTCTCTAACCCCTCTGTCTCTCTTTCTCTCCCCCCCCCCCATCCCCCAGGACACTCTAACCCCGTGCCCTCTCCTCCTCATCTCCCCATCTCTCACTATCTAGCTTTTTTTTGGTCGTTCCCCTGTTTCTCTCAACACCTCTCGGGGCGGTGCAGATTGGGGCTTGCATTTCCCTCATGCAGCAAAGATAAACATCGCGTGTGCGTCCTTTGTCCCGTCGGTCCGTCGGCGGGGCGGTGCTGGGTGGGTGGGGGGGGGGGGTGCGGGTGGTTGGGGGGTTGCATGTGCATGTCGACATTTGGAGAGCACCTCCAAAAGAAAAAAAAAAGCGTCCTCAGCGAGCTTGAGACAACAAAAAGATATGAAGCGAACCAAGGCCAAAAAGTATGTTAGGTCCACAAGGTGCGCTTTTGTGAGAGTGTGTGTTCGGGAGGGTGGGAGGGAGGGAGGCAGCAGCGGTGACTGCAGTTCAGAGCGTGTTGAAACACATCTGGAGTTCAATGGAAAACTGCAGGGGGATAAAAAAAAAAAAGCAGAGAAGAAAAAAAAGGGGCATGTGGGATTTCAACCGGGCTTTCCCGCTTCTTGTGGAGCGAGAGCGCACGAAAAGTTAACACTCCGTGCTTTACTCTCAATTTAACAAAAAAAATATATAAAAGTCAATGTCCTGATGCCACAGCTGTTGATTTTGTTTTTTTTTGGTGTGGCATGGAAAGGATGAGTTGCCCTCCGTGTGATGGCCGACTCGGTTTCTCCATCTTACTGTAGCTGCAGTTGAAGGGCAAGAATTTTGTAACAATACAGCTGATTTTCGCGGGGGCCTGAACCTAAGATCTTGTACTCTTTATGGAAGCATCTTTGCTTCACGTTCACATTTTATTTGTTTAATATTTTACATGTCACTTATCCTTCCTGAGGTGTTATATAGGCAGGATCTCAAGGTGCGGTTGTGGAGATAAGAGGGAACAGATGATGTGGTCCTGTTGGCATCTTAAGGGCATGACCTTCTGTCTGTACTGGAGGAGTCAGCGTCTGAGGCCGTGGCTCTTTCTGATACCGGAGTCTATCTCTGGCTTAACTGGAGAAGACAGACAGATTGGGGCCTTGTCCAGCGCTGTTTTTATCTGATGCCATGAGATCTGACTTTACAGGGTGATCTCCTGTAGATCTATCGTTGTGAGATATGGGTGTTCACCAGAGATCCCATTTACAAACTTTCTGCAGGATGGCTGGACTCGGCCACGGAGATAAGAAGGAAAGCCCCGTTACGTTATCCATGGGGAGGCTTAAAGTAGAGCTGCTGCTCCTCTGCATAAAAAGGAGTCAGCTGGGCTGGTTTAGGTATCTGATAAGGGGATCTCCTGGATTCCTTCTGGGCAGATCCCATTGGGAGGAGACCCAGAACTTGCCTGATAATTTGTTTATGGATTTATCTGTAAAAGATCTCTGGATTTTTGCTTCTAAACCAGTTACCTCAGCGACTGGGTCTTAGATGAGCGGAATATGAAGGATGGATGGTTTAAATAAAGTTTATTTCGATACAATAAAAGCTCATCATTAATCTGCAAAGACAAGCTCATCTCTTAAATGCCTCTGGCTATTTGTAAGTCAACTATCACCTAAAAAAAAAAAACACAAGCAAGCATTTTGGAACTAAAGAGGCATGTGGTACTATTTTAGTTTTGACCTTCAGTCTTTCAATTTTTCTTAATGAAGAGAAGGTATTTGCATTAAATGCACACTGCAGAGATGTGGTTTCTGTGTATTCTTGCTTTCAGGGCTGCATAGACGGTCTTCCAAGCTGGAACCTAAATGCCAGTTTGCTTTACAGTTGATATTTGACTTTGGCAATCTTGCGTAGAGAGTAAGTCGGGGTTGACTTTAACTGCCCTCTCTCTTCTTTGGTCCGTGCACAAATTTGCGAAGGGGCAGTTTTAATCGGAGTGTTAGTTTTAGTGAGTAACAGCTAATTCAATATCTGTGCGCTCTTACTGTTCCTCCTGCGTCTGCGGATGCTTCAGTATCTCTGTGCCATCCGAACACACCCACAGACTCAGACAGGAATGTTTAAAGGGTACATTTTAGCAGCTCTTTATCCGTTTTGGGGGTGGGTTTAGGAGGGGGGGGGGGTGCATGGGGTGTCGTAGATGAATTATCCATTAGATTTCATCATATCTTACGCGGGCAATTACATCAAGAAAATGATCGTGGGCACGGGATCAATTATGCATGCCCTTGGCCAAAGACCAGGCACTAGGCAGAAGGAGACAGCATGTGCACACGCACACACGCGCACACACACACACACACACACACACACACACGTGCAAAGACAAGGAGGATCTCATAGATGTGGCGCATCAGTTCATCTTACTGCCTAAAAAGTTCATACGCTTAATAATTTAGTTGTGTTCTGGATACAGTTTCCCAACTGAATATTAACAACTTTGAAGTGAGTAACAGCAGCCAGAGGTGTGTGTGTGTGTGTATGTGTATGTGTGTGTGTGTGTGTTGAAGTATTTGTAAGGAGGCTAAAAGGGACCTCAGGAAACAGGCCTTGTGAGTCTCACCGGAGACAGCACCTCAAAAACACACACACACACACACACACACACACACACACACACACTTTCACTCATCCATTACAACACTGTTTGCAACAGCCCTCATTCCTCTGCAATTAAGAATTCCTTTTCATCGGTACGTAGGTTCCCATATCTCGCTCACAGCGCTTGTACACAAACCAGGAGAATAAGAGGGATAACAGGAGTGTCTGTGAGAGTTGAAGGTTAGGAAGAGAGGTTTAAAAGATGAGAGGAGGAGGGGGGGGGGACAATAAAGAGGAAAACAAAGAGATTAGTGCCTGTGCTCTGCTTCTTGTTTGTTGTTCCTACTTTCTTAATTGTCAGGCTTTATTAGTAAAAGAAAATTGATTTCCTTTATTGACTCTTCTTTTTGTCCTGCTCTCACAAAAAAAAAAAGTAACACAGGTATCTGAGCACAAAAGGCGGAACAGAGCGACTCTGCGCGCGCCGCCTGCAGAAACAGAAGCGTTTTTTCCTTCTAAAGACAGAACAATGGGGCGCATTTTCTTTGTTTCGTTCCCTTTTTAAAGAGTTTTCCCCGTTCGGAGAGAAACTCAATTACCAAGACGAATCGCCGGCTCCAAAATGGCCGAAGATATAGGACGTAAGCTGCAGCTGACGCAAGTACGTTCGAGGAGAGGCAGAGAGACTGAAAGAGATGTGGGCACTGACAACATGTCAGGACCTAAATGTACAGGAGAGAGCCAGATGGTTCACGCTGGGTGATCTTTGTCAGCGTGTTTGTGAAAAACAAGAAGTGTAATGAGGAAACGGCGGAGACATCATGCAAATTAAACACGTCCAATCTCTGGGTCCCTTCTTAGTCGTTGTTGCAATTAAAAATGGTTACTTTCATTTATATTATATAGAGATATCTCTAACCTAAGGCGTAAATGAATAAAAACACACACACACACAGCCGCACAGAGAAGCATTAAAACACGCAAACACCTCCTGACATGCCGGCTCTGACAAGCGTGGCTGATGTGCGCCTCCAATGCGCATGGTAATAGCCCAATCAAAAATGCAAAACAATTGGCAATTACTGCGAGGACCTAATGGTCATTAGAATTTACAACAAGGTAATGAGATAAAGTCTGCCCATTGCATGCATATTCATAAAGCTATCTGTGCTTTGAAGATTAAAGTAGCGCTTAAAATTCAAATGAGCCGCCGCAAATTATCGAGAAAGAGTCGGGACTTCGGCTGGGGCCGGTGATGTGGAGTCGCACCTGATAATCCGTCCAGAAACCAGCGGTGGTTAGCGTTGAACTTTGAGGCTGCCAACTGGGAAGCACCACCTCCAAAATCAACACCAACGTCCGCACAGAGAAGTCAAATGCTTTCTAAAGGACGGCTTTATGGTCAGATGAGACCATTTCCAGCGCTTTGGTCACAATGGCAGTGGAGGAGTCGACATGATGCTATCACATTTAACACCACTACACTCCTCAAGCATGGGGGCTGTATCGTGCTCTGAGGCTACCGGTACTGGTGCCATGCACAAAGAGGATGGAACAGTAAAAAAGAGGATCTGCTGCCACATTATTCAAATCCATTTTAGTTTAACAGTAACTTTTAATCTGAGATGGACACAGTGGGGCTTTCCCAACATAATAGGTGGTTTTGCCACGATAAAGCTGGCAAACATTACATTTCTGAAATGGCTCAGACCTCCTTCAATCCTGTTGAAAATGTGTGGTGCACTAAAAAGTCGGGTGTGACCATTAAAATAAACTCTATTCTGCCAGGAGGATTGCCAGAACAGTGCCAGAGGCTCGTGGATGGCTCCAAAATGTGTGGCCGAGGAACGACCGACTTAAGGGCGGTCACCTAAGTACTAGTAAAGGGTGTATACATATATCTGAGTTTGTGTGTAGAATTGTTGGCCCTGTGTGGACTAGAGAAAGTCCACAATAAGGGGAAACATTTGGCAGCAAACTTATTTGAAAATTCTATGCAATTGTATGTTGCGCACCTGAAAGAAGAATGCTTCATCTAAATCAACATGAGGGTATTTAAACCACAGGGGTGTCCAAAGTGCTGCCCAAGAGTCATCTTATGTGGCCCCGAACTGTTTAAGAATAATACAAATTTGTACCTCCAGTGAACACTTTTGTCATTTTTTAGGCAAAAGTGTACTCGCTCCACCACCTCTGGGAGAGTTTATTAAGCTAAAATCCAGCACTAGTGGAACGGTAACAAGAGCTTCTACTAGAGTTGACTGTGTAATACATCACAGATGCACAACATTTAGTCCACATGTGTTATTAGTCAAGAGTACAGAAATTTGGAACAACATCCCAGCTGTTATAAGAGACTACATACATCCACTACTACATTCAGTCCACTTAAAACCAATTGTAAAAGATGGCTCAAAGGGAAACAGACCTGTGATCACTAATGTCAGATTATCCTTATCATGTTCTGTATTGTTAATGTTCCACTGCCTTTTATTCTATTGATTGATTGATTGATTGATTGATTGATTGATTGATTGATTGATTGATTGATTGATCGATTGATTGATTGATTGATGTCTTCTGATGTCTTGCTTTTTTTCTAATTGACTTGCCAGGGACTACAGATGTAAAGTAGCCTTCGGGCTAATTCTGGCATATTAACATTGAAATGTTTATGAATGCACTGTCCCTTTTAAATAAAGAAAAAACTAATGAAAAATGCAATTCTTTAATGAAAAGGCTCAATTTGTTTGTTTTGTCACTGGCCATGTTTACTTCCATTTTACCTTTAATTTCCTATGAAGTAAGTTTTACACAAAAACAGAATAGGGCACACCCATTCATTAAACTTGGATAAAAGGAAGCAAAGTTCTCATATTTTCTGCTGACAATGGACGAAAAAAAATTCTAGACAATAAAACAGAAAATAATTGCCAAAAACGTTGGAAAACTACATGTCAGGACTCAGCTGGCAGAGCCGTGCAGTTTCTGCCGGCCCTGCCCTCTCTGCTTCCCTCCGCAGGTGTTTGCGGTTGACTGGTGGGCGGGGCACGCACACCTACGGTTGGTTCAGCAGCGCCGGGCCGCGCTATAAGAACTGCGCACGGACAGCAGGAGGATGCCAGAGTATTAACCTGAGTGGTATGCGAAAGGCCACTGTCTTCGACAGATCTCCAGTTTTCGATAAACTGATCATCTCTCTGTGCTCTCCAGGTCTCATCTGATCGCCCTCCCGGCGGATCCCTCTCTAGGAGTCACCTGTGCCCGCTCAGTACGGTTCCTCGGATCCCTTCCCCGTGCCAAGTGTCTGAACTGGAACCCCTCGGGACTCACCTGGTTCCTCCTGCTGCTCCTGGACCTCTGGATTCTCCGGCGCTGCTCGGATTCCGTTCAGCCTGCGCCCGCCGGTCACTCAGACACCTGCCACCAGCTCCATCAGGCAAGGCTGAGTCCGTCCCATCCTCCCCGGCCCGGTTTCCTGCGCCCAGTGGTGAGCTTATGCCCAACTCTAACGTGTTTGGTTCCATCAACCCCTTTTTGACGTTTCCCTTTCCCTTGCAGCGTCTGAACGCGTCCTGGTCGGCCTTCGTTCCCGCTGTCCTCGTACCCTGATTTTCTGCTTAAATAAATCCTTTGAAACTGATTCCCTGCTGCCGTTCGTGTCCTGCATGTGGGCCAAACACTTAAAACCAGCCATGACAGAAGAATACTCTGGCCAAACCGAGCCCGCGGACACGTTCGGAAGAGCGTTAACCGCTCAGCAGGACCAAATTCGGGGCCTTGAGTCCACCGTTATGGCCATGCAAAGTCAGCTCCAGGGCGTAGCCGCCCAAATCCAACAGCTGACAGGCATCCTTAGCGCAACCTCCCAGCCAGTCGCTTCCGCGTCCCAGGGCCCCTCCCCTGAGCTTCTGACAGCCGAAACGTCTCCGCCTACCTCCGAAACTTCCTCACCCAGCCCCGAGAAGTTCTCGGGGGACAGCGGGGACTGTGGAGGTTTTTTGTTTCAATGTTCCCTCACTTTTAATCGCTGTCCTCGCTCGTTTCCCCATGACGACGCAAAGATTGCTTATATTTTGCGTTTACTCTCGGGAAGAGCTCTCAGATGGGCCGAGTCCCGTTTCCCCGATTGTAATCAATTCGGCTGCACTTTTAGTGAGTTCTTGACTGAGTTTAAGATGGTTTTTGCGGCGGAATCTGACGAAGTCCAAGACTCCAGACGCCTCCTTGCCCTCAGGCAGCGGGGGCGGCGCGTCGCAGATTATGCCATAGAGTTTCGCACTCTGGCGGCAGCAGCCGGCTGGGAACAGCGCGCGCTTAAAACGGTGTTTCATCAATCCTTAGATGAACCTTTAAAGGATGAATTGGCTCGCCTAGAGGAACCCACATCCTTAAATGAGCAGATCGCGCTCGCGATCCGGTTAGATAACCGTTTAAGGGGGAGGTTTAAGGGCAGAACTGAGAGTTCTCACGGCCCGACTCCCGGACTCGGCATATGTTAAACCCACAGCGGCTTCCCCACCCCCTGCGGCCCCTCCTTCTCCACCCGAGCCCATGCAGCTGGGCCGATTGCGGTTAACTCCCGAGGAGAGGCAGCAGCGCATGACTGCCAGGTTGTGCCTATATTGCGCTTCTCCCCGTCACTACATAAACGATTGCCCCGAACGGCCAAAAGAACGGGCCCGCCGGCTGTAGCAGGGAAGCCGGCGGACCAACCTATGTTGTTCGCCCCTGCCCCGTCACGACTTTGCCTTAGCGCAATTATTGTTACTTTTCGAGAAACCTTTAAGTTGTCCGCCCTGATAGATTCAGGGTGCGATTTTAATTTAATCGACCAGTCTTTTGTTCTTCGTTCCCAGCTCGAGACTGTGCCCCTTCGCACCCCTCTCCGCGTCTCAGCCCTAAATGGTGGGATCCTCCCATGTATTACCCACCGAACTAAGCCCCTGGAGTTCGTAGTTTCAGGAAACCACAGAGAACGAACTACCTTTTTAGTTTTCCCTGTAAAACAGGCTTCGCTTGTCCTGGGCTTTCCGTGGTTGAAACAGCACAACCCACACATAAACTGGACCGACCGGCGAATCGAAGCCTGGTCACCTGAGTGCCTCTCTACTTGCTTACAGTCGGCGGTCCCTGTCAGCCCGATCTCCGCTCAGCCCTCAGCTGAGGTGGATCCGGAGATTTTAGGACTAATACCCGAGTCATACCGAGACCTTAAGCTGGTTTTCAGTAAGTCTCAGGCAAGCTCGCTGCCGCCCCATCGGCCGTACGACTGTGCGATCGACCTTCTGCCGGGCGCGCCGCTGCCTACCAGCCGCCTGTACAATATTTCTCGAGCTGAGCGGCAGGCGTTAGAGAAATATATTAAAGAGTCACTAGCTGCTGGGTTGATTAGACCATCGTCCTCTCCCCTCGGGGCCGGGTTCTTTTTTGTCGCTAAGAAGGATGGCACCCTTCGCCCATGTATTGATTACCGCGGGCTAAACGCTATTACGGTCAAGAATAAATACCCCCTCCCACTCCTCTCCTCCGCACTCGAACCGGTTCAGTCCGCTACCATCTTCACCAAGTTAGATCTGCGTAATGCTTACCACTTGGTCAGGATCCGCCGGGGGGATGAGTGGAAAACGGCTTTCAAAACACCGCTGGGTCACTTCGAATACATGGTGATGCCCTTTGGTCTCTGCAACGCTCCGGCGGTTTTCCAAGCTCTAGTAAACGACATACTTCGTGACTTCCTGAACCTCTTCGTTTTTGTTTATTTGGATGACATCCTCATTTACTCCCAAACCCTCTCAGAGCATCAACATCATGTGCGCCTCGTACTCCAACGACTCCTCGAGAACCGACTTTTCATCAAAGCCGAAAAGTGCGAGTTCCACAAACCTTCCGTTACCTTCCTTGGTCTGATCTTGGAAGGGGGGCGAGTCCGGTCAGACCCAGAAAAGATCAAGGCTGTCATCGAGTGGCCGGTGCCCGAGAACCGCAAGGAGCTGCAACGCTTCCTCGGTTTTGCCAATTTCTACCGCCGCTTCATCCATAGTTACAGCCAGATCGCCGCCCCCCTCCATGCCCTCACATCCACTAAGATCCCTTTCGAGTGGAGTACAGAGGCTAACTCTGCCTTCTGCAATTTAAAAGAGAGGTTCTCCCAAGCTCCTATCCTCATCCACCCCGATCAAACCAAACAGTTTGTTGTGGAGATCGACGCCTCCGACACAGGAGTGGGGGCCGTGCTCTCTCAGTGCTCAGACCAAGATCAGAAGATGCATCCCTGTGCCTTCTTCTCCCGTCGTCTGTCCCCCGCAGAACGCAATTACGACGTCGGGGACAGGGAACTTTTGGCCATAAAATTAGCCCTAGAGGAATGGCGCCACTGGCTTGAAGGGTCCGAGCAGCCCGTGTTGATATGGACAGACCATAAGAACCTGGCCTACCTGCAAACAGCCAAACGCCTCAACACCAGGCAGGCCCGTTGGTCTCTTTTTTTTTTCTCGCTTTAACTTAACAATTTCCTACCGCCCTGGTTCCAAGAACCTAAAGCCCGACGCCCTTTCCCGCCTATATGCGCCCCTGGACTCCATTAAGGAACCCCCCCCCATCCTACCCCCGACCTGCACCTTTGGTGCGCTGCAATGGGAGATTCAGGACCTCATCTCCCAAGCCCTGCACTCCGACCCTGATCCGGGAAACGGCCCGCCCAACCGGACCTACGTCCCCTCCTCCGTGCGGCTTCAGGTTATCCAGTGGGCACACTCTGAGAAATTCTCTGCGCATCCCGGTGTCCACAGAACCCTCACATTCATCTCCCGGCGGTTTTGGTGGCCCACCTTGTCAAAAGATGTTAGACAATTTGTCCTCTCCTGCCCTGTGTGTGCACGAAACAAACACTCCAATAGACCTCCCGCGGGCCTGCTCCAGCCCCTGCCGATCCCAGAACGTCCATGGTCCCACATAGCCTTAGATTTCGTCACGGGCCTGCCCTCCTCTCAGGGCATGACCACAATCCTTACCATTGTTGACCGGTTTTCTAAGGCTTGTCACCTCGTTCCCCTCCGAAAGCTCCCTTCAGCCCTCCAGACGGCCCAGCTCTTGGTGAAGCATGTTTTTCGCCTGCATGGCATCCCGCAGGATGTTCTGTCTGATCGTGGTCCTCAATTTATATCTCGGGTCTGGAAGGAGTTTGCCTCGGCCATTGGTGCCAGGTACTCCTTAACCTCCGGTTACCACCCACAGACCAACGGTCAGACAGAGCGGCTAAACCAGGAGCTGGAGACCGCTCTGCGTTGTCTCACTTCCTCGAACCCCACTGACTGGAACCAATATTTGCCCTGGGTCGAATATGCACACAACAGCCATGTCTCCTCCGCTACAGGCCTTTCCCCCTTCGAGACCTCCTTGGGGTACCAGCCTCCTCTCCTTCCTGAGGACCACAGACAGATCGCGGTCCCGTCTGTCGAGACTCACATCAACCGCTGCAAACAATTCTGGGCCCAGACAATCAGAGCGCTGAAGACGTCAGCTGAAAGAAACCGTCGATTCGCTGATCGGAGGCGAATTCCGGCTCCCACCTACCACCCCGGTCAGCGAGTTTGGTTGTCCACTAGGGACATTCCAGCCAGGTCCTCCTGCCGCAAATTGTCTCCACGTTTTACTGGTCCCCATGAGATAGTTTCCATCGTCAGCCCCACAGCCGTCCGTCTCCGCCTCCCGTCTCACTCCCGAGCTCATCCTACGTTTCATGTTTCTCTAATCAAGCCCGTCCTCCCCAGTCCATGTGGCCCTCCGGCCGAACCCCCACCACCCACCCTTGACCATCTCGGACGTCAGGTTCAGAGGATCGTTGCCTCCCGTCGGCGCGGTAGAGGACATCAGTACCTCGTCGATTGGGTGGGCTGCGGTCCCGAGGATCGGTCGTGGGTTCCTGGGTCTTCCATTCGTGACAGCTCCCTGATCAATGCTTTCTTGTCCTCTCGTCCCTCCACATCCTCCTTAAGGTCGCCGGGTGGCGACCGTTGAGGGGGGGGGTGGTGTCAGGACTCAGCTGGCAGAGCCGTGCAGTTTCTGCCGGCCCTGCCCTCTCTGCTTCCCTCCGCAGGTGTTTGCGGTTGACTGGTGGGCGGGGCACGCACACCTACGGTTGGTTCAGCAGCGCCGGGCCGCGCTATAAGAACTGCGCACGGACAGCAGGAGGATGCCAGAGTATTAACCTGAGTGGTATGCGAAAGGCCACTGTCTTCGACAGATCTCCAGTTTTCGATAAACTGATCATCTCTCTGTGCTCTCCAGGTCTCATCTGATCGCCCTCCCGGCGGATCCCTCTCTAGGAGTCACCTGTGCCCGCTCAGTACGGTTCCTCGGATCCCTTCCCCGTGCCAAGTGTCTGAACTGGAACCCCTCGGGACTCACCTGGTTCCTCCTGCTGCTCCTGGACCTCTGGATTCTCCGGCGCTGCTCGGATTCCGTTCAGCCTGCGCCCGCCGGTCACTCAGACACCTGCCACCAGCTCCATCAGGCAAGGCTGAGTCCGTCCCATCCTCCCCGGCCCGGTTTCCTGCGCCCAGTGGTGAGCTTATGCCCAACTCTAACGTGTTTGGTTCCATCAACCCCTTTTTGACGTTTCCCTTTCCCTTGCAGCGTCTGAACGCGTCCTGGTCGGCCTTCGTTCCCGCTGTCCTCGTACCCTGATTTTCTGCTTAAATAAATCCTTTGAAACTGATTCCCTGCTGCCGTTCGTGTCCTGCATGTGGGCCAAACACTTAAAACCAGCCATGACACTACACACCTTTGTTTTATTAAGACAAAACTAAAATTGCGCTACTTTCACTAAAATACTGGATGTTTAGTTTATCCCTGAGTGAAAAGGAAAAAATTCACAACTAGATCAATGATGTGTTTACGTTTTTAAATATTATGGCCCCTGAGTACTTTCAGCTTTGGGATTTTGGCCAGCGTTGCAAAACACACCAGAGTCAGAGTGGGACTGTATACACATCTGATTCAAACTGCATTTAAGGAAAAACAAAGAAAATACAAAAAACAGGTAAAAATGATAACAAAACAATTGAGATGTGGGTAGAGGGACATTTTTATAGCAACATATAATTGAGCTTGTCATTTCATATTGATGTCAATATGATGGGAAATTGTGAAAATGAAGCTAACATTGTACTATCAGCTTGTAAGATTTAAAAAAAAAGAGATCCCTTACATCTTGTAAAAGAAAAAGGAAACCAGGGTTGTAGGTAAAGAGCTTCAGATGCAACTGCAGCGACACGTTAAAGCTAGAAACCGAGAAACTCCATCTGTTTACAATATGCCAAGAAGAAGGATGAGAAGCAACGGAGGAGATGGTCGCGGTGACAGGAGGAAGCCGACTGAACCCCGGGATGTAAAAACTCAACAATTAGACTGAGTCACACAGAGGTGGCTCACACAAGAAGCTATAGGGCGGTCATACGTCGAGGTGGCAGTTCGGCCAAACTGGGGACACGAAATCAGAGAGAAGAACACACACACACACACACACACACACACACACACACTGCCAGCTCAGCTTTGGCAACCTTTAACAGGGGCTACCCTACATCCACTCACACTGAAACACACAACTGATGCAAGTAATGACAGGTAGCACTTACAAATGGACGCATAAGTCGTCTATGTGCGTGTGTGTGCATGCGTTCGAGAGTGTGTGTGTGTGTGTGCGTGTGTGTGTGTGGTATATAAAGCCAGTCTGTAATCCAGTGGCCTATATAAATAAGCTTTGTAGTGTATAAACAGTTTTATGTACAAGCCTTCAACATAATAAGAGACCTGAGCTACATGTGCAGCCCCAGTGTGTGTGTGTGTGTGTGTGTGTGTGTGTGTGTGTGTGTGTCCACAGGAGCAAACAGCCTCACAATCAGAGAGAGAGAGAGAGCGGCCAAAAACAGCAGCTTTCCCTCTCACCACCAAGAAGTAAATGTAGCGTGGATATCGAGACACTTGCATAAACACAAAGAGCCGGATCAATAAACAATCCTCCATCACAGAGAGAGCGGGTCGACCCGACGTCACCGACACACCGCCACCACCGTGGGGAAACACTTCTCCTCCTCTTACGTCTCATCCCGCCCTGTCACTATTTAGGAAAAGCTGGCCAGCCAGCCAACAAAAGGCTTGGAGGTCTCTTTTTTTTTTTTTTTCTTGGGTGTTGTTGCTGTTTAGTTTTCATTTTTAACACATCTGTCATCATCCTTGACCGTTGTCGCTGTCTTTTTTGGTGCGTCAGCGCCGCTCTTCCGAGAGATCCACCGTCAGTCAAACTGTGTGGGCAGGCTGACGTCTTTCCCTGGGATTTTTTATTATTTTATTTTCTCCAAGTCGTTTCTTCATCGCGGTGCTGCTGTTCATTCCCTGTTCTGCTTCTATTTATTCCAGGCCCCCGAGTGATGCGTCACTTCCAGCAAGTCCTGGGCAGGGATGAGATTCTCACGGTTTTCTAACCTGGTATATTAGGACGTAAAAATGTCATCTGTCTAGGCAACTATTATCCCAACTGCTGCTAAAATGATACAATATGAAACATTGTGATTGTTACAGTTACGATTGTATCTGATTTGATTTATTTATAGGTTATCAATGGAAAAACATGAATATTATCCCTTTTACAGGTCCAACAAACCGGTATTAGCTGCTGAATTATTACGGTAATCAGGCCGATGCATCAGGCCTTCACTCTGCTGCTGAACAGACGTGGCACTATCATCTTGTCAAAAGTTACAATTAACACCGTGATACCTCACTAAGACATTTGGGTGGCAATCGTTAAGCTTCCCCACTATGACTCTGGGTTTTTTTTTTTGTGACCATAAACATTTTTTTGTGTTCTGTAAGCAAAAACGGGGGAAGTCTAATAGCCGTCTTTCAGCCACCTGACCGTCAGTGCGCAGCAACAGGCTTAACAGGCTAAACTTCAGTCACTTTCTCCGGCATCCCGTTCAAAAGTGTTTAAACAGAACGAACCGGATCACCAAATATTCACGCGACCATCTTCCTCTGGCTGTACGACAATCTTACGTTACGCTTCTATAATTTTCACAGGATTTGTCAAAGCACAAATGGAAAAAGCGCAGCCCACCTTCAGCCCGCTGACTGACAACACACAGAAACGGAGGGCGGAGGCAGCAGAGCCGCATCACTCCATGCCCCGTGCAGACGGAGAAAATCTGGGTCCCTCTGCTTTTTCTCTGGCGTCTCGTTAAAAAAAAGGACTTTAAACCGCAGACACGTTGCGATTGAACATTTGCGTTCATCTCTTCAAATCAGCCCTGGTTTAGCTCCTTCACGAGCGAGGATCGCTCAGAGCAGGCGGTGCACCTGGAGCCGTGGCATCGGCCTCTGCACTGACAAATCAAGATGTTATTTTACACTGATGCATTATTAACGACTGTTGATGATCACTTTTTTTTTTCCTCATTTTATTTCCCTTTCATCACTTTGCGCTGCAAGCACATGATTTGTTGGAAGAAAAATAAATAAATTCCAATCAACACTATAAGAAAAATACCACAAAAAAACAACAACAACAACGATCAAAGCAATCTGCTGTGCATGTGTGCAGGAATCTAATGATCACCGCAGGGAATCCCTCAGCTACTCCACAGAGAAGTCACAGGTCAGACTCAGGACCACGTTCAGCCTTAGCTTTAATCTGAATCCATTGTTTCGGCCCTTTCTCTTTTTCAGAGCGTAAGAAATCACTCGCATGATCCTCTGGAGGAGTCACAAGTAACACTGGTGATGTTGTCGGGATGTCATCAGGGTTACCTCAGCCCGGGGGCCTCGGGCTTTCACGAGTCTGGGAGAGAAAGGAGAGCTGCAGACAGAGGAAGACGGAGGTGCCCGCTATAAGCGGACGGGGGTTCAAAACCAGCAGCTTAACGAAATCTTCGCGCCAGTCGCTGAAAGCCCCGGATGCCTCGGCTTTATAAATATTCAAGGAGAGAACCTGCCGCATGAGGCTGCAGGACGAGGTTTATAGTAGTTAACACTTTAAGGCTGTCTTATATAACAGTGTGGGTGCGAGTGCTGAGGAATTACCAAACAGAGTCAAGCTCGACTCCACAGACTCGTCTTCATTTCATCACTGCTCTTAAACCCATAAGCAGCAACTTTCCATCTTCCCTGCCTCCACGATGCCTGTATTCTTTGTTTTACGCTCTTTTTTTTTTTTTTTGCTGAGCAGTAAATAATGCAGTCTAATTTTTATAACTGCGGTTCACAACAAAAGTCATCTCAGGTCATTTTTAGATTCAATTGATATCAGAGATATGTAATTAAATCAAATCCATTCAATCCAAATTGAGTTACTTACATTCCAGCTCAAATAGTGCCACAATGGAGTCCAGTTCAGTTTAAAATGCCATTTGGTGAAAAGTGTTCAGTCCAGTTTGAATCTTTTTTTGTCCTCCCAACACGCATGTGGCGACAATAGACAGTTGATGGTGTCAACGTACATATTGATGCAATATATCATTGGTGAAAAACATCAATTGTCCCTTTTTTTTTCCCCCTTTTTGCTTTTTTAGTCACACTTAAATGTTTGAAATCATCCAACAGGTTTTAAAAATGAGACAAAGATTACCTGAGTAAACAGTTTCAAATGATGATTTCATCTTTTAGGGGGGGGAGGCTAGCCAAACCATCTGGCTTAAAACAACATAAATTATAATTTCAGAGCACAGACATCAGACTTGCAGTCAAACGTAGCGGTGCTGGTGTCAGGGGTGGGGTTTAGGTGAGTTAGGGTTAGACAAGTTGCCACAATTGATTCCACCACAAGTCCTCTTCTACGAGAAAATCCCGGAGGAGAATGTCTGACCCATAGCTTGTGGCTTTAAACTCACACAATTTTGGTCACAGGGCAGGGCAATGGTCCAAAGCACAACAGCGAGTCCACTGTGAATCGCTTGAGAATAGATAAAAAAAAACCAAAATCAAGGTTTAGGAGTGCTCAAAGTCTGGTAAAAAAAAAAAAAATACGACTGAGATGTGGCTGTAGCGTGACCTTTGACCTGGCGTTCATGTGGCTAAATTAAAACAATTCTGCAACAAAGAGTGGTTCAAAAATCCTCCGGTGTGATGCCAGGTGTTACAAAAGCTTGACTGCAGCTGTTGCCACCAGGAGTGGCAAACAATTGTTAGTTTTTTTTTTTTATTGTTTTGTCCTCAGGGATAAGGTGAGTTTGAATAGCTTTTTTCCCTTAATAAACAAAATCATCATTTAAAAAAAAATGCTTTTCCATTTAGTTTATCTTTGCCTGATTGTTCAAAATTGCAACAACAAAACAAAAAAAACCAGACGAAATCTGCAAGAGGGCATCGTGGGGCAAATACCTTCTCACAGCAATGTCTACGTCAGCATCCAGATATATAACACAATGCAGGCCACTGGCCTTGGCGGCGGATTATTAGCTTTTCCCATCGTCCCTGTGGCCCGTACGGCATGTTTTATCCTGCCGCTGATGATTTCTACACACACACAGCAGCGTGTTTACATTCGGAGAGGCCATTCACCGTGCCGCCGCTGTTCAAACGCAGCGCAGCACTCCAGTCCACTAAATAAAATCTTATGTGGAGAAAAAAAAAGAAAGAAAAGAAAGGCAGACTAAAAAAAAAAAAAAAAAAAAAGGGAGAGCGACAATAGATTAGTGATGGCAGCCAGTGTGTGAAATCTCTTTGTTGGACTCGCCGGGATGTTCCACAGTATGAAACACACACACACACACACACACACACACGAACCTACAAACATACTGTAATTGATTCAGTATCAATTGGCTGTCCTGGATTTGCATTGACTACTAATGCATCAGAGAGAGAGAGAGAGAGAGAGAGAGAGAGAGAGAGAGAAACAAGCCAGACGGGAAAAAGAAAAAGAAGAGGAGGGACACGAGATGGAGGGAGAGCGTTCTGAAACAGAGCCAGACCGTGATTGGGTGTTAAAAATGCACTAATGTGCACTGAGATGGGCAGCATTAGCTGGTGATGATAAGCTAATTGCTAATCAGTAGATCATAGACTAACAATCCTCGTGGTGCGCGGCTCCGAGCCAGGGCGGTTCAGCGAAGGGGGCCGGAGCGCAATGGCAGACCGGATATTTTGGGTTGAGAAATGTGAGAAGTTTTTGGGGGGGGGGGGGGGGGGGGGATTTATCATCCCGCTCTTGTAAGCGATCCTATCCCCGCTAATGAGCTAATACAGATAGCTTATCAGCCGACGTTTCACCAAAATGCAGACCGCTGGGCCTCGTCGCCACTAGATTCTTGCACCTCGTCGTGAAGAAAATCAATTTGGAAAAACGAGACGGGAGGAATTGTATTTATAGTCGAGGTAATCCACAAAGAATTCCTTCTAAATTTCAATCTTCAAATCCAAGAATTTTTTCATTAGTATCCACCGCTGTGTGAACAAAAAAAAAAAAAATGGGACAAGACGTAGCTGTTCACATACACACAGACCTCTCTCTCTCTCTCTCTCTCTCTCTCTCTCTCTCTTTCGAGACATTAGCGATGCTGTTTCTGAGCGAGGGACCGCCTCAGGGATTATAATCAGAATTTTCATCTCAGTTAGGGATTAATAGAATAAATGGGCAAGCAAGAGAGCGCTAAGCACGTGTGTGTGTGTGTGTGTGGCTTGAACGGTCCGGTATGCATGCACAAACACACACACACACACACACACACACACATACACACACAGAAAACATCCAGGCCAGAGCCGTTTGTTAGTTGCAGGTAAAAAAAACAAAAAAAAAAACAAAAAAAAAAAGTGTGTTAGTCAGAAGCAGACATTTGTTTCTTGGAAATGCATGTGTGCACTCAGCTTGCACAGTACACTGGCAAAAGTGTGCCGGATGCATGCAAATGTAAAGATAGGCGATGCATAAAATCCTAAATGATGTCCAGTCAGCATTATTACTCCAGAATATATTCATTCCTTACAGTGAAAAGAAGAAAAAGAAAAAAAAACAGTTGCATCTTGATGCCCTTTTGTTGCCCTCGTGCAGAGGCTCTGTCAAGTTTTAAAAAGCAGAGCGGTCACAACGCAGGTTTTTACATCACCGTGAATACTTTCTGGATCGCCAACATCGCAGCTTCAGCAGATCATTATATGTTTTTTTTTTTCCCCCACATCCTCTTACAGTTTGGGGTCAATTAGGATGAAAGCTGGGATCGAGTAGGGGTGGAGGGGATACTAGCTTTATTTATCAGCTACCGAATTGGACGTGCTGCAAGGATTTACCGTGTGTGCCGCTGCGGAGAGATGCTCCACGGAAAGAAAGGAAAATTAAAGGAGAGGTGGGGGGGGGGGGGCAAGACGTCGGCTTAGACAGGCCATTTAGAGATTTGTCTTTCCTTTTCATGAAGGAAAAAAGAAAAGCAGCAAACTTTCAATAATGCTCGTCCTGTCCGCTGCTCAGTGTGTGTTGTCAGGCTTGGGGAAGATATATGCTGCTGCTGTCCTGTTTTGCTGTCCTGTCTGTGCGTACAGCTGTTCCCACCAAGACGTTCCCACACGCAGCACTATTCAAGAAACCAGACGCCCTTATTATGATGTAAATCGCTCTAATAACCCAGTTTAGCTGGTGAGTGTCTGCGCGAGTGAGCGTGTGTGTGTGTGTGCGCGTGTGTGTGCGTGCGTGCTTTACATACGTACAGACGGCGGATACACACAGGAGCTAAAAGACGAGCTCGTGTTTCTGCGGCCACGAAGCGCAAAGCGCGGGGATGGAGCACCGTTCTCCGCCGCTCCTTGTGGCTGCTACCTTTTCAGCCGTGGGAACCGAGCTCAGCTCCAAATGTTGAACGCTGGCCACATTTTCCTCAGATTCCTGAGCTGTGTTCAGCGAACAGGCTGATGATGGGTGTTTATCATCTCCCCCTCTCCGTGCACCGGCTAATTTAGTACACCGCTTAAATCTGCCGCTAATTAAAATGCACAAGGAAGAAGGGGAGGAGGGGGGGGGAGAGAGAGAGAAATAGCACTGTAACAAATAATTAGTCGTGTCGTAGCACTTCTGCGAGAAACGGCTCTGGTTTGATCTGAAGACGGAAAGGTAGAAGGATCCTTTGTCGTAAAGGTGAACTCGGAGAGGAGAGAAGGACCTGGGCTAAATTTATTTGGGTAAAACAAGGCATTCTGGGAAGGACTGTAAGCACACCAAGTGCAGGAGACAGAATGCTGTTGCTCCCGAGAATGAAACTCACACACACCTGGTCGGAGAATCCTCCTGCTTCAACACACACACACACACACACACACACACACACACACACACACACACACATATGCATTGACCCCTGGGACCACAAATTCAAGGGCACTCATGTCTCCTTTCCAGTGACCAGTGGGAATAGGCCACAGCGGGGAAAAAGCTGCGCAGACTAGGGAAAAAAAAGGCCCCCGCACTCTGCGCCAGACACAGCGGAATAACAAAGCCCTGCCTCACGCAAAGACAAACCCACACTACATCCTGACCGGCCCGCCGGTGCAGAACACACTTCATCTGCGACGTCCCCCTTACAGCAGAACGTGGGCGCCTGTTCGCTGCAGGTCGGGTGAAGCTGCGAAGCACGGCGGCTCGTTGCGCCACACTAAAAACAGGACCCGACTTCGACAGAAAGAGCCACTTTCCGTTCAGAACCTCAGCAAAGCTGCGCCTGAGCGATGAAGGGAAAGGGGGCGAAGAGCCTCTGCGTGTGCCGCCACGTTCCCACAGCGGCCCCTGCTCTGAACGTACCGTCGCTTGTTTTCTCTCTGCGGCCCGGAGCGTCTGTGTTCATACAGACGTAGACGTGATGTGCACTGTTGCTTTGTTTACCTGGGAGGGGCTCCTGTTTTGGGCAAATTCCCCGAGGCGTTGAGAACCTCTCGTCGTCTTCGTCTGCCAGCGTCGCCTGAACCCCGACTTCGACCGGCCTCCGGCCGCGCAGGGAGTTCAGGGCGGGTGAGGGGGTGAGGGCCAAACCGGGGGAGGGCGAGGGGGGCTTGTCCAGCCCTCTGCCTATCGTGAGGCAGGGCGGCCCGTGGCATCGCTTCCTCTTGTGCTCGATGAAGAGCAAAATGTCTGCCAGGGGAAAAGTGGCCTGGCACTGACCGCAGGTCAGGAGGTCCTGCTCCGAAGACGGGTGAGAGTCGGGACCCAGCCTGGCCAGCCGGCCCGCACCGGGGGCTAGATGGTGCCCGTTGAGGCTGCCGCTGTCCTCAGAGAGCTCCGAGCAGCGCTCCGACAGCTCCTCCGACGAGACCACGGCCTTGGAGAGGGGCTCGGCCGCTGCGGAGGCAGAGGGGAGAGAGAAATTAGACACCCGCGTTAAAATGGCTTATTTTCCAACCTATTGATACAACTCCTGGTGGGAAGTGATGAGAGGGACCAAACAGCCCCCCCCCCCAACCCCCCCCCCCCCTGCTGTCACACAGAGGATCAGAGTCAGAGAGACAACGCTTCACATGTGGTTTGCACAATAAGCGGCTGAGGACGTGGGGCCTTGTAATAATAGAAACGCATGAAAAGCAGGAAAAAATGATTACAACGCAAGATGGACATGGATCACAGATCACAGCAGTGAACGGTGGGAAATAATATCCCCAATGGATGCAAAGCTCCAATCACACGGCTTTAAAGATAACAATTTCATAGCCAATGACAGGGGGGGACGCTTGGAAAATAATGCGTTGAAAAACCTAAATATGTGGATGAGTTTGACTTTGCCGGTCCGTGTTTGTACACGGGCTGAGCCTTTAATCAGCGCGGTTCAGCACATGTGCTGCGAAAGGAGAAGGGAAGACAGGAGAGAGACATGGTGGGGGGGGGGGGGGGGGGGGGGAGTCGTCCCTCTGCTTTGATAACATGTGCTTCACTTGATGTTTAGGCCCAGAATGAGCCTGATTTCTCCCTCCTGCGGGGAGGAAGAAGTAGACGTGAAGGATCATTTTGTGGAGCTACAACAGCATCAGAGCGAGCAAAGCGGCAAAGCGGCAGGACTGAAACTCAGCGGCCCTCTTTAAAAAGAAAATCTTCCAGTCCAAGGTGAAGAGTCTGACTCTGCGCTAGTAGCCTAATGTGCACTGACCTTCTTTACTCATCTGCCAATTTCACATTTTAATGAACTTAAAACCACTGAGAATCAAAAAATAGATTTTAATTTTCACCGTCTGGGTGATTGGATACAGATTTTGGTCTGATAACAGGAAGGAGGGGAGTGGTGGGGGGGGTGCAGGGAGATGGGATGGAGCGCCGTATGGGCACACGTGTGGCCGAGTGTCTGCGGGAAAGTATGTACCTACAAGGGAGGGGGTTAGCTGCGTTGGTGGGAGTGTGGACTACATCCCCCCCCCCTCAATTTGTGGACGCCACGGTGCTGAAAGACATCAAACTGGGACGTGGATTCTACAGGCCGGCCCAGCAGCTCCCGGAGCGCTGCCTCCAAAAATGTCCCCTGTCTTTGATTAAACTTCAGGTCTGCGCAAGTTAGACAAACGCTCCTAAAGAAGGGGGTGGCATCGAACGCATTTGTTTGAAGAAAATGTAACCTGGCTGCAAAAAAAACCTCCCGACTCAAGAGGGTGAAATCGAGAGAGAACGTCTAGGTTGAAAGAAAAGGAGGGAAATGCATAAAAGAAAAAAAAAATCTCAGTGAAACAGAAATTGCGCAGAAGCAACTCATCTGTGTCTAATTTTAGAGAGCTGAACAAACAAGAAGAGGAGCAGAGGGGATATGTTTGCTGCTCACTAAATTCACATGCCGAAAGAGAATTTACAACCATCACTTTCCAGACCGTTAAAAAGAGCAACACACACACACACACACACATATATATATATATATATATATATATATATATATATATATATATATATATATATATATATATATATATATACACACACAAAGTACATCTAATGTATTTCTGTGTTTCTTTTAATTAAAAATAATACATCTAAAGCTAAAATTGTAAGAAGGGAGGTGGGAGTAGCCATGTGGAGGTGAGAGAAAATAAAATGATCAGATTTTTTTATTATAATTCCTCATACTTCACTCCGGAGAGGTGACATTTGAGCTGCGTTAGCCATAAACTGGACTTTCTGAAAGGTTCTGTGACAAATGAAATGTGGATACGCGTGTGCACGGCTAGAATGGGAGCGCAGGCTACATGTGTATAAAAAGTGATGCACAGACAAAAAAAAAAAAAACAGTAGTGCCGGAGACAGAACGTGGGTTTCGGGTGATGAAGACGAACTTGCAAGGGGGGATTGGGAGGGGGCTGCTGGGGTACTCCCTCCCTCTCTGTTTGCCCCTCTACCTATCCTTACGTCTTGTACGCTCTTCCTTTATTCTAAAAAGCTCGCAAAACATCAACCCGTATAGACAGGGAGGAGGAGAGGGGGGGTTTGGAGGTGAAACTCCTCAGGTTCAAGTTTGGAGCTGGATTTTCTAATCGCGCTCTGCCTCCTAGCGACGGCACAGGGTCATTGTCACTGCGTTGTCCCCTCTCAGAAGGAAATGCACCCCCCCCCCCCCCCCACACACACACACACACACACACACTTTCTCTTTCTCTGTCTCTGTCTCCAAACCAAGCACACGCGACTGCCCGTCAAACAACTCTAAAGGTAATTAAGCACCGACGCGTAAAGATGCGCTAAATAACTGCTTGATTGCTTGCGCGTGGAGCGCAAAGACAGGCGCACACTTTACCAACTGCCTCGCAGCTTTCCAAGACACCCGCACCAACTCTCCTACGGCATACCAAGCCTTTGCGCACAAATAAATTAACTCAAAACACATAAGTAAGTTTAAAGGGAAATGGACGCTGTGCGTAAAAGTCAGATTATGTCAGATATTTTTGTTTTTCCTCTCACGCACAATGGCTATCTGATAATTACGTTCTTAAAAAAATATCTGAAGCGTTCAAGAATTAAGTTATTTCCTCACATTTTTCATTTGTAAATTGTTTTGCAGCAAGTAGTCGTGTTTTATAAAGACAGAACGTGGCTTCAACTTTACGCACACACGAACAGCAGCAACTGTTAAAACATATAAATACAGACCACGTCGATAAATCGATCGTTTTGATAGGCTCAGATTAGGGGCTTTTTCCGCTCGGTCCAGTCCACTTTCAAGTTTTCACCCTTTTCGTTTCCAAAATGAGGCAGAGCACACGAGATCGCACTGCAGGAAGCGATAACGTGACCTGTCCACGGTGCTCCGCGGAGAGGATACGCTCTGACTGGGGCGACCGTGAAGGCAAGTCGAGATCCAAGGCGGACACGTTTAGCAGCCTTGTCAGAACTGCAGAACTTAAACCTGGTCCATCGAAACTTTTTTTTCCTCTCTTTCTTTCTCTCTGTCCTGCTTTCCGTGTTTCGTGAAGGCAGCTTTTTACGCACGGGAGGTGTCGGACTTTCTCGCGGCGCTGCAAAGTCCAGTCAGAGTGTCCGGTGTCCACAAACACCCCCCCGGTTTTTGTCCCCCCCCCTTTTGCTCCCAGATGGATGAACTGAAACAAAAGTGTTTCTAACTCTCTCTTTAGATGCTTTTACTTACGCGAGAAATCCCGTTTGCTGAGGTGCTGCGGTTTGCCTTGCTTGCGGCGAGACATGGTGGCTGTTCAGCGGCTGCGTTCAGCGCGGATCACATCGGGGAGATGCCGGTGTGACAGAGGAGAGGAGGAGGGGGGGAAAAAAGAGAGAAAAGAGCTTCATCCAACGCCTTGGACATCTACCGGAGGAAGTGGAGGAGACGGAGGGAAAAAAATAAAAAATAATAAAATAAATTAGAAATAATAGAAAGATTGCGCGGAGGCGAGGATGGTTCGCGGGATCGCCGTCATGGCTTTTTTGAGAAAGGAGAGCGGAGAAAAAAGAGAGAGAGAGTGAGGTGGATGGAGAGAGAGAAGGGGAGAGAGATTGAAAAAAAATGGCAAAAGCCCCCCTCCACCCCCGCCCCCCCCACCCCACACCCCCCCCTACACACACACACACACACACACACTCACACCACCCCTCCCCTCTTTAGCTGTGCAAGTTCAAGTGCACGGACGTGACGTTCCCGGCGAACTTGAACGTCAGGCGGCGGACGGACACCCGACATACAAAAACATGGGCCGGGCCGAGGCACCCGAGTGGGAGTGGGAAGTGGGAGGAGGGACAGACAACACCATTGGACGATCATTAGAGAGAGAGAGAGAGAGAGAGAAAGGGAAAGAGAGCGAGGGAGAGGAGGGGGCTGGACATGAGAAATAGACCCAGCGCAAGCCAATGGACACAGAGATCAGGGGGGCCGGACAAGAGGCACTGCGAGGGAGGGAGGAGAGAGAGAGAGAGAGAGAGAGAGAGAGAGAGAGAGAGAGAGAGAGAGAGAGAGAGGAGGAGAGAGAGAGAGAGAGTTGTGTGTGTGTGTGTGTGTGTGTGTGTGTGTGTGTGTGTGTGTGTGTGTGTGTGTGTGTGTGTGTGTGTGTGTGGCAGAGAGATGTATAATGAAAGCAATATGCAGAGAGAAAGAGGAAGGTGCGTGTAGAGCAGGGCACACTGCTGCATCCGAGTGTGTGTGTGTGTGTGTGTGTGTGTGTGTGTGTGAGAGAGAGAGAGAGAGAGAGAGAGAGAGAGAGAGAGAGAGAGAGAGACAGAGAGAGAGAGAGAGAGAGAGAGAGTCAGCTCACCTGGACCCACGCGTGTCCCGAGAGCGCGTGCACAGCATGAGGGAGAGCAGAAGAAACGGGAAGGAATGCCTTCGTGTGGCTGCAGTGAACAGGGACGACAGGTTGAACAACCAAACAGCAGCCGGTTTTCCCCATCCAGGCCACGGCTTCCAAGTGTCAGGAGAGAACCACCCAGGGCCACCCCAAGATCGCAGGGGGCCAAGGGCCACATTAGAGTTTTTGGTTTGCTGCTGTTTTGTCTAGCTGTTTATTTAAAACAAAATTCCAATTAAAGTTTTTTTTTTATTATTATCAGTATTCAGAGCACAGGCACAGCTGATTTTTCCTTATAGTTCGGCATCATCACAAAAGTCATTAAAATGCTTAAACCTCATTCATTTAATGTGTCTATATGTTTCCCCATTTTGGTTGGTTGTTTCCTGTTTAATATGACTGGTCAATAATAATAATAATAACTCTATTCAACCTCCTGGCTGGGATTTCCTTAATGTAGACAGTGAGTGGATTATTGAAAATGAAGGTTGTCAATGGGGGTAAGAAAAACCCACAAGGCGGGTATAAACCGATATACGATAATGAAGACCGCTCACATTCACACCTGGAAAAAAAATCCAGGATGAAATATCCAAACCTGCAGTTACGAAACAGCAAAAGGGGTGAAATACCCGGCACCCTACCCAGAATCCACTCCTGCCCTTAATAATACGTAAGAGAATCCGACATGATTGTGCTAAATGGCCTCTTTGCTAATTCGTGCCTTACCTTCGCTTTACTGTTTTGCCTCTTCCTGTTTCCATCTGATACTGGTATGTGCAGAACAGCTGGATATCCGTTTCTTTAGGTAGTTTTGATGGGTGCCACCTTTTGCCCCTTCACCATTTTCTACACTTGTACTTTGTCGTTTTGTGCCCGACTTTCCGTTATACATCATTCTTCCACAGGGCATTTTTATACGACGATATGTACACACATTGTGATGTTTTGTATTGGCCTTTACAATGGATGCATTTATTTTCTCAAAAGTAATAATCATAGTATACGGTAAGGAAGTATAGTTTTATGGCTCCAATGAATACTATCAAAAGGAGGTCAAGGGGGATATTTTACATGGATTGGGGGATAACATTGATCGTGTTTCACAGGAGCCAACTGGCCAAAATTGAGAGGAAAACCGAAATAAATGGAAATAGAATGGAATGCAATGTTTTTTAAAAAAAAAAACAATGTATGTGTGTACATGTGAGATTTGAACATTGCTTTTGCCCTTTTTTCTTTATAAGTGGTCATAATTCTTAACAATAAACGCTGGTTTAAACACGAGTTGGTTTGCGTTCAGGCAATGCGTCAGCATGTAATGGGCATATGAATTAGTAAAGGGGCAAAATGACCCAGAGCCGGACCGAAGTCAGTGGGACTGAACGGCTGAGCTAATGTTAGCTCTTTATAACAACGTACACTAAAAAAAGGTCAGAGCTGTTGGAAACAAGATGATGTTAGCGACCTCTAACCGTCTACACATCAGCTGTTGTTGATGTTTTCTCTGCCGAATAGCGTCTGTGTTACTATGTGAGGCTACGCTGGTGGAGGCCGCCAGTCGTATCCATCCGTCGCGTCATCCGTGACGCGACAGCATGCTGCAGGTCTGCCAAGAGAGGAGCAAACTTTTGGATTTTGCAAATTTTGGTGACACCGTTAGAGTTGGTGCATTTCCTGTGCTCTTCCAGGTCCACCGGCTGTTTGGAAATGATGCCCTATGATTGATTGATCTACCCAATCAGCCGCCACGGTTACTTCAGCACTGTACAGGAAGTGTTTTGACTGAGAATACAGCCACAGACTCAACACCGTTCTCTTGTGAAGGTTTAAACAAGAGGTCTGAGTTCAATTTTTTGCATTTGCTGTAGTCCGGTTTATGTTGTTGCACAGCTTTGCTAGGCTTTACGGTACATGTTGCAGTGGAGCAGGACAGCAGTCTTCCTGTCTGTCTGTAAGGACAATATGCTTAAAAAAAAAAAAAAAAAAAAGAAGAAGAAGGATGAGGAGACAGAAGCGGTTTTATTCACACTCCCACATGCTCTCGCTTCCTTTGGGGTGTTTCCATCGTGTGTTCAGTGAGCGAGGCAAATCTATTTTTTCGGAAATGTGAAGCGTTATTACAAATGTAACACAAATAATCTGAAGAATCGTATCATTTTAACTCCAGAAAATGACGATCTGAGAACCTCCCTTGATAAGACTCAGCAGAATGCGAACAAACTCGCTTCCTGCTGACTTTTGAATCCACCGAAAACTTGATGATCATTTTTGCAGAACCTCACCTCAAACGATCAAAGCTGTCCCTTTAAAGCCAAGCTCACACACCACCAGCCCTAATCATGATATCTCTTTTTTTAAATGTTGTGTGCAGTGAAGTGAACACGATTTTTTACTAGCAAATCAATAATTACGCCGATCCTTTCACGGAATGTGCTTTGCATAAAATGAGTTATAAACCAGATAAAAAGGGAATAAAAACCTTTTGGAGGCAGGTAGAGTCATGTCCAGTGTGCTTCTTATCCAACAGAGTCACCAGAGTTCTGATGGACAGGTAGAGTTCAATTAGCTATGTGTCCAAATAAGAAATCACAGAACACTATCTTGTGTTTATGCATTTTTTTATTTTTATTTATTTTTTTGTAGCTACGGGATGCTCAACATGAGACCCCAGCACAGACAGAAGCAGGAGACACAAAATGCCTTTTTCTGCATTAGAAAATAACCATTAAACTTTATGGTTACAGCTACTGCGTCTGTCAGTTCCTTTGCATCCTAAATAAATCTAAATGTTCACTTTAGAAACAAATTGAATTTTGTTTGCAGTTGATAATCTGAAAATGTATGATTTTTTTTTTTTTTTTTTTGTCCCACCGTGGAGTCTGGGTCAGATTATTTCTTCTTCTTCTTCTTCTTCTGTCGGGGAAGTTGAAGCCTTTTATTCCAGGCAGATGGTCTGCCCTGAGCAGGAGAGTCTGTAAGAGGGTGGCAGTTCAGAGAAGGTACCATCCATCTCTTTGCCATCCATCCATCTATTTGCCATCCACCCATCCATCCATCTCTTTGTCCTTATTTCACTGTCCATCCATTAATTTGTCATCATCTATTCATTTCTTGGGTATCTGTCATTCAATCACCCATTGGTTGGCCAACCATCCATCCACCAAATTATCCCTTTAAGATCCATCCATCCGTCCATCCATCCGTCCATCCATCCATCCATCCATCCATCCATCCATCCATCCATCCATCCATCCATCCATCCATCCATCCGCACCTTTAACATCCATCCATCCATTCATTTATCTGTCATTCATCCATTCGCTTAGCCATCTCTTTGTCATCCATTCCTCCATCCCCATAAATCCAAAACCGCGTCCCTCTGCGGACTCTGGTAGTGAGAGTGGACCGCCTAATAACTTTCAGATGTGACTACGGCTGGAGTTGCACACCGTTACAGAGAACGGTGTGCGGCTGCTGCTGGTGGTGGGGGTGGAGAGGAAGAGAAAAAAGAAGAAGGAGAAGAGGAGGAGGAGGAGGAGGAGGAGGGAGGGGGGAAGAGACTGTAAACACGCTTGTAATAAAGAGGGTTTGGTAATGTAAGACGCGGAGTTTAAAACTGCAAACGCGCAACGCGGCGCAGAGCAGCTTGGCGCGCTCCGATCTCTCCACGTTTTTATTTTTTTCCCCTCTTTAATCGAGATGAGCAGACACAGAGAGGGGGATCCGTGGACGGATTGTGAAGGAACGGACGAAGGAACGAAAGGGGTTAAACACGGGAGGCTTACAGCAGAGGAGAGATTCGGCAGCCTGAGCAGCTTCAGCACCCGAGAAGGAGCGGCGGCGGCGGATGGATGCGTCTGAGGGTCTGCGCCTCGATGTCCCGGAGCCCGATGGACGCACACTTAAAACCGACGGAGGGTGGGGGTGGGGGGGGGGGTGGGGGGTGAAGGCTGGTGGTGGACGAGCGAGACAGGACAGAGAGGAGGAGGAGGTGGAGCGGGGTGACGGGAGAAAGGCAGAGAGGATGGGACGGAGAGAGAGAGAGGGAGGAGGAGGAGGTTCAGCGTCAGGGGGGAAAGAATGCATGACCAGAGAGGCAAATATCTCTGCAGGTTGCAACTCGCCGCGTGGCTCGTGTGAGAGGGACCTGTGCGCGTGCGTGGACGGCGCGTGGACGGAGAAGGTGTTCAGCGGGTGTGGAGGTTCATGCAAATTTAAAGCAATTCATTGACGAAGAGAAATAACTCCGTTTAACCCGTTAATGTGAATCACAAATCCAGAGAGATTAAAATGATTGTTATCAGGCAGCAGAGGAAAGGGGGGGGGGGGGGGGGCGTCTACCGCTGTCAGCGCGTTTTCACGAACTTCTCATGTGATTTTCCCCAATCCTGTCATGCACTGCGCGAGTTGGAATTACGCACGCGTTGTCATTTCTTACCCACCAACTTATAATTTTGCGCCCGTAAACTAAGCATTTCGTTTGCACGTGGTCCACGGCTGCATCGGATTAATTATCTTTGCAGCCCAAAGTGTTTTCGTGAATTATGGAGAGAATTAACTACGAAAACGTTGAACGTTTCGTCCCCACATCATGGGCTTTTCCTGTCCGCCACTGGCAACCGCGGTCAGCAGATCGTGTAAATCCATTCTGCCTGAACACGTCTTCATGTTTAGCCCCGTTTATAATAATAATAAAAAAAACACCTGATGTTAAATCTAAAAAGTTAGTGTTCATTCTCAATATGCTTCTTTAATAAGATCCAATTTATGCTTCTAAAGTCAGAGTAAGTGTACAAATGTGGCCACAAGTTTTCTTTTTCTAATTTGTTAATTTCTAAGAATGTATGTTGCCGTAGCTAAAACAAAATGGATAAACCAAATTAGAGAAAAAAACTAAGATAAATAAAGGTATGTATGGTGTAAAAACACAGTTAGAGAGACGCGGTAGTTACGCAGGGATGTTTGGGACAGGAGGGATGACCCCTGATCCAACCAGAATAACTCTGAGCGGCAGATATTTCTTCATAGAGGATTACGAGTAGAATACGGAAATCTACAGTAAATATTCACTTCACGGTAGAAAACGTCCCTTGCAAGGAGAATTGTTGGTAAAAAAAAAAAAAAAAAAAAAAAAAAGAAACGGGTAGGAAACGACCAAATCTGCAAAAGTAATTACTATTAAATGGTGACGGGGGAGTTTAAGAATCACCTAAATATGTCTTCGCTCTTTAAATGGAACGCACCATGGGGTAAACACACAGAGGACAGCTAAATATTACAGCCCGCTCCCTCTGTTTCGGATATCTGATCCTTATTCTTGCACCGCGTTCACCTTCAGTATCCTGACAGGAGGTGAGGGGAGTGAATTTACCTAAAACTTGCTTAACTGCAGCCATTAAACTGGCCTGTGCCACCCTTGCTTTGTGCCCGTGCTTTAATGGGGCCCTGCACGTTTTAAACAGCCTCTCTTCGCACATCCGAGAGCGCCAACCTTGACCTCTCTCCATCTGTCGGTGACAAAGGACTCCTTTTTTTTTGTTTTCTGCCCCCCCTCAACCCGACCCCTCTTCCTTCTCAAAACCATACCCACTCGCTCTCTTTCTCTCTCTCCAAACCGAGGCAGGACCTTGAGCTAAACCCGCAGAGCCCTCGGTCGGGCAGCGGTGGCGCACAGAGCGCGTCTTCCCGGTGCCGTCATAAATCAGCCGTGCAGAAAGTGCCGAGCGCGGAGGAGGTACAGGGGCTCTGCGTGGCTGGAAGAAGCTGCGCCTGTGCATATCTCATATTTGATCTTAGAAACACACAGGCAGAGTTGGGAGGGGGGGGCGCTCAGGTGGAGGTGATGCTGCAGTACCTTCTCTCTGCCTTATGTAGGCCACTTATTCCTCCTGTTCAGCATTTTTACGCGCTCGTTCAGGCGACTCGAATTTGCACTCAAGCCAAAACGCGCGGCGCGTCCGCAGAGTGATGGAATGGACAGTGGAGGACTTTGATAATGCTCCATAAATCCGCGAAGAAGGGGTGGCTCACATGCTCTCGTTCCCCTGCGACGCACGGCGGCCCCGGGGAATTTGGGGGGGCTGGGGGGGCGCATTTCAATGTATGTAAATTGCTCGGAAAGGTGGGGGTGGGGGGTGTTGGAGATACAGAGATAAATCAGTTCTGCACACAGTACCCCCCACCACCACAACCCCTCCTCCTACTCCAGCAACACGCGTTTTTTTTTGTTGTTGTTGTTTTGTTTTGTTTGTTTTACACTGCTTGTCATGCTTTGGCTTTTCTGTCTCAGCCGCTGCTTTTCTATCTTTTGTCTAAATTAAGCTCATGCAAAAAAATAAGTCGCGCTAAACCATTAAGGGCGTGGCACACAAACTATAAGGATAAAGGAAATAAATAGTTAAAAAATAGTTCTAAAACCAAGTGACTAAATGAATAAAGGGACAATGTTTGGAAGTCTGACAGTAGATTTGGAGCCACAAAAAGCCTCATTTAAAACTATTATACTGACAACCTGAAACCAAAGTAAATTATGCGTATATATATATATATATATATATATATATATATATATATATATATATATATATATATATATATATATATATATATATGTCCATATGTCTTCATTTATTGGTGAAATGGTTTGTTTTGTATTCAGCTGCTCTCTTTTTTAGACCTATTTTTATGGCAATACCTAAAACAATGCAAATAATACTAAAAAGAAAAAAATCACTATACTCTGGTTTCAGTTTTTTATTTCCGCTGAGAATTAACTGTAGATCCCTCATAAATCCAGACTCCTTTTTTTCTTCTTGCGTGCGTGCGTGCATGCGCGCGCGCGTGGAGGAATGTCTAACCTCCACATAAATACACTTTGCACACACATTCCCCCACGGCCGCCACCAGCCCTCCTATCCAAAAAGCTCAACTGTAACGAGAGCACAGTGGGTGGATTTTTTTTTTTTTTTTTACTCCTTTCTTTTCGCGAAGCGCCATTATCGCATCTAGGGATGTGCGCACACGGAGCTGAGTCGGGCCGGTGGTATTAGATGAAATCGGGCGGGATTACATGGTTATAGAACAAATTATCTGAGCCCTCCAACACGCACCACCACCCCCCAGCAGAAGCCCCACATGCCTCCACCTCCCAGTCTGCCTGCAGTCCTTGCTGCTCTTGGATGTGTGGAACCGATGTCTGCAATCGGACAAGTTGTCCCTGAAGTAAAGGAGAAAAGGCGCAACGAAATTTGGTGCGCGCGCACAATCCTCAATAAATAAAATATTCACACCCGCATTGAACCTTTTTACAAGGCGTGGAGACATCTAAAGCAGGGTTGATTTATAAAACAATAGCCCAAGTTTGACCACCTCGCAGAGCACTGTTCATTGTTTGAAAATGGTACAGCAGCAAAGCCACCAAGACATGGAAGTCCACATGGGAGCCACCAAGAGGCCTACAGTATGGGGGAGCTGCAGAGATTCAAAGCTCAGGTGGAAGAATCTGTCAGACATTAGCCATGAGATGCAAAAATCTGGCCTTGGCTGTGCTGAACAGAAAATTAAAATAGCAAAAAAAAAAAAAATAATCCTGTTTGACTTTTAAGGTAAGCTATGCCGGTGAGGCAAGAAACATCTGGAATAAGGTGGTCTGGTCTTGCGGTGAACTTCTTTTTTTGGCCTACATGCAACACACTATCATCCTAAACGTAACATTCCCCTCGTTAAAAACATGGTCGTGGCAGAATAATGTCGCGGCATTGCTTTTATTCAGCAGTAAAAGAGGAAGCTGGACAGAATTTGATGTTAAGGTGAAGGGAGCTAAAATCCGTTGGAGGCTGCGAAATATTCAAGACCGAGGCAGACGTTGACCTTCCAACAGGACAGCCAGGCGGAACATACTGGCAACGCTACAACAAAATGGTTTAGACCAAAGTGTATTTATATTCTAGAGTCCATGTGACGAGACTTAAGACTTGATGTCCATCGATGCTCTCCATCCAGTCTGACTCAGCTTGAGACATTTTGCCAAATGGAATGGGCATTAATCAGTAATCAGTATATGTGCCAAATCTGCTGGAGACATACCCCGAAACACTTGTAGCTGTAGCTTGAGTTACAGCGACTCAAGGAGGCCGAACGCAAAGGCAGGACATGCTTTCAGGATTTTATTCTGAAAACAAAAATGTTACATTCGCAGTTATGCTCTGCCTTGTGCTGGTCTTGTTTTATAACCCCCTGCCAGTAAAGTACAAGTGGGAGTTCTGGTTGTAAATCGACTCTAAAAGTTTGAACTTCTTCATTGAATTGTTGTCAGAAAGTTCTACATTCAGTGATTTCCATGACTGGAGCTAATTGAAGTTGAGGTGTTCACCAAACTCCCTCGAACAGGAAGGAGAGCACTTGGACAGTAGCGAATCAACAAACGCAGAGCGCCACTGACGGACACAGAGCGTCTCATGCAGGCCGGAGACTTCAGACGCGGACTCTAGCGCCCTCTTGTGTCGCAATACTGCCAATGTCAGCAGAAGTAGTGAAAAGTCTGCAGGCCCCAGGTCCACAGCAGCCTGTCCAAAGGCCCCGCATGCTCAGATCGAGCCTCACAGAGGTAAAAATAAATAAAAACAATATATAATAATATGAGACATATTTGAGCAAATGGGCCTGATGCGTGGGGAAATAAAACTGGCAATTACAAAAGAAAGGCCTTATGATTTTAGAATACCTTTTTTTCTCTCTGTCTGTGTAAGGATGAAAGATAAACACATTTAGTGAATCTTTTGGTTTGTTTAGTTAAAAAAAGTAATTGAATAATTTATCAGCCTGAAAATCTTCTCCAACTCAACTAAATTTGGGATTAATACTAAAATAATGGCAATGACTCATTTAAAATATCTATATACGGTATTAGATCATCTTATGGTGTAATAAATACGTAACAATTAATTCAAAGATTTTGTTATAATTTCTAATACAATCATATTATTATTATTATTATTATTATTATTATTATTATTATTATTATTATTATTATTATTATTATTTAATTGTTATATAAATTTACAAATATTACAACAGTCTATCATTTCTTTTCTTTATATTTTTATGTGGCCTATTCCATGACTAACAGCCAACAAAAAGGCCAGTCTGGTGTAAATTAACTGTTTTCCATTCAGCCCATCTAATATATCACACGTTGTCCGCCTGGTCGCTGCTAAGGATTATTAATCCGCAGAGTTATCAGATTGTGTAAATAAAGTTAGACCCTATAAAGCGGCGGAAGGATAAATCAGATCCTTTAACGCGTGTCTATGAAGAGAGAGAGAGAGAGAAAAAAATGCGGGGGGACAGGGGGAAAAAAAAGAAGAAAAGAATGAAGAGGAGGGTGTGAGGGGACGATGAAGGCCGGCTATGTAATTAGATTAAGCGACGCGAGGGGAGGCGACTTTCTAATGGGCTCTGAGGCGCTGCCATGAAGGCAGGCAGACCCTTTCAGACCATTAACACAGAGGGAAAGGGAAGGAGGGGCCCATAACACATCTAATCTGACATGACACCCCCCTCCTGTTTCAGCCTGCCTGTTAACCAGCAAGCCCGGAGCGCTCCAGATCTCTAACTGCTAAAACTCGAGCCTTCACCGAGTTTCTGACAACATGTTATTAACCTAAGTGCTCAATTATAGGCCTCGTTTCTACGCCGGAGCTACCGGGATCAGGATTAGGCTGCTCAGTAGCTACTGCGCCTGGAGCGGACAAGATCTGGGCTAAATCTGACGCTGGGCTTAGAATAAGTGAATCGTTGGGTCAGGTCTCTGCAGAACGAGGCTAAAATAATTAGGATTAAAAAAAAAACACTTTGGAAAGAAAGAACGAAAAAAAGAAAACGTTTGGAATGAGAAGGAATTAAATGTTTTAAAAGGTAAATGTGGGTTTATTGAAGCGTAGTTTTTAGTGAAAGGGACCCTGAGGGGAGTTTCAGCGCTCCAGATTTATGGTCTGCGTGTCTTCAAGCAGCTGCGTGGGACTATTTTACAGGCAGCAAAGGGGGGGAGAAAACACAACAAGAGATCGGTTCTGAAAAGCCCAAAAGGACACTGGGATTAGTTGGAGGAAAGTCTGCAATGTTTTAAAAATAACAGGTCCAAAAAGTCCAGGGAATCAGCAAACAAAGGGAAAGAGACACTAAAGGATATTTGAAGGATGTCATTCATCGTGTTGTTGTTTCTACTTCCGATCAAAAGTGGCAAAATTAATATCACAAAACATTAAATGCGACTATTTTCCCCATGTCATCTAAATTGATACCACGTTTAGATTAAATCCACCGCATCTCAACAATTTCTGGATGTATTTATAAAAGCTTAGAAAGAATAATTTATATATATATATATATATATATATATATATATATATATATATATATATATATATATATATATATATATATATATATATAAACACTTCTGATAAGGAGAATGTGTTGCTTTTGTCCATCTATAAAAAAAAAGATGAAACCCAATTACCTGTGTGCAAATGAAGGAGTGTCATTACCCGCTTTTTCGTGCTGTTTTGGAGCAACTGGCCTCTTGTATTTATGCACCAAGCTTGATGCTTTTATTTTGGGGAACAAGTAATGAATCGTTTCACTTTCAGAAATTTTTTTTAAAGCAGTAACGTGCTGCAGGTGAGATTTCCTTGAGTTTGCATTATAAATGCGCTCCTCCAACCCACCACAAGAGGGCATTAACGCGCCAAAACGGTTTAAATCTTGATCGGTGGATCGTCTGCATGTGTGATGAAGATCATACGTCATTGCATTGAACTTTATTTGTATCATCTTTGCTTTGTGTGTGAGTATAAATAAATAAAGGGAAATGTGTGTACAATAGGAACCAGTTGACCTTAATTTGGTGAAATTCTTACCTCCACTATCGAGCCTCTTTTGCAATTTATTCCGACTTCTCACACTGAAAATAGAAACTACACTTTTCTAATCTGTTCCAACCTCTTTACATTCAGACAACCTGTATTAATAGAACTATTCAGATAATTAAATTTGAGGTGCTCCTTAAAGGGGGTCAGAACATACCAGGGGTCACCAACACCAAGGACCACATGTGGTGCCCTCAAGCCCGTTCCAGAATTAGCACAGCCTTCCAGTGAGCTGCATCTACAATGTTATCTCAGTCTGTTGCTCTGCTTTTGTAATCACAATTGCATTAAAATAAATAAAAAATAAAAAATATCGAAATAAAAAAGAGCATTGCATGTTTATTGGTGAATGCTGACTCTTCTTGTTCAAACTGGTAGCCCTCCGTGTGACAGGGGACCGATGAAGGAGCTCTCAGTTTCTAAAAGGTTGGTGACCCCTGGAATATACAGTCTTTCTTTGCATGCTGTAGTTTCTGCATCAAACCTAGAGGTGTGTTTGCTTTCTTGGGGCAACTCATTTGGCCAGGACTGGCCCCTCGCCATCGCTCCTCTCTATGGGCTTCAAGGTCAGCATCTCAAAGATTAGTGATGGAGAGGAGGCCGTCCTGTTTGGGAATCCCAGGGCTTGCTCTTTACTTTCGGCACGTTATGTGGTTGTGTTGCTGTCTTCAAGCCACGACCTTCAGCTCTCACTGGAAAGGTTCACAGGCGCGTGTAAAATGTCCAGCGGAGACATTATGCAGAATGCTTCAGATGTCCTGGACACCTGGGATGTCCTGTAGTAAGGCTCCGCTCTGTCATGGTAAAGGAGTGGAGCTGAAAGGCGAAGCTCTCAAAGTTCTGACACATTGACATTCAAACCCTCACATTTGATGAGATAGTTTGTGAATAAAAAAAAAAAGCTCCTGTATATAAGTAGCTAAAATTAACTTTGTGGGATAGCAGAACTCTGCATTAGAGAAAAGTAAGTAGTTCTGTTTTTTTCCCCCCAGAGACTTTTAAAAGTGGATCTTTCACAAATCTCACCCAGAAAGAAAGTTCAAAGGGCTGGCGGATTAACCAACAGATGGATGACTGTAGACAGATGAATAAATTAATGAATGATGGCTGGCTGGATGGATGGATGCACTTTTTAGATGATTTGAGAAAGACTAAAATCAGAAAATACTCATTTTCCTTCCTCTATTTTCCTTTTCCATAATTAAAGCAGATCTGGTAAAATATTTGAATCAAGTTCCACCTTTACATCCAGTGCAGGATCTTTGTGAAAAGACAAATCAACACTTTTAAACTCCTTTATCGTTCATTTTAAAAAAATATGTCTGTGTAGTCTGAGACTGATGGCTGTCATCTCTACTCACACCACAAGGTGGCGGTAGACGCTGGGAAGAAGCACAACAGCAGGTCAGAATCAGCTTTATTTGCCCAGTTTGTTGTTGTTTGGACGGATGATGTAAACCACACAGTGATGAGTGACAGACCGATCGGTGGTCGTGTAGAACAGTGGTTCCCAACCCCGCTTCTCAGGGTCCCCTGTCCTGCTTGTTTTAGATGCGTCTCTGTTCCAGCTCACTTGAGTCAAACGATTGTGCGACCTGCTATGTATGCCATCAGGATCTGCAGGAACCTCTTAGTCATCCATTAATTTAAGTCAGTGTGGTAGCATAGCAAGGAGAGACCTGAAACATGCAGGGCACAGGTCCCTGAGGGTTGGGAACCACTGCAGAAGATGACCAGCAGCTCCAGCAGCAAGTCCAGTCTCTGCTAGGCCTTCTTCTGAACAGTGTCTGCATGTGAGAGCCATCTCTGGAAAATCCAAAGTTTCATGTGAGTGCATTTATTAACTTCTAATTACCAATCCACGTTTCCCTGGGGTATTAATCGGACATTTCTTTCACCTACTCTTCAAAATGGAAAAGACAAGAAAACATGCCAATGATGCAAGGCAGATGCCTGTCATTCTTTAGAAGACAGGAAAAGGCAACGTGAAAATATAACCACCCAAAGTTGCCAATATCTACAGTCAGATTAGGTAATTAAAACAGTAAAAACTGAACAGTGATATCGTGATTAATAAGGTGGCACGAGGACCCAAGATTTTCTTTACAAAAAGATAAAAAACCTTCAAGACATTATAGCGTTTTTCTGTCCTAACATCATGGACTTTGCACCTAAGCTGACTGTATGCCTGTTTTTTTTTTTTTTCAGGGGCACAGCTTTTATAGTGTATGCAAGCCAAAGATGTTTTCCCCTGCATACAACAAGGGAGCTCTACACTCATTCCCCTAGGCTGGTGCCGGACCTCTCGGCATTTCACCACGCGCAACTTTTACCGACACGATTGCAAACAATTATTCTGAACCATTTGTCTGCCTCCAAAAATACAAAAATCCACTCACACAGGATCTAAAATCACAGCCACTGGAGACATTTTAAAAGGCATCTTCTCTTATGATTCCTGTGCAGCTGCCGACGGTGACGTCATCTCTTCTCTGGCCCTTTAGCAAAATAATAATAAATAAATAAATAAATAAATAAGTAAAAGCCAAATAATAATAGATAAATAAAGATCCACTTCCAGGTTGTGTCGGAAACACCAGCTGTTATTGTGAACGGCCCCCTGCCGGCGGTCAGGAGCCTATTGGTCCTGTCCACTTCTTTTACCCTGGAGAGGCGGTCTTTATTGAATAAATAACTTCTTTAGGAGGTAACGACTCTCGGAACAGAAACTATACTTTAACACATTTGATCTAAACAAGCTAGAGAAATGGTACAGACTTTATCCTGATTGATCAGGCTCTTGATTGAAAAAGGAATGGAGAACGAGCCCAGAATAAAGGTAGTATCAGCCTCTTATAGATCAGCAGGGACACGCCCTCACGTCATGAATAGAAACTGGTCACTGCTGGCACTCTGTCTGCCAGACTGTGGAATAGGCTGGAGCCAAAGTTCATCCACATGTTGCATGCTGCCCCCAGGTAACTGACCGTTTGTCAATGTTGAGACTGTAACAAAATCAACGTGATAACGATTAAATGTCTCCGCTGTCCGCTGCTCTCCAACGACCCCGGTAATTAAAAAAAAGGCCAGGCTCTTCTTCCACACAGTCTTTTATTTGTAAATAATAAAAATGAACTCTTGAATATAAAACATACACATCAGTAGAGCCACATCTGTTATACAAACAAGAACTGTTGCAGTGAATACTTTGTCTTTCGTCAAGAATCGTGGTTTGGGAACCATGGGCTGTAAACAATCAGTATTCCTGAAGTAATACTGACAAAGGAAAGGGCAGTCGGCCACACCGCCAAGGATGAACGGAAACAAAAATCTGCAAAATATGTCTGCAAAACTAGATTTCTCATCCGTTTCAGAAGTCCAGTCCAAACCATAGTCATAAACAGGGAAAGGGGATGATTTAAGAGGAGGGCACGTTCTAATTGGGTCTGCTTTTTTCCTTATTCGTTTTTTTTTTTTTTTCCTGCGACCGGGTCCAAAAAAAAGGCCTATTACCGCCCCCCTGTGGCTCGGCGCCGCTCAGCGGCTCAAGCACCAGAGGCAAACTCCTCCCAACAAGACCAGGGAATGTTTGTGTGTGTTCTGATGCTCAGTTCAAGCCGCTTGTTCTGATTAGTATGTACAAGCTCAGTGTGTGTGTGTGTGTGTGTGTGTGTGTGTGTGTGTGTGTGTGTGTGTGTGTGTGTGTGTGTGTGTGTGTGTGTGTGTGTGTGTGTGGGCTGAGGAAGTGTAGAGTCAGAGTCGCTCTTTTGTATTCATATAGCTATATCTTTATAATTTCTGTCAAACTCATAATGATACTTCATATACATTTAGCTGTTATACACACATTCTATATCTCTGCCTCTAGCCCTGACTGTCTGAAACTAGTTTAGACTCCTACGGGCTCAGGAATGCTCAGCACTACACAACAGCACTGTTGTTCATCGGGTTTGAGGAAATAAAAAAATAAATAAAAAATAAAAAAAAACTCAACAAAGACGATTTTCCTGGAGACTGCCTTGTGTAGATATTTTTTGTCCCAGCGTGGTAGGCGTGGCCTGAGTGCAGCTGATACCCCCCCACCCCCACCCCACCCCTCCCCCCACCACCTCCTCCTCCTCCTCCTCCACCTCGCCGTGCTTATTGGTCCGCTCCTGTCAGGGGCGGGGATGGCTTGGCTTTTCTCTGTATTCATATTCAGTACGAGCAAACTGTACAAGAACATGCAACATACAAGCTGGCCTAAAAGTATGTGGAGCTAACACACACACACACACGTAGTCTAGTCTTTTTTTTTTTTCGTCTGCTTTTGTTTTTTTTTTCTTGAAATTTGCTTCGTTTTGTTTCAATCTCGTCTTTCAACTTTACAAAAAAGGTAAAGAACGTAAACGCAAAACAAACAAACAAACAAAAAAACTGAAACGAACGGAAACGAAAGAAACGTGCATGCAGCTTGGGGGACGGGCCGGGCCGGGCGGGTGGGGGGAGGGGCGTCCCCGAGTCATGCTGCTCCCTCCAGCAGGGGGCGGGGGGGGGGGCGGGTAAGGAGGGAGGAGGTCTGGGTTAGATGGGTGAAGGCGACCTTTGTGTTCGGTGCCGCTCGAAAATCAAACGTACAACTATACAGCGGGAGTCTGCACCTTTGCGGCACCAAATCTGAGCTACGGGGTAAACCGAAAACTGGAACGATGGTCGGAAATGAAGGCTGATGATATATTTAGCCACAGTCTTCTCCGACAGATCGAAACGATTCCGTCGTTTTGTCTAAACGAACGAGCCGTGCCTTTCTTCTTGTGCTTCCTTTCATTTTCTAACGTCATGGATGCGAATGTGCTGCTTTCTTCCTACAGATTACCTCCCCTGTGTTCAAACTGCTGCGCCTACTCCTCGCCAATGACGACGCTCCCGAGTTAACTTCTGCCGAGACAACAGCCAACATCTGCCAACAGCTGCATGAAGCTCCAACGCTCTGCTTCTTACTTCCCTGGGACGGAGGAGGAAGCCCTGCTCCGATTGGCTGCAGAGCAACACTTTGATCGGGGCGCTCTTGCGGAAACTGCACTTAAAATTAGGAGTTGGAAAAAAAACAAACAAGAGAAGTGAAGAAGGTTGGACGGAAAGCTCCACAGCTTCAGCTCAGAGAGTAAAACAAAGAAGGCAAAGACCCTGAAAACAAAAGATGTAAGGAGGAAGAAGAGGGAAGGTGTGAGACATGATTGTCAGACTCCAGCTAAGCTTTGATTTGCTAGTTCTCTCTCTCTTTCTCTCGCTTGTTCCCTGGCTCTCCGTCTGGTTTCCCATTGATTCCCCCGAGGCGCGCCTCCTCGCCGGCGTCCTCGGGCTTGCGTCCGTACCCTCTGCTCAGGTGTGGTCCAGTAGCTGTGGTCCATTTTTCTGATCAGGTCAGGGCTGTTTTTGGGGGTGAGCGTTCGCCACTCGGTCACTAGGACCGAACGCCTGGCGGTGGTCCTGAGTCCAGCGACGTCTGAGACGCCAGCCGCGTGAGCGGAGCTAACGTGGGGTCCACCAGTGAGGACGGTGGAAACAGTTTGTACCAGCCAATCACCGTGCTCGAGAGGTCCAGCTCCTCCAGCAGGATCTGTGCTACACCCATGAAGCATTTGTGGTCCAGTCGTCCGTAGTCGCCCCACACTATCACCTGCGCAGGGAGGAGCGGAGAGAGAGAAAGAGCTGAAACATTTGACACACAGACTGGATCAATGTGCATCATGTGGGTTTAAAGCGGAGAACCCAGGCCGCCGTTAGAGTAAAGCTAATAAATCAGCACCACGTGGAAAGATGTCAAAGCACACGCGAAACACACAGCGCTTCACACTCAGTAGCTGCACAACCCCAAGCAGTGTTGAACAATGGATTAGGAAGAAAATGATATTTGCTCTATAGGTGGAAGGTGTTGCCCATTCTTTGTGCAAAAAGGCTCAATCTGCATCAGACTGGATGGAGAGCATCTGTGTACGACATTTATTAGTCTTAGGTCGGGACTTTGACTGGACCATTCTAACACCTAAACGTGCTCTGATCTAAACCCTTTCACTGTAGCTCTACTTGTATGTTTAGGATTGTTGTCCTGATGGAAAGGCGAACCTCCGCCATCTGTTGCAGTTTCTACCCGGTTCCCTTCCAGGATTTCCCTGCAGCCATCGTCCCATTAACTCCGACCAGCTCTGTGCCCTCTGAAGAAACGGCCCTGGAGCTCCAGGTCTCTGCAGCTCCCCCAGAGTCACCATGGACTGAATGATGCACTCCTTACCCAGCCAGTTTAGGTGGTCAGCCATGTCTTGGCGGGTTTGCAGATGTCCCATACTCTCTCCATTGTCAAATGGTGGCTTGAACAGAGCTCTGTGAGATGTTCAAAGCTGGGGATATTGTGTTATAATCCAACCCTGCTTTAAACCTCTGTCTGTTGTGTTTCTTGGCCCTGACAATATTTTTTGCTTTCTTTAATGCTCTAAAGCAGGGGTCTTCAACAGGGGGTCCGCGACCCCTAGGGGGTCCGCGGAGGTACTGCATGGGGGTCGCGAAAGTTTTGGTTGAATTAAAAAAAAAAAAAAAAATTTAAAATTAAGACATGAATCTGTCAGTTATGTTAATAGTTCAGTATTGTATGCAATATAACAGGTATGTTTATGCATGCCAGTGGTACTAACAAGCATCACTTATTTCTTATTTTCCTTTTCACATTTATGTTTTAAAAATGTCCATTTAAATAGCTTTTATGCATGATTGCATGCAATTGACAGACATTGTTGATCTTGGCAGGTATCAGTTTATTGTGTTATGTTATGTTTATAAATGGCAGTGGCATGGCCACCCTACTCACTGTGCCTCGCACGTTTAAAATAAAAACATGAATATATGAACCTGTGTATTATTTGAGTATCTTAGTATTGAATGCACAATAACAAGGTACATTTACACATGGCACTATAGGACCAGTTTGATATAACACAATTTTATACAATATATATAATTAGGGGGTCCCCGCTCCATCTCGCCATCAGTTTGGGGTCCTTGGCCTGGAAAACATTGAAGACCCATGCTCTAAAGTGAGGTTAAATTACCCACCAGTGGACTCGGTTGTCTCATTCAGGCGACTACTTGGGGAAATTACTTGTACTAAATACAAATACATGCCACACTTTTCAGATCTGAATGCGTAAAAGAAAAATGTTCCTTCCTCGTCATAATTACGAATTACGTTGTGCTGATCTCATAAAATCCCAACAAAATACACCGATGTTTGTGATCATTTAGCGAGACAATGTGAAAACATTCAAGGGGTATGGATAGTTTTGCAAAGCGCTGTACTCTGCAGTAAAATTGCCAAATGCATCGCTGGCATTACATCAAAGATCACCTGAAAATAATGTAAAGAAAAAACTTAAACCCTTTACACTGAATCAGGGAGATTGAGACAAAAGAAAGTCAGGCTTTTGAAATAAATCCATGTCTGACGCAGAACGTTGTTGAGATGAATGTTATTTTCACGTTACCTGAAGCACCTTGCCCTGAGGACTTTCTTCAAAGAGCAAGTGCTGCTGGTAGAGCGGCTCCAGGGTCTTGCGTGCAATCTTGGTTTTCTTTTTGGCTTTACATGTTCCGTTCTCCAGCAGGTAGACCTTGACATAAGGAGCTGGTGCAAAAAAACAAAAAACAAAAAAAAAAAAGAAAGCAGTTGGGAGGAAGAAGAGATGAGCAGCTGAAAAAAATCTAATCTGATGGTTTTAAATTGTGGTAAAATGCTCCTAATGAGACCGTCTCACCTGGGAGGGATTTGGAGCCTGGTTTAGAGGTGAGGCCTCGGGCCCTGATCACCTCTACCTCCAGCTGGCCTTTCTTATCCATCAACCCGATCTGAACGTCGCCTGTTGAGGAGTGGCGGACACATTTAAAAACTGCCTTTTTGGAAATGCCAGGACATGTTAAGGTCCACTTAGCGAAGCGTGGAAGTGGGACCCGTCTGACTACGGCGACCCTGCAGGACCGAGGACTCACCCATTGCAGGCGTGGCCAGTGTTTGCCGGCCAACCAGCTGACCCGGACCTAAGCCGTCCAGGAAGTCGCTGAACTGGCTGTCGGCTCCTAAGCGCATCCCTGAGAAGATCAGACTGAAACACGCAATGAAAAGGGTGAGAGAGTTGGGAGATCTGGGACATGATCCACTTTCATTAAGTTTCTGACTCAAAATGGCTTATTTCACATTACAACTTACATCAGCTATCAGGGTGAATAAACCAGAATAACCTGGTCTATCCTCAATTACAGCAGGTGGAGTTAGCAGGCTGGTTATATAACTAAAGCTCATCAACAGGCCATGTTTTATTCAGTTCTGGTGACGAGTGAAGGCTATTAAATTAGTTTTTATATGTCAACATGAACAAACCAATTACTTTGGAGAAAAAAAAAAAACGTTTTACAGAGATGGAGCTTTCTGATCCCAATGGTTGGAGATAAGGATTTTAAACCAAAAGGACAATGTACTGAGTTTCTTTTTTGCTAATTACAGGAATAAAGTAGTAATTTTATCAGAGCTCTCTCTGCGCTTTAAGGTTTGTTGCGTTGCGTGCACGTACTTCCCCTCAGAGCTGTAGCTGTTCATGCTGCCATCGGTGGACTCCCTGCTGGCCTGGCGGTTCATGGCCGAGCCTCCACGAGGATACTCCACCGCCATCCCCGTCTCCACGCTCCTTTGGATTGTGCTGCTGCCCGCCTTGCTGACCTTCTTACCCGTCGGCGCCTCTGTGGCAAACACAGAGAGATACCGTGAATCCAGGGGGGGGGGGCGTTTTTTTAAACTAACACTCATCATCAGTTATCAGGCCTCTGGCCACGTCCGGCCAACGTCAAACCAAGGCCGAGTTTTCAGACGGCGAAACAAGAGAAAACACCAAAGGTCTAGGCATTGACAGCTCAAACAGAGTCTTTTTCTTACAAAGCTGTTGAAGAAATATGTTTGAAAAAGCCTGATAACTTGAGGCTGAGGTTTATCTTTAGGCAGACCGGCCCATGCAAAAAAATAAAATAAAAATAAATTTAAATTAAATTAAATATCCCCCCTGGTGACCTTACCAACATATCTACAAATTTTAATGCAAAATCAAGAGGAAAAACTCAATTCTGCAGTATAACTTCGACACGGAGAAGACTTTGGATTGTTTTTGTTCGCTCTAACGACCACTTGGTAATTTTATTGATGAGGTCACTGAATGGGGATTGAAAAATAAAACTGAAGCGGGGGCTCAGTCATTTCAAAATGAATGCCCAGCATGGATGTAAAAATAAAATAAACGGGAGGAAAAAAATCAAAAAGGGGTTAAACCCAGCCATTAACAACTAGTTAGAGGTTTTTAGGTTCTCTCAAGCTTGTCTGGGATTTGGATTCAGAAAGATGAGGGTCGGACTGAACTCACTCAGGCTTCTTGTACACCTTGCAAATGTATTTACGTCCTTTGACCTTTCTCATCTGGTTTTATCACCGCAACAAACGTTAATGCTATAATATTATGCTATCAGGGGGTTTTATGTGGTAGACCAGCACAAAGTAGTGCATCATTGTGAAGGGGAAGAACGATTACATGTTGCTTTAAAATTCATTCTTCCCTTCAACTCTGACCTGTTGCCCTGTTCCAGCTGAAGGAAGGCGTTCCCGCAACGAGATGCAGAAAACATCATGTGGCATCACTACAGGTATGGCGTGTTTAAGCCGGGGCCATTTAGGCCGGGGCCATTTGTGACCCTCGGAATAATTTTGTGGGCATGCCCCCCCGTTGCTAAATAATTGCATGAAGTTGGCCCCTTAAGCAAGTGCCAAATGTAATTTTCTAAAGATGATATTTTCAATTACATATTTATATTTTCTTCAATACAAAATGTTTGGGACATTTTTTTATTTATTTTTTATTAGCAATATTCTAGATCCCTAATGTTTGGAAACTGTGAACATTTCTGCTATTAAGGTAAACCCTTTTTTTTAGACCTATAATCATTGCATGTGTAATCTATTTCTGAATAGGTGAAAAGAAAACAATTTAGCATAAAAATTGTGTTTTTAACAGAAAAACATTAGAGCTCTTGAGTGCTTTCAACCTGGTCATTTTGGCCCGTGAGTCGCGGCGCCAAAAGTGTGGACCCCACTGCTCCAGGGTGATGTGCTGTGCTATTTTTATGCAACAGAGTGTTGTGCACATTTGGTTGGAATGGACGTATTCTTTTTTTTTTTTTTTTTTTTTTTTTTGTTTGGGGGGGGGGGCTAAAAATAAAGGAGTGTGAACACAAAAAGATGCCTTTTTGAGAAAGAAAATAAATCTTTGCAAACGTTAACATTCTGCTTGACGATTATCGACCACTTTGTGTTGTGCCGGCCACATAAAACCCTCGACAAAACACGGCACAGTTTGCAGGCGTGACCAAACGTGTGAAAGTTCAAAGGGGGGAGTGAATACTTTTAAAAAAGTACTGGAGAGAAACAGTATAACAGGAGGGTGGGGTAAGGGCGCGTGCCAGAGACAGAGACCAGGAAGGGTTTGCAGAGTCCTTTCTAACTACACGTCAGCATCTGCAGGCGCTCATTCCATCTATGTAGCTGCTTCTCTATCCTAAATGTCCACTGCAGTGCACCGTAGCAGCATGCTGTACTCATGAGGATCTTATAGACCCCATCATCCCATCTAAATTACTACTTATTTTCTAAACTTCCTGCCTGCTGTATTCCCTGCAGTGATGGACCTCCTTCCTTTTGCTTTACCTTTCTGTCTGTCCGCCGCCTTACCCGCTGCCTCTGAAATAACACAGAACAACAACAAGAGCAATAAACAACAACACTTTCACAGCTTTTTAAGTCGTCCTCGTGATTCAGTGACCATCGTTATTACCCTTTACCAAAAGACGAAGCTTTACAGACACTCGTTGACCAAAAAAGAGCGGTTATTACTTTTATTTTTAAAGGTTTCTTTTAAACTGGACCCCTGGCCTTTGGAGAAGTTGAGTACCAACAACCACAGTATCTGATTGGTTGCTTGGAGAACGATAAAATCAGTTTGTGTAAAAATAGACAGCTAACTGCAGCTGCGGTCCAAAGATTACATGTGCTCATTATGGGCAATAATGTCATATTAATTTGGCATTTTTTTTGTGATCTGAATCGATCTTTTTCCAGGATGCAACGATTAGATGACTTCCAGAATTAGTTGCACAAGTATGACTTTATTACGGATTTTCTCTAATTCACAGAGTCAAAATTATACATAGAGACTCAAACACATATAGTACATACACCGTGACTAACATGCTTAATTTTCCTTTAATAGTTGCCTGTCAACCTCATGTTTTTGCTCCCCTCAGTTCTTTATTTAGGGGGAAGTTTAACAATTTGGAGATTGTCTTCCTTCTTCATTACCTCAGCAACATACCATTGGCAACCAAACATCCCCACAGCATGATGCTGCCACCACTGTGCTTGAGAGCTGATACAATGTTGTTTAAAGTGTAACTCACCAAACACATCTACTTTTTAGCAAATGAACTGTATTATCTGGCCATGAGGGTGCAGCTTTAAAGTTACTGTCCAATTTCTGACATTTTTATGTGACCTTGGTTAGTTTTTGCAATATTCTAATCTTAAAACTCCATTAGTGCTGCCGTCTTAGGGTTGAACGGTGGCTATTGCGGTTGAATGTTCCTAGCTTTTGTCATCACAGCCCCGTGTCCGGGTATAAAAGCATCTCAGTGAGATGTCGCCCCCGCACTGCAGCGACTTAATCTCAGGAGTTGAAGTCGACAGAATTGGGAGCATTGATTGACAGTGTTTAGTGTTTCCTACTGCCTTGAACCTTCCACGTTCCCCATATGTTGTTGTTGTTGGGGTTATGCTTTTACAACGGGGTGAGTTATACTTTATGTCTGGAAGTCTCACTTTTACTTCTCCGAATGCAGATTTGAAGGTGTGTATTTTTGGTCAGAGGCTTTTTTTCATAGTTGATACCATCCTGGTCCAGGGACAGGTAAAACTGGCTTCGCTGTGACCAGACACTGGTTTTCCAGCTGTTTATGGTAGGTTTGAGTTTTGGTGATTTCCTTTCATTTGAGGATGAAAGTTTTGGTCTAGTTCCACAGTTTAGCAACGTCTTAATAAGTTCTACAGTTTGAATTAATTATCTTTGAATCTACAGTTGTAGTTGTAGAAATGGCCTCAAAAAACTTGCTCTACTCCTATAACTCTCCTTCTTAGATCTTTACCGAGTTCTTTGGACTTTGCCTTTGTTCTGAGTGTAAGTCAAGCCAATTAGTTCTGTCAAAGAAATCTTTTTCATGCTGTCAAAAACAAAGTACCAGCAGCACCCAATCATGATAACTAATCAGAAGTTATTAAGCCTTGTCTAGTTAAAATACCCCAGGCTCCTACACATTTTCCAGATAAAATTCCCAGACCTTTTCAGGCTAAACCTTGTAGCGCTCCCAGTCCCTTGCACTTAAAACATAAAAACTAAAGTTAACTGTAAATGTAATCTCAACATTTTTACAGCGGGTCAGTTTTAAATATGTAGTCTGCAAAACTAAATCCTGGAAGGAAGCTATGAAACTAGTAAGATGGATAGAAGGACGAAAAGCAGGAAGATAGGACACAAGGAAGGATGCATAGAATGAAGGACAGGAGGTGACGGACGAACGAACGAGAGAAGGAAAAAGAAAGAAAGTACACGAGGAAGGTCAGGGAGGAAAGAAGGACACAAGGAAGTGAAGGAAGACAAGACAGGAAATAAGGTCACAAGGAAGAAAGAAAAGAAGGAAGGAAAGACACAAGGGAGGGGAAAGAAAGGAAGGACAGAAAGAATGAAGGACACAAGGGAGAAAAAACACAACATCCGGACAATGGGATAGAGGAGTGTAAAGTCTGGAAATACAAATGCGTACTTTTTCTATACTCTTCCTTTCATTCCTTCTTTTCCAGTCCTGAAAACTACTGAAATGGCATTCTATACTTTTGTAGACTGTGTAGCAACCCTGCACAACTTTTAGCGCCTTCAGACTCATTAAAATACGTAAGTTAAAGATGCAGAGAGCAGGTTTTGAAGTTAAATATTATTTACTTTCCCATTCACGCCCTTACATGCCCGACGTGTGAAATTAATTTTCCTCTATTTCCCGAACGTGCACAACAGTGGTGTCATTTCAACTTGTCACCAGAGGAGGCAGACATCTGCAAAAATCCTGACACGTACGCTATGCTCCTTAAACGTACGTACATATAAATGTAGTTTGAGTTTACTCGTGTAATTTTGACCCTGCACAGATTTGACAAAATGTACAATAAATTTTAACCAGGGCATCCAATAGTTGTTTGTTTAAAGTTATAGAAGTTGCATGTTGCATAATCATGTCAACCTGAAAAACAGAAGATCACCTAAATCATTACAAGCTCAGGATTTATACGTAATTCATGTCCATGATTAGAACGATGATTTCCACAATCTCCATTTTGTGATTTTTCTTTCTTTCCCTCTCTGACCTGTCTGGCTGAGCTGTGATGTACTCCGGCTCCGTCTCGACGGCAGGATGGCAACGACCCGTTGGCTCAGACTGGAGCGCCGCTTCTTGATCCCGCTACCCAGACTCCCGAGGGCCGTGTCTGACTGGCTGCCGTCGGCGTGCTCCATGCCGTAGATCTCGCCGCTCACGCTGGTGCTCTTCAGTATGTGGCGGCCCGACGCACGTACAGCTCGACTGATGGGCAACATTTCGGAAACGTTAGCGCTTTATCGATCCCAGAAAGGCCGCGTCGGACTGTAGGCGTGTGTGTACGCGCACCTGAAGCGTCCCCGGGGTCTCTCTGACTGGATGGACATGTAGCTGGTGCTACTGATGCGAGAGGCACTGCTGGTTCGAGAGATGGCTGACACGTCACTGACATCGCTGTCTGAGGACTTATGGGATACATTTTCACTGCTCCTCCGCTGGTCCTTATAGAGCTGCAGGGCACATGCATTTGATGTGAAAAAAAGAGTATTTCAGATTAATGTTGGCAAAACTGACATATTTGGTACAGTTTCAAAGTTGCGGGTACCATAACATCACAGCATTAGCTTAGAACATTAGACTATATCCTACTGGTTACTCTGACATGGACAAGCTGTCAGTTCTGGAACAGGGTTTTAATGCTTGAAGGTTTCCCACTTTGGATCACTTGGAGAAACTGTGGCGGCTCTGACGTGAGAAGCTTTCAAACTCGAATTCTCTTCTTTTGTTTTTTTTTATCTCCCCAAGGTTTTTTTTTATTTTTGTTGGTTGTTTTACCAGATTTTAGTTTGTTATAAGAGCTCAAATTAGGCCACACGCCCTTTCTTAAACCTTCATGGGGACCAAGTTAAACAGATAAAAGTGAAAACTTTAATCAGATAATAGTTCATATTAATCTATGACAAAACAGTGTAGGCTGATTATCAACATGTTTTACCATAAGCATAGAGGGAAATTACATACCTGATATAAATGAAGTACAGCTCCACAGCTATAAAGTGTAAATGCAAACTTTTCGTATCTATGTGAAGGTAAGGCATTAAAGATTTTTTTTCCAGTGGAACCACTATTGCAAATGTCACTGTGTTTAATTTATAGGTGATCAAAAAAAGAAAAAAATATGAGAATCATCTAAATTTCTTTCAAAAATCTTCTTAGACAATATAGAGGAAACCTAAGACTCTATAGATCCATATTTTGACTATAACTGCAGCAAATCTGGACTGAATCAGCTGAAGTATAGTTGATCCACGAAGGTTTTAGTGGAGCAGTGGGCCAGGCAGACCTGTAATTGTGGCACAATTTAGCCAAACATATCAAATGTGTTTTTCCACCTCATAAAATGTAATCTGGTCAAATAAACGTGCTGATTTCCATTGTATGTCTCCTTCTGCAAATAACAAAGCCTTTGATCTTAAATTTTATTCAGTGTATCATTAAAATGTACCATTGTGCACAGCATAATATCAATAAAATGCTAAATTGTATGCTTTTGCCTCATAACTTCATCCAAAGCTCCTAGAACTGTCAATTGTCTCTTCTGCACCAATATAATGACAGGTGTTCAGAGAGAAAAAAAAACCAGCTCAGAAGCAATTTGCATAAATAACAAGCTGCGGTTCTATTGGCTTCATTAGGGCGTGATCTACAGCTCTCACTGGAGTGGTTCGCAGCCGAGTGCGAAGCGGCCGGGATGAAAATCAGTGCCTCCAAATCCGAGACCATGGTCTTGAACCGGAAAAGGGTAGAGTGCCTCCTCCGGGTTGGGGAGGATGTGCTGCCCCTAGTGGAGGAGTTCAAGTATCTTGGGGTCTTGTTCACGAATGAGGGGAAGATGGAGCGGGAGATCGACAGGCGGATTGGTGCAGTGTCTGCTGTGAAGCGGGCGCTGTACCGATCCGTTGTGGTGAAGAGAGAGCTGAGCCAAAAGGCGAAGCTCTCGATTTACCGGTCGATCTACGTTCCTACCCTCATCTATGGTCACGAGCTTTGGGTCATGACCGAAAGAACGAGATCCCGGATACAAGCGGCTGAAATGAGTTTTCTCCGTAGTGTGTCTGGGCTCTCCCTTAGAGTTAGGATGAGGAGCTCAGTCATCCGGGGAGGACTCAGAGTAGAGCCGCTGCTCCTCCACGTCGAGAGGAGCCAGTTGAGGTGGCTCGGGCATCTGGTCAGGATGCCTCCTGGACGCCTCCCTGGTGAGGTGTTCCGGGACATGCCGGACAAAAGCTTGTCATACCTCGTTGGAAAGTGACGGCATGTCTTGTTTTCATTGATGCTAGCCATGAGGGGGTGGGGCTAAGCGTGTCTGTGCAGCGAAGCATTTTTCTGAGAAACTAAGCAATGTTTGATAGACAGTTAAATGGCATCTTGTGTGTTTAAAGTGTTGTAAAACTGAAAGTATTTCTGGAAAAAAAACAAAAGCTTGTCATACCTCGTTGGAAAGTGACGGCATGTCTAATTTTCATTGATGCTAGCCATGAGGGGGTGGGGCTAAGCGTGTCTGTGCAGCGAAGCATTTTTCTGAGAAACTAAGCAATGTTTGATAGACAGTTAAATGGCATCTTGCGTGTTTAAAGTGTTGTAAAACTGAAAGTATTTCTGGAAAAAAAAATTAGGGACTTGTTTTAAAAACAATAAAGCCTACTCCTAAGAGGGATTTAGAAGGGGGAAAAACATGACGCGATAAAAACGGCCATTGCTCGGCTGATACCGATACTAGTATGGACGGGCTTATAGCCATCACACCTGCTACACTTATTGGAACCTCTGAATGCAAATGTAAGTTGTTTGATTGGCCAATTTTTATCTTAAAAATTCGTACATGAAAACAAGTTTCCTCTATGAAAATTAAAATGATGTGCCCCATTCCACTCACATCTCTGTCTCTAGATTTGCAAGTAAAAAGAAAAGTGCATACCGACACTTAGGTTTTAAGTGACCAACACATAGAACAGCAGAGCTGGGAAGTGGAAGGAAGGTAATACACATTTTTCTAAATGTTTTACAACTTTTTCCCCGCTTTGCACATTCCTCTGTGATGGCCCTGGAACAAATGCCTCTCCACCACCAATGACTTATTTGAAATTGGTGTGGCTTGCAGAGAACAAGAAGGGAAAATGCATGCAGAAAATATGTTCGGATGCAAGGTTTTTATACACAAAAATTCATACTGTGCTGCGTTTGTGTTCATAGTTCCCTCCCCGCTTCTCTAACTTTTAGGACCTAGGTATGCAATCTGCATGGAATAAGTGATTATTTTTCTAGACCTATAGTTGAGCAAGAGAACAGTTGTTGCTGACCTCTCGTTTGTTTTGGAGGGTCCGGTCCAGGTCCTGTTGGCTGGAGGTGGTGGCTGAAATCCGGTTAGAATGAACCCTCATCTGGAGCTGACGAACACGCTCCTCTGCTACCAGGGCTGCATGTGCAGAAAATACAAAAAACAAAAAAATAAATAAAAAAAACTAACTTCCATTTAATTGGAGTTCAAAGGAAGCTCTGCAGAGACAACCAAACAGTCTGAGCAGACCCAGCTAACGTGTCCCACAACCACAATCTCTGAACTATGGGTTAGCAGGAGTGATTTCACTTCTTAAGCTTTTAAAAACACAATTAAAATATGATCAATTGTAGTTCTTAAAAAGAAGTGTAGAGTACAAATGCAAGAATTAAGATACAACTTAACTGGAGTGAAATTTTCAGGTGTTTCGGCAGTACTCTGTGCCCTCCTGTTTTGCTCTTTACAAGTGTTTATACTATTTCTCTGCCGTTTTCAGGTCTGATCTCCAACTTCCACAAATGCCAAATATTCCGTTTTGTCAGGGTTTGTTAAATTGCTGCAGCAGTTCAGTAATTCAAGTCAACTCAGTTTCAGTGTTGTACATATACTTTTTGTCTGTGGAGGGGCTGCAGTGCAAGGCGGAGGGACCTGCAAGGTGTGCTTATACAAATTTTCAGGCTAAGTCCGCAGTTTTCTCAAAACATCCGACTAAAGCTTTAAAGGTTTGAATGAATAACCTAAATCCGCCAAATATCTGCTAGAACCAGGAGATTTCGTGTGCGGCACATCCTGCCTCGTACCTTGTTCTACGGAGCTGCTCTGGGGTGGAAGCTGTGGGAGCTGCCTCACTCTGCGCGCTGCTGAGGCCGCCGCCGCCGAGGACAGAGACGCGCCGCTGTGCAGATGGCCCCTGACACAAAATAACACGAGAGCAGACGGAGAGGAAAAGGAAGAGTGAACACAGGGAAGGACGGATGGAGGAGGAGGAAAAAGTGGCGGAAAAGTTACGCAGTCTGGCCGGAGGAGCAGCAGAACAGCTCGATGAGCCGAAAACTAGATAAGAAATCTCAACAGAACGACTACAGGTAACAGATTGTTCAGCTTGTTCAGGGCGGGTTGAGGGCATTCCTATTACCCAACAGAGCGTTAGAGAAACGACACCAGCACATCGACAAACCCAGACACGCAGACAAGAACATCCACACAGAGGCAGAAAAACAGCAGCAGCAGCAGCAGCAGCATCCAGCATCCAGATTTCACGCCAGTTCTCTTTCAGACAGCTCCGTCCCGCCTAACAGAGGGCCAGCAGGGCCCATGAACGCCTCGCTGTGGAGCTGGCCTCCGCTCTACCACGCATACTCCATGGTCGCCCGGCGGTGCACCAAGAACACAAGTGATATGCAAACCCAGTAATGCTGAAGCGGCTGCGTGCAAAGCAGTAATGGAATGTAGAAAAACAACAGAAACAACAAATGTTGAATGAGATATAATGGTTAACTTTTGCCGTGAGGTTTAACAACAACAGCCACACAGTAACACACACACACATCCCAAACCTGAAGAGCTTACATCAAAAAGCTTAAGTCTTCTAAAATGACATATGGTACTGAGTCCGTGGCACAACACCATGACCTCTGCGCCTACATTAAGGTTTCATGAGAGGGCTAAGGACGAGCAATAACGGTAAAGATAGAAGTTTTGTTAAAATAAACAGAACTTTCAAAAGACCTTTAAAACCCCTTCAAACTTTGATTGCTCTTTCGTTAAATTTCAGTCTGGTATCTGCCAATTGTCAGCAAGACGTTTTAATTCTCAGCCACAAATCAGTCTGGCATTAAAAATAAGGATCTCCCAGCGAATCCTTGCTGTGTTTACACACAACAGACAACCTAGCCAAGACGCAGTTAAAAGCTGATATTCAGGTACTCTTTTTAATTAAATCTAAAAACTCTTGAGCTGCTTTTAAGATTGTTCTCCAACAGAAGGTAATAAATCCTTGGAGGAAAGGAACAAAAAGATTTGTTAATTTGTATGTGAAGCATTTTACTAATAAGGATGATAGAAAACGGTCCAGAGAAAAAAAATACTTTTATAAGGTTAAGAGAATGTTTTTCTCAAGACAAAAAATGTTTAAAAGATTTTTCTTGGAGCTAAATGACGGGAGACTAAAGATAAAAACACACAGTTTAAGCTCAACCTGACTGTCAAATAGTATTTAAATAGCATATCCACAGGTGAGCAGAGGCAATCTGAAGTAAATTTAAGCTGAATTTATCTGACAGCTTTTCTCGTGTGTCGTGTTCAGGTTTCTCCAAAATGGGGCTGTATATTTCACTCTAACATCCCTAAATTTGGTCGAGACAGATGACCGTTCACACTGAGCCTGGTTCTGGTTCTGCTGGAGGTTTTTCCTTCCTGTTAAAGGGGAGTTTTCCTCTCCACTGTCACTTCATGCTTGCTCAGTATGAGGGATTACTGCAAAGCCATCAACAATGCAGACGACATTGTGTGGCTCTATGTTCTTTCAGGAGGAGTGAATGCTGCTTGTCAAGATTTGATGCAATCTACTGGATTTCCTTATATAGGAAACTTTTTGACCAATCAGTATAATCTGATTGGGAAAGTGCCTTTAGATGACATGTATCATGAATTGGCGCAATATCAATAAAATTGAACTGAGCTGAATTAAAGTGGTCACATATGTCCAAAGGCTCTCATTGAAGAGGTCTGCTGATTCATTCAGATACAACTTTGCAAACTGAAGCTGTGTTGCTTTATTATTTTTTTAAATAGAGGAGCGTTCAATTTCTTCAATTTCTCCAAATACCCAAAACCTATTCAGCCATTTCTTTAACACAGTAACTGAGACCTGGAGTTAGATAGGAAACTTTTGATTTCCCCCTCAGCACTAAATGGCCTAACCTTTGAGCAAATAAGCTAGGATGTCCACTTGGCAGCTTTCTTAGGTGTTTTCCACTTATGACCAAACTTCTTGTCTGTAGAATGATGGACAGATGGATAATTTGGAAATGGCTTTTTTTTCTACCCTTCCCAGACTAATGGGCAATGAGTTGCATCTCTAAAGTAATTGCTGATACCTTCCCACATTGTCATCGGGTTTGCACAAACCTGTATGCATCTGGTTATAAAACTGCAAGATCTTCTCGTGTTTTCTTAGAGTTGGTCACAATTGTAGGCTATTATTTATTCAATGCATTTCCTCAGTAGTGCATGCCTGCTCCTTTCTATCCTAATGGAATTGTGCGGAAATCTGCACAATTCATGGGATAAATTAATTTATCCCATGACAAGTAACATACTGAAGGAGTTTTTCTTTCCACTGTCACTACATGCATGCTCAAAATGAGGGATTGCTAAAAAGTCATCCACCCAATGCAATGGACAGTCTACTGTTACTACATGCTCATCCGGGAGTGAACGCGGCAATTGAATAACTTAATGCAATCGGTTTAGTTGTCTTTGCAAGAAAACATGTTAACCAATTTGAATAATCTGAACTTGATTGCATTGTTTGATAACTAGGATCACTTGAAATGTGTGCAGTTGACTTTGAGCATGTATGTATGATTGGACTGAGATGATATACATAAAACTGAACTGAACTAGTAACACAGCAGCAATACAGAAACTACATTTGAACTTCTGTTGGTCAACACTCAGGCTCAGAAAAGACAAAAAACTTATTAACGACTCTCCGAGCCACATTCAGAGGTTACCGTTTCCAAACTTTTGGAAAGGCGGGCTCGGCCTTGTCTCTGAGCATGTTCGACATGTGCTGAGTCCACAGTACATGTCTTACCTGCCGCTGTCAGACCGCTTCCTGCCAAGAGTCTGACATTCAGGGGTTTCCAGGGTCCGAGGCTGCCTGGGGAATGGCCGACGAGCAAAGGGGAACAACACAAAACAGAATAAAAACATGAACGGATGGATGTGAGGATGGGAGAAAGATTTTAAAGCTCTCCGTCCTCTGCAGGATGTCAATAGTACTGTACGTTCTTGTATGTTTCTAATCTGGAAACAGAGGCGTGCTGTGAGGAGTTGTACGGTGGAAGGAACAGTTTCACGAAATCACATTTCGTCTGAGTTTGTGTGTGTGTGTGTGTGTGTGTGCACATCAGTGTGCGAGTACCTCTTCTTTGTACTGAGTTGAATTAAAGTCTCTTGGGAGGGAAGTAGCATCCATATTCTCCATTCATGGACATGAAGACGACAAGGATGATGTACGTGCCACCACACACAAAAACACAACCACACTTATGATATGAATTATGGATGTCACATTGTCTCTGAGCACAAGGGCTTGTGAGGGGGGTGGTGGTGAAAAAAACAACAACAAAGAAACAGCAACACTTCTAAAAGACTGAGAGGAGCAGGTGAGAACACAGAAGCTGCAGATTCCCAGAACTGAAAAAGGTGGACTGCAAGAAGCAAACGCAGCGGGAAGCGCACACCACAGCCAGTCCCAACAACTCCAAGATAAAAGCGGCACAAACTTTGCACGGAGAGTCGAGAAGCAAAGAGAGGAAGTCAAGAGGAAACTGAAACGACAACAATCACAACCAAAGGCTTCTGCTGCTTCTACTCATCAAACTACAAACTGAAAAAAAAAACAAAAAAAAAACACCACTGGCACATTAGTCTGCACAAACAACCCTTCACAAGACGTCAGCGGCTCTTTCTAGCAGAAAGGAAAGGTTAGAGCTCGTCTGTGCCTGGGAAGGCACGACAAGTTCATTCAGACTGCGCTGAGCTCGGCTTTCACCTCAGTCTACAGGAATCCAAACAGTTAAAAGGGGACCAGAATAGCTTGCAATTTTATCTTGTATTTGTCAACAGCATCACTGCAACTAAGCTTTCAGGAAATTACCTAGCGCCTCGAGATGCCTCAAAACAACAGCTTGGTTCTCTTGCATAAATAAGTGCATTTCAATAGATTAGAACGTCAACAAAAGTTATCTGTTCCAGTAATTCATTTCAAAAAGTGAAACTCGTGTAGAGTCATTACACACAAGAGTGATACATTCCAGCTTCTGTTCATTTTGATAATGGCTTCTCGTTAGTGACCACTCAGCAAAATTCAATTTATCTGAAAATTTCAAAACAAGATAATGACTATTAAAAGTAAATATTCAATAAAGACATTTTAATTCCATTTTATGGGCTACAAAATTCAAGATAAGACTGATTTGACAGCAGGCATGGTCAACCTGTACAATCAGGGGAAGCCACAGAAGGTCGTTTCTATGAAAGATGGATGTTAAAGTGCTGTATCCAGGGTTATTATGAGGGGAGTTTAGTATAATGAAAAGACGGGATAGAAAAGCGTGCTCAACAATCTTGAGAGGATCGTAAAGCAAAGTCCACTAAAGACTCACAAGATGCGGACTGCAGCTGCTTTAAGAGCCACAGCTGTCCCCAGGACAAGAGCCACAACCATTGCATTTCTTGTTCTAACCCGAAGGAGAAAAATTGACTGGAATGTTCCTCAGTGGTCCAAAGTCCCATTTTCAGATGTAAGTAACATTTGCATTTAATTTGGAAATCAAGTCCCTGAGTCTTGAGGAAGAGCGGAAAGGCTCAGATTCCTCGTTGACTGACGTCCACTGGGACGATTCCACAGTCCTTGATGTTCTGGGTGGCCAGGTGATCTGTTGGTGTTGGTCCTGTGTGTTTTCTGAAATCCAGTGTCAGAGCAGCTGCATTTCAGGCAATTTTAGAGAACTTCATGCCTCCCCCTGCTGCCAAGCTTTATGGAGATGCTGATTTCCTTTTGCAGAAGGACTTGGCACCTGCCCACAACACCTAAAGGATTAGTACCTAGTTTAATGACCATGGTAGCACTATACTTGATTGGCCAGTAAACCCACCTGGCCTGGTAATGAATGCATAAACTGTTCAGTAAATGCACATACTTTACAGTGGAATAACAAATCTCTATCATAAAATAGTTTTAATGGCCCCAATACCGGGTAATTTTCAGAGAAACTGAATTTTGGCTTTACAGACATTAGCCATAATCACCAAAAATACCAAACACTTAGTATATCCTTTTGCATGTAAAATGTTGATTTACTATAAGAGTTTCACTTTTTGTATTAAATGACTGAAATTAATTCACTTCTTGATGAGATTTTAATTTACTGAGATTTAGATGTAAGATAGTTTCTTTGCTTAAACAAAGTAAAAAAAAAAAAAAAAACATTTAGACAACGTTAGTCCAGCAAGACAAATCTGCCCACCTGCTCATCTTATACTTCTTAAGTTAGTCGTAAACAGACTCACTGATTAAAAAAATGGTTAAGCCCCTAGAAGGATACAATCTGAATGTAATATAGAGCAGTAAAAGGTATGTAAATATATCTACAGTGTGTACTAGAGAGAATAAATGGTGACATCACCAGAGGAGTGATGGGGCCATCAGGCAGTTTCCGAAGCATCAGTCAGTCAAAAGGTCACTATGGAGGATGGCTCGTATCATTGGACAGCATTAGCAGGACTTGATACAGGGGATTACATTTTGACCATCCTCCATCAAGGTTAGTGATGACCTCTACGGATGCCCTCATGTCACAGTGTTCGCCTGCGAAATGTCCAGATTTCTGTGCATACCATGCAAAGTGTAAAAAATACAATAAAAATCAAAAATTGACACTTTTTCCAATTCACTGCAAAAAGCAGTTAGAAAATCCAGTCTCTCTAAATCCTGGGCAATTGAAGGATACCACCAACCAGTATCGTGCAAACCAAACCTGTTACCATCTCACGCTCCATATGGCACTGCTAATATTTTGCATTACATCTATATGAGGCCATGTCTGCTGACCATTTGTAAAAATCTAAAATCAGGATCTACCGCCCATCTTCCAGTAAACAATAGCTGACACAAATCACACTGCAAAAAGGGAACTAAGAGTAAGAAACATTTTCCTGAAATTAGTGTATTTGTCCTTGATTTGAGCAGGTAAATAAAATGATCTGCCGACAGAATGAACATTTTGACTCCTAAACTAAGATGATTGGTAGATATACTGCACTTGAAATAAGATGAGATGAGTTGTTCCTATTTTCCTGTGCAAAAGTCTCATTCCATTGGTAGATCATTCAAACTTGCTGCTCAAATCAAGAATTTTACTTAGTTTTAGTTCCCCTTTTTGCAGTGTAAAGAAGAAAATAAAAAATATAGGATTATCTTATGGATTTTCAGATTGTATCATGCAAACCTAATGTAGACCGTTTCAATATCATCTGAGTTTTTGGACCGATTGCTGGACGCTTCGGCAACTGCTCCACTGGGATGATACCACCACTACAGCCCACTGGTGTCTGGTTTAGATCTGCCAGCTCCTTGCTTATTTAATCTGTCACATTGTAGTCCCTGCTTTACTTGTGCACCACAGGATATCCAAATCAGATCATTTGTTCTGGGTGCCTAACTTGTTTTTAATTTTTTTTATTGTATGAACTTTCTAAACACATCCGAACAGTAAGAGGACAACGGTTTCACCTCCACACATATGACTTGAATACGTGAGTTTTCTGAAGAGGGTACACCCCAAACGATACATCTTTAGAACTTGCAGCTGAATAAATGCTGTTATTTTATGCTTAATGTATGGGATACAAGATAAAGTCACTCGCTATACTTTTTTTTTATCAGAAAAGACAGGTTTAGAAAGGTTGTCTGTAAAGGTTTACTACAAGCTATTCACAGCGATATCAGCTCTCAGCAAGGAGACTGGAGTGAACATCATGTAGAGCTTGACATCTGCCTGAACCTACTAAGGCCAACTGAACCAAAGAGGTGTATGTCAGCTTTTAGCAAAAAAACAAATAGTGTTTCATAACATTTCAAACCAAAAAAAAAAAAAAAAAAAAGCAAAGACATAGCACTGAGGAAAGTGAAAACATCATTTTTATCCCTTTAACGGAATCAAACAGAAAACCTTTTTTGATCATTTGGGTCATACTGGCATCAGATTTTAAGGCACAAGTCAAGCTCCAAAAGGAAGGAGAGGAGCATCCACACGAGGCTACCTGTCATCTTCGGGGGAAGCATGTTGGATAAGAATCCTGGGACTCGCCGGACGTCTTCCAGGCAGGGATTGGGAGAAAGATTTTCTACGTGTACACATACAAAATATGTCATCCACATAACATCAGAGTTCAGAGCTAGTCTATTATCACCAAAAACCTGGATTTTAAGACTGAATGCAACCAGCATATACAGCAGAGCAAGGAAGCTTAGTACTTCGTGTTGCGTTCCTTTACCTGAAAGTAACAACAAAAAAAAAGTATTTCCCAATGTTTTGTGTTTTATTTTTAATAGTTCAGAAGACTGCTTTGTGTTTTGGTAGAAAAAAAACATACAAGACACTTCAAGAATGATGAAACCAAACGAAAGGTGAATGTCAGCGCTTAGTGGTGAGTATAAACACAGTGAAGGACAGTGACCCTCAAGTCTTTCAATGTTGACTGAAAGCAAATAATGTGTGACACACTGTGATAAATCTCATCCTATGGCTTGGACAAAGCATCTTGGTGATGTTGGGAGCGGTCTTGTCGGAAATGTGACGGGCTTAGGGCACGTCAAACAGCCAAGCTCAAGACTGGATTGTGAACCTCGCTCATGATTTGATAAACGACATTTAGAAGCCAGAGAAACAGAAAACAGAATAGCAGCTTTGAAACTGAACCAACGGAGTTCACTGAGTGCCATCTGTAAAAAAAAAAAAATATTTACAGCAATGGGAAAAATAAAGAACACCTCATTATTCAATAGTTTGTGCAACCACGCTAAGCATCAATAACTTATTAATGTTCGTTATGTAACGTTTGTCTTTATCACATTGCTTCTGCACATTGAGGTCTGCAGCCATTCACTCATTTATCTCTGCATGGCTCTCCTAAGACCCCACCAAAGCATTTCAATTAGGTAGAGGTCCGAACTTTGACTGGGCCATTGGAACAACATGGCTCTGTTCTCTTTCTGACATTAGCTGTAGATGTGCTGCTGTGTTTTGGGATCCCTGTCCTGTTGATGACCCAATTTGGGTCGAGCTTCTTCCATTGGACAGACGAATTGACTACAGAATACTTTGATATACAAAGGAGTTCATGGTTGACAGATTGACTCAAAGTTGCCCATTAGTTATACCGTATTTTTTCGGACTATAAGGCACATTCAAAATCCTTACATTTTCTCCAAAACTGATATTGCGCCTTATATATGATAACCATTGTGCTAACTGACTGATTTTATGTAGTACAATGTGCTCAAAAATCTGTTAACATGTGTAAGTACGACTTTGGTTAGCACCAAAGTTGCTCCGTTCAATGTATATTCAGAGTATTACGGTACACTGTGTCACTACCTGATAGGACCCCTGAGCTGTCTCCAAGACTGCCTGACTGTAATGGCTAAACTAGAAGTGCATTCATGTAAGGCAGCCCGCACCCGGAGTACATGTTAGCAACAATATCCAAATTAATTCAATATAAAAGTTCCGTTTATTTTGTTATTTATGTTAGAAACAGGGCAGTGTAGTCCAACTACTCTGTCCTCCCAACAGAGACGAATAGCTCTCCCTCCAAGGAGGGGTAGAGTGATATTATAGGACGCAATTTAATGCACCTTACAACCCGGTGCGCCTTATTGAGAGTTGATATGAGGGTTTTTTGCTGATTTGCTGGGGGGGGTGGTCCAAACATGGTGCTGTGCATAATGGGGAAGCATCTAAAGTCCAGTCACATTGTTGTAGAGGTTCTGTGGATAATTCAGATGCAAATTTGCAAACCTAAGTTATATTCCCATGTTGGTTTTAAAGAGTAGAAGCTGTCTCATTTAATCCTTCCAAAATAGCCATACTTGTTCAGTGTTTTATTAATTGTATTGTTGTGACCGTCAATGTTTAACGTGCATGTGTGCCCAACACGTTTTGCTCATAATTCTGAGCCTTACATTGCCTACCCTTGTGGTGAATTTGCTGGGCTATTGGTTCTAGGGAAAACTGGCAATTGTCTTAAATGTTTACCCCTCCAGAATATTAATTTAGACGTGATGGACATCAGATTGCACGGAAATTGATTTACAACCCTTTTCAGATTGATGAGTAGCAAACAGCAGCTCTCTATTACAGCCCCCCCCCTCCCAAATCCAATCATTGAGATCCTGTGTCCTGGACCAAATTGCTGAATTCCCTACTCAGTGTGCAGTCAAGTACTCCAGAGTCCTGCCAATGGCCGGGTAATTTGACTCAGGTGTCTACAGGCAGGGACACATATAAAAGTTGCAGGACACTGGACCTCCAGGAGTGGAGTTGAACACCCTTGCTCTAAGGACATTGCTAATTCTTTTAATCTGGGCATTTTGGTAACATAGACCGTCATACCTTTGTAACTTGCTTTTGAAGAGGCGGTCACACTTGTTGACGATAAATTACTCAAGTTAATTTAATCAGCAGCACTCTTTTTTTTCCACTCAAACAATATGGAAGCAAAAGGGGATGTCCAAAGTTTTCCCATCACTGTACTCTCTGCAACTTAAAATGCAACTTTACCGACTGTGTCTATGTGCAAGAGCTGCAAGAGAAATAAAGAGGTGCCAGACGGGCGAGTGGGGCAAGTGCTAAAGGGAGAAATCTACTTTTAACAATGTGTAGGATCACACAGAGAGGAGGGGACTACAAAAACCAGGAGAAACTACAGGGAACTACAAGGATGGGGTGGGAGCAGAGGCTGGTACCTTTCAGTCTCTGGTGAGGGGGCATGATTGTCTGGAGTGAGACAGTTGGCACTAGCACTCTTAACCCTGTCCAAAGATGGCTGGAGATCACTAGATGCACCACAGCAAAACATGCCATCCAATGGAGGAAGAGAAGGAGAAAGGAAGAGGAGACGAAAGGACAGGACAGAAACAAACACAAAGAGAGACAATGGACAAACAGAAAAAAAGGTTTTTCAAAGAAAGTTTGGTCACATTCCCAAATTTTTAAACCTAAAGCATGACTGTAGGGAAAAGGAAGGGAGTGTGCCTGATTTCTGATAAACTAAGTCTGGGGGGCAAAAAAATTCAATATGTCATGTAAATGCATTTTTTTTTCTGTTTGTGTCTTACCAAAATTTGATCAGATCCCAAGATGGAGTGCCATGTTGCTTTGACCACCTTCAGTTGTATGGCAGCTCAGCTTTTGTCATGCGTGAAGCGTGAAACTGATAATAAATCATGCAAACTATTCTACTATGCCAAAGTTGCTGTGGAGATACTCACGCCAAGGTTTGAACATAGCCTTCCGCCTCCTCCTACTACAATGGGTAGGAGTTTCCCCATTTCCCCAAGTACAAAAACCAAGAGTTTCAAGGACATGAAGCAGTTTCAGTGAAACTATCAGAAATAACAGCAATGTCAGAAAGCTACTCACCAAGCGTACACATTGAGTTTAAGCAGAATAGCTAGTACGAGAAAAAGACTTCTGTTAAATGTATAGTGGACGTTTTTTTTCTGGAAATGTAGGTAAGAAACGCTCAAGTCACTCTTTGAATGACCATCCTACCTGCTCCACTCCTCAAGGAGGGTTTTCTTTCAATTCCGAAAGAACACCGTCCACTATACCTTTTAAGACAGCTACTAATCCAAAGTTTAACTTTAAATTACACAGCTAGAGCTGATTCACCAGCTTTGTAAGATTTGGTGTTATGCTTAGTAGCTAGTTGGCTTTTTACCCCTCCGTTTCGGCACTGGTTTTCACTGTTAAACTTTACAGATCAATAAAAAAGATCAGACTGTTTATCTCACAAAGCTTGGCACAAGCCATGGTAATCTATTATCCCAACATTTGCAATGCTATTCTGTTCCTCCAAGCAGGCACAGTAGAGGGCTCGCCTGCATACAGTGTCAAAACTACATTTAAAGGAAAAATTGTATTACACAAAAGCATTCAAAAGCTAACAGAAATACTTAGCAGCAATACTTGAAGTTACTAGTCTCTACATATTTTATCAATCATATTATTGTGGAATTTTGCTTAAGGTCAAATACAGTATCAGGGTATTCAGGATATTTTCATCCTTGAATTCAATAGACTCTGGAGACGACCAGACTTTCCAGGGTACTAAATATTTAGTGTTGTTTCTCACTTATCAGTTATTTTGAATAAAAGCATTTGTTGGCCACATATGTTGTTAGTAAAATAGTCGAAATTAGCTGTGTAACACTCCATTTAGCCACATGGACTGTGCGGTACAGCGATCGATACTGAAGAAACTGTTAGAAAACATCCAAATAGAAAATGTATTATTTATTTGTGCTTATTTAAAGCATCGGCCTCAAACGGCATTCCTCGAGGGCCGGTGCTCTGTAACTTTAGATGCGTCTCTGCTTTGACACACTGGACTATGTGCTATGAGCTCATTAGCAGAGCTCTGCAGAGCTTGACAGCACGCTAGTGACGTAGTTTAACCATTTGACTCAGGTGTGTAGGGCAAGGGACACATCTAATAGCTGCGGGGCACTGGCCCTCGAGGATTTGAGTTTGACACCACTGATTTAAAGTATAGTGAAGCAGCACCTGATAGACCTACCTGCAAACCTCTTTGAAGGAACCACTGAACAAAAGAGTGATCTCAGATGGCAGTATGTCACTAAACAGGAGCATGCAAGGAACAGATAGAAATGTGAAATGGAGGAATAGGAGTAAGAGGAGAGAGAGTTGATGGAAAAATCCAACAAAACAAAAGAAACGAGGACTTATTAATTTTGTATACAGTGGTACCTGGACCTAGGAGTCTCCCAACCAACACATTTTTCAAGAGGCGATCTCTCACATGTCAATTTGTTATTTGACTTGAGAGCTCAGATTTGGCTTACAAACCAGCTTGTGGCTGCAGGGAATGCAACGGCTAACACTGCAACAAGGTGCAACAAAGCTGCAGACTCAGCAGTGCATGGAGGGTTTGCTTCAAGAGCGATAAAGGAAATATTGGGGATGAGGGAAAAAGCGTCCATATTAAACTCCAAGAAAAAGTTGCAACTGAGCGTGAGCGGGGCTATTTAATGACAACTCCCTAACTCATTTCAGAGACATTCTGAAAGGGGGGATGAAACAGATTTCATTGGACAGGCTTTTACTAAAAACCCCTGCAGATGAAAGTAACGGAAAGCATGGAAGAAAGGGCAAAAATCAGCGGATATGATTGGTAAGTTATTCATTTCAGGCCTTCTCCTGCACCTCCGCATCTACATGTTGTACAGTATACTGTACTGTACTAAATAAAACCAGTTTATTACAATACTTTCTATTGTATTGCGTCTTGACAATACTTTGTTCATTATTTACGAGTACATTTTTCCTATTCAAAACCACGTGACAAAGATATTGCAGTGGGTTTTTTTTGCAGAGTCCATTCCAGACATCTGAATGGGGAAAGTTGATTTCACATGTGGCTAATCTGAATTACGAGCTCTGTGGTGGAACGACTGAAACCCATCAGTCAAGGCACCACTGCATTGTATATTTTTGCACAGCTGATGCAGAATTCACACTTTAGCTTTATTTAATTTGTGTTTTAAAATCAGAACTTAAAAAAACAGTGGTACATCAAGTATTCAAAGTTTTGTGAATATATTTCTATAGAGCCAATCGACTTGAAATTCACACCGGATGTCTGTAACAACTCAAGTAATGCACACATACAAAGAAAAACGCTTACTAAATGGATTTAACATTCAGTATAAATGCCTTTTTGTGGTAGTAACAACTTCAAGACATCCCCCGTATGGAGAAACTAGTCGCACAAGTTGCCCAGGTGTGATTTCGACCCATTCGTACCAGTGAATGTACTGGGGGCTTCTTCTAGGCACTACTAACTGGAATAAAGTCGGGTGATTAACCAACCTATTGTCAGAATGCAGCTTGTGGGCTGCATGCTGAGCCTCCCTTCCTCTCTCTCTTCCCTGTGCAGCCTGATTGGTTTCACCTGTCAGGCTGCAATCATCACTGATCTCTCTCCACCTGTTATCCCCTCCATATATACTCACTTGATTCTGTTCTCGTTGCCGGTCCGTAGTGTTCACTCCTGCTCAGTTTCTGCCAGAACCTTGTGTCAGCTCAGTTGTTTTTGTTCCAGTCAGCCAGAAGACTTTACTTCAGCTTTGTTTTGTTCCAGTCAGCCAGAAGACTTTACTTCAGCTTTGTTTCAGCCCAGCCTCACCCAAGACACTGTTCCGTCCTGCTCACAAGTTCTCAACTCCTGTTCTCAACTCCTGATGTTCCGTCCTGGTCTCAAGTCCTCGGCTCTGATGTTCTGGTCTCAAGGTCTCGGCTCTGATGTTCTGGTCTCAAGTCCTCGGCTCTGATGTTCTGGTCTCAAGTCCTCGGCTCTGATGTTCTGGTCTCAAGGTCTCGGCTCTGATGTTCTGGTCTCAAGTCCTCGGCTCTGATGTTCTGGTCTCAAGTCCTCGGCTCTGATGTTCTGGTCTCAAGTCCTCGGCTCTGATGTTCTGGTCTCAAGGTCTCGGCTCTGATGTTCCGTCAGTCTCTCAGCACTCCTCCTGCCGGCCAGCTTCTGCACCCTACACCTCCGTCTGTTGTAAGACTCTGGGTTCCATCATCATCCATCTTCCACACTGTTTAATAAACTCACGTTTAAGAACTAGCTCTGTGTGTGCGTGCTGTGTCCGGGTTCATCCCAGAAAAATATCATGACACCTATTGTTTCAGATTATTTACAGTGGAATACTGCATATTCTCTATTAATCCTTCGACTACATGAAATATGCCAGTACCATACGTGGAAAAACAGCCCCACAACAAAGAGCTTCTAGCTTCAAACTTCCCTCCTGGTATGGTGGTTTTCGCGTGATGGGCAGTGCCATTTCTCCTCCCAACTGGCTGTGGTGCAACAACATCCCCAGCGGTGAATTCTGCTCTCATCTGACCAGAGTACATTGCCTAAGTTCTAGGGGACAAGCATTGACTTTTCTCGGTGTTCTGATCCAAGCTTTAAACTGTCCTCCACATGCTTTCCCCCCCCCCCCCCAAGAAGTGAAGTCTAGCGCAGTGAGAGTGCATTGTAGCAATACGTAGCGTTTTCACTGAAAAACTGAGAGTCATCTTTGCTCTTAAGCAAAGATGACTCACTTTGACGTTCAGATGTTTGGCAATGAATCTGTAACCAGCGTCATCTGTATTTTTACGATAATTCTGTGAATACCCTGAGACAGCTCTTTGCATTTGCTGGCATTTGCTTTTTGCAAGCTTTTTCTACTTAATCTACACCAGCTGATGAATGGGAGCAAGGTGCTTTCTAAATACTGACAGCTTTCGTCTATCTTATTTGCTTTTCATGCCCTTATGAACCTCAGTTTGATCACCTGCTCAATACTTATTCACCGTGTTGTTTCACCTTCTTACACAAGACAGTGTGCGCTTTGAACTTTTTTGTATATGTGAAAATGAGTTCCCACAGACATCAGGTGTGGATTTCAAGTAAATCTGCCGAGAAAAACTTTGCTGTGTCCAATATTTTTTTTTGCCTCGGAGCAACAGGGCATTTCTGCACATATGCTCTACAGACACCCTGCGTGTCTCTAAAGGTGAAGGAAGTCCACTAGCAAAGCTTTGCAGGTGTAAAGCAAATCAAGAAGAGCGCCAAAAGATGAGCATCCATGCCTGACCCTTTCAGACACAGATCTCCATCAAACACATCTGTGTGTGTGTATGGAGTCTAAAAGCTCCCTCACACATGTCATCAAAGAACACAGATGAGTTCTCAAGAGCTAAACTTACCTTTCTGTCTCTATGCTCACACAGTAAGACCATTGCGGATGCAGCTGCAGAGTATGCACCAGGCAACAAATGATATAACAAATAGGTAAAGTTCCTGTAGGTCAAACGTAAAACTGAAGGCACGACCATACAGCTGAACGGGTTCAATAATCCCTCCAAGCTTCACCCTCAAAGGGGTCTTAGAAGAGCAATGAAATCGAAAGCCTCTGGCGCCCTCTAGTGGACCTGAAGCAGCACTACAGCTAAACAGCCTGGGGATTCCCTCTAATCATTAGGAGTGATTCTAGTTGTGTGTGTGTGTGTTATTTTTAAATAATGCCACTGGGAATCTTTTTTATGGTTCTGAATTCAATTTGGCATCTAATAAGATAAATTGATAAAACTACGCTAAGCAAGCTGTACTTGTCTCTGTCTGAGTCTAAATTTTGTTGTTGGGAAAACGTGTGCAAACTAGGCTATTTTCGGCAAACACGTGAGGCAAAAATGTTACCACATTCAACACAGTGTTACAACTTTGACACTTTTTTAAAGTGAACGTAGTGAGAGAATGAGACAAAACACCAAAGACATGAGAATGCGGCTCATCTGGAACCGATAATGGCAACGACGTGTCAGGACTGGCCAGTTTACCTCGTGTGCAGGCACTCGGCACTTTTGCCTCGCATTGACTGGTGGATCAAGATGACCTCACTGTGGTTACCATGGGGATGGATGATACATGGGGAAATTAACAACAGTCATAGAAGCAGAGGAAGAAGATGATGTGAACAGGAGTCAGGACAGAGAAATTGTTGCTAACTTATTTTTTTTTTTTCAACACATTCAGCAATGGCACAGATTATATTTTAGCTGCAGGGCCGTTCGGTTCTCTTTTAGGATGCAGCGCAAAGTATAAAACGCCGCACTTCACAGCAACAGCACCAAAACACTCGAGACGCAAGTACAGCAGACATGTTTAAATAAAAGGCAAGAAAATGCAAAATAGACGAAGCACATTCACGCCTACACACTCGGAGCAGACTCACAATCATCAGCTAAAAAAAAAAAGCAGATTTTTTAAAAAAAGGAGGCACAATTGATGTCATTTAGTCTAACCATGGTGCCTTGTAAGCATTCAAAGCGCTGATTTTTTTTTTTTTTTTCATATCTTGTCACATCATAACCACAATCTTCATTGTATTTTAATGAGAATCTGATGGATCAATGCAAAGTATTGAGTAACTGTGGATTAATCGTTTTCCCATTTTGTTTCTTCACAAATAATTTCCTGAAAAGTGTGCTGTGTGTTTGTATTTATACCCCTTTACTGTGATACCTCTAAATTAAGGAAGTGGCAAGATTAAAAAAAAGGGATTTTTGAAAGTAATCCTTCATAAAAGTTACGGTAACTACAAAGTTTGCCAATAGCAATGCAGGGTGGACAGTAAACATGTGGAGGAAGGTTAACAGGTCCGATGAGACCAAAATTTAACCTTTTGGCCAACAGACAAAGTTAATAGGGGAAAAGAACATACTCATGGTAGCCGAATATATATGCCTGACACTTTCAGATTTCTATTTGTTAGAAACCTACATCCTTTTGCTTTTATTTTTTCATCTAGGCATTACTTTGTGCTACTTAGGATAAGAAAATCCTGAGCAAATCCACGGAGGTCTGTGGATGTAATGTGGCAAAATGTGAAAAAAAAGGGGCATGAATACTTGTGCAAGGCTCCACATATCGGGGGTGAGAGAGTTCACACGTTTACACAAACCTGTCGTCCAGGTACTCGTCCCCCTGACGCCGGCCTCTGGAGTTGTCGCAGTAGCGGTTCGGAGAACGGGAGCGGCGAGAGTGAGGAAGCTCGTCATCCAAACTCCTGAAAGACAGACGGACCTCGGTCAGGTTGGTGGTCAGGCTGTTGCTGCAGCGGCCTCGACGCAAGCCTCATTTGGCTCAGCCCGTAAAAGCAGAGCTGGCAGCACTGCGTGTTCTGCATCCCGCTGCCATTTCATTAGCAGATGGACTCCGCTTCCTGGCGTCCGATGAAACCTCCTCTTTCCCTCTTTGGTCGCGGCTCTGCTGTCTTACAAGTGGCCGCCGTCCGCAGGGCGACGTGTGAGATATCGGTAAGAATACGAGCATGCACGGTCTTGTCTCGGGCTCTGACCTCTGGGTGGGGACGTTGGGCGCTCGGGAGCGGATGGTGCGCCCCTGCTCCTCGCGGTGCGGGGACACGGAGCGGGAGCGGATGTGATGGGAAGGCGTCCTCTGCTGATCGGGCACCTCCAGGGTGGATGTGGATTCCCGTTGCCTCTCTCTGCCACGCCCGTCTGCTGCTTGGCACAGTGGGATTATGGACATGCAGGAATACCCAATCAGAGGTCAAGCCGGATATACAGATGAAAGGTTTTCGCATCAAATACGAGGATCTATTCCATTTGTTTTATGTAGTTCAAATGTTATGAATGCAGAGCAATCTCAGACGATTGAAGTGTTCTGTTGTGCATCCTTAAGGATTCTTCTCAAAGTGACAATTTTGACATTTTACCATTCATTGCTTTGCAGGATATTTGCAGAAAAGAAAAAAAAAAGGGAAAAAAAGGAAAGGGAAAAAAAGGGAAAAAAGGAGAAAAAAACAACAACAACAAAAAAACACAAAAAAAAAAAAAAAAAAGATATATTTCATAGAAAGACACCGGATCAGCCGTGTTAAAATTGCAGTTTTGTGAGATGTTGAAACAAACAATCAAACAAAAGCCACAAGACTGAAGCTCTTTACAACTTGAACATCACATGTAACAATAAAGGTTCTGCTGAAAGTCAAAGAAACCAGTTAGGAGGCAAAACATTTTACAAAAGCACAGCAAACTGTTTGCATCATAAGCTATTATCGTCATTGTCAAGCAAGTGACAAACTTGGTAGAGCTTGTTAATTTGCATATAGATATTAGGTATTTCACAAAAACGTCCAAAATTAGGTATAATTAGCAATATTGGGAATGACTTCGACCACTAGATGGCAGCAAAGTGTTTTCGAAATGACGTTTGAGTAAGTGGAATCGGCACCAGCTGCCATTTGAGGGACACATATAACACCTTAGATCTGGCGTGTCCTGGAAAGATACTGTCCTGCAGATATTAGTTGCATCCCTGCTCCAAAAAACTGAATCAAAAGGTTGAATTCCCTCAGTCAGACCTGCATAGGCCTGGAAATTAGTCGTTTATTTGATGCAGCGGTGTCAGAGAAGGGATGCATCTAAAAGTTGTAAGATAGTAGTACCAAGTCCCAAGGACTGGACTTGGGAACCCCAGCTCAAACCCCAAGTGGTATGAGGTGAGTTTGAGTTAGACTAAAAGAGGTAAATTATTTAATAATCAATGACAGTATGAACTCAAAAAGATTGGATGCTAGAATCGAATCAAAAAGTGCTTCAACAAAGTATTAAGGATACAAAAGATTTTGCAGGGGCCATATATAAATCAGATTGTCTCCATTGCATTTTTTTTCTTTTTTTTCTCTCGTTTTGGCCCAGACATATTTGTGATGCGTCTGCATAACCTCAAAAACAAAATTTCACTTCGCAAGTAGCCAAGAGAACCCCCTAAACGCGAACAAACAAAAAAAAAAAAAAGAAACACTGAAAGCTCTTGGGGGGCTGTGCGTGTAAACACAAGAAAGGGTCCCCACCCACCTTTAGAGACTACTGCTGTATGCTCATCAAACTCAGGCTCTGTTACACGCTGAGAACCTAAACAGTCATAAATACACACACACATGCACACAGAGATACGTGATTGCACTACAGACGTACAGATGCACAGATTCCTGGTAGAGAGGAAGCAGCAAGGAAGGCTGATAAAAACAAGACATTAACGCCGAGACATTCCTGTGACACACTTTGCTTCACAACACGAATACCACACACACACACACACACACACACACACACACACACACACACACAGATGGGAAATATGACAGGTTTAAAAAAAACACGTGTGAAGAGTTTCGCAGGCTCAGACTCACGCTGCAGCTTCTTGCCAGGGGCGTCTGCGTGTCGTCTGGGCAGGAAGGGGGAGGGCCGGGGCAGCGGGATCGATGAGACGTCGTGGGTTTGGAGGGGATACCAGTGAGGTTTGTCGTCGAGTAAGGCCGTCTCCAGCTCGATCAAGATCTGTTCAGGTAAAAAGAAGAGAAGCTGTTCGCTGCGGCTGTTCGCCAATTTGACCAAAGCTTTTTGCATGTTGAGACACATTCTGACGTTCAAACGTTACAGTCCACTATCAAGCGCACCGAGGCGTGAAACACTCTAGCTGCCACGAAAGCATTCAAAATGAGATTTAGCAGGCCGATGCGGACTCTTTGATCATCGGCTCCGTGAAAACAGGAGTTTAGGGAATGTGTTTTTCTGAAGAAAACGCGCGTGGAAACATCCTGCCAGCGAAAAAACATCAGCATTGACCTCAGATAACCAACTGTTGCTGCCTTTCAGTCTGGAGGGGATATTAGGTCATTTCCAAAGACACTGAAGTCCATCATCCTTTAGTCTTCTCACTAGAGCAGGGGTTACCAACATGGGGCCGTGGGCATAAAGTAGCCCCCGAGGACCACATGTGGGGCCCACGAGCCTATACTAGAAAAAGCACAATGGCGTACCGCGCACGTGACGTCACCGACTCAAGAGCAATGCCCCTTTTGCCGCTTAGGTAGGACATACAGGTAGAGAACACCCTTAGCAACCAGCCATTACACGCACAACAGAACCAGGGATATGACCGACTTTGCAGCCGTTAAACTTTCCCAAGACGATGTTCCAGGCGCACGGATTACTGACCGCACTGTCGAAGAACACACCAACCTTCAGCTCAAACGATGGCTTGAGTGTCGAGGGCTAAAAAGACCGGAAAACGAGCCGAGTTGATCGAACGGTAAGCTTTGGGTTTTTTTTCTGCGCGGCGATCATGGCGTCGTCGGACGTTTTTTTGTTTGTAATCACCGTCCAGGGATCGGTATATGTTTAATGTTTGTCTTATTTGAAATGTTTTTGAGTAAGCTATCCTGGTAGCAGGGTATCATGTTAGCGCCTGCTACCATGATAGCCTATATGCTATCATGGTAGCAGGCGCTTCATTATTAACATGTCGGCCACCAAAATACTCTTACCTGTTCACTACTTGATGTCGCTGGAATTGAGTCAGGATGTTCTTCGGTTGTGGCCCTTTCCTCCGACAAAATGCTTGCTACATATGTAGGGGAATTTGGTAACTTTTTCCGGGTTGAACTGTTGTGTAGGCTGACCGCACCGGTGTAGCCTGCGCACGCATTTCTCCTTGGCAGTCTTGAAGAAAACATCCTTCATATGCGGCCGATCAGCGTACCTCGAGTCGCTGTTGCACGTTCCATAGCAACAATGTTTAAAAACCAGGGTCTTAGATTTGGAAAAAGCAGTCGTTTACCGAGTAAAACCAAGGCTAACGCACGTCTCTTTTACAGCGACACAGCGGCGGACTATGCAAGCTTGCCCTACTGTGTACCACGTGATGTGACGTCATCGTGATGTTACGTTTCTAAAAATAGCTCGCTCGCGGTACGCCATTCAACAGTCAGCTGCATCTAAAACTTTGTTTTATTCCTGCTTATTCACACTTGCATTTATGTAGATTTAAAAAATTACAATATTTATAACAAAGCATGAAAAATACGTTTATTTGACATAACATTAAGGTGAAATCTGATAGCCTCGTGAGACCATCCTGATCTCGCGAGCTTTCAAGGTTTCACTCGCAGATCAGTCTGGCTACTCTCCGTTAAAGAAAATTTGGAGCCATTCACCAAACGAACGTCCAATCAGCGTTGGCTTTGAGGCGGGTTGAGGTGTGACGCAACGAGAAGCGTGACAGTTCAGTCTAAAGAACATGGCGGCTTCAGCCGATGAAACTAGCGTTAGCGCGGCTATCGAGCAAGTTTTATCGGAATTACAGAGTATTTCTTTGCTGAAAGAAGAGCAAAACACTGCTCTGGAGACTTTTCTCAGAGGAAAAGATGTTTTTGCTCTTCTCCCGACTCGTTTCAGCAAGAGCTTGTGTTTTCGTCGTCGCTGTTAGTACATCATATGCTTCGTTGATCTGATTGGTTTATTTGGCCCGTCTATCACCAACATAGGCAAATCAGCTAACCAGTATTTTCGTCCCTTCCCAAAATTACTTCAACGGAAGGTTTCCAGATGGATATGCGGAGCAAATCCATCTGGCGGAGTCAGGTTAGAAATCTGACTCTTCTAGGTCAACGGTCAGTACTGGTAGCCCATTATATGACACAATACCAATGAAGTAGCTCTCAGTTTGAAAAAGGTTGGTGACCCCTGCTCTGAAGTTTACAAAGTTGCATCTCAACGAACCACAAGAATGCTGGTTGCCCATCTGGAGGAAAGTGCAAACACAGCATATAAGCTCAAAAACCTCATACCAATTGCCAAACACGGTGTTGGAAGGGTAATGATTTGAGATTGTTTTGTATCTTACACCCAGTGAATCAACCATGAATCAAGGCATGGTTATTCATATAGCACTTTTCAGTAACAAGACGATTCTAAGGGCTGTCCATGAAGCGTCCGTTGGACAGCTGAAGCTGGGCCCAATCTAGGTCATCAAAAGGACAATGAACCCAAACAGACCAGTAAATCTGCAACAGAAGAGCTTTAAAAGTACAGAATTGAGGCATTTCCAGGCCTCAAGCGGATTTAAATGCTGCGCTGGGACTTTTGGAGAGCTCCATTTTCTGCAGAACGCTATAAATAAAATGAGCATCTGTGTGGCTTTAAGAACAAACTGTAAGGAATCAAAGAAAGGCTTTAACCTTCATCTCTAAATGGAGTTTTCGACTTTGCGTTAAAGTGCTGTGCAGGGTACCTCTCCCATAAAGGTGCTGTCCTCCTCGGGTGACCTGGGTTGGTCCCACACGGTCAGCTCCAGCATGTGGTTGCGGAAATCCCTGCGATGGACGTGGGTGTAGACGAAGGTCTGGTTCCACTTGGGCTCGCAGGTCTTCTTCATCGTTTTTGTCCTTCGTTTGCTTTTGTCACTGCATAAAACAGTACAGCTACAAAGCTGAGGAACATTTCACTTCCAGAGGACATGCACAGTGTATCCTCTAGGTTAAAAATAAAACTTTAGACCATCTCTGCACACTATCAGAATGAGACTTCAGAAACCTAAGAAGTACACTGAAAGTGAGTAATGTGAGTCCCCTGAGACGGTTGGCTGGCCTACCTGCGGTCAGGGAGGAAGTACATCTTTACATATGGACTCCTGGGGCGTCCGTCAGGCCGAAGAGGAAGCTCCGCAGCCTGCAGCACGTTGACTATTAGCTGGTGACCCACTTTGTCGTACCACAGCTTCACCTGGATAGGAGATGCACAGAAACACGCGTTGGTTTAAAAAAGGCTGACGCGGCCCAGGACTGTCACAGTGCCAACAACTCACCGATAGCTGCCCGGGCATCAGCTGAGGAGCATCTCGGAGCATCCCAGGACTGGAGGGAGACAGGACATTTAAAGATGGTCTCTCCATCTTCTGGGACTCAAAAGAACTGGAACCTGCTAGGAGAAGAAATGTTATGGTTACAATCCAAAGAGGAGGGAGAGCAGCTGTATTTAAATGGTGGCACAAAACGCAGAGTGGCAGGCGAGAAACAATATCCCAAAATATGTTTAACATTTAGAAATAGTAGTTTTCATAAAAAAACTGTTCAAGAAGGAGAACGGAGCCTAGTCTTTCATGATGACTCACTTTAAGTCATGCAGGCTTCGATATTGCAGTGATGGTGTGTTTTATGCCGTATCACAGGCTATATATGATTAAATGCACAAGAACCGCTGACTCCAAACCCCCATAGTAAAGAGTAAAGCTGTAACGGTACAAGCATTTGTCCTGAATTGTCACAGCTTTCAGAAGGATAATACATCATAAGCTATCACCGCCCTCGTCCTGAAGAGATTTTATTATTACTCTGTGTCAAGTTTCACAACAGAAAATAAGAAGATGAAGATAATATCTAAGGTTCTCCGCACCAACGCAATGCTAGAATGCCTGATAATGACGACTCGCAGGAGTGAGAAAAACTCCAGCTTGCTTTGTAACAATTAGCAATGTGGTAAAGTTTTACAGTGAAGACTGAGGGTGGAACATATGGAAACACCAAAAGGGACATAATTCATGTGCTTTTCAACTCCATGTCGGGGCATAAAAAAACAGACACAAATACTAAGAAAAATCCTTGATACTTGTTACCATTTTCACTACAACAGCAACGTATTTTAAAGGCACAGCACTATTTCTGGTTAAAAGCACTAGATATGATTCATTACAATATGACAAACTCCTCTTTTACTCCCTTTATTAGGGCAAAACCGATTAGTAGGGGACAATTCAACCCCATCCGTTAGAGAAATATATGATTAAAGTGTAACTTCCTTGTTTGGCTAAACAGCAGCCAAGAAAACACTTTTCTTATTTTATTCTAACTGCTCATCTTTAGCGTGCAACTGTGTGCTTCCATTTGCCTGCCAATCTGCCAACGATAGAAATAAATGTATTTACTGAGAGGCATATAGAAAATTATTCTAAACTAAAACAAATCTTGCCTCAAATCAAGCTTAGATTTGGTGCAAACAGAACATACATTTTTCATTGTAAACAGAGTTCTGGTCCATGTAAATATAGTCAGCTGCAACCCCTGCACAATTTCTGCCTTTCTGGTAATTTTGCAGAATATTTTCTTCAGAGATCCTTTCCAGCAGCAGGGTGGGCTCAGTGTTGCCAACTTAGTGACTTTTCAGACCCCTTTGGCAACTTTTTTTTTTTTTTTTTAAACGCAACTAGTGACAAATCCAGTGACTTTTTTAGCTACTTTAGCAACTTTATGTGAAAGCACCAAACTGCCGTTACCATCTTGAGGCAGCAGCTTGTGCTGCTGTGAGACCCTCCCCATAGAAAATGCATGAAACATACACAAAGCTGCCTGGATTACAAAGCGGGGTATAAATATAATGTAAATTTAGTTTTTAATCCAGTCTCCCCCCCCCCCCCCCCCCAAAAAAAAAACGTTGCACTAAAACAATTCCCTGAGTTTGATTCACACACAGCTTGAATCGCTTATTCTACTTGTTCACTTTGTGCCTCTGATAACTGTATTTTTTTAGTAAAATCTGACGCATGTAGTGTGGATTCAGGCAATGTATAAATATTCATGCGTTATTTCATTCAAGTTCATTTTAGTACCAAACATATTTAGAGTGGTTTTAATCACGCTTTTGCCTTGCCAAAAGCTTCTCTTTCCTACATCCTGGGTCACAAGTACAAGAACAAATATGCAAATTAGGCGATGACGTCATCAGACTTTTGAGACAGCCAATAGAAACTTTCCTAGCTTAGGAGTTGGCAACAGTGGGTGGGTTGCGACAGGCTACTGTTTTTTTCACCTCCAATTGTCAGCTTCCGCCTGGCACCTCCATAATGTGTCATTATTAGCCATATTAGCCTCCAAAGGCATTATAACTAAATGGAAAAATAATGGAGGGGGAGAACTGCTTTGTTTCATTGCTTTCATTATTTGTTAGCATACAGAGCCGTCAGCTGATCATCATTTTCCTACGTTGATTCGTACAACAACAGAATCTCCACTCCATCACCACGCTGTCCGTGAAGCTAATATTTAAACAGATAGCATTAACTTATGTCATTTGGGAGGTTTACTACGTCACTGTTGCAGATCCAGGAGGTTTACTGATCTTTTTAGTGCATCAATGTCAGAGCGTTAGCTTGTAGCGTTAGCTTATTGCCTTCTTTTGACAACCCAAATAAGTATGTCATCAGAATTTGAATAAGCAGCACCTGATAGTTGAACAATGTTACATCTGGGGAGTGTTTAGCTTCTTATTAGTTAAATGTTCTTTAATTTTTTTAGATTGGGACCAGCTGTTCAGTTCTATTTTTGTCTTTTATTTTGAACAAGGTTAGAGCAAAACTGAAAGAAATGTGCGAATTACTTCTTAGTTCTTAGATTTGTCTCATTACTTTATGGTATTTAAAGATACAGCGAGTTAGGATCAGGGCAGGATGCAATGTACCTATTACCATAAAAGACACAAACTCCCATTAGCCCAAATCTTATAATCTGTTAGTTGACTAGTTACATTAATAGAACGATTTTGACTACTGAGACATGTTTAAAGAGACAAAGAAAGAAGCAGGTTAGAGAGGATGCTTACTGGATTCTAATGGAGGGTGGGACGTGTCGGGGATTCTTGGGATATCACTGAAAGAGAGTGGAGAGCAAAACACCCATTACCCACACGTAGGTCTCCAGGAAAGTTCAGAACATCAGAAATCAAACTGACAAAATAAATGCATGCAAGCATTTAAAAGAAAATAGCTGCACTGTAATATACATGTTTTTTTTTTTTTTTGCTCAGATGGAAAGTATCATGGAGAAGCAAAGGGGAAGATGTGAGGCATGCTCCTCTTGTGGCTGCAGTGTTTCCCTGACTCATTCACACATTTCTGGATGCCTTGACGTGAGCTGAGATAGAACTGGACAGAAAATCCAGTCGCTCAGTTCTGTCAACAGCACCTTTCCTCCCTCTTCCGCCGCCCATGGGAAACATCAGTATTTACTGCACCAGAAAGAAAAATCAGCAAGCTGTGAAGCACTTATCAGTGTGAATTTTAAATTTCAGATTAAGTTTTCAAAAGGGTCAAATATGAGGCCGCTGTTGGATTAATAAAGTAATGGTCAAAAGAAAGTACCGCCTATTTTATTTTATTTATTTTTTTTTTTTGCAAAGGCTTTGACGTATAAGCCATGTAAAAAAAAAGGCTTAAGATTAGCTAAACACTAGCTACATACAATATGTGTAATATTGATTGTATATGTAGTTATTGTTATTTTTCAAACTTATGTATTTTTATTGTATTTTCTACGTCTTATATGTTTTTTTGGACTTTTGTCAGTTTTATATGAAGCCGGGGTGAGATACCTTTGCCTGAAAGCTGAATTCTTGCAATATTTGTGCGTTCATAAACACACGAGAATCCATCTTGTCCCGCCCCCTGAGTGGAACCATGAACCACCACTCTATACGATTATATAGAAATCTGCACATCTCTTTAAGTCATCTCAATCCATCAAAATTCCTTTACTTTTACACTAAGTCATATAGTTTCACCGCAGTTCAATTAAACTGAGTCTGGCCTCTGATTGGCCCTTTGTAACACGCTGAGTCTTTTTCCTGTCATTAGGATGTAGATTTGCAGCTGTGCCTGCAATCATTGTCTTGTTGGTGGCCAACTATGAGATGGACTCATTGTCCTTCTGACTTCATCCAGGTTATGTGCTTGCAAAGCAAACCCCTCAGCCTTCCACCACCATGCTTAACATTGGTAGGGGGCGTTGGTCTTTTCACAAAGCACTGAGAAATCATGATGTCTTCTTCTTGTTAAACATTCTTCAAGAAGGTTTGGACGTAGCTGCAAATCTAAGCTGTGCAGCAAGATTTTCTGCAGATAAGCGGTTTCCTTCTGGTCCAAAATATGCAGTATTGGTTAGTATGTTTTTTTTTTACTGTTCAGTCACTGTTGCCCACAAAAAAAAACATTCAAATGAGTTTATTTATGAATGAATAAATCAAATTGGTTTCCCAATTCTATTGAGGAACTTAAGGAAATCAGAATTAGCTTTACTGACCAAGATTGTGTGCACTGAAAAGAGGATTTTACAAGCGTACAGTGTACAGACATTAAGTCTAAATATATATCCTTTAGAATAATTAAATCCGTACACCCAGCAGCCAGTAAAACGCACCCGTATAAATCGTGTCCTAGTATATACGCTTCAAAGGCAGAGCATTTATAACAGCCGGGCAAAACTATAACAGCCAAACTGTACGTTCCAATGCATTTGTTTTCCAAATAAAAACCAAATATAAAACTGATAAGTGTTTCATGAACTATGGGTTGCTTCTGAGATCATTCCAAAACAAAAAAAAATATAAAGATATGTAAGTCAAAGATAGTAAAATGGTTTGCTGTATGACTCCCAATGTTCCAGCAGAGCGCATCAGTCACAGAGATGTTGAAGGTTTCAATTTTCTGCACAGGCAACCTGAACTCTTGCAAAAGCGTGGCTAAAATGATGAACGTTTCCCAGGAGCCATTTTGGATCCCATAACGTGAACTTAGTAGAGAACTTTTTTTTAAAAATCTATTTACTTACTTATTACTCAAAATTTTACCAGTGTCCAGCCGTGCTAAATAATATTCAGAGCAGTACATTAGGAGATACAAAATGGCACCTGAAAAGCCAAAAAAATACTTTCAGTGAGAGGACTAAAGGTTCCTTTTTACAAAACAAATAAAAAAAAAAACTGAATTACTTACTGATATTTTCTATAAACCCTTCGTGAGTGTTTGGAAAGAAAGTATTAGATTCAAAATTTCAAATATTTTCCTCCTGCTAGAATACGAGGTTAAATCTGACTCAGCGGAAATATGTAATATGCAGCATCAGCACAATCCAAACAACATAAGTTATCACAAAACCACCATACTTATGGAACTGGGAGAGATTCCTTTAGTTTTAAAGCATACGGTATATTCTGACACCCAGAACCCTTAATCGCTCAGAATTCAAACGTGTACTCCTATCTTCTATCTAATCAAAATACATTAAACTAAAAGATTTAGAATCTGTAAGTTCACAATGCTATTTCTCATATTTTACAAGCCCGATGCAGCAGTCAAACATTTACATCCATGTAGCAGTTTAATTCACTTTCAACCCCTTTGTTCTTAGCTTAGCTAGTGTTCAGCCGTGCTTGTTCATAATCAGTTCTTGCAGTGTTTGCTGGTGTTTGCGAGAATACAGAGAGATATTTAACTCAGAGCTGGTCCGCTGAAAAGTAAAAATGAGAAGTTTGTCTCGGCGCAAGAATCAAATGGAATATTTTCGAAGAAAAATACAAGGAAATATTGGTCTTCAAGGCAATTTTCAATATGATTTCTACCGAAATGTCGTAGTGTTATATGGAATAAAAGCATCGGGACAGCATCTGAATTCAATAAACAAGTCCTTTTATACATAAAGCCAAAGCAATCAATTAGTCTAAACATCAGAATAGGATTTCCTTAAGAGAATTTATCCAAACAGCTATTATAATGAACATTTAACCTGTGAACGTAAAAAAATGCAGACCATATGAACTGCCCTCGTATGCAGGTTTGTGACATGTTTGACCTATTCAAAAGATTAAAAACTAACATGCAGCAATGTTCTGTCTTTGTGATACCAAAAGACTTTTATTCATTCAATAACATTTAAACTAATGTTACCTTACAAATCAAATCGACTGACTATTCTTTGAGATGACATGTTTCATGAATTGGCGCTATATAAATAAAATTGAATTTAATTTAATTGAATTGAATTAAAGGGCACACGGGGCACAAAGCGAAATTTCTCACCCTAGCAAGTTAACGGACCTAAGTAACGAGTAGAGCTGTGCATTGTTCTGGATCTGAACTGAATCTGTTCGTTGAACTCAGAATTCATTCGGGTGTTTTAGTGTCCTTACGTTTGGTTTCAGCACCGCAATCCCCGCCTGTCAGCTTAAATTAACTTTTAATCAACACAGGACCAGGAGCAAATATTGGGTCAGAGTAATAAATCACTCAAAGATCAGAACATTGATAGTTGGATTTGTCCTACATTGGAAAAAGGGAACTAAAAGTAAGGGAAATTTTCTTGAAATTAGTTTATTTTTCCTTGATTAAAGCAGGTAAATAAGACTATTTGCCAATGGAATAAGATTTTTGCACTTAAAATAGGAAACACTTCATCTCCATCATCTTATTTTAAATGCAGGATATCTAATTATCTTATTTTAGGGGTAAAAATACTCATTCCATTGGCAAATAATCTTATTTAGCTCCTCAAATCAAGGAAAAATACACTAATTTCAAGAAATTTTTACTTACTTTTAGTTCCCTTTTTGCAGTGCGGAATCTCTAGAATGCGGAAATGTCCGGCAGATAAATGGTACAAAAACGGTCGTCTACTCGACGGAATAACGGGGTGAAAAAAGGGCCACCGTGAGACAGGATTTGACCCAGAGGTTGGTATCCAACACGTCAAAAACAGTGTGCAGAAGGTATGAAAAAGAAACAAAGCTCTAAATATCAACTCTTTGCAAAATAAAACAAAGATAAAACACAAACAACTGAAACTTAACTGCTTTCTATTATAATATTATAAAAATCAAACCAGTCTAGAAGCCTCACCATATTTGTGTCATGCCCATAAACGTTGGTCCTGACTGCTTAAACTAACGATAACTCAGTAAAAAAAGGTTTATTTTTCTTCTAAAATACGTCGCGCCTTGTTTTTTAGTGTTTCATTCCTGACTTACCCAATAGGCCTGGACACAACCAGCTCCACCTGAGGTTCAGCTTGGGACTCCAGGATGATGTTATAAACTTCCTTCATGGTGGCCCCTGGCAACAGCTTCCCATTCCACTGCAACACCTCATCCCCTGAAATCAGACGTCAACGCACGTGGGATTGCTCGTCATAACTCTAGGCTAAATGAATAATGCGTCGGGCACCATATTTTATGAGGTGGTATACAGCTGAACCAGAAAATAGAAAAGCTGGGTTTGGTCTCTACCTGCTCGGAGATGTCCCACCACATCTGCCAGGCTGCCCTTCTTGACTTTGGTGATGAAGGCACCTAATCTCCCTGACTCGGTTACTCTCCCTCCCACCACCTGAAGAGGAGCAAACAGACTCAGGAGCTGTAATTCGGAGAGAAAAGTCCTAGCCACATGTTGCACAGACGACCTCTGACCTTCAGCCCGAGCAAAGCCCCGGCCTCTTTAGGCATGGTGGCAGTTCTCTTGCTGAGGGTGATTCGGCCAATCAGATGGTCCCCCTCCTTGGATGGCTGCCAGGTTACAGGATGCTGCAGAGGAGAGAAGGCCACAGCGAAACTCAGAGGAAAGACTTTAAAATCTATAATCGACATCAAGCATCGGCCAAAATAAACATGATTAAAACTCCAGGTATAATTCAACAGGTTAGAGTATATCAGAGACGGAAGTACCAAAGCTTTGAGGACTCCAAGCTAACGAATGAAGACAGTTTAAAGTTCACAATTTATTTATGATTGAATTTTCTTTTTTGTTTTTTTAAACAACAACTAGGAGTACACAATGAAATCTTAGGAGATTTTCTTTAATCCACACAGGTCAAAAACTGTACATACAAGCTCATTTATAGATATATGCTCACTTAAATAATTTGATAAGGGGTCAATTTTGTTCCAATGTTGTTGCAAGCAAAGCACATGTTTTGTAAATGGAAATTTGAAGAAGAAAAAACACGTTCTGTAAATGGAAATGAAAAAAAAAATGCAATCCATAAATTAAACTTTGAAAAACGTCTTAATAAAAAAAAAGGCTTTGAGAGTAACTCTGCTGTTTTCTCAGATTTTATTTTATCAGAAAATAATTTTTAAAAACATTTCTTTGTATTTATTTTTTTTAGATAAAAATTTTTTCTACAGATTTTATATTTTCACTTTTTTACTTTCTCCTTTTAGTTTTATGAATTGCATTCTCTTCACTTCTGCGGGCGGGCCTTCCTCTGGAGTGAGGAGCAAAGACGCATGGACATTAGCGACGACATTTTCATGAGTCAATGAGCGCGTCAAGAGCGAGAAGTGAAGAGAGTGTATTAATGGCTACAAGAAGCCGACAGTAAAGGTGGAACTTGATAGAAAACATTTCAACAATCAATTGTGGAGGAGTATATATTTCTGTAATTATGTATAATTATGTTTAATATTGACCCTGTGTTCCTCTCGCCCTTCTAGTCACACAAATATGACCCCGGAACAACATTTAATGATATGCAAAACTATCAGCAAAGAAAAGGAAAAACAACAGTGACTTACATGCCATCCTGTGGGGTCATGTGGATTGCACTCCCAGTCTCCTGCAACAGAAAAGAGACGATTTCACAGCCTGAAGACGAGGCAACTTTCATATGCAGCTCAAGTAACTTACAGTTCCTTCCCAAGGCATCTGCTGACAGAAAGGGGTCAGGTTTATTGAATATTTAAGTCTGGGCTGGAATTAGAAATTTATCAACAAAGCAGCAGGACTGTTTCACAGAGGTGGCGACGAAATTAAACGGCTTAAATCCCTCCCCGGATACTTCACAGGTCAGATGTGTTGGATCAACCGCACAGAAAGCTGATATGTAAAGGAAGAAGGCATTTAAAAAAAAAAACACATAATAAACAAGCTAACGGTCAGAATGAATCTAACAAACACGGAGCGTGGGAAACGACAAAGCTCTTAAATGATCTAAAAGAAGGAGAACCGCATGCAGAAAATAAAACAAAATAGAATAATAGAATAAAATATGTTATATACAGATTGTTTTCATGAAACGTGATCTTCTTCCTGGTTCTCGCACAAGAACATATCTGTGAAAAGCACTGGAGCGGTCTATAGTAATGTTACGCAACCTTAATGATAGACAATGGATGGATCGCATGGCAGAGTGGCTGTGTTTTTGTGTCTAAATATGGAAATATGACGGTACAAAATAAGTAATGAATACTTTTGGTGATACGACAATCTCAAATCATTTCAAGAAACAAAACAAATTTTTCAATACATTTGCTGTTGGGTTCTAGATATATAGACTCGAAGGTTGCAAATCTTTGTACAAAAACAATTAATAGAACAAGTCAAAGAAGCCAAGCTACTGGGAGTCATAATAGAAGGAACTCTTTCGCGGTCTACACAACTGAACAGAATTGTGACTAAAATGAGCGAAGATATTGCTATAATTTGGCCAAATGCGCCTTTTATGATTCAGGAAATAAGAAAAGTAACGCTGCAGTTTTAAGTTCTTTGTCAACTTGAATATTGTCCTGATGTTTGGTCAAGTGCTTCAAAAAAAAACATCTGGATAAATGGCAAGTGGTTTAGAATAAAGCTGCGAGACTAGCACACGGATGTGATTTCAGAACCAATATTAACCTTATGCATAACAGACAGACTATTATGCAGCCTTCTTCACGTGTTTCACAAAATCTGGAGCTCTCATAAACCTTTCAGCCTTTTGTCACAGTTGTTGCCCACTTACAATAAACATACTGTAGTTCCTTTTATATTACCACTGCCTCGAACTGACGCTCTCACTAAAACAGTTGTGAACAGAGCGCTTTCTTTCAGGAATACGTTGCCTGCTGCAATTAGATTAATTGCTGTTCATATAAAATTTTAAAAGAACCTTAAAAAATGTATTATAGGTAATTAATTATTAGTGAATGAGTAACATATTCGTATACTCAGTTTGTTGTTACTCTATTTTGTTTGTTTTTTTAATTCTATCTGTGAATTTATTTAAATTTAGTGTGTGCATCTCAAGGTGTTTCGTGATGTCTCTGTAATATTTGTAAGATTTTATAATTAGTGAAGTGGTTGATTTGAATTCTATGTTTTACTAAACTTTGTTTGTGTCTTAAGGATCTTTTGTATTATTATTATTATTATTAATATTATTATTAATGATATAATTGTAAAGCTTCGTGGTGTGGACACCAGGAAGAATAGTCTCCATTAATGTAGAGACTAATGGGGATCCTTAAATAAACAAAATAAACAAATAAACATTTATTTAGTGAGAGAGAAAAATAAACCAGACCATATTAACAGCAAAATAACTGTCGCCACAATTATTGGCTCCTAACAAATTTCTATAAAATATTTGTAAGTTTTTCTGTGGGGCATAAATATGACACAACAGAGGTCCACTCCTCTTAAAATGGCCTATTCTGTCTTGAAACACAAGACAGAATAGGCAAAATACTTTTATAGTATGATCACCTCAACTAAAATAGCATTGTTTCAGTTTATTTTCAAAAAGCTACAACAATCTGTAACATAATCTAATTGGTTCCAGTTCAAACACAAAAAAGCAAATATTGCTCCCACTGTTGCTAAAAGAAAGCCATATGAACTTTTACAATCACAATAATGCGATAATATTCCAGACGTGGCAGATGGCTGTTTATAACGGGTCAGGTTCTGCCGGAGGGTTCTTACTATTAAAAGTTTTGCTCATTTCCACTACGACGACATGCTAGATCAGGACGAGGTATTGCTTCGGTCAACGATTGAACGCAGTTGGCTGGCCTTCCCTGGTTAACTTTTTACCAGTTTATAAACTGAGCTTCTTATTAGAAGACAAATTGCTTCCATACTGGCAACATTGGTTTGAAAAAACATATAAAAAGCATATATTAAAAGATCAGAACAATATATTCAGCTATTATAAGCAAAACCAGGAAAACAAAACAAAAAAGTTTGATCATGCCAAAATAAACGTCTGTTAGTTCACAGTTTCACCAACTGCAGACATTATCGTTCAAGTAAGGAGAAAAGAAAACTCCCTTGGTCAACGTAAAACCGCAGGGGATAATTGTTGCTTTTAAGATGATATAATCCGTCTATAGCTAATATCTTTTGGCCAAACTCACAAAGAAAAAAACAACAACTACAAAAAAACATTGAGAGGTTGTGTTTCTGGTGTAACATCACAGCTTTTTAGGACTTGAATAAATGAAAAAGTTAAGGAAAAGAAAAAAGGATTAAGTCAAATGTCATGCGTATCAAGTGTTTTACCCGTCCCTTCCTGCGGTTTTAGAGGATGAGTGGGCCGTGGCTGTGAGCGTGCATATGCAGGAGCACACGTGCACGTGTCGGGAAGAAAGAGAAAGGCATGCTGTGCTGCATATGGAAGCGTGAGTCTGAGTGTTTTTTTCCTGCAGTGATCTTGCCATGATTTGCATGCCTGGATGCTTCTCAGCTGCCAGCAGTCACATCTCAGAGCTGACCTGATCTCAGTCTGAAGCTAAAAAAAAAAAAAAAAAGGCAACAGCCACTCACAGCCACAGGGGTGTGTTTAAAACCTGGGCCTGACGGGACTCTCATCCTAAACACTCGATTCACCTCGTTTGCTACTTTAGAGCGCCACGGGTGCCATAGGTTCCGCCTTCTGGTGTGAGTGAATTTAGTGTAAGATGCTAACAGTAACAGTAAGAGACATTGTGTTGAATGTTCCAGATTGAACACATTTTAATATTAGACAGTGATAACCTGGATGAATATAAAAAGCAGTTTTCAAATGACAATTTAGTGTTAAAAAAATATATAAACCAGCCTGGCCCTTTGTGAAAAAGCAATTGACCGTCAATCCCAATGTTTGATCCACTATTGGCAGCAAAAACGGCCTGTGGGTTTACGTCTGGTTTAAAGCTCAAATACACATGAGCCGCAGCAGAAATGGCTGTCTCAAACTTTAGCTCGCAAAACGTGACACCATTTTCAAACTTTTGATAAACGCCTTAACACAATTTGATTGTTGTTTTTTTTTTTTTTTTTGCTCCGGTGCATTCTGGGATTTGTAGTTTTGTACATGTGTGAACTGGTAATAAATGGTAATAAAAATAAATGATAATGTCATTGGCCAGATAATTATAAATCCTGAGCCACATCTGGCCATAACAAGTATACTCTACAATTCTGTGCTAGAAAACTAACAATTTGGCTCCAATTCATGTTATTTTTTGTTTTAGTTTAGAATGTGAACTTTTTATTATAGAAACAGAAAGCAGACTGATATGCTTTAAATGGTTGGTAGTAAAGTCACGCCCAACTTGAACCTTGCAAGGTGTGAGGGACCAGACTCAAACAAGGACAAAAGAAATTTTCAAAGTAGAAAAGAATTCAATTTAATTCTTCCAAAAATAGCAAACAAAAAAAAATCAAAGGATAAATAACAAATTTGGGCCCAAGTTAACTGAGGTCAACTGTGGGGTGTGTTTTAAAGCTTGCAGATGTGCTGTTGGTCACGCGGGACAACATGGGGTCAAACCTGGGATTAACAAAGGCTAAACAGTCCCTCTGTTGCAGCAATTCTGCTCATAATGTTAGACTGTTCCACCTCTGGGCTGATGGGAACAATTTAACATGACAAAGATAATAAAAAAAAAATGCTTCACGCAAGACTTTCTACAATAAAAAAAATTTTTTGTTTTTTTTAATCTGACCATGTTGAATATTTTACGCCGCATTGGAAATCACAGATGAAGAACATCTTAATGTCACAAAAATAAACAGAATTAACTGCATCTTTTTGTTTTCCAAAGTTTAATTATTTCACACAACGCCGGTGCAGCCCAGAAACACTGCACAACAACTTTCTTTCGTCAAGCCTCACAGGAAATTTGGGACCTTACTTTTGTAAAATAGATAAAAATGATTTTTTATCTATTTTACAACCTTCTCCTGTTCCTTCCTGACAGAAAACCCAAACTTCCACAGAGCCTGTCGCCTTCCTGCTGAATTTAAAAAGTTTGGATCGGGTGGTGGCAGCCATGATGGATTAATAAATGGATGAAGAAGCTGCTGAGTAGGAACATCAGAAGAAGTCAGAGAAAACGCTGAGTTGTTGGTTGCCATTGTGATTCTTCCACACAGGGCGGGGTCTTCCTACAGACACATGGATTAACTCTCCAACAAGAACCTTGGACCGGCTACACCTGTAGTTCTTTACAGATCGGGACAAAATGGAGACATAGGAGACACGACCGGTTGAAGAAGCCACTCATTTCAAATATTCAGAGATGAAATATGTTGGGGATGGGTTATAGTTTGGGTTTATAACAGGATTAACTATCTGTACCTTCTTTTTGATTTTTTGCTTGCTCAGTATGAGGGATTGCTGCAAAGCCATGTACAATGCAGACAACTCTCCCTGTGGCTCTACGCTTCTCCAGGAGTGAATGCTGCTTGTCAAGACTTTGATGCAATCAACTGGTTCACTTATATAGGAAATTTTTGAACAATCTGTATAATATGATTGATTTGACTTTGTAAAGTGCCTCGAGATGACATGTTTCATGAATTGGCGCTATATAAATAAAATTGAATTGAATTGAATAACTCCACAGCATTATTTATTATTTGCCGCCTGACCACAGATCCTTTTCTTTGTTGTCTGCATGATAAACATTTTTTTGGGTTCCCCCTGTATTTAAACAGCATCCCCTCCTCTTCCGTTTTCCTGTGGGACAGGTAGGGACCCACGTTATCCAGCATTGTGTGATTTTAATTCATGGCTTATAGTTAATTTATGCCATATTATGTTTAGTTGTATGCTGGAGAATCTGGGGGAGTCAAGTGTGTTTTATGTTTCTGTATATCAGAATAAACACAATTTTTTTGTATCCAAGTATATTAATAGAAAATTGAGTGAGAAAAAAAGAAATGTGGTCGGAAAAGGCGCTCTAGCAACAGGTAGAACCGCAGCCTTGAGAGGAAATCCAATCAAGAATTTGAGGGAGCTTAACAAGGAGTGGACTAAAGCTAGAGACGGTGCATCAAGAGCTACTATGCACAGACTAACCCTACACATGGGCTACAAGCGCCTTACCTGGGCTTTGGAGAAAAGGAACTGGACTGTTGCTCAATGGTCCAAAGTTCTGTTTTCAGATTAAAGTAAATTCTGCATTTTATTTGGTAATCAAGGCCCCAGAGTCTGGAGGAAGAGTAGAGAGGCAAAGAAGCCACATTGTTTGAAGTCCAGTGTGAAGTTCCCACCGTCGGTGATGGTGTGGGGTACCAAGCCATCTGCTGGCTTTGACCCACTGGGTTTCCTGAAGTCCACAGTCAATACAGCCAGGATTTGCAACCTTCTACTGACAAGCAGGACTTGGTACCTACCCACACTGCCAAAGGTACCAAAAGCTGGTCCAATGACCATGGTGTTCCTGTTCTTGATTGACCAGCAAACCCCCCCTGACCTGAACCCCGTGGAAAGTCTCTAGGCTGTTGCGAAGAGGAAGATTAGAGACACCAGACCAACAAGGCAGATGACCTGAAGGCAGCTATCAAAGCTACCCGGGCTTCCGTCACACATGCAGCGCCACGGGTCAATCACCTCTATGCCACGGCACATTGATGTAGTAATTCATGCAAGAGGAGGCACAACCAAGTATTGTGTGCCTAGAGATGGACATACCTCACAGAAATCTGACATTTGTGCGTAAAACATCCTTTTTTATTTAATATTCTGATTTTCTGAAACCCTGAATTTGGGGTTTTCTTTAACTGCAGGCCATAATCATCAAAATAACAAGGAAAATATAAGCTTGATATGTTTTCCTCTATGTGTAATGAACCTCTATAAAATAACAGTTTATCTTTTTGAAATGACTGGCAAAAATATTGCACATTTACACAACATTAAAATTTTCTGAGATGTACCCGTAGGTGTGATTGTAGATTAATTTTAAAATGAAACAAAGTTCTAATTCGGTTATCTAGAGTCTAACGTTTAGTGACCTAGTTAAACTCTGAATTAGATTTTTTCTGTAAAGTATGACTGGCCCAGGGAGCTGTGAAGAGTGCTTTATTTCAACTCTTTTACCAGCATACCATAATTGTGTATAAAGAACATTTTCACATTTTTATGGAACAAAACAAATCAACACAAATGAAAAGTTGGCAGTGGAGTCGTGTGCCATTTTACCTGCAAAGAAAAAAGCTCAAAAGACAAGCGATATAGAATGGCTTTGGTACTTTACTTTTTTTCTATTACCAATTCGTCAATCAATTAAAAGAAAGAAATATTGCGATGAACCAAGTTTGTATTTTTAGTGAACAGTTGAGGTGGAGCATTTTGTAGACCGTATATTGACATTCTGCCAAAATAAAAACTTGCCCCGGATATCTGATCTAACAGTGATAAAAACAATGACTTTACGTGTTAAAAAGAAAACTGCTTACCTCTCTCGCTGACGCTTTCGATCTCAGCGTCTTCGCAGCTGCTGTACTCGGGCGTAGTTCCACCTTCTTCCTCCGAGCTGCTGACGCTAGTTTGTCTCTTCCCCCCGGCCCCCAGCCCCCGCTTTGACTTGTAGGGCCGCGGTGGAGGTGGCCGCAAAGATTCGGACTGGTCGGAGCTCAGCGAATCGTTGCGCAGCATGCTTTCGGCCTTGTCCCGCTTGGTCCGTTTCACCCCAGCGCCCGGGCCGAGACCCGGCTCGGGTCCCAAAACTGAAGGTACTCTGAGTTCAGGAGGAGGGGCTTTCTGTGAAACGGCCTGTCCCCCGCCCACCGTCCTCTGTCCAGGCCGAGAAGAGTCCCCGACCTGCCTCGTCGCGTTGCCTGTGCCACGACCCTGCGCGGGCTGACCCCTGCCTCCCGAAGGAAATGGCTCCGCTTGTCGAAGGGGACCCCCACTGTTGCCCACCTGCTGATAGCCCCCCTCCTCTGTCCTTCTCACGCCGACACCCTCTCCCACAGGATCATGCTCCAGGGACCGTACTTTCGACAGCTGGCGGCCCTCCCTGCGCTCCCGCGACTCTCCTCGTAGGTCTCGATCCATGGAGACCTGGGTTTGCAGCCTCGGCTGGCCCGGCCGCCGCTCCCCCCGACCCGTTCCACCGCCTCCACGTCCATTTCTCCTGAGGAGCAAATTCATTTTTATATTAACCAAAAACAAAGCGATCAAATTTGGTCTTAAAAAGACATGCACTGCAAAAAGGGAACTAAAAGTAAGTAAAATTTTCTTAAGATGTGTATATTTGTCCTAGATTTGAGCAGCTAAATAAGACTGCCAATGGAATGAGAATGTCTACCCCTAAAGTAAGATAATTAGACATCCTGCACTTGAAATAATATGATGGAGATGAATTGTTCTTATTTTAAGTGCAAAAAGTCTTATTCCATTGGCAAATAGTCTGATTTACCAGCTCAAATTAATGAATAATACACTAATTTCAAGAGGATTTTACCTACTTTTAGTTCCCTTTTTTGCAGTGTGATTTTACGTTATCGTCAACTGTGTCAGACTACTGAACAACTGATACTGCTATGAGCTCCCCAAACTCTAAAAGACATTTCTTAATTGCTTGTTTTGTTTGACAAAAAGTTTGTGGCGTAGCCTACACAGCACACTCTGCAATTATATTTTATCATTTAAGCACAAGAAATTTGACAAAATCTCCTAAGCATAGGTATTGGTTAATTTTTTTTATTCTAATATAGAAAGTATTCCTGGATCAGGGCTTCTGTCTTCTTTTTGTGTTGATTGAATTGACTTTGTAAAGTGCCTTGAGATGACAAGTGTTGTGAATTGGCGCTAGACAAACAATATTAAATTGAGAAATAAAAAAAAAAAGACTGTCAAAGACTTGGTTGAATATTTTTTCTAAAATTGTACTCATCAACCTTGGATTTGAAGTCTGCAAATCTCCTTTGAGAACCCTCAAAGGAGATCGTATCCACTGAAGATTGTATCTACGGAAAGATCTAACAATGTGTGAGTGGCACAACTGCATGATGCATTTTTAAGTTATTTTTGTATGACTTCCTGTGGATCTATTCCTGATCTTTACAGGATCCAGTTTTAAAAACTACCACAGACAGGATGTGGTAATGGGTAGGCTTACTTTAAACCATTGTAGTATAACGTATTGCACATTCATTTCACCTCTATCCATCCTGTAAGTACTGCTTGTTCGGTTTGATAGAGAAGCCATAACAAACCAATAAAACCTAACATGCAACCCTCCCCATCTTCATTAGAATACAGAAGGGGAGCGTATATTTCAGGTGTTTGGTCCTCCATCTTACCTGTCTCGCGGTGGCTCGCTAAGTGACCGAGCATCTGTGCCAGGGGCGGTCCCAAGTGCACCAGCCCGGTCTTGGATTGTCCCTGTAGAGCCCGTGGGTGCTTGGGAGCGAGACCTCAGCTTATCTCCGGACACTTGGCACACAGACGGCTCGCTGACAGCGGAACCGAGACCGGAGGGCTTCCCAGCAGGGCCGGTGAACCAGTCGCCTGGCTTGGTGAGGATCTCCTGCTGCTTTCTGCAGTTATTGCACACCCATATCACCTGGAAAAGGCAGAACGACACCGTCAGCCATCAAACAATCGGATCACATGTGAAAAACAGAATACAGCACATGCCCTAACAGAGAACTTTAGATGAGAAGGTGCTGCTGAAAATATGCTTTACTGCAGTAAGCGAATACAGCAATTTAGTTTGCCACATACTCGTCTGAGGCAGAGCCTCAATCTCTGTCAAACAGGAAATGGAACAGTGTACTTCCTAAAGAGCTCCGCTAGTGCCAGCGAGTCATCCCGGGGGGGGGGGGAAAAGGCTTTTATGGAAGCTTTTTAAGATTGAAATGATGGCAAACGTACCAGGGAGCAGCTTGACTCTCCCACTGTGGGCTGCCTTTGGCCACCAAATGAGGAACATAGAGCCAACTGTTAAATTAAAAGACACTAGGATTACTGTCAAAATAATATCTCCACTTCTCTTTCTAATTCTGTCATCACACATATGTACACCAGCTGTACGCTGGCTGCAGAGCGCAGATGAGTGTCCAAATTCAGATTTATCTCCTGATGTACTTGTGGAACTTTGTTAACTAACTTGCAGAGGAAAGGTTTGTTGGGTGTCCGCAAATTATCGCAGAAACGACTATTGTAGCAACACACTTGCTCTTTTTCTGGTTATAGTAAAGAGAACACTGTCTTTAAGTTCTATGGCTCTATATTAACCAGATATTGTTTATTAAACAAGGTTGAAGCCACAATGGAAAAGCTGTGGGGGAAAAGAACCCACAATCCAACAGCTTGAAGAACCAGCTTTAGCAGCGATACGTCTCTGCAGTCTTCTGTTTGAGTTGATCAGACCCTCACATTGTTGTGGAGGATTCGTCTTCCCGATGCCGCTTCGGTTCATGGAGTTTATAGACAGTTGTTTCAAGGTCCAGCCACACCATTTCAATCAGACCGAAGCCTGGCCTTTGACTGAACCATTGCAACACTAAGATCATTTCTTTTCCCGTCATTCTGTTGTAGATTTGCTGCTGTGTTTGGGATCGTTGCTCTGTTGATGACTCAGTTTGGACCAACTTTCAGTTGTTTGACCGAAGGCCTCACATTTGGCGGCAGAGGAGTTCATGGTCAACTCACTGCAAAAATGGATCTAAAAATAAGTCAAATGTTCTTAAAGTTAGTGTATTTGTCCTTGATTTGAGCAGGTAAATAAGATTATCTGCCAATGGAATGAGTATTTTGACCCCTAAAATAAGATAATTAGACATCCTGCACTTGAAATAAGATGAAGATGAGTTGTTCTTATTTTAAGTGCAAACATCTTATTCCATTGGCAAATCGTCTTATTTACTTGCTCAAATGAAGGACAAATACAGTAATTTTAAGAACATTTTACTTATTTTTAGTTCCGTTTTTACACAGCTAAAAGAGTGCATGTTACCCAGGTCCCGTGACTACTAAAAAAAAGCCCAAATTATGTCTACCACCATGCTTAAAACAATATGCTTTACTGTCAGTAAACACGGTACTGTGTATTATGGCCAAAGTATCGTAGTTTATTCAATGTGCAAACTTAAGTCATTGCAGATGAGTGACAACATAGTTTTTTTATATTTTACCACCAAGCTGAAGACTTTGATGTAAAGTGAGGACCATGGGGTAAACTGGGTGTTTTTTTTTGTTTTTTTTTTAAAGCTGTTCCTGGGATGGTCACGCTGACAACGAACAGCTAACCAATACTTTTATAAACAGCGCCTGGCTGTGCCTTCCCCTTTTAAAACCTATACAAGCAGCAACTGTGTTGTTTTTTTCCCCCCCACATAGCTTCCACATGTGGCTTCATCGTCATTGAATACTCGAATGCAGCAGACGTAGGCTAGTGTCAAGAGACATAAAAACGTGTTAAACAACAGGAGCTTTAATGTGTGATAACGGAGAAAACAAAGTTTTAGCAGTCTGTGTGGAGCACTGAGTAGCACAGCTCTCCCAATTTTTGGCTGCGCACTGACTGCAAGCTGGCTGAAAGAAGGCTACTATACATCTCCCTCTTTTAGATGAAGATTAAATTTTAAAGTTTGACATTCACAGCAGGGAAAATACAGAAGCGCCAACCATTACTTTTTTGGGAGTAACTATGTTATTAAAAACTGCAGGCAAGTTACAAGCAGCATGTAACAGCATTCCTAGGAGGAATCACTCCTTACCGTTTTAAGGAAAGATCATATTAGATTTTTGCCTCATGTGTAAATACTGTGCACACCGCTGTTTTTCTTTTCCCAAGTTATCATACCGGCCAGTGCCTAAAGGGTTCTTCCACACTTGTAGTTAGATTTGACCTGGTTCGGAACCGCACAGTTTGATAAGGTCTTAAAACATCAAACCCTTTTCTTGAAGTCATGCAAAAAAAAAAAAAGTATGACTTATTGCATTTCTATTGTACTTTTTAAATGTATCCACGTTTACCCCATTGCGTGCGTCACTGCCCTATCGTTCCGATCAGTGAGGCTCAGTGATCAGTGCAGCATTCTGAGTCAGAGCGAGGAAGTCGGGGTGGCTTGAGGATGTGAGCTTGGGTGAGAAATAAAGACACAGTGAGGATGGAGAAGCTGAGCCAGTCCCACTCCTGCAGCCACCAGGGTTCTCATTATTCCTGAACACTCCCCGATGACTCTTTAAAGAGAGCTAAAATAAAATGCTCTGCCATCAGTTACCCCCCCAACTCTTCCTCTTACCGTCCCTCCTTCCTCACCCCTGCTTTCCCCTTCCATTTCTCCCTCCTCCAAATTGCTTTTGATTGAAGCTACAAAAGCTGAGGAGAAAACAGCTTTACACCAACGCAGCTATATTTATCCTGCCAAACACCCCAGCACCACCAGGGAGAGAGCAAAAACATGTGCATATACACACACACACACACACACACAACAAAGAAAGCAAAACACCACCTCATGTGGGACGGTATAGCTTTGGTGAAAGCACCCACCAATCTGTGATTTTTCTGCGGCCGGACCAACACGGTGGACGGCAGCCAGGCTCACCGAGCAGCGCGAGTCTACGGATGCAGGATACTGGGGACGTTCTTAAGGAATCTAACTGGAGCTCCTTCAGTCCTGCTCTGATGAGCAAAACCCAAAAGCTAAACGGCAATAACGGCTAAAATAAAGAAATAAAAATCATACAAAAACTAATGTTGGAGCTCCACCTTTTCAGGATTTGTTACCGGCTCTCCTGGGAAACGTGTGTAAATATAATTTTAAATAAGTCAATCAGTTATGGCTGTGACTTAATCTTGCTCTTGGAGAAGTAGAAAAATCCAACCTCCAATTTAGATTTGTTCTTTCCTAACATGGAAAAAAATGCTATAATAAAGCTTTAGATAAAATGTTTTAGATAAAATCCTTTGAGGAAGAATTATGGGTACTCCCAACAATCCAATAAATACAACTGAATCATTTTATAATTTGTCCTTTAAGTTTATTAGAAAATCCTACCAAACTTTCCACAGCGATCCAAGACTTTGCCTCAAACAGAGACCAATTTGTTTAAACCTGGATATGAGAAATTCAGATTTTAGAGTCAGAAACATCAACAGGAACGCATCCTGAAGTCGGGATTCCGATTTGTAAAGTTAAAGATTCTTCCTGAGATGGTTTCTCAAAATCCAACATGGCTGCCATTTCTCTTCGTCCTGTATTTAACACTACTTCAACGCAGATGCATCGTCTTTTTCAGATCCGAGCTGTGGCATCCAATGCACCAATAAAACCAACTGTGTAGCCGTTAAAGAGCTAAACTATTGCTCCGTGAACAAACTAAGCAGTTTATCTGTTCACAGAGACTACACTGGTTAAGTTTTCTAGTGCATCTGTCTCTTCGTCGCTGCATTTATGATGATTCTAGTCTAATCCGGGCCAACAACCTTCCGAAAATTAACTACAAAGTGTGCACGCTCTGCTCTCTGGACATTTTTGTCAATTTCCGTGAGGTGGGCTGTGCGTATAAATCATGACATGCAAAGGATTGTGGGATTCGTTAGAGCTTCTGAGCCCTGGTGAGGGACAACGTGAGGTTCCTATGCTAAAGGAGCCATTAGAGGAAGCATAAAGGCTCCTTTTCCTACATCACTAACTGTTTAATAAAGATTTTGTGGTCAAATGCTAAATATTAACATGCTTAAATGCTGATTATAAAGCAATGTTCTAAAACTTTCCATGCTGGATTATAAATTTTGAGGGGTTTTGCCTTAGTTTATTTCTGAATTGGAACAAAAAGTTAAGGGAACTTTAAAAAAAAAATGCATCGTTACATCCTTTGGGGCAAAAATTGATGCCAATCAGGTAATGTTTTTTACATGAATTGTCACAGTAGGCACATTGTTTAATTGCTACTTAAACCTTGACACAACAATGTCTAAAATTAAATTGATCTTCTAAAAATGTTTTGCATAACTGGTTTTAATGTGGAGGCAGGAAAAAAAAAAGTTGTGTTACCTCACATGAATTCAAAGATAAAGACAAATTGTTCCCAGATGAACAAATGTACACTCCAATGTTTTGTTCAACTTTTAACTTTTATTTTGCATAATTGAAGAACATGGAGAAAAAAATAATAATATTAAAACAATTGCAATTAAATTAAAATATGAAATTTTTAAGTTTTTAACAACAGGCAATTGTGAATAACTTTTAAGAGAACCTTCCAAACTGTGAGCAATTTAAACCGCTGAACAATATCCTCAACTAGAATATTCAACATAAGGACTCAAACTTTAGAAGTTGGAAAACATAATCAACATTCAAACCAAATGTTTCATAAACAATAATGCACCCTATGATAGGGAGAGAAAAAAAAAAAAACTTCTCAATAAGGATGATTAGTAGCCCCCGGAGCTAAAATTACGCGCCGTGCCACTCGGTGTAGCAGTTTCGATACGGTTTGAGGCACAGGGCCACTTGGCAACACTGGCACATCCAAGACGTGATCTGGTGCCTCCCCTGAGCCTTGCAGTGGCTGCACTGCATACTGCCGACAACCTGGTACCACCTTGTGGGCGGGATGACCACAGGCAGGTGCTCCCACGATGTGGTTCTCGGTTGGCATCTTCTTTCCATCGCCCTTCTTACTCTACATCTTTCTCTCTCTCTTCTTCTTCTTCTTAAGACGTCCTTTGACGTGTGCCCTCTTGGTTGGCCTTCTCTTGGCCACCGGTTGCACCAGGAACCACTGGATCCGGCTGACTTCGGAGCCCTGTACCTGTGTCGTTTTGCGGCTCCTCGGTATCTTGGCGTCGGCGTCCAGGTGACCGACCTGGAGCTGGGAGCTCTGCGTGATGACAAAGAATGTAGATGGGAACTACACATTGCTGGATGTTAATGTAAGAGACTACGCGCTTGGGTTTATTGGAGGTTCAGGTTCAAACAATAAAAATTTTTTTTTTTTTTTCAAACAGAAATCCCCATTGTTTTTACAGCTATGAACTGGTTGAAATGTTTAAGCGGTACAGATAGTATGTATAGCTGAGATGCAGCATAAAATGATATAAAAAAAAAAAAGTTCCACAAAATAACGCCCGTCGTGCCCCTACAAGAGTAAAATCCCTTACATGTCGCTGTCACCAGTGTTGCACCAGATCCAGTGATCATCAGATATTGTGACTCCAGGGGTTGTTGTTAAACTGGAATGAAATGCAGACAGTGGCTTGGAAACGTTTCGGTAAAGTATAAATCAGGGTCTCTGCAGTTGTCGACAACTCAAATTCCATTTGCAATAATTAAAAATTTTAAGACACACATAAATAGGTCTTAAATTTGTAGTCTACGCTTCACTGGTCACAATTACGCCGTGCGAAAATTACGCACGTAACAGGCGTCCCGCGCAAAATGGAGCAGAGATCGTGTCTGGCCAGGGCGGAAGCTGGGATGAAAGGTGACGACGGACGTTATGAACTGTAACGGTCTAGGAAAGCAGGAGCAGAACAGAAGGAGAAAAATTAAAAATCAACCGCTGGATCGTGCGTAATGAAGCAGGGCAGCAACTCCTGTGTGCTTCAAGTGCCGCAACAGAGGGGGAAAACATGGCTGACCACAGGGAGGCTCAGTAGTGACAAGTTACAGGCCTACATTGATAAAGCCTGAGAATAATGATGATCAGGGGTGATTTCATTGCTTATGTGAATCTAATTATTCTGATTTTGCCTTTATAGTCAGTGTTAATATCTTTTTTTAAACTCAAAAGAAAAAAAAAAGTGGATTGTTTTCTTTTGTAAAATTTTAAATAAAGAAAAAAGCTGACGTTTTCCATTCCATAATAATAACCTTGACAGGTTGCCAGCATTTACTGGAACGATCCAAAGTTACTCCGCCGTGTTTGTGGCTCCAAGTCATCTTATAGGTGACAGGTCATCTTTTTTTTTTTCTTCTGTCAATTCAAAGATGCTCACTTGAACAGAAAAGGTACTTCCTGCTTCCCCTCAGGCTGTGTCAGCTCCATAGTGAACTTGCAAACATGGAACTTATAACTAAACTTACTTTCAGTTTTAATTATTTGCCGCACCCATCTTTTTTAATCAGGCCTGGCTGAAAAGCAGTTTCTGGCAACTGGTTCTGGCCCTCACTTATGATCATTTGTGGTTTGGATGATGATCAAAAGAACGAGAGCCCAGATAAAAGTGCCAGAAATGAGCTTCTTCCAGAGGGTGGTGGGGCTCCACCTTAGAGATGGGGTGAGGAGCTCAATGTAGAGCCGCTGCTTCTCAGCATTATAATGAGTCAGTTGAGTTGACCTGGACATCCGATCAGGATGGTGTATCCTTTTGGGGTTTTTTGAAAATAACCCCCTAAATACTTTTGGGGGTCTGTGAAATACCACCACAGACATAACGACTGGAGGAAAGAAAAAGGTATGAACCTCACAACGAATTATCATTAAAGCCAATTTTTCCCCCCTCGCCACAGTGTACCAAAAATAATTTAGCACTAATATGGCAAAATGGAACCGCTCATGGAGATCCCGGTGGTCCAGTTATTAGCCCTGTCCCAATACTTCCACCCTTGTCTCCCTCCATACCCTGTTCCCACTGAGGGTGTAAGTGCGTAGTGTGAACCGATTCGCCAGACTGGTATTTCGCCCCGCCCCTTTTACGCCCTCGATCCACACTTTGAAAACCGCATTGATGGCGAAGGGTCAGAATGAGCTCTATTTAAAACCTTTTACTCCTAAAAAAAAAAAAAGCATTTAAAGACATTTTTACAAGGGTAGTATATAAAATACCAGGTTGTGATTTATTTAAATAAGTGACTTATTACCAATCTTCGTTTCTTAAAACAAATGCGGCAGTTATTTTTACTTCTAAAACTAAAACTTCCCCAAACTGTAGCAGCTGGCTTAATTTTACTCTATCAGCTTTGCTGAATTTGTTTGATGTATTTGCACTTTAAAATATTTGAAAGCACCAAGTAATATGTTTCATGTCTATTTATTGACTGTTTTACATAAAAGTGTGTTTTTGAATAAGTAAAATACCAGTTATGCTTCCTGTGTGTCATGTTGATTTTTTTTTAACCTCAGCAGCTGTAGATGAAATTGTAAAAAAAATACAATAGCGAAATAGTTATGAAAAATATCAAATGTATATTTTTCTTATTCTCTGTAACAAAAAACAATGTCACATCAAGGTGCTATCATTAATGAAAGGCACACAACATGTATATTTTTTAATTATTTTGGGCATATATTTAACATTATTAATTTCTCATTTGTGGTAATACCCGCTTTGCTATGAGCCAATCCTCTCAAACTTTGCTTCCTGTAAATTATTCCCCGCAAAACGATCGTTCGTTGCAATTGTAATAATTTTTTAAAAGTAAAAGTTAGCAAAAAACAGTGACGGTCCCGTTGTTTTTGGTCTCGCAGTTACGACACAGAGGCGCAAGTCGATGACATCACCCGAAGTCTCCCAACCCTCCTGCTTTGGACGCTTGTTACTGGCCACTGAGCTATATTATACACTGGTGTGCTGATTTTGCCAAAAAAAACTGAAGTATGTGTATATGTATATATGTATATACAGGGGTTGGACAATGAAACTGAAACACCTCTCATTTTAGTGTGGGAGGTTTCATGGCTAAATTGCAAGAAGAATGGCTTAAAATCCCTCTGACTGTGCAGGACTTGTATATGTCATTCCCAAGACGAATTGACGCTGTATTGGCTGCAAAAGGACCCTTACACCATACTAATAAATTATTGTGGTCTAAAACCAGGTGTTTCAGTTTCATTGTCCAACCCTATATATATGTAAATATATGTTTTTGTGTGTGTGTGTATATATATATATATATATATATATATATATATATATATATATATATATATATATAATGCAAAATATTTCATTTTAAAAGTTTTAAGCCCCCCCCCCCCCCCCGAACATGAGAAAATCCTCCCTAGTTACTGGGAAAAAAAATAGGGAGTACCAATATGGCGGCTGGTGGCTTCAAAGCGACTCGTTCTAACTATTAGCACTCCAGTGTATAATATAGCTCAGTGTTACTGGCGCACTCGAACACTTATGCGCACACTTCATAGGAGTGCGTAGGGTTTAGTGTGAGCGTTGGGACAGGGCAACTGAAACGTGGTTCCACAATTTCCGATTTTTAACATCAGCTTTGAGGAGCTGCTGCGTAATTAATCCCACTTATTTACAGGCGCCACGATGAAGAGATAAGCGGTGTCACTCGTTTCGCCTGCCATTTGTTATGCGGTTAACATAACTAGCCTCTTAATGGATAGTTTGTTTTCTCGCTTTGGTGATGTGGGGATGTTACAGCGCGCAGAATTATCCCTACAAATACGTTCTTACGAATAATAATAATAATAATAATAATAATAAACATTATCTTTCTTTATTTCTGCTGTAATGGTAACAGAAGCCGTCTGAAAACTTCTCCATGACTTAAATGACGTCCAGTATGACGACATTGTTGTTTACGCAACGTTAAGCTAATACAAATAAGCACTTTGCTGCCTTTTTAAACACATTATTTAAGAAATTTCCCCTTATCTTCGCTCCCTTTTTTTAAATCAGCTCTTCATGGCCGCACTTACTCGTTGGCGTAGGACTCGGTCGCAGGTGCGGACCAATCGGCTTCTTCTGGAAACATCGTGTCGTCACTATATACAGCGTAACTGTCGGCACGCGTGGGACCGCTGTAGGTTTGATCCACAACCATCCAGGTTCCTTTCACCCGCATGCTGGACATCTTCTAACGCGCAGGTCAACGTTTCACACCGCTTCGCATCAGGTTCTTCTTCTTGTGTTTTAATGGCGGTTGGCAAACAACTTCAACGTGCATTAACGCCACCTTTTTACGGAGCCCCGCAGGGGACATGGATGAAAAAAAAAAAGCAACAAATGTCTCTCGACTTACTTTTGCGAAAATCTCCCAATAGATGTTTTTTTTTATTTTTTTGTGAAAGAACTGTATTTGTAGAACCCGCGGACTCCGGTATAAGCATGGAGGATGATTTACAATGTTTCCTACGGTTCAGAGATGTCCCAGACACGGGCCCGCCCTGGACTGGAAGCTGTCTTTTTTTTTTTTTTTTTTTTTTTTTTACCTCGGAGTGGCCATCGATCTATTAGTTCTATCTTTGACGTGTCAATCATAGAATTCAACCAATCAAATCAACGACTGAAGGTAACATGCTAGCCAATCGTGGCCCATCTGTTGTTGTTTTTATTTTGGAATCCCAAGTTCTCTGACTGTGGAACGCAGGGATGCTTTTTATTCAGGTTTCCCTCATTCCCAGCTTCCCTTTTCAATTTCTGAGGCAAATGGAATGCAACGTGATTCTGTGCAACTCATATTATATATATATAACCTTATTTTATATGATCAAACGTTTTTGGTCTTTTTTTAAGCATATAATGCCGCTATATACCTTTTAAAAGTAGGAGTGCAACCAATTATTAAAATTTGTTAACTACGGCAAACATTTTTGAAGACAGAAACTGTCTCTTGTTCTTGTTGCTGAGAATACGCAAAACAGATTTCTAGTTCAAGAAAAAAATAATATAACAAAAAGCAGTTGATCCAAACATTTTAGGAAGTGGTATGCCTTTCTTTTAATTGGAAAAATATGCAGAACCCAATTTTCTAAAAAAAAAAAAAAGAAACATCTGATTTTTTTTTGACAATTACAATATTTTAATTTTAAGTTAATCTTGGGCAGGATCAAAATAAAAAAAATATTTTTTTTATCTATCTATCTATCTATCTATCTATCTATCTATCTATCTATCTATCTATCTATATATATATATATATATATATATATATATATATATATATATATATATATATAGTGGCCCACAAGTGTTTTTGATGAAGTGGTTCTGGCCCGTGTGGCACCAATGCCTTATTGTGGTCTCTCAACAGTACATCGGCTAACTTTTTCTCTGCCACTCTGGGGAACATACAGCAGCATGTCCCTATATTAGAATATCATTTAAAAATGATTTTATGTAATTTAATACAAAGCATTGTGTCCAAGTATATTATGAAAAAGTTAAGTGGAAGGAAAAAGTGTGGCAGGAAATGGTCCACAAGCAACAGGACTAACTTGAACCTTTATAGAACTGTAAAGCAAAGCCTATACAATAAACACATAAGTTGTTAAGTGCAGTTGGAGTCAAAGCTTCAACAGCCACACACCTAGACATATCCAGGACCTGAGTTGGAATTGATGCATCAATTTAGCTGAGCCACTCTTAAACTCGATACAACATCAGAAGGGCCTTGTGCTTCTTCCAGCAGGACTTGGAACCCGCCCACATTGCCAAAAGTACCAGTACCTGCCTCAGTGACCAATGGTATCACTAAGTTTGACCAGCAAGCAATCTGGCCTGACCAAAATCCCACAGAGAATCCTTAGGGTTTCAGGACAATTCACTGGTCTTTGGGAAGAATAGTGCATTGTTTTCCCAAATTCAGTAATTTATCACTTTAATATTGTTGACGTCCGTTTTGACAAAAATGATCTTGATTATAGCTTTTCCTTAATGGTGCAACCCTAAAACAGTCAATAACTCATTTACCCAGAAGGCAACACTACGAGTGATGGCTGGATAAAAAAACAAAAAAACAACTGAGACTAAAACTAAAGTGGAAACGGTTGATACCGACCTGAGACGGTGAGATTGTTTTTGTTCAGACAAGAAAAATCCTATCGTGACTATCACTGCACTGATGAGGGTAGTGTGAGCAAAACACAACCTCTAAAACGTGGGATGTGAATTAAGGCTGAAGGTGCTAAAAAAACAGACGTGAGCAACAGAGTGCCAGGTAGGTATATGGTCCATACAGTTAATAAAAAAATAACCAAGAAGAAAAATGTTCTCAGAGTTTCTGCATGCCCACAATGCTCAAGAGTCTCGTTAAACATTGTGCTTTATTGTTTAAAAACTACTGCATGATAATAGTTCTGAGTTTTCCTGATGTATAGGAAATAAAACTCAAGAAAAAGCTAATACACAGTATTTCACCTTTATTGAAAGCATTGTAATGTGGCTGAACAAATGGCAGTCTTATGCCGATTTGGAGTAGTAATTTGACTCATTTAATGTCATGTTAATCCTTGTATTAGATCACAGTCTGATGGCAAAAAAAGCAGCCTGACAGTGAACGTGCACACACAAAAGTTCAGGAACAAGCTTACATTCAAACTATATAGTCCCCACATATCAAAAAAAAAAGCTACAAGCAAATGATGCATACATGTGCTCACAGCACACACACACGACATCTGTAACAGCAGGAGCAATGCATCACACGGCCACAGCGGGATCAAAGCCCCTCTCGCCCCTGCCCGCAAGATGAGTTTATGAGTGAAGGAGTGAACAGTGAGCAAGAGAGAATAGCTTCTCCTCAGATGGAAACTAGGACACCAAACCCCTGAGTATGTGTATGTATGTGTGTGTGTGTGTGTGTGTGTGTGTGTGTGTGTGTGTGTGTGTTTGCTTCCTGCTGCTTCTGTACGCGTTTGTGCACGTCCATCTGCGTAAATGTATCAGTCGAGGAGCATGACTGTGCACTTGTGAGAAACAAATGACTAATCCAGCAGTTGTATTATTAGGTCTGGTTGGTTATCTTTTTTTTTTTTTTTTTTTTTTTTTGGAAAAGTAGATCATTTGTGAGTCTGTAGCAACATAATTTAGGATCTAATATTTTCCGTTGGTTCTCTTTTCAATAAATATGTCAGTTATGTACCTTCAGGAAAATGTGTCTTTGAAATTTGTGTCGCTAGTTATATACATCTGCTTTGAATAGTACACGTGCATCGGGATCAGCATTGTGACTGTCTGAGAATTTGATTTTAATAATTAGCTGAATTAATCAGAAAGTAGTGGCAGAATCTTTCCGATGTTGAACAGAGTTTAAGTAATACTGTGTATGGCTAAAAAAAAAGTCAAATTTACAAGCCATGATCATAAAACCATGACTGAATAGTGTTGCACTGGTGTTTTATCACCTTTTATGTGGCAGTGGTGTGGTTTACCACCACTGGTGCATCACTTGGCATGGCGGCATGATGATTTTTAACACTTACAGGGACATGGCCTGGCATACAAGATGTCTTTCATTTTTCTAAGTCATCATCACACCACTTGAACTCAGTTAACTATTCCTCCAATTTACAAGCCAAAATCAAACATTACATTAAATTCACTGTGGCTCATAGCCATTAAACACCACAAAACCCTTAATTCTCACAAAATATGTTGTTTGCTCATAGGGAATTAGTGAAATAAATAAAGTACATTGAGGAAGATGTTACAATATATAAATGGACTGAACTTCTATAGCGCTTTTCCAGTCATACTGACAATTTAAAATGCTTTACACTACAGCCATATTCACCCAATCACACACACATTCACACACTGATACACAGATCAGTAGGCAACTGGGGGTTAAGTGCCTCTGCCAGCAGAGGGACATGTGACAGAGGAAAGCTGGAACCAAACCCGCAACCTTTCAATTGCAAGACACTTTATTAACTGTGCCACAGTCACATACAGGACTGTCTCAGAAAATTAGAATATTGTGATAAAGTTCTTTATTTTCTGTGATGCAATTAAAAAACATGAAATGTATGATAGGATATTTGGGTTTCTTAAGCTATAAGACATAATCAGAGGTATTAAAACAATAAAAGGCTTGCGATATTTCAGTTGATTTGTAATGAATCCAGAATGTATGACATTTCATGTTTTTTAATTGCATTACAGAAAATAAAGAACTTTATCACAATATTCTAATTTTCTGAGACAGTCCTGTATATACATCTGTATAAATCAGTTTTTTAGTCCCCAGTAATCATATATTGTCTTGTTGCTCTGTTAACTTCCACCAGTATCATTGCTATTACAACCAAATGCATTGTTGCACTGATGCCAATCAGATAAGACCATTGTTTATTTTATTTTTTTTTAGGAGATGGAAGGTGCAGGATCAGTTAGTAACATCCACCGATGAGAATTTGACGCATGGCAGCGCCGACATGTACAAAACTGTAACCGAGAACATCAATAAATCTTGCACTAAGGATGAAGAACTGCCACAAAGGAGATTAGCGCTCACAGCAGCTAATGAGCTACTATATCAGCTCAGCTCGGCCTCCAGAGCGGAGCGCGCACACACACGACATATACACTGTACAGCACACGCTCAACAACAGGAAGCTCACACACAAATAAAGTGTCTGGGGGCACCCGAGCAAACGGTATTTGTACAGAAACCCACGGAACAGTGGTCTTACAAAGAGCTACGCACACATTCGCATGCATGCCAAAATTTTCATCCAAACTTCAATGTCATATTTACACATGTAGAGCACATATGGGCCACAACTAAATAGGAGATCCACACTGTAAATATGTCACTTAGGTTCAGTGTTCAAAGGCCACAAAATAAGCTCTGTCGTAAGGTTGGATATTACCTACTTATTAGGGACATTTGGGGCAATTATCAGCTTTAGTTTCAATAACTTGCAATCTGTCATTCTCAAGAAAGTAAAGTTTGATGGCGACATTGACGGGAAGCAATGCTCTCATTGCTCTCATTTTTTCTTCTTCAGAAGTGATGACAGAAGTGAGCAAAGGGAACCTTGTCTGCAGTAATGATGGTGTACTCCCAGTAAAGAAGGAGATGAGCCAAAAGGTGACTTCTTAGTTTATTTGGACATCAACAGTCCAATATTTATTTGTGGTGTCAAGATGTGGATCACAACTGAAAGACGAAGTTACTGGGTAAAAGCGGCTGAACTTATGTTAAAATATCTGTCTTTTAGTTCACAATAGTCATATATTGCCCTGTTAACCTCTATCACTATCATTGCTCTTACAATAAATATTGTACACCTAAACCTGCCGATTGTGCGTAGATCTTGTGATATGAGGCTCTTAAAGTTTTTTTAGATCAGTGCATTTAATTAATAATGGTTGGTCTTTAATCATGGAGAGCTGCTACTTTACTGTGAGGCATTGCAGAGGTTTCAGGCTCGGTCCGGCATTATTTACAAGTGATTTATTAATTAAGCAAACCGGCATTATGATAGTTCTGCGATACTGCCAGTAGATGGCGCCACATCTGTTTATATCTGCTAATTGCGCCCGGTGCTGGCGCTTTTTTTATCCACAAAAAGGACCATCAAAACATTATCAGGATGGAGATTTGGTGTATATAACCTTAATTCTTCATGATCAAACGGTTTTTGGTCTTTTTTATAAGCATATAATGTACCTTTAAGATGGCTTATGGGCATTTATTTTTTTTTATTTGAAAGGTTCTTGTTTATAGTTATATGTCACCAGCACGTTTGAATGCTTATTATAAAGTCGATCTATCATTCAAATCTGATATGGCTTGAAATTTAACATCTGAAGAGACTCAACAAGGAGTTCGACTACAATTCACCGCTTTACCATCTGTCGCCAATTTTCCCTGTCTCCAAAATTGGTGTATGCATGGGTCAGAGTTAACATCAGGACCACACATTTCCTGTCAAGTTTTTTTAATAGATCCCAACTTTTGCGTGAGTATGCAAGTTTCAGGCTCCATTTTGTGTGTACGGAAGCTCAATAAATGAGGCCCCAGTTAAGTCTAATTAAGTACATGTGGTGCAGATGTGAGCTAGCTTGAAATGAGGGGACTGAGGTTCCTACCACCCAAAGACAAACATGGTAAATATTCTTAAAAGATAAAAAAAAAAAAAAGCGCATTGACACGAGAGGACACAGCACCACTGACAATGTTGTAGTAAGTATGCCAGGCCCATTGGTGGCGCTATGACACTGCCACAGAAATAGAAAAAGCATCAGGCATGGCGGCGGGATCAAACACATTCAAAAACATTTACACATGTTCGATGTGATCTATGTGTGGGTTGTCAGGGGACACGTCGTGTAGGGCGGGCTCGTTAGAATGGAGTCTGAGGATGCTACTAACAACCATAACAAAGCCAATATTTGCCTTAGCATGAACGTAACACCGCCTTGTTTGTTACTTGTGAGAGTGACGCACATGCAGGTTACGAAGAGAGGTGAAACTACGTCATCGTTTCAGAAAAGATTCAACTTGCATGTACACACGCAAACACAAGACTAGTGTTTTGAAATGTATTCAATCTGGGACCCAGGTTCAAAAATGGCCTAAACAACAAAAGGCATTTGTGTATACTTCTAATCTCGTCTTGTGTCTGTAACATCCTGAGAGAGGATGTTACGGAAGACATATCTGGGAACAATATTTCAACTGAACATAACTAACCACAAGCACTAAGGAATAGTAAAGACCTAAATTACAAACATAAACCACAGGAAAACAGTACCTAAATAAAACTAAACTGAAAATCCAACAGTGAAAACTGTAATGCTTATTATGTGGACTTCAGCTCCATACTTCATTGTAATTGCATGCTGTGTGTAGGATAATACTCAAGTGAAAAAAAACAACTTCATTTTGACAACAAAACTACGGAGAGCTCCCATTTGCGCACTACAGTCTGTTCTTTTCCATACAGGTAGACACAAACTGGGATTTCTGTGTATGTGTCGCCTTTAAAAGGGTGGGTACAGCATTGACTGGGAAAGAGATGACCCCCTTAAGACTAGTCAATGAGAGACGGACGTGAAGACAGATACAGCTCGCAAGACTGCCGATCAATAGTAATCATGAGGTGGTGTGGCATTAACAGCAGATGACACATCGCTCAGGCTTTCTGCTGTGCAAAACCCTGACAAAAAAACGACACAAAGCCATTAATCCCTCTGGATTTTGATCAATAGATACACATTTACACAAGCATAAAGACCATAGTAGCCCGTTTGGGGATTCATTGCTCATTTGTCTCATGGCTCAGGACTAAGTTTTTGTCCCAGATGCAAGCAAATTAAATCTGTGTCAACTTAACAGCTCGTCGCTTCACCCAACGGTGCATTTCTCTGAACCAGTCGAAGCAAGCGTGACACAGACTGAGCCTCTGACCCCATCAACTGGCCTCCAGGGGGTAAAGGTTGTGATACACAACTACTACGTTAATATGATGTCCAGTTAAATAGATATGTGTGATAAATGAAAAGGTTGAGCCTCCTGGGAGGCTTTAAAGTAGATTGAGGTTCTGGAGTGAAGACTGCAGTTAATGACGGTGGTGTTTATATTCTACAGTAGGGCAATAGAATGTGTAATGCAATAGTTAATCCTAAACCATACTTCACATGGTCTTTAGTAGACTGATAAGACAGTTTATCTGCACACATGACTGGATTTGTCTCCTTGTTCCTGCAGAGAGATGTGCTGATATCAATCCTGTTTTAAGTGCCCGTTTTGCAAATTATCTTCAGTCAAGCCCTACATTTCTGATCTTGGGTTGGTATTTACAGATGCATCACCATAACTTAAAATGACATCAGAAAGTGACCTTTTTTTTGTAATAATTCGATTGAAAAAGGGAAACCACGTGTATTATCTAGGCCCTTTAAATACATGGTGCTGAAATATTATTCCTGAAATGTTGGTTGTTTGAAAAGTATGCCTAAACGCAAACTGTGCAGAAAGACTCTGCTGATGTGGTCTCTGGTCCAGAAGTGGCTTAACACAAAAAAAAAAATGGTTATCACTGTTGCTTGTGCATCTGTTTTTGTCACAGTTTTTCCTTCCACTCAGCTTTTTATTGATAAGCTTGGATTCAGCACAGGGAACAGGCAGCTTCTTGAGCAATGTTGTTGTTTTTTTTTTTTTGTTGTTTTTTTTTGCAGCTTACCCTTTTTTGTGGTCCATTTCAATTGACTGCCTACAGGACAAGTGGGAAGTCAGCAGTGTTCCTCTATGCTTGCTGCACTATGATACGGAGGCGAGTTTGAGGAGGGGTTCTCTCGGGGAATCCCTCACCGCGCTTTCTGATTGGCTACACGCCACATTCAACAGGCTGCCTGTTGAATGTGACCTGTCCAACTTGTTGAATATCCCTGATTTGAGGTCGGAGTGGTCACGACGTTCTACCGAGCGGAGCAGATTGCTCTTAACATACCTCACACGGCAGGATATTCTCTTAAGATTATCTCAAGAGACACGGGATGGGATGAAAACGGGCTAAAACTCCTGTTGTGTGAATCAGCCATAAGGAAAACCAAACTGGATTTTTAAATGGCAACAGTGAGAAGAGCTGTAGTGCACAGACCTAGATTAACTGTAGGGTTAATAATAAATAAACCGAAGAAAGAAGAGACAGTGGGCGTATGTTCTTACAGTGCCAATGTGACTATTGTTCTTTTTGACCTTTTTAATTTAAAAACAAAATGGAAAATAACTAACCTGTTTTAAAAGGCTTTTAATAATAAACTTACAGGCAGGCAAGCTAACAGAGGATCAGGAACAGGAGAAGACGGGAACCAAAACAGGGGTGGCCTAACGGAGGACCTGACGATGAGTGTGACTGAACTGACTGAATAAATGGGGGAGTAGAAAGAAGGGAAGATAGTTGGTACAGTTAGCGCAGGTGAAAAGTGTAGCGGTAACTAAGCAGAGGGGGAAATAGAGCTATGATGTGACACAGACAGGAGGAGAGCAGAACCTAACAGGGAATCATGGCAAATGAACAGATATGATAAAATAGAGTCGTAACTGAACTAAGGACAGGGAGGCAGGAAAATAAGGATTTACCACAAATAAGAATAAGCTACTAAAATCATAATGAAAGGAAAATTAACTAACGTGAAAACCCCCAGGAACCTAAAAATAGTCAAAGACATGGGGATCATGGCAGCTTTATTTTGCCACAAGCAGCAAAGGACAGAAAATTTGCCCAAAAGGTAATATTATCTGCTGGAAATCTCCATGCAGTATTTTGGGAAACACATTTTCACTAATTTTAAAGGCTTAATGGATCAGTAAACCAATGGTGTTACCTCTCTGGGCCAAACAAAGCTCTCCCCATCACGTGCTTGTCAGATGTGTCAAGTCTGCACTGTTTAGCACAATGTCATTGTACCTCCTGCTTTATGCCACCCCAAATGTAGACATTCAGAAAAGAATAAACACGTCAAACTCAGTTCGTGTTGCAGAGAGCCTGTGTGATTGAATGATTGAGTGATTTTATCTCTTTTCTTTTTGAGAGACCATGATTCTGTCTCATAACTAATTATGTGACGTCAATTATTGTTAATTTTTTCATTCAGTAGACAGACTCCAGCATGCTTCCGAACAGAAAATTTAAGTGAAAGACATTTTTTTTTTTTGGCTCTTACCACATTGCATTCGTTTACTGTTGAGGGTTCAGTTTGTTTGCAGTAAAAGATCAGCGAGAACAACTTTTCAGCAGCACTGCAAGGAAGGATTAATCATTCCTGCAGTAATTTAATGAATCCATGTCAAACAGTAAATCAACTGGTTTTGCCGTCTTGCTATGCAGCCAGAGCTACATAAGGCCTGGGTTCTGCCAAAGCTATTCACTTTCGAGCCAGTGATTGTTGTACCAAGCTTTAGCAGAGGGAGTGGGACTGCTATGTAGAGTACAACAAAGCAATCCTGGACAGAAATGATGTTCCAGCCTGGCCAAGAATCATCAAAGTGCCCATTTGGCAGCTCATTTTAGGGCAGGCAGCCAAGGCCAAAGAAGGTTCTCAACCTGACACAAGTATAGAAGTAGGGGAAGGTGTTAAAAACATGTCCCCCGCGTAGACTGCTCTGTGTCATACTATGAGTATTGAAATGATTCGAAGTATAATTTCTTTTTAGTCCTGCTTAGCCAGGCTCCTGTCACGAGACAAACACTTCTCAGATCTGGGGTGTTCCTTTCTTAATCAGGTTTAGTGAAATTCTTTAAACAAAACCTAAAGGGTAGAAAAACAAACAGATTTAGACGTGCCGAGATAAGAAAGTACACCCGCTTATGAAACTGATTGTAGAACCTCTTTTAGCAGCAACAAATTATGCAGAGCTATCTTTTACCTTTCAGCCATTCTGTTCTACAGCTGGATGAAAATTAATCATTGCTCTGTTCGTGACCCAGTTTGGCCCAGTCTCCCGTTTTTAGACAGATGGTTGCATATTGGACTCAAAATTACTTTGCTATGCAGAAAAGTTCTTGATCGATTGAATGACTGTAAGGCGCCGAGGCCCTGGGGCCGCCAAACAAGCCCAGCTCATCAACCTTCCACCACCGTGCTCGACAGCTGGTAAAAAAAAAGTGTAATTTTTTGATTTATTGAGTCCATGAATAGCGGTCTTAGGTTTTATATATATATATATATATATATATATATATATATATATATATATATATATATATATATATATATATATATATATATATATATATATATATATGGTATTTTTTCTTTTTTTAGCCTTACATAGTTTGAAACTCCACTCCTAGGATGCCTGACATCTGTATCAAATAATATCCACTTCTATATAGTAATTTTTGTGTATAATGATAGCTTTGAAGTTATTTGGAAACTATCCTATAAACCCTTAACGGATTAACGGGCAGCAACAATTGAATCCTTCTACTTGGATGATGTCTTTCCTTCCCGGTATGGTGTTAAAACGCTGGCGTATGCTCCAGCGTAGCAAACTGCAATAAGATCCAGGCGGTGACAGCCAATTAATCAAGTGTGTTTGATTAGCAGCACCTGGACACTAGTTTTCCTATTGAATCCTGGGGAAACAGTATTGGTGTACACAGTATTTGTTCAATAAATGATGGCAACGAGGAAATGTTGAGTGTTTTCATACATTTGAGGTTAACATTGTAGAGTCTGCTAAAGACTGGATCTAATTTATCATGCCCTGATATTCAAAATGCAGGAACTCAAAGAGGGTTTCCTTCCCTTTCACCATGAATGGATACCACTCAAGCACATTAAAGACATTTCTGCAACTTAATCTACTCAAATGTGGAGGATCTGTGTATCAACAAGACAAACACTTTGCCAATGGTGAGTGACATTTAGCCTCTGCATTCACACAGTGAAATTAGCAAAGAGCCGGATTAAAATGTCAAAAGGTCATTTTGTTGCAAAAAAACAAACTGACTCAAGAGGGAAGTTAATCGATTACAGTCAACAGCAAACCACCGGATCGGAGTCATTGTCTCAGATCAATACTGGAGGGCTAACAGTGCAGGAGACCTCGTTCTGCCCAAACTACCTGTGCCTCCTGCCCCGCAGCGAGGAGGACGGGGCAGGCGGGCTAATTCTCACCCACACATGGTCCACACAAACAGACTGCCGCCAGGAGCATGTGGGTCTCTGCAGACATTGCTAGAAACCAGGCTGAGAGAGCGGGTGTAGATTCTCGGGCATCCGGGTCAGGGTAGTCAAAAGAAAAACCCTGAATCAAAAGCAACTGGACCTCTTGACCTCTGGAAGAAGTTGCAACGTCTTCAAGAATTACAAGAAGTCTGGTTGCTTTTGATCTAGTTTTTTTTATTTTTTTATTTTTTTTTCATCGAAGGCTGAGAGAGGTTTACAGTTTTGCTCTCAGGCTAAAGGTTTCAGCAGCACTTTAAAAAAGCTGAACTAGAAATGGAGCTTCCCTCCCAGGAAAGAAGCCAATGATGATTGTCTTCAAATCTGCAAAACTGAGCCGCCTTTTCTTCATTCACTTATCATCGCTACTTTGAATGCAGACACACTCTCCTACAGTTAATAGGAAACCTACACAAACACCCTGCTAAAATGCCACCAATAATGTTGCTATAAATACATTTAGCAGACCATGTCAGTGCCGCATTCATTTGTACATGAATATTGTTCCATATAACGATAAAGTGCAAGAGAAAAAGAAAGAAAAACAGAAGTTTAATTCTCACTTTATCTCCTGCCATTAGGCAGCCGACATGTTGCACCTTTGCCCCGAAAACAAGTATTTCCATTAAATATTTCCTCTGGAAAGGTACATTTTATATTACTTGTGATAAGAGCAATAGACACACAAAGGGAAAACGGCTTAAATGTACAAATACACACGTTTTGCACTGCTGAAATCCATCAATCTTTACTTAAAGGTCCCAGGCCAAAGAGCTACAAGGTAAAGAGAAAACAGCACTCACCACTTTGTCCTCCTGAAGCCCGGTCAGTCAGGCATGCAGAATGAAAAGAAAGACATGAAGGAATGCAAGCAAAAAAAAAAAAAAAACGTCATGAAAGCACGAACAATCTTTACTCCCCCTGCCAGAGGTGAACTTTACAGGGTTGATCTCCAGTGCCTTGCGAACGCTTTCAGTCTCGTTTTGTCACGCTACAACCACAAAACTAATGTGCTTTATTGAGATTTTACGTGACAGCACAAGATGGGACATTTTAGCCCACGTGTGGGGATGGTGTAACCAGGGTGATGTTCAGGTTAGGTCTCTTCCCGCCTGTTATTGTTGGGATAACCTGACTTCATTTATATAGCCTGACTCAATTTAAGTTTTTAAGTCGTCTGGATTCTGTTGACCATTTTAAAACTCACCTTAGAACGTTTTCGTACAAAACAGGCTTTTAATCTAATTTTTATTTAATTTTTAATTTGATGTCATGTTTTTATGTGCCTTTCCTTTGTGTTTTGTAAAGCACTTTGTGATTGTATCTGCTATACAAAATTGTACTTACTTACTTAAATTGATCTAAAACTCAGTCCCCTGACTGGATGGATTTCTCAGATGAAATTACACACAAGGAGATAATCAACTAATTAAGTGAATTCTGAAAGCGGTTGTTAACTATAGATTTTATTTACGGATAATGCACACATGAGACATTTATTCCGAAAAAAAAAAAACAAAAACAAAGTGGAAGAACATGTGTCGACGTCACACCTGTGTGCACGGGCTCAGCAGCGTGTCGCCACACTGCCAACCGTTTTCGCCTGTGAAAAACAGCGCACTGTCACCGCAGCGACACCTCAACCAGTCTGACCTTTTAGGGGGTGACTTTGCTGGTATTTGCACTTCTGGGACGACCGGGCGATAAACTCAATTACTGACGTAGAATGACGTACTTCAAAGAGTTTGGAAAAGGCCTTCTGACTCTTTCCAGACCGAGATGCAGCCTGCTCTCTAAGGTCACTGCTGCTGCCTTCCCGGCTTGGCATGGCGTTCGCACACACCTGTGGGCTCCAGGCCGGCAAGTTCTCACTCCTGGTGCCGTAGCGGTAGCCACGATGTTGAATTGTCAACAAATATCTTATAAAAAAAGGATTAAGTGTCTAGTCTGAGGTTGAGGTTTTATTCTTCCTTGTAGGCGTGTCGACTGGTTAGATTTGATGCAGGAGCTCCCTCCCCTTTACAGATCCTCACAGATGAAGACTCCCAACATCAACCACTAACTAATTAGGATGTGCGTGTGTGTTTGTGCCTGTGTGAGGTCATTAAATGCCACCACGGTAATGTGGGGAACGGGGGCCAGACACAGACAGCCGCTTCTTTTAAAAGAAGAGCCTCACCTCCTGACTGTAAAATTCACACACACACACACACACACACTCCCCGCTGTGTGCTTATAGGGCACCTCCGGACCCCTGGGAAACCAAGACAGAGTGGTAGACCACCCCCTCAGTCCAAAGCTCAGTCTAATGCCCAATTAACCTTTACCGGGCCTGGCTTGGGTCACACGGATTCACGCCCACGCGGGCACAGCTCATGTGCACGCACATGGGTGGAGGCACATGTAAACGCACACAGTTCTTGTATGTGGTCGATTCTCGCCGCGTTCAGAGCAAACGTCGAGGACAGACACAGTGACACACATCCTGCCATGGCTCATCACCTCCACCTGAGTTCCAACACCTGAGGCTCCTTCACACGTACAGTAGTTTTGATTTTGTGAACAGCTGCACGTCTTTTCAATGCCCCCGAAAACAGTACAGTGAGAAATACGACCCTGTGCACCTCTTCGCTGCGTGCTTTATTCCATCTGTCTCTCCACGCGGACGGTCTTCCCATAGCATTGAAATGAACGACAGAGACACCTCAGAAATGATCGCGGCCCCTCTCTCAAACTGAATATTGCTTGTTTTTCTTTTTTCCTTTAACTCAGACATCTGCAGTTATCTCATTGATAAAAAAAAAAAAATCGGTGTAGGTATCTTTCATTTCTATGACATGTTTTTTCTCAAATGACAAAGAGTGCAACTCTTGATTCATGCCATGGCTAGCAACTGAACCGAATGCTCAAAGTTTTGATCAAGGCAGCATGAATAGGACAGAAAGTTCCCCTTTCTGCCCAGGTTTTTATGTGCTGTGTCAGGAGATAATAACATTTATCTGGTCGGTTCAGGGCTCTGAAATTATCAAAATCTAACCCAAAGCAAACAAAAACACTAAAACAAATTTCACATTGTCATGTTCAATGAAACAAAGCAAACGTACAAGTGCCGTGTGCTTGAAACGAGCAATTAAGTGCATCCAGTTGCTCAAATAACTACCTGTAGCTACTACACCCGAATATACATGACTGTCTCAGAAAATTAGAATATTGTGATAAAGTTCTTTATTTTCTGTAATGCAATTAAAAAACATGAAATGTCATAAATTCTGGATTCATTACAAATCAACTGAAATATCGCAAGCCTTTTATTGTTTTAATATCGCTGATTATGGCTTACAGCTTAAGAAACCCAAATATCCTATCTCAAAATATTAGAATATCGTGAAAAAGTATACTAGTAGGCTATTCAACTAATCACTTGAATCGTCTAATTAACTCGAAACACTGCAGGGTTTCCCGAGCCTTGAAAAACACTCAGCTTGGTTCAGTAAACTAAATCACAAGTATGGTAGTGGTTAAGAGACGACATAAGATTCTCACAGTAACTGGTGTACTGACCATGGCATTACTGTCCTTGATTGGCCTGCCAATTCCCCTGACCTGAACCCCATAGAGAATTTGTGGGGTATTGTGAAGAAGAAGCTGAAAGACACCAGAGCCAACAATGCAAATGAGCTAAAGGCCGCTATTGAAGCATCCTGGGCATCCATAACACCTCAGCAATGCCACAGGCTGATTGCCTCCATGCCACGCCGCATTGATGCAGTAATCTGTGCAAAAGGATTCCCAATCAAGTACTGAGTGCATTAATGGACATTTTCAAATGTTTGATTTTGTTTTGCTGTTATAATTTTTTTTTTTTACTTGGTCTGAGGAAATATTCTAATATTTTGAGATAGGATATTTGGGTTTCTTAAGCTGTACGCCATAATCAGCGATATTAAAACAATAAAAGGCTTGCGATATTTCAGTTGATTTGTAATGAATCCAGAATGTATGACATTTCATGTTTTTTAATGGCATTACAGAAAATAAAGAACTTTATCACAATATTCTAATTTTCTGAGACAGTCCTGAATGTCAATACACACGCGTATAAGTCACCGTGAATCTACATAAGACATCCTCTGCCTTATTTCTTTTTGTATTTTTCTTTTTTTATTTTTCTTACCTACTCCTTTTGATCCATGGTATAACGAGGACACACTGTATATATATGATGCACCTTGTCCTATTTGACACCTTCTTCTTCCTATGATTACTGATTACTGAGCCGATGTGACATGTGAATTTCCCCAATGTGAGATCAATAAAGCCTATCTTATCTTATCTTATCTTATCTTATCTTATCTTATCTTATCTTATCTTATCTTATCTTAGCTAAAGTAGCTGTAAGTAGTGGTTTGACCTATCTGGCCCTGCTAGCTTCTTTGGCCGTGAAATTCTATGGAAACAGCAAAGTTGTAAAACATTTTCCGACTCTTTTGATTATAAATTCTCCTTTGTTTTTAGAAAGATTAACAGTGTGGGTCTTTTGTGTGTTTTTAAAGACCAAATATTTTTTAGTATTTCATAAATGTAAGGAGGGTGTACTTTCTTTCTAGTGTGAGTGCATCAATTAAATGTTTCTGGGCTTATGAACGACAGCTGTGAGCAATGAGCTATTCATATTGCAGAAGTCCATAGCACCTTTAAAAATCAACAAAACCCCCATCAATACTGTGGTGTTTTAAATGATGAGAGCTTGTAATCTGTAACTTCACCACCAGGTCTCACTAAATCCTAATCATGATGTGTTTTGTTAAACAGCTTGTTAGTTGTGATCAGAACGAAATAGAGAAGCATGCAATGTGAAATATGTTTACGAGAAATGTCAGTCAAAGAGTTCAGTCAGCCTTGATGATGGTCGTTTTCAGGTTTCACACGAAAATCAGCGTAAAACAAAAAGCTTCTCTCACCGTGTTGGACCGCAGAGACACTCTTCCCCCACAGCGAGCGCAGAACTTCGTCTGGCAGTACGAACACAGGTTCCCGCAGCCATCCGCAAACTTTGTCTTGCGGCAGATGCCACAGGTTGGCGCGTCGTCCCGGAGAACGCCTGAGCCCGCCGCCGTGGCCTGCCGGATCACTGTCTCCCTGTAGCTGGACAAGTGCTGCTGGATACCTCTGGAAAGGAGAACATCGGATGGAGATTGAAGACCCCAGAAATACTCAACAAAGTAATAGTGCTGGTGTTTCTTTAATGGAAGGGTCTAGTTAAAGGTGCAGCATCATAATTTTAGCCAACATTTCCAATTGTGATCCGTTTTCCATTCATTCATGCAGTGTCTAACATCCGCTTGAACCACACAGGGTTTGATGAGGGCCTGGTACATATCTCCACGGGCCACTGGGTGAGAAGGGGATAAACTCTGGACACCAGTCCACCACAGGATAGTACAGAAACACACATTGAAAACACACCTTCCCGTCTAAGCCATTGTCTTTGTGTTTGAACTGTAGGAAGCTGAAGTACCCACACATGCGTGGGGAGAACAGGTGAACTCCACATAGAAAAGCTTCTTGTGCTTCAACCCTACAATACTTTTTGTTTGTCTGTTTACAAAACAAATCCCCTTTTCCATCACAAGCACCAGGATTTAACGTTCAAGGCTTTGGTTTCCTGGGGTAAATCAAAAGGCTTTTTGGGGTTTCGTGTTTCAATTTGCTAAGGGCCATTTATGCAAAGCAGCTTATGACGCGTGGTGAAGTTGTGAGAAAAACTGCAGTACCACTCCAGTCCAGTGGGTAGCGCCAAAATTACAGCATGAGTCAAACAGACAAAGGAAGACTGAGAAGCTGCATCCATTTCCTCCTGACACTCATCCGGACTCTGGATAAAACAGGATGTTACACCTCCTTAGCCCCTTTTACGCCGACCCTACCCTATTCTGCCCGCTTGGCTCTGCTGGGCTTTATTCTATTCTACTCCTGTTGGTATAAATAAATTAAAATAAACCTTCTCTCTGTGTGCACACTGTGGGGGAGTAGACAGACTGATCTGTCTGATCCAAACTTTGCCTCACAGAGTTAAAATTTAGAACTTGTGAGTAGGGTTTTGCCTCATCCATGGCAAGTATAACATGGTGGATTTTTCAGTACAATACCACGTAGTTTTAATGGGAGCAAAATTATCTTTATAGGTTATAGGAAGTACGCGCTGCGTAGATTCGGCTCTGCTTTCTCTACTCTTCCTGACGTGGAAAAAAAGCAGAACCAGCCCTCTCCAATCTGATTTAGGTTACAGGGCGCCCATCTGTGGTTTGTAAATAGTAAAAGAGTTCACAGTCTACCAATTTAGGTTCAGATGAAGAGTCAGTCTTAGGGAAATGTATGAGGGACCGTAAGGGACATTATTCTGTACTTGCACTCATACACACTACTCAAACACATACATTCTACACTCTCACACATACGGAAATGTTTTCAGTTTCTTTCAGTTGTAATTGAAAGCATTTCAATAGAAGCAGAAGGTGTTTCAGTAGAAATAAGGAAGTATGACGAAAATGTGCACGTTTTGAAAATTTTGAGATTAATTGATGGTGGCTCAGTAGGAGGAAGCTTAAAAAGCTTCCTCCTACAGCGGAATAAACATTTCTGAATAAGGACACAGATTAATTCAGGGAGTCTTGCATTGCCTGCAGGCTGCATGGCAATTGTTGACACATTTGATAGTTTTCTGATAGCCACTTTAGACACTAGTACATTATTCAGTAAAGACGCTGTCTTGTTTAGGCTTCCTCCTAGTTGCTGAGCCAGAATTAGTTCATCGCTAGGTAGTTAAAGCACACACTTCTACTACTTGTAATAGAAGTGGCTGAGGATTGGTCCACTGGTTAAGTGGTGGGACTAGCAATCCAGAGGTCGCAGGATCCAGAGGATCCAGAGGTCGCAGGATTACAACCCGGTGTGGCACTTTAGGGATATTACATTTAGGGGGGGTCATGGCCGAGTTGTTAGAGCAGCACGCTTGCACTCAGAGAAGTATGCAAGTACCCGGTTCGATGCCCAGTCACGGCAACTCTGGGTCCCTGAGCAAGACGCTTAACTCCTGATTGCTCCCCAGGTGCCGCACAGTGGCAGCCCACTGCTCCCCAAGGGGATGGATTAAGATGCAGACGTGAATTTCTCCATTGTGAGATCAATAAAGTTCAATTATTATTACTGAGACAACGTCCGATTTTTCTTCTTCTTTTGTATGGGCAGATTGCAAAAAAAATTATAAAGGTGTTTACCATCACTGTACAAGACAGTGTAGCTCTATTTGTTCCACGTACTAAATTATATTTTCAGATTTAGTGTTATGTAAAAATGAAAACAATGCTTTATTAATAATCACAATTTATTCCCTATCCTTGTCTGTTCCTAATATTATACAATATAACAACTTTAAGGGGCATAGCTGTACAAGAGTGTGTAGCTCTATATCTTCAACCTACTATATTCTATTTTCCTAATATTCTTTTAAATTCCATTCTCTTCCTGTTTCCCTTACAAATTCAATTTTTACTGAGACAACTTCTATTTCTAATGAAACACCATCTATATACTCTGAAATAAATTGAAAACATTTCAGTAGCATGCGTGAGAGCGTTTCAGTAGGTTATGAGTAAGTATTTCAGTAGGGAGTTTAAGAGCCTGTAGCGTTTCAGTAGTGTATGTGAGAGCAGATTCAGAATAATGTCCCTTACGGCCCCTCATACATAATCCTGATGAACTGACTGCACAGATGAAGTTAGGAAGTGTACTTCCTTTGAAAACATTTTAAAACTACTTTTTGAGATAAATTAAGGGTATAAAATAGGTAGGTTTGTAAAAATCTCATCTCCTTACTGTTCCTTACTCGCCCCCTTGTGGCAGACTGTTCTTCTTGCAGCCCGCAACCCCGCCCCCTCAACAAGCCCCAGGAAAGCAGAGCAAAGTACTGGGTCGCTTGAAGGATCCAAGCCCCAGGAAAGTGAAATTAGCCAGGTAAATATATATAGAAACTCTACCTGTGAATTGGAGAAGCCCCAGGCCTCTCAAAAGCCCAAAGCTTTTGAGTGGCAATGGAAAAAGGGCTACGGTTGTTTATATCAAAAACTATTCATACTGCTCTTCCGTGGAATTTTGCAGTTGTGGATTAAAGGTACTGAATTAAGCTGAAGTTGAATTTTAATGGACAAATTCAACTGAATATATTTTTATATATTTTGAGATATGGTCCAATTTAAATTTGTTGCAATCCAATATTGTGGGGGGCTTTGCATTACTCTTAATGATGTGGAGTGAGTTTTGAAAGTAAATCCTATGACATGTCCTCAACTTTCACTTTTGGCCATTCAGCCACAAGAACACAGTCTCAGAATGAAGGTGTATAATGTCTACAGAGCTCTCCAACATCCTGGGCACTTCTTTTAGAGATGTGCAAAGTGCCTTAAAGTCAACCATTACTATGATGATTACTCATAGATACAACTCATTGATGCAGTGAATTTTAAAGGTTTTTTGTGCCATCCTGCTCACTTTGCATGGTTAACAAGTTAAACTTGGGTCCTTGCCCAGCCTTGCTTGTCAGTTCCAGTTTTAAACTTATTAGTTATTGCTCTGACAGTTAATATAAGCAAGGAGTCTTACAAACACTCATCTGGCATATTCTCGTCAGTGACAAACAGAGATGGGCCCTCAATGCTTTTGAAACAAAAAGCCATATAAAACGTTAGGAAAATGTTTGAGACATATTGTTCTTGAGGTATTACATAAAGCGGGATTTTTTTCATGTGAATAAATACAGTCAAATAAACGTCAGAAATTCAGTTTTATTGAGGGATTATGGGACTGTCATGAACCGCTATTGATGCGGACCCAATGTGCGACTGTGGCGAGGCAGAGCCATGATGATGAATGGATATAATTTATTTATAAGCAGAAAAAAGCTTATAATGAGCACAGAAACCCATGAGCTGGGAAGAAAGCAACAGAACAGAGGAACAGAACGGCAGAACAATGAAGAACCCAGCAAGGAAGAAACAGAAACCAGGAACTTAAATACCACAGAAATGATCAACTGCATAAAATTTCCAGTGAGTAATAATCAACAGCATACCCGATAGCTGAGGGAAAGACTAAGGGAGGGAACTGAAGAAGGCACAAAACAGAATCTAAATACGCATAAAAATACAAACATAGAATCATGACAGCAATAAAAGATGACGATCCCTAAAAAATGATGATACATCCCAGTTAAAATGGCAAGTTTTTGAGATGTAAGTGACAAATGATTTCAAATCGCTTTTCACATGAAGCATTTAAATGAAAAAAAGAAGACCAAAACGTTACAACACCTGGTTGCGTGAATGCGCACACCCTTAATCTGCTGCTTAACTGAAGCACCTTTTGAATTAGTTTCAGCATTCTTTCTGTCTTTTTCGGTAGGTGTCAACTGGAGCACATCTCTGCTTTGTTATGTTTACCCTCTTCAATGGGAAAAAGTTCTCTAAATTAAACAGATTTATTAAAAAAAAAAAATAATAATTAATTAAACAGATTGTGAGGACATCTCTGGTCCACAGCCCACATCAGGTGAAACCACAGCTTTTCTATGAGCTTTAGTTACTAAACGTTTATTTCCCCTTCATGAAGATAATGTGTCTTTGACTTGGTGGTATCTTTGTACTCATTGTGATGCTAATAAATACAATTACTTTCTATCTCAAGCACTTTGGCAGAAAACTGAAGATGTTCAGCTCCACCTGAGTAAAAGTAACCCCGGATCATGATGCTGCCACCACCATGTTTCACAATGGGTATACTGATCTTTTTGGCACCGGGTTATTTGTGCCAAACGTATCCTTTAGAAATGGGACCCAAAGCTGAAGTCGGTTTAGATCAGATAAAAACAGTTTTTTTCTGCAAGGTTTTAGGAGCTTTTAGTCAAACCTGGATGTTTTCTTATTGGTTTATTCAAAATTAAATCAAAATGTGGTTCAACACAGTATTCGTTTTTATTGTTTTATATACTTTCCTCTAATATGTTTTGTTTAGTTTTTTTTTTTTCAGTTGAAATAGCAAAGGATATATGTTGAGTTTAATTTAGAGAAAGTTTTGAATTATTTATCATGGTCACATTTCTTTTACATTAAATACCCTACATTTTAACATGATCTTAACACATCATGTGAATGCTAATGTATTTGCTTAATCAACAACAACAACAACAATAATAATAATAATAATAATAATAATAATAATAATAATAATAATAATAATAATAATAATAATAATAATAATAATAATAATAATATGACTATTTTTGACAATGGTAAAATGGTAAATGCCCTATGCTTGTATAGCACTTTATCACACGTTGACAATTATCAGTTTCATATAAATGTTCCATGCAATCTGTTTTGTGTGTAAAATTGCTTCAGGCCACGTTGCAGACACTCCCCAAATCGATATTAAAGGCAGGGGGGTGTATTGGTTGGTTTTATGTAGCATTACAGTAAGTTGATTAATTGGATTCCATGGTATGGAGGTTGAGGAGACAGTAAATACAGATGGGAGGACAAAGAGAAAGGAAAGAAAGAGCAACAAGTTTTTACTGAAACGTTGAGGCGACTAACTGGACCAAGCTTCCTCACATCTCATGCTAAGCTTGTCTGAGCCTCCTCAAACAACCCGTAAAATTCTTTGTGCTGACGCACAGTTGAGTAACACAGCTGAGTAGTTCCAAGTCCTATTTAAACCATGTTAGCTCGAGATGAGGATGTGTTTTCTTATGAGTACAAAACCTCGAAAAGAGAGACATGAGAAATGATTAGACGTTCGATCCCATCCTGATCCCTTCGTATCTTTGTCTGAATCTCACAGAGCCACTGTTGTTGAGTACTTACAGGCTGGGGCTCAGCGGTGCCGACTCCTCGCCCATCACCTCAGCCAATCAAAACTACAAATCCCAGCATCAGAGGTGAGAGGAAATAAAATCCAACATCCAGCTGTTAGCTCGGCTTTTTCAGCATTGGTGCTGTACTCGTAGCAGGCCACACCGTTCCTCTAAATGCAGCTTTCAGAGACGCCCAGAATCCAATGGGCAAAATACAAGCTACCGCCAGAAGAGTTAACACCTTAGTGGCACACATACACACACACACACACACACACACATTTGTCACACTCTTATAAAGCTAACACAAAAACAAAATGCAAACCTGCAAAACCCACACAGGGATGAACACTTCCTGGGAGAGATAAGGTCACGAAGAGGTGACCTGCTGCTGCAGCTCAGCAGGAATCGCTTCCTGATCCATGACTCTCGCTGAGTATTCCCCAACTACCGGCTCTGCTCAGCTGCTAATAGAGTTAACTCTCAATAAACTCCAGGCCTGATATATGGACCCTGTGTGATTGATTGTATGTTTGTAGCTGAACTGGTGAATATTACAAGGGTTGCCCAAGGAATAGCTTGGACCTGATCTGAGTCTGGTCGGTTGCCGTTTTGCTGCGAAGGTTCATAGCTTCTTTGTTGTCTCAGAGGCGTTATGCTGATGCCGTGGCTTTAATCCAAAATGGCTTTTTCTAGTATTAGGCCTAATAAATCCACTGCGGCTGGATGTAAGTAAAGTCAGTCACAGAGGCACCGAAGCCCTTCCTCAATGTCATTTTCCGCTTGGGTTCATTGAGTCCTTTAATTTTTTTCCAAAACCTTATGCTGCACTTTTGTTGTTACGGTTTCCACTTATTTTTTTATTTTCTTTAAATTAACTCCCACAGAACGTATTATGTTCACATACATGTCCGCATGGATTTTGCACCTGACAGAGGAAACATCTCATGCCATGTTTTAGGACATGGTTCTCGGTCTAAAAAAAAGGGGATGAATATCTGCTTGGAGGAGATGACTTTAAGTAACTTGATGTTTCATTTACAAGTGATGGCAGGAAGGAGTGGGAAATGGATGGATGGATGGATGGATGGATGGATGGATGGATGGATGGATGGATGGATGGATGGATGGATGGATGGACGGACGGATGGATGGATGGATGGATGGACGGATGGATGGATGGATGAGCGGTTGGATGAGGTTTTGCCTGCAGTAATGAGGGGGCTGCTCAAGCTTGTTGTGGAAAAGAAACAGCTAAACTGAAACACAATCTGAAAGGTGTGTAAATCGAGGTGAACCAATGAGGCATTTGTGATAATAGGACTATGAAATATATAGAACTTGTGTACACACTGTGTTTTATTTCAATGTAGTCCCCTATTTTAAGTGTATAGTCTCTAAAGAGAAAGAAAAAAAACTTCTGTAACAGGTTTCATTTGAAAATGGTGCCCTTAAAGGTGCCATGACATCATTGTGTAAACCATTTCATGTAGTTGATATTCATAAGCTTGTGGGTCTCTGACTTGTGGGTCTCTAACACCATTAAACTCTACTACAACTGAGGGCAACAGTACCATTCCTGACAGCGCGACATATAGATACCTCAGAGAGATTTTGCATTAGAAAGCTGCCGTTGGCATAAAAGCAAGGAGCTGCCCAAAGAAATTGTTCAGAACTGAAAGTGTCCTGTTGGGTTAGAAAAGCGGCGAAAAACGGTAATACTGGAAAATGTAATAATCCAGACATTTAATCGTGGTCTGATCAGCCGCTCCCGACAGAGATTTCTGTGGATTTGGACTCCAGTATACAGGCTCCTCCAGAAAAGGACACGCCTTTTCCGACACTTCCTTGCCAAGATCTCAGATAAAAAGTAGGAAGTAGGAAAGTAGGTTTAGTCCCAACAACTCTGCTGGTTAAAAGTAAACTGGATTCTTTATGGTATGTTGAGACAGGTTTATTTAGGCTGCAAGAAAGAGCGACACGTTCAGCAGAGAACCGGAAAGCTAAACGGAGGACAGCAAAGTTGCTCAGTTTTATCCTGCTGAACTTCTTTGGCAGCCTTTTAAAAATCTCAGAACTAAGATCGGGATCTGCATCCAGAAGTGGATGAACAGAGAAGCTGCTGTCGTCTAGAAACCTAGAGTGTGGACCTGAAATTCTAGCCTGGTTTATTCAAAACAGAAAGCTGGATGCAGGCAGGTAACCTCTGTAGGAGCATGCTGGAACAGCCTAGTGGTGGCAAAAACAGGCTTCACTCACTGCAGAGGCATCAGGCAGAACGACTAGGGCTTGATGGGGATCCATTGCAAAAAGGGAACTAAAAGTAAGTGAAATTTTCTTGAAATCAGTAAATTTTTCCTTGATTGAAGCAGGTAAATAAGACTATTTGCCAATGCAATAAGATTTTTGCACTTAAAATAAGAACACTTCATCTCCATCATCTTGTTTTAAGTGCAGGATATCTAATGATCTTATTTTAGGGGTAAAAATACTCATTCCAATGGCAAATAATCTTATTTAGCTCCTCAAATCAAGGAAAAATACACTAATTTCAAGAAATTTTTACTTACTTTTAGTTCCCTTTTTGCAGTGAGGGGACAGGCGAGGGCCGTGCACAGGTAATCAGAAAAGCACGGACACATCCCAACACTGGGCAAGGCTTCAGAAGCTTGGTAGAAGTCTGATAGGGATAAGGCAAGGCAGGGAAATCGAGGAGGTGGCATCGAGGTGGTAACCTGGTGATTGATTACGGACCGAATCCTGGACGCCTACTGACAAACGTTTTTGATGATCTGGCACTGAACCAATGGTGGCTGTGGACTGCTTAAGTTGTCCAGGCTAAGCTGATTGCAACGGAGCAGGTGGGCGTGGCAGAATGCAAAACGCCGACAAGCACAACTCACGACAGCTAGTTTGGAATTGCCAGCCTTGCTAATTGCTAACTTAAGAAGCCAACAACAGTTTAAAGCGTCAGATCCTTAATCACGTCTTACAGTACACTCTCTCGTTCTTACACAAACACGCAGACATGCACTGTGACAGCACCCTTGTTCCTAATTTAAATTATTAATTTAAATTATTTTCTTTTATCGTTATTGCTGAAATCAGTATCAGGAGGTCAGAGCTTTACAAAAATCGGATCGGAAATCGGCCACAGAATTGGGTTTTCTTTTCAGGGGCTTTAAGTTTGACTTCTCCCTGATTCTCCAGACCGAACGTCAATTTGACCGCTGTATTCAGAGTATGATCTCTTCAGCATAGCAAAGTATTGTACTGAAGCTCAAGCTATGTCAAAAACATGCATAAGCAAAACATGTTTTGACATGGTGGCAAGTTTTATTTACCGATGCTTAATGGCGTAAAGGCTCTTTTTAATGAGACTATCTAAACTGACAGAGGCAGGAAACACATCAAGCGCCCCGACACAGATCAGTCAACCACAACAAGCCATCTGATCTTCTGCTGCAGAGAAGCAGCTTCTAGAAATGTATGGTTTGAGGGTGGGGCCGATTTTAATTAGGGTGGAGGGAGGGGAAGGAGAGGGGAAAAGGAAAGAAGGGCAACATCAGAAAGAGAAAGGCATAAAGAAACAAAAAAAAACTGAGCTCGTTAAAAAAAAAAATCTAGAAAATATGTATATTCAAATGAAGGCACAAGGTTAAAGCAAAGTGAATATAATTACTCAGTTTCTTACACAAACACAAACAAACCTCATCACTTTCTCAACTAAATCTTTGATGCTTTCACTTGCTTGGAAACAAAGCGGTCGTGTGTGTGCGTGCCAGGACTTTATACACTTTTCAAACAAAAGCCCACATGATTTAAGAACATTAGCATAAAGTGTGCTGGAAAGAAGCTGGGAAGCGCTGCGCTCTGGCCTCTCTCTCTCTCTCTCACACACACACACACACACACACACACACACACACACACACACACACACACACACACACACACACACACACACACACAAGAAAAAAAGAAAAAGTTTGATCCATGATGATGCAAACTGGTCCGGGTTACAATGAGAGGATAATGTTTGAAACAGCTGATTTATTTCAGCATGGAAATAATATTTCATATTTATATGGTGTATCTTACTGTGGTTGACAGATACACTATGAACATTTGAGCTGCCAAATATTTCCTAAAACAGTCTATTCCTAATGCTGGATTGATTTTAGTTTTTGTAGAAAATTGTTAAATTCCTTAGTGAAGAATCATTCCATTTATTTTTAGATTGCATGGACTGGTTTAAATGATGTAACCCTAACCCGGTCTAATGTATAGAATTTTGTGTTGGCTCAAAATAAATGACGCAAAAGGTGTAGTTGAAATAAGCAACCCTTAATTTCTGTACTTTCTATTGATTTGAAACGAAAAGCTGGATATTTATCATAGCACAGGTAGTATTTACAGCGCTAATTGATTATTGACAACCCTGGAAAAGATGAAAAAGCCTTCAAATCTGAAGGCTTCAAATCGTTTTGTCTTTAGTCTCATTGGCAAAATCCGAGTCCTGGGTCGTTCTTTATGAGCCCTTCTCTGCAGTTTGCCCCGCAAATTTTATCCTGGACTCAGACCTGAAGACAGAAATTGCCATGAAAGAAAGTTGACGTTGTGTCCGGTGAAGCTTTTCTGGTTGACTCGGATGTGTTTCGACGAAAAGGCCATTAATGATCCATTTCCAGTTTTATGGCTAAGGCCAGAAGATTTTCATTTAAAATGTATAGCAAAGACCAAGCTATTCTGAGGGTTTTCTGGACATTTGCATGTCCAGATTGTCCATGTCCATTTTATTGCATGTGCAATAACTAATGTGCAATAATCTATTCAATACACTGTGCTATAACCTGTGCAATAATCCTGAAGAAGTGACTTATGCTGCTATCACCACCTGGATATATGTCAATACATATGTGTGTGTATATATATATATATATATTGACGTCACTTCCCTTTTACATCTCAGGGAAACAAATGTAACTCCCAACCCTAACTCGTGGATTACTAATTACACGCGATCGATCTAAAATTAAAGCAACAGTTTAAAAAAACATTTGCGTTACATCGTCAGAACCAGTGTGTCAGCGGTGATTTTGTAAATATTATTTATTGTGATTTAGTCCACATTGAACAGATGTTCTGTAGTTTGGGTTTTTTAATTTTTATTTTCAGTGTAAGATTTTTGCTGCAGCAATAAATAAAATAAAATAAATGAATTCAAGTCTTTTTACAGATCTTTCCCAGGGGTGCAAATACAATAAGTGTGAAGGGTACATTTGATCCTTCACTCTTATTCTTTTTTTAGCAAATTAATTTATGGAATAAACTTAAAGTTGTTTTCAAGTCAGTTTAAAAAAAAAAAGGTTCAACAAATACCTGCGCCTGTGGCACAGGAACGTTTGCAGGAAGAAATAAAAACAGCTGCATCGACAGTGGACCACCTGAGCCATGTATTAACACATTATCTCTGGTCACTATTCACAGCGGCACAATAGCCTGCACGCCACTGAGTCACTTTAAACTAGTCTATTACCATTTACCCAGTTTTTCTCGGTGTGACCCGCTAGTGGGTTTTTTTAATGGTTTAATGGATGACAGTGCAGGACTGTGGCACAGAAGAAAGAGATATATTGGTTTCAGGATATTAAGTGGGTTTGAAGGAAGAAATACTCCAGAAGATGGATGGAGCTGCAGCGAAGAAGGATGTGGGAGCGAAAGGGGAAGAGCTTCAGCGGGACGTTTATAGCACCGTGACAGAACCTGCGACCAGCTGTAACTCATACCTGGACACCACAGAGGCCTTTTTAGTGGCAAGGACCAGCCAAGACGACACACCGGGCTTTCAGTGTTGAAGTTTTATTAGTTCACACTTTCTCTTTAAGTCTGCAATGTGCGGTGCACGTACTACAAACATGTGGCTCAGATACTGTAAGTGTGCATCATAGTGCAAAAGAAAAAAAATCTGAAATGCTATCTGTAAAACATCCAGTGCAAATAGTTGCCTTTAAAAGTTAATAATTTGTAAATAGAGTCCTCCTGTATTTAACGTAGGGCATCATGAAAAGCAAGAAACCGTTTCAAAAGAGAACCCCCAGCTGTTTAGTCTATAACGCCGCCAAAAGGTATGGAACAGCTGAGAGCCATCCACCTGTACTGACAGCAAGGAGAGCATTAATTAAGCAGAAAGGCACCAGACAGACTCATGGCAACTCTGGAGGAGCTGCAGAGATCCAAAGCTCGGGTGGGATAATCTGGCCTTTACAGAGGAGCGGCAAGAACAAGGCATTGTTGAGAGAAAGTCACAGGATTACTGTTTTAACGTTTGGCACAAGCCATGAAATGGATGCGATAAGCGTGTGAAAGAAGCTCTGGCCAGGTGAGATAAATAATGTAACTTTTTATGCAAAAAAATATAAAAACCTTTATTTTTCTGAAAACCAACGGTGCACATCACCTTGAAAACATCATGATAAAACAAGTTTGGGGTGAAGGGGCATCAGCTAGGAGAGAGGAATGATCTAAGCCAGGGGAGTCAAACTTATTTCTGTATTGGGCAACTTTGGCATCATGAGGTCATTAAAGGGGCCAGTTGCACATGTAGAGATGATACTTTTGATTTCAGAATTTAATTTCAGTTCACATAGAAATATATATAAAAAACGCACAGTAACAAAAGTAGCACCCTTAGGCCCAGTTTATACAGTTTATCTGCAAAAACTTTGATATTGGGGTGAGTTACACTTTAAACTCTCATTATTCTGCATCACTTTTTCTCTTTTTGGACATTTCTGGGTTGTTTTAATGTGTTGTGGGAAAACTCTAGTGGTAGGAGGCTGTTACTACAGTTAAAAAAAATCAACATTCGCTACAGGAGGAACAGTTTTAGCTACTTTATACAATTTAAAAGGATATACGACTCTACTTTATGACATGGTATGCCTTTTTTTGGCTCTTGGGGGCCGGATAAATTGCCTTGGCGGGCCGGATTCGGCCCACCGGCCTTAAGTTTGACACATGTGGTCTAAGCTGATGGGAAGATGGATGGAGCTAAACATAGGGCCATACTGTAAGAAAACCCACTGGATTCTGAAATAGACTTGAGACTGGGAAGATGGTCTAGAGACTGACTCAAGGGGGCTGAACACAAATGGACAAACTCTATATGGGTTTGTAAGAAAAATCCTATGGCATCTTCCTTCCAAGTCATAATGATGTGCTACTTTGTGTTGCTCTATCACCTAAGATCTGAACCTTCAGGGACACATAAAGACAGTCACAAAGTCAGCCTTCTACCACCTGAAGAACATTTCTCACTAGAACCAGGAAGCTAGAGAACATCGACCCGGTTCTAAAGTCCTTCCACTGGTTCCCTGTAACTCAGAGAATAGACCTTAAAATACTTCTATTAGTTTATAAATCACTGAACAGCTTAGCACCAAAATACAGTAAAGTTCTGTTGTTGCTGCATCAACCCTCCAGAACACTCAGATCTTCTGGTTCTGGATCTTCTCTGCAACCAGAACCAGAACCAAACATGGAGAAGCAGCATTTAGTTCCTATTCTCCACAAATCTGGAACAAACTTCCAGAAAACTGCAAGTTGGTCGAAACACTCAGTTCCTTTAAATCAGACTGAAATCAGCCTGTTTAGAGTTGCTTTCAGCTCATAGTAACAGGAACACTGACCAACATATTTGATGTGTATTGATGTATTCACCTGATACTATTTCATATTTGGTACAGGTCTCACAACTAGTGATGGTTTCAGTGTGTTTATGATGTTTTTTATGTTTTCATGATGTGAAGCACTTTGAACTGCCTTGCTTCTGAAATGTGCTACAAAAAAACTTGACTTGAATCGACTTAAAATGTGACAAAATTTGACCAAGATCCACATGTATGAACAATTCTGCAATTCTGCAAGGTACAGTTTCTGACATTTGTAAAAACACAACAGAAAGCAGGAGTGATTACGATGCAACTTTGGTGTATGGGTTCTTCTTTTTACTTCAGCTGGTGATCACAGCTGGATGGAGGTGCAGAAAGGAGCGTTTATGTAGGTCACTGACCGAGTCGCCCGCTCACCAGACGGGTTCAGATGAACACTGCGTGTGTTAGCTGTAGTGAGAGCTGAGCTAAATCAACATGTCAACCTTACAGTACAAACACACTTTTCACTGACATCAGCAGTAAGTAGTGGTTATGATTTCATTCTTGGTGGCTTTTGGAAACCAGAGACTGTTTTTGAGAATCTTAAAAACGCTACATGGAAAAAATCATCAGTCAGGTATTCCCTGATGGTGGATGAAATAACAGCAAATAGGCACAACTGACTGCAATAAAACAGTAAATGAGAATAAACATGGAGACGACATGTTAAAAAACAAAACAGAAGCAATAGTCCAATATGGACAGAACACCAGATTATCTAACACACACCAGGATAAGCAATAATTTGTCATTTGAAAGCTAAGCATAACATGTTATAAAGATTTAAAGAATATAGCTAATCTTTATCGGCCAGTTTTACAACACACCATTTCAGTGTCTACAATCCAGGACTAGGTTTGGATATCTCTGCTGTGTGACCAGTATGTTAAGTGTGGTATCTCAATAAACTGCAAGAGATCCAATTCATTAAAGTCACACGAGCAACAAGCCCCGATCCCATACGATTCAGTTAATCACTCAATTTAGTCAGATCCAGAATGTTTTGCATCAGCCGATATGATACAATTTGATTTAATGTGATAAGCAAGAGAATGATGATTTGGACCTAAAAAGATTAATATTAAGGTAATTTTTGTCAATATTAGCCCCTTTTCCATTACAAACTACATTGAAAGGTATAAGCTATATGTGCTGAGCAGATTCAGCTCTGCTTTCTCTACTCCTCCTGCCCTAGAAAAAAAGCAGAGCCAGCTTGTGCCGATCTGATTTAGGTTATTAAATACAGGGCGCCCATCTGCGGTTTGTAAATAGTAAAAGAGTTTACAGTCCACCAATTTATGTTTAGATGAAAAGTCAGTCACTGCTTAGGGAAATTTATTTGTTTCTGAACACAGAAAATAAAAGGCCTCCGTGGTAAAACAGTTTATAATTAACGTAAATGCCAAAAACATCCACCCAAGATTTTCACATTTGATATCTGGTATATTTTGATATTCCCCACAAATTTAGTTAACTCTTTGTATTAACTTTTCAGCCACAACAGATCCAGTCTGCGGGGAAATCACAAATGGTCTGGGCGACTACACGCAGTAGGGGCGGCCTTTCCCCTCGGAGAGACCAATTAAAATTGACTCATAATGCTAATGAACTGACTACTCATATGAAATTTTAATGTGTGCTTTCTCACCTAAAACATTGAAAAATAATTGTGATAAATTACAGTTATAAAATTGCTAGGTTTGTAAACTAGTCAGCTACTTACTGTGGCTTACTTCCTCCTTGTGGCGGACAGTTTTTTTCTTGCTGCACGCAACCCTTCCCCCTCAATAAGCCCCGGCAAACCAGAGCAAAGTACTGGGTCGCTTGAGGGACCAAAGCCCCAGGAAAGTAAAGCCCCAAGAAAGTAAAGCCCCAGGAAAGTGAAATTAGCCGGGTAAATGTATATGGACACCCTACCTGGGATTTTAAAAGTCCTATACTTCTCAAAAACCTTTGAATGGAAAGGGGGCTGATAATTTTAAGAGACTGTATTTAAAATACACAGTTGGTTGCCCTCTCACCCTGCAACAAGAAGGTCCTGGGTTAAAATCCCATTCCAGGGTCACTCTGCATGGAGTGTGCTTGTTTTTTTCTGTCCATCTGTGTTGGTGGTTCTCTCCAGCTGCCGTTGCTTCATCCCACTGTTAGGTGAATTGGTCTCTCCAAAATTACCCATAGACGTGAGTGTGATCATGGCTGTTTGTCCTGTATCTTTCCCTGTGATGTTTTGTACAGGATGTACCCTGCTTCTAGGATTAGGCAGGTGTGAATAAATGAGCAAGGATTTTTTTTATATATAAAGAGGGTGTGTATAAAAGTGCTAATAAACATAAAAAATGCAAATTTGGTGAACTTCACTGGATGAAAATACCAATTAAAGTACTAAAGTAGATGGGAAAAGGCTTTGTAGCACATCTATGTAGCAGACATTAGTGAACATCGGCCGGCGCTGTAAATGTCATGGCATAAGATTAGGTGTTTTTTCAGTGTTTATTGTTGATCCACATGATCAGAGTGAATAGCGGCCCCTTCATTACTGCAGACAAAACCTCATCCATCCATCCATCCATCCATCCATCCATCCATCCATCCATCCATCCAAAGTCTATATCCGCTTAACTGAATTGACCAGTTTGATACTGAATAAATTTGATCTGGAAGAGGGACATTGGGCAGGGGACAGTGTGCAATTTCAATACATAAATATTGGAAACCCTTTAGTAAAAATAAAATATTGCTTTAATAGATGGATGGATGGACGGACGGACGGACGGATGTGTCTGATCTGATACAGACAATTGAACAGTAAATTAATATTGGAAAACTAGGTCAAACTGACCCGACTGGTCTTCGAATGTGTCCATGTTTTACATTTAGAATCTTCAGCTGAGTGTTCTACTTCGATTTTGAAAAGATCCAGTTGCAATGAATCAATCGATTTTTTCCAGAGATGATTTAAGATCAGCCAATAGATACATTTGATCAGCAGTTGATTTGAGGCATCCCTTGGGGGGTTTTATCCAGTTAGCTTCACAGAGAACACAGAGACCACATTTATTGACTATAATTCAATAGTTTTAAAAGCTAAAGATGTGATTTTGACAACCCCAGGGGAAGTAAAGACTTTAGACCAAATTACCTGATAATGAAAAGCCCAAATCTAGATTTATGTACAGCTGAAAACAAATCCGCAATAACTGAATTTGGACTTACTTTGTCAGTCGTTTCTTAAGTCAATCAGTTTGCAGTGATGCGTCTTCATACAGCACACGATACATTTCACTTATGGCAAAACAATATTAGGTGAATTTTCCGTTTTAATGAAGACGCTGTTAGTTGGAGCCAATAATCATCACTGTGTGTCCACTCCATCTCACCACTTTCTAAGAGGCTCACAATTAATTTGTTCTCCAATCTCCCAAAATAGCTTTGGACCCTCCTCCACCACAGCTTGCCTCCTGAATTAAAGTGTGCACTTATGCTTAAAACACCGCCAAAACATTAAAGATCCCCCTGACTTGATGTGACAGTTAATGGGTCTAAAAATAAGGCAGATAAAATAGCTGAGTCCTAAAGTCCTTGAGCGTCGTTGTTGTTTAAGGGCCAAATGTTGGCGAGGCCTCTTCCGGTCCCAGGCATTCATAAAGCAGAGCGGCAGCGGGTTGGGAACGGGAGCCAGCTTCCTCCCTTTCCCTGTGGTGACTCAGGCCTCTTTGGCCGAGTATGAGTCACTCCTCCAGTTCCGGGATCGATATTCAAAAAAGCGGGCAGACATGAATCAAATAACAATGAGCCGGTGTCAGAGAAAATCACCTCGCAGCCATTAAGAAATTCGGAACACCAACTTTTTTCTGTCTCATTAGTTCTCCAGCAGCAAGTTCACTTTTGACCCCACCACAGACTCCGCCACGTCCAATTTTCAAACTTATCAGGGTGTCAGCATTGTATGTTTCTTCCCGCAACCTCATTTCACTCCTATTTCCAATCTAGCGCGCACACATACACGCGCAGGAACACCTAATGCGGACAAGTCATCTTGGAGATTGATTGCCACTCGCTGAGTGTCCCATAATAGACGAGTATTAAAAAAGTTTCCTCCCTCTCGTGCTGTCTGTGAAATTGAATGGAAGGTAAAATATGAGCCAGAATTAGAAACAGGGATCTGGTCTGCAGCAGCTGTGTGTGCGTACCGAAAAGGTGTTTGTGGGAATGCAATGGAGAGCCTCCTCAACTCTTTTTAGCACCTCATTATTTGCAGAAAACAGTCTGTCGCCTCTGCAGGCTGATAGAAATCTTTGATGACTCAGATTATTATGAAAACTTCTCCCATACCGGACAGTTATTGATAAAAGCGCACCCTGCTCTGGGCTCCTGTTTTGTCCAGAGAAGACAAAATCAGAGGAATTGGAGCTTTTACGCTGAATCTCAAGCAGAATAAGTAGGATGCATTCAAAAATACAAGGCAACACTCTGTTCATGCAGTAATTTGAATAACCTTACTAAGCATTTCCAATCATCATTAGTGTTGAAAAAGAAAAAAAAATAACATATCAAACATGCTTTTGAAAGCATGGACAGTAGACCTTGAAATATGTGTTGCAAACAAATTGATAACTTATTTAGTGTAAACTAAATACTAATTAAAAAAAACAACTATTATCTAAAACTGTCCAGAGTAACAAAATTAAGGTATTAATGAATTTTAGCTTTCCATATTACATGGTTCTCTCTCAACCCTTCCTTATTCCTTATTTAGTTTTCCTAAATAATAAACCTAGCAATGAGACCAGGACAATAAAGCAGGCCTGTCAAATACAACTCAACAAAATTAGCCTCAGTCAGTGCTTAACATTGGGGCGGTCCAGTTTCGTTCTGGTCATTAAACACGCCACAACTTGCTATGTCTGATGGTGAGGAATGGAACTTGAATCTTTCTGATCTAAACAAACTAAACTATTGTTATTTATTTTTTTTATAGGGCTCACCTCCCAGGGCGTTATGCAGTCAGGGGGTGGTTAACCTGACAGTTGGACTCCAGGTGTGATTCTCATTGCTTATATGCATGTCTACTGTTGGATGATTAGCATTTAGTACTAAATTTATGATATTTTAAAGTGATATTGACTAAACATATGTAACATATGTACCGTATTTTCCGGACTATAAGTCGCTCCGGAGTACAAGTCGCACCAGCCATAAAATGCATAATAAAGAAGAAAAAAAAATATATATATATATATATATATATCGCGCACTGGAATATAAGTCGCATTTTTGGGGACATGTCATCTTGAAAGGCAATTTTAAATAAAAATAGAACGTAGGCAACAACAGGCTGAATAATTGTACGGTTAGCTTACGCTACACGACACAACTAAGAACGTGCCTGGTATGTTAACATAACATATTAAAAGCTATTCAGATAACTATAGCATAAATAACATGCGAAGAAGTTAACCAAAGCACCCGTGTCACTCCAAATAACTAAAATCCAGTGAAATCTTCATCCTCGGTGTCACTTTCAAATAACTCCGTTAACTCTGGAGGTAGAAGATGCGGCACTTCCGCTTCTACGTCGCTTACGTCTGATTCAACACAGGCCTAGAGCGCCCTCTTGTGGTTTGGTGTGAAAATAACAGGTGTAATGATATACCGGTAAAAATGTGTAATAATTTCACACATAAGTCGCTCCAGAGTATAAGTCGCACCCCCGGCCAAACTATGAAACAACTGCGACTTATAGTCCGGAAAATGCGGTAGTTACACTTCCAAACTACCTTTCCAGATCCAGCCTGAAGTGGATTGTTCCTCACTGAACACTGTTTGTTTGACAACATAGTTAGAGGTTAATGAAACCTTTATTTTATTTGCAGGTACACATAAAAGAGCATTTAGAAAGCTTTTTTTTCATGTTAGGTCAACATTCAAGTGGACATATTATGTAAAATCCACTTTTTTGGCCCTTGAAACTATTTTGGTATGTATGTGGAGTCTCTAGGATTGCAGAAAATTTGAATGTAGTCTGTCCAGTTGCTGCAAAGCTTTATTTATATTTTTTGCGTCATATTTTACAAGCCATTCAGATTGCTCTGTTTTCCTCCGGAGGACCTGTTCTGGTCATTGGGGGTCCGGAGGATACCTCAGATTATGTTCACATACCTGAGCTCACCAAGGAGGGAGTCCAGGTGGACCCGCCTCCAGTCCACGTTCCTGAATCCTTCGAGGTGGGTACCAAAGCAGCATTGCCTGCAATCCCTGAGGTCTGTCGTGAGCTTTTTCAACAGTCTCTGCACCTAAGACCTTATCATGACTCCAAGCACCCAGGGTCTCTCCATGATATTAAATACCCTAAGCTGCTGCATGGGTTCCCGTTTCCTGAGTTGTGGTGTGGGTTCCCGTCTGACACCAAGCTTCAGGTCCTGTCTAACCAATTATCACACCAATTAAGCACAAAAGGCCTTTAAGGTTATTAAAAAAGGTAAATAGACCACAGAGGCCACAGCCCTTCTGGTGGCCACACAGAGATTTACAAAAATGGAAAACTGAGGTGTAAAGACCTCAATTTCTTTTATTATTATTATTATTATTATTATTATTATTATTATTATTACATGTTTTGTGGTGTTCCACTGAAATGTACCTTCCTCATCTTAACAAATCAGTGCAAACAACCGCCCGCATCTGCCACCTGCTTCCTCAGTTGGAGGGATTGCTGCAAAGTCAATGACTCAGTGCAATGACTGGGCTTCCTTAGACAGACAACTTTTTTTATCAAGTGGGATTTAAAATTGAATTTGACACCATTGCATTATAACTGGGATCAAACTGCCCGTATAATTAGATTGGACTGATCTGACTATGTATTTCTGCGCATGAATTGAATCTGTTTATCTTATAAAGTGCCTTGAGATGAAATTTGCTGTAATTTGGCACCAAACAAATAAACCGAATTGAATGAAATGAATTATATGTCAAAACCAGTGTTTAGGATCTGAATTAATTTTGAGTATTCAGTAACTGACTTATATTTTATGTGTATTGATGCACAGCTCCAGTATAATGAGACTCAAACACTTATTTGGACACAGATCATTGGATTAATGCTCTCTCTGACAAGATAACCAAAGCTAGAACAAATGTTGTTGTTTTTTTTTCTCTCTCTGCTGCTCGCTTTCCTCTCCATTTGTACATGTATGCGTTGCGATGTGGCCTGGCTGCTCGCCGTATGGGTGCGTGGACGTGCAGCCTCTCTCACTCGATAGTTTTCTGTCGGTGTGCCAAAGCGCTGCTCCTTCTGTATCATGCTCTGACTGATGGGAGAACCGGGGTACCTGGAGAGGAGATTTACAGCGCTGCAAGCGTTTCCCGTAGAAAGCCACCGAAGAGGAGCACACGCAGGATTCGGGGGAACCCCATTAGAAAAGGAACGATGATGACTCATGCTGAAACTGACAGCAGTAATTTCGCACACAATAGCGCAAGTGTATGCTTCTTAGCTAACCATCTCTGTCATGCAGACTTTGCTTTTCTCCTCATTTCTCCCTCTACTCTTCTCACCTCCCCCTTCCTCTCAGTATACATCTCTGACTGCCTTTCCACCCACTCGCTGCTCATCCTCGCCTTTTCTCTCCATTTCTCACTCCTCTCTCTCCCTCTCTCTCTCTCTCTTTCCCTCCACCACTCTCTTTTGAAGCCACGCTCACCCTAACGTCAGGAAGTGTGCAGATGTAGATGTTACTGTTGTCAGAAAAAAAAAAAGACATTTATTTACTAATAACTTTAAAAGTGATTAGAGAGCAATTTCGGTCCGTCACATTTATTCTTCTCTTTTCCAGACGTAACAATCTTATGACCCACGCCTGTTGGGAGGACGTCCGTGATGTAACTTTTTTTTTTGATCGGTTAGGATTACCAAACGTGTGTAGGTCACCTCAGTCGCATACCTTCCCAGTTCTGCCCACAGATCTTCTCCGCGAGGACATGTCAGAACGCTGCTAGAGCATCGTCCACGCTGACGCGGCACAACGGCCACAGCTTTCAGGTCTGCACACCTCCTAGAAATTCTGGATGACCAAATGAAGCTGCAGAATCTACCGAGCTGCAGTCATCACAATCTCAATGAGCGTGAAATCGCAACAACAAGGACTGCTTGAATGCAATAGTTGGTGTGGTGCTATATCCGAACTGCAGTTTGTATACCGATAACACATGACCAATCGGATCGACTTTCTCTGCACTTGATGAACATTCACTCCAAAAGATGTCCAGTTTTAGCCCGACTCTCGCCAGATGGACGTCGTTCCGCCGAGCTCCACACGGGCTCCACACATCCATCTGGACTCGCTGCCATTGGGAGGGATTTCAGTACCACATAAAATGGATGAGCCAATCAGGATCACCGGGCGGGATTTTCATAGATGTGACAGAGGAGCGACTGTTTGGATTTAGACAACAATGGCGGCTCGCAGCGAGGAAGCAAGAGGTAACATTGATGCTGCTATTTCATCAGTGTTGTCCAAACTACAGAATATTAATTCTTTAAAAGAACATCAGAGAACGGCCTTGAAGGCTTTTGTTAGTGGAAACGATGGTTTCGCCCTTCGCCCGACCAGGTTTGCCGTCACAATCGTCAGCGTCACGGGTTGGTTTTGATGTGAGTGATTGAAGTAGCACATCAGTAAAGATGACATACAAGTGGTTTATCCAATCATATGCAAGGATTATTAATAAGGCCCCTCCTTCTGAGATACATCTCCAATGGAGAAATCCCAGATGGATGCGAGGATGTTAAAGAAGACCTATATGTAGCACTGTTAATTAGCAATGCTGTCAAGTTGAACACTTGCAGTTTTCCTCTACCAAACCAAGATTTTCTTTTGAATTTCCTCAAAACCAGTCTAGATGGTAGTTCAGATTCAAACAGTGAAATTCAGAGCTGCACGATAAATTGAATAGTTATAATTATTGTAGTTCCAGTGTTTGCAGCATCGCAGTCGCCAAGGACTCGGCTCAACTGCCCAAAAATACAACTTTCCAGCTGGATGGACTTTTCACTGCTTTTTATGTTTGTATGTGAGAAAAGATCCTAAGGATTAAGAATAGTTCGGACGTAAAATGGAAAATAAAAACTAAACAGAAAGGTACATTTTGAATTCATACAACGCTTTTCCAGACCGTTTAAAGCGCTTCACACATACTTCTTTTCTTTATTCATGTGTCCTGACACAACATTTCAGGTAAACCACTTAGAAACACTAGTTGCCAACAGGCGCCAGGGCAGTTTTGCTCTACAAAACAGATACCTGAAGACTGAATCCTGACTGACTTTATTGAATCCAAACTCAATCTAGCCCCAAAGCAGCAGTGGTAGGCAGGCCGCATTGATGTAGTAGTCACCTGTGTCTGTAGGACCCTCAATCACCAAATCACCCCCCCCAACGCGCAAACATCCCTACACCGAACATGCAGATCAGTAGGCGCCCTGGGCTTCAGTGCATCACACCGATAAGACCACTACTCTACACACTGATCCACATTTACACCTGAGTAGTGAGAAAAATGTGAGTTAACTGCACGAAATTTACGTTAAATCTGTTAGAAGTCAAGTCGTCATCAGAAGTCATTGTACATTTGAATGTTTTATTTTAGGTCATGAAAATATTTTGAGTTATATTAATGTTTACTCTCTCAGTTTTGCAACCTGAACTTATTTCTTAATTCCACAATCGGCAAATTTATTGCTTCCATGGTGACGGAACAGCGAGGCAAAATGCTGAGCTGTCACACTCTGCCTCTCGCCCCTTGACAAACAGGTAGCAGTCCTTTTGTGACACTTCAAACAATTAAACTGGTTTAGGGAATAAAATCGTGTTTGAACTTTACAAATGTATTAGCCAAATGACCTTCATGCTTCCTAAAACATGTTAGCATTCATTATTTTAATGCCATTTCTGACAAGGTAGAGCAAATGGAGCAGTCTAGTTTTGTTTTGGCAACGTGTTGTTCCTATGTAATCGTCCTCTGCTTTGAAAAAGTTTGACTAAAGGACTTTTATTTTGGTACTAAAACAAGAAAATCCATCCACCTATCTAACCATTTCTGTATTCTGCTTATCCAATGTCAGGTCGCGGAGGTAAAAGTACAAGACAGAAACCCAGACATCTCCCCAGCAAGCGAGTTCTGATTCTTCCGTCTAACGATAGGAGATATGTAAAAGATATCCAAAGGGAGGCGCCAAGGAGGCACCCTGATCATGCTTGAACAGCCACGAGTGACTACTTTTGATAAGCAGAAGAAACAACTTGACACCAACCTTATCCCCTTATCTTTGAGGCTAAGATCAGCCATGATCAATATCGTATGATCCCAGGTTAGAGCTGGAACATGTATGAAAGGGTAAACAAAAGCATCACTACTACTCCTTTAATGAAAATCCAACTTCCCGCTATATTTTTGTCTTGTTTAGTCAAGGAGGGGCCTGAAAATCTTTATTCCTTGAATGCAGGACTCAGTCTAAAAAGTTTGATATTCACAGTTATGAGGTAACCTTAGAGGATTGTTGTTGATGAGACAACAACGGCTCCCCCAACTAAGGCTTTTAAGTAAGTATTGTTCCCAAACTCCCAATCTGGCCCTTATATAAATAGACCAGCAGCTGCCTAGGGCCCAATGAAATGTGCTGGAGCAGATCTGCGCGTCGGCGATGCTCAAAATGCACGGGAGTACCGGATCGCAACAAGACATCCAAAAAGAGCGACGAGGAGAGACTCGACTCTGTCACTAATGCTTGAATGTTAACATACAAACACGGGCAGCTGTGATCAAACAGAAAACGGGAAGCGGGATGTTGACGGGTGAGGGCGAGCAAGAGTGCAAAAAGCAGCCGAGCTGTAAGAAATGAAAATAAAAGAAGAGGCGATGGAAGAAGAGATAGGAGAGAGAAGGAACGGACAGATGGAGAGAGCACCAGAGCCAACAGCAGAGCTAAGTGGGTAGTGTGCTCCCCAGACAGCGCTCCATATGGCCTGGCAACGCCATGCAAACACACATAGACACAGCATGTATATGCACATGCATGGGCCCGAATATACCCCCGCACAAACAAACGAAATTTTCACAGGTAGTGCGTGTTCACACATTAATTACCATGTACCCACGCCTTTACAGAGTACAGTGTACCCACTCACTACAATCTAAACTAAAACAAATTCCGTACTGTCTGTGATACTGACATGCAATTTATTATCTCATATGTTAGGGCATCAGTTATCTCGCTGGGCTGGAAAACAAGGGCGGGCCGTGTCTGGCCTCTGTTCCAGTTTCATTAGGAGGAACTGAGCGGTGTGAAGGATTACATTCTGGGACTACTACTCCCAGATTTCCAGCGTAGATTCTTTTTAAGCTGTGATCGGAAGTGGTGAAAATGCATCCAAGCGAAATGGGCCAATCTTTCGAGAAGCCGATAAGTTCATTATGTCCATTAAGAGACTTCATGCGGTGTATTTTCAAGCATTATATCTAGCTTCAATTACATCACAATGGGCAATATGTAATATGTTTACAATTCATAGGATCAGTTGACATAATGTATATTTTGTATACAAATTTTTTCATTTCTACCTTTATGAGGGTTAGTTTGGTTCCAATTTTTTCGTTTTACACACAAAATGCTGTGTGTAAAACCTGCAGCGTAAAACCTGCAGCGAAAGCTAGTCCAGATATGTATTTGATGATGCAAATATGAATAAATATGGACAAGATCCACAGTCAAGAGATTTACGTGATACCTAGAAGAAAGTTAGAGGGAGAAACGAACGGCACATTTCGTTCATGTCTTTTTAAAACCTGTGGCTGTAATCTTTTACAATATTATAGAACATCAGCATATTTATATGAATAATGTTAGTGCATTTGTCTTTATTGGAAATTTGGTCACTCCCCCTAGTGGCCTGGCACAATTCCGTTTTTTTTTTGTTTTTTTTACTTTTTGGTATTTGCAGCATTTGTTGTTTTTTGTGTGTTTGTGGCTTCAACTCTTGGCGTTTTTAAGTCTCTTAAAACACATTTGTACTCACTGTGGCTTTTTATCCAGTGAGGTTAGATTTTTTGGGGTATTCCCTTTATAGTCTTATTTTGTCACATTTAGGTTTTTAATTGTTTTTACATTTGAATTATTGTTATAATTTGTTGCTTTTTTTGTGCAGCACTTTGGCCCATTCTATATAACTGTGCTATAGAAATAAATTGGATTTTAGTTGTGTATATTGGAGTTTGTGTGTGCAGCGTGTTGGCAGTTTGTGGCACGTTGAGCCGTTTGGTGCACATTTGCACCTGCAGGCCACCGTACTGGTGCCAGTGGAACCACCGGACATGCCTGGAGATAACGAAGGAGGAGCCGGTGGTGAACCTTCTGGAGACAGTGAGACCATAGATTCTTAATATATGGGGGTTAATTTGAAGAACAAAAAACTGGACTGAACTAAAAAAAAATAATAGTAATTATAGAAAAGGTGAAAGCAGATTTTGAAATGCAGGAAGCTCCGTTTTACTCTGTTGTGGTAACAACATTTTGTCACAGATTAGGGGCTTATTAAACAGCTGAGAGGAAGAAAGGTGGCAAACTGATCTAGGAGTCCAGTTGTCTCCTGGGACGCCTCATTGACCCAGAGCAGTGGGAGCTGACAGGTGGCTGCCGGCCAAGACATCATCATCAAAGGTGGGCATCTTTCACCCCCCTACAGGACATGATAACCTCACTGGGAAGCTCCTTCAGCGACAGACTGCTTCATCTGGAAGGCACAAAGTAGGATCATCCAAGGTCCAACCTCCCAGGAGCAGTTGTATAAACAATTCCCTGCTTCTCACAGTTAACACGCAACATTTTACTTAAACAACTTTATTGTCATTTTGTGTGTACAGAGTGCACACAGAACGAAATTTCATGGCATACAGCTGACGACAGTGTAATGAGATTGCAGGTGGAATTTTAAGTGCAATTCAGTAATGTGAACAAACCCGCCTGCAGATTCTGTGATGAGGCTATAGCTGATAGACAACAATGCTTAAATGAATGTATAATTAGATGACAATATAATTTAGAATCAAAGCTATTGCGTTCTCCTCAGTAGGAAAATGCTGGCGTAAAAAAAAAAATTACAATATGTAAAACCTAATTTGTATATTTTCCAGTAACCAACGATGGAACTCAAACCCTTTAGAAGTACAAACGGAGAGTTTGGTCAAGTGTCTTCCAGATACCAGCTGGAGCCGAAACTCGTGGGAAGGCCAGGATCGCAGCCAATTCCTGAAGGAAGGGAGGAAGTGACTCCTCGCCAATCCCAAGGCTCGCCGAGGTTACTACAGGGCCGCTGGGCCGTCGCCATGGTACCCTGCTATCAGGAGACACCTGGCAAATCACGTTTGTTGAACCTTCCGCTGCAGTACAACCACGCTGCCCTTACATGAGCTCAGAAGGAAGGAGGACATGTTAACTGATCATCAGGGTTGCTGCAATGTTTTTTTAGACATAACCAGAGCAGGATTGTCAACATCCTGCTAAAAGGATTTTTCTTTTTTGTTTCTGAATGCAGTGGCTTATATTGTTTGAGCTTCAAAAAAAAAAAAAAAGAACGTTTCAGAAAAGCTCCTTTGATATAAACAGGGTAATTATTAAGACTGCAGTCAGTCAATTAAAATATGTCTTTCAAAGCCTTTGCATGGAGATTGGCCGCGGCTAAAGTAACGCACGCTCTCCTACACACTGACAAACTTCCAGAAGTTTTGCTCCTATTAAAAGTTGAAACCCACTGAGATTAAGTCCGAAAAGTACAGAGGGGTGAAGTTTAAAACAAGCCGTGTTCTCTCATGGTCCTCTTGGGCTACCAACGGCTTAGTCAACAGATCAAAAGAGGTCTGCTTCTGTCTGTACTGTGCCGATCAGCTGGACAAACGCTTGGCAGGAAAGGACTATCGGCATCCAGGTTTTTGCTTCCCACATTATCTCTTAGACGTTAGGAAGCTCGCCTGTGAATCATTACCAGACCTTCAGTAATACGCGTTGAGATGCAACATACTTGATCTCTTCCTGATGTATGTTTATAAGAAATATGAAAAGGCACTACATATGACTGAAAGCTTATAGTTAAAGGGGTTTAGATTATCCCGTGCTATATCTGTAGTTATGCTGCTATAGGCTTAGCCTGCTGTAGGACATAAAGAACACTTTCCCTCACTCTGCTACCTTTTCCTACTACTCTCCAATTTTGTATTGTTTGCTGTTATTTCAGCTTTTAACTTCATGGTGTCTCCTTTTTTTCTCGTAGTAGCTACATCTGGCCTGGTGTTCTGTTTTGCTGTGATAACATCTGCTGCCAACAACTGCGTGTTTTCATATAGATGATACAGTTTCCTCTTTCTTTCAGTGTTTTAGCCCTGGTTTATTCATAGACATAGCTACTGGCTGAGCTTTTACTAGGACTTACTATTAGTGCTCTCGTTCATCCTCTACACCTGAAAAGTGCCGTAGAGCTTATTTGCTTCACAGTGTTTCTGATTGGAGCTATTGGAGCTAGTACTGCCATTGCCCTTTTTCTTTTCTCTAACATAGAAAGCACTCCTAGATCAGTGCTTCTGAGCTCCCTTTGTGTCTCTGCTCTGCCGACTTGGCAGATGGCCATTCACAATGAGCCTGGTTCTGCTGGAGTTTTCCTCTCTACTGTCGCCACATGCATGCTCGGTATGAGGGATTGCTGCAGAGTCAACAACACAATACAAGCGACTGTCCACTGTGGCCACACACTCATCCAGGAGGAGTGAATGTTGAAAATCAATGACTCAATGCCATCTGCTGGGTTTCCTTAGATAGAAATCAATGTAACCAACCTGTTTGGGCGATTCAACTGAGTTGACTTTGTAAAGCGCCTGTGTTTATTAAAAAAAAAAAGTAGCTTCTCTCAGCAGGATTGTTAGCAAAGGTATATGTATATATGTATAGATATAGATATATTTATATGTAGATAAAACAAATGAACACATCTAGTATCTCTGTTTTAAAAGCTAAACGTCTGGGATAATTTACTTTCCTTAATTTACAAGAAAACCTGCAAAACATTCTGATCAAAAATCAATTTAAAAACATCTCTAAATTTCAAAAACATTTTCACATATTGCGATATACATTCACTAAATGATCTTTGCTGATTATTTAGTATTTTTTTAGTGGTTAGCAAATTGATTTGTAACAGTCCCTTTTATTCAGCCAAACGTCATGTTCTTTATTTAGTACCAAGCTTTATCTTCCCGATGAAACAGCTGAAAATTATTTACTTATGTTTTTTAATAACAACTTTTTTATAGTAAACGCTGGTGAAATTATGAAAGAAAAAAACTTTATTTCCAGATTTTGATGAAAATTGGACATCATTCAGGACATCATTGATTTAAAAAAAAAATCTCATCTAAAAACAGTTCTTGTTGGACCAAAGTTTTAACGATACCACTCAAAGGGATGAAAAGGGGAAAAAAACAGCACAGTCAATAATATTGTGTTACTTTATATAACACATCAGGAGTACCGTGTAGAAGTTAGGAGCAATCTATAAAAAAGTCAACACTTGAACCATTATAGAAACTCCCGAAAAGAGCCATAAGAATTAATTATGATGCTGGCTATGGTGAACATGCAAATATTCTATTTTATAAATTAAATTCCTTAAAGTTTGTAGATCTGGTGAAACATAAAAGTGCACGAATGTTGTAGAAAGTATGACACAGCCTGTTGGCTGTAAATATACAGAAACTGTTTTCAGACAGAGATGGAGGCCATGATCTCAGAAGTAAATCAAATCTTTGGAATCTCAGCCATGACATTTTTTGTCTTACTATCTGAGCAGTGAAACTGTGGAAAGGTCTCAGAGCAGAGAGACACCCAGGGTTAAAAAAAAAAAGATTTAAAGATATTTCACTAAAATCGTATTTCTTTCACGAGGGCCTGACTTATTCATGGTCATGTCTTCACATCTGTTGTATGATATGTACGTGTACACTGTGTTATTTACAGTGTGTGCATTCATTGTATGTATGTGTAGAAAAATAATATAACTAGCAACTTGTAACTTCATAGTGAACCTATTTTGTCGCTGAACACTGAATGTTTCAACACAAGCGTAAAGCCCAGGGGCTACCGACGGATCCATCGACATGTTGAGACAAGGACAGTTTTGATTTTGAGGTACTGGGGAAGGATTTAAAAAGATAATGCTTCTTCCTACCCCTTTTCAGACATAACATCAAGTTGTCTTGTTGTGAATAACATCAAATCTCTGTGTATTATTGTACAAGTCATTATTGCATTTTAACCTCACCTGTGTGTTAGTCTGGAGAGCGGATTGTCTGCAAACAGTAACATTGTCTCCGCTCATTCCAGTGATTTGTTCTGGGAAGATGAAACTGGTGCTTTGTGCCGCTGTATTTCATGGTAACCACTATCTCACATACAGTAGTTGCCGGACCGGGCTGGCTTGTCCAACATCCTCCCTCCTGAAGCCAAGCTATCTCCGTGTGATAGACAAAGACCTGTGTCTTCTTACAAGCTCTAAAGCAGGAGTTTCAGACAGTGACGACAACTGCAAAGCTGTTAGCTTGCGAGCGACTGTGTCAGGCGTTCTTCAGACATAGCTCTGAACCAGCTTAACTTGAAACGACTGACATGCCAACTATATCTTTGCACACTAGTACAACTCATGCAACACATAATCAATTCATTTCATGCTATTTTTCTACTTTTTTTGCAAAGTGAGCCAAATATTCGACAATGTCTGTGAAACAGACCGCTACAGCCATCACCTTCTAAAATGACTCTGAAGAAACATAAATAGATTGAGTAGATATAGCATTTGATTCCTTTGAATTTGAATTATGAGCTGTTAATGCGAGATCTCTCGTGGCTAAAATAAAAGTTCATTTCAAACCCATTCTAGCTGGGTGACACCGAAACATTAAGGCTATAGTTGGTAATCCTGTTCAGAAATACTTTTTGTGATACTGGGTAAAATCATCCTTCCATCCTGAAAGCATTTAATACATTATTTAATCACAAAAAAGAGGTTAGAATTGTTCTCTGTGGAAGCTGCAGCCCTGTTAAAACTCTAACCAATTTCGTGAACCAGTTTCAGTCCGAAGGGCAGAGATTTGTCAGAGTTTTGGTCCTGCTCTCTTACCCTCCTCTGTCCCTCAAGTTCTGGGGGTATCACCTTATCTATTGGTTGTCCCACATGGCAATCATTCTGACGCGCTCACGTAACACTAGTGTTTGTGGTCTTTCCTTGTTGGTTTCCGCTTGCTGGCTGTGCATGTGCACTTCTAGTGTTCATGTATCTGGTTAGCTTAGAGGCTAGGTTAGCAATTAGCTTAGCGGTTAGGCGTTCAGTGTAGCTCCACTGCTTTCACCGTAGACTTTGAGCGTGGCTAGGAGTCACAAGACGCGAACCACGTTCATGTTTATGAGAAGAAGAGGAAGTCCTCAGTAGAAATAAATAAGACCAGAGTGGATTTGGGGGGGAAAATTCACACAATCCCCCTGAAGAGCGGCAGAGTCTGGCAAGACGGTCTTGCACATGCGCAGTTATTCAAAAAGTAACTTTGGGAAATTTAAAAAAAAATCGCACTCTTGCTTTAACAGAACTCTCAATGATAAGAAACATGCTGGTCAAACCAAAAGATTTTTTTTTTTTTTAATCCAAAGATTATGTTCAATCTAAATCTGTCAGGGTTGTGAGTAATTTCTGGCTCAACTGCTCAAAAACAAATGCTTTATTTAAATACTATAACAGACTTATATACAGTAAGCTTATAATTTATTTATTTATTTATGTTCTTTCACTTTCTTTTTTCAGATATCACATTACACATGTCAGCTTACATAATAATATATATGATTTAGCAATGGCATCTAGGTGTTATTCGATTGTATCTGTTGCTTTATGTCTGTTGGCTGTGCTGTTCTTTTTGCATCTCTCTTTCCAGGTGATGGAGCAGACGGAGAAGGTTTTATCATTCTCTCCCTTTTATCTCTTCTTTCTTTCACCTCTACTCTTTTTTTTCTTTCTCTCTCACTTCTTGTTCTTCCTTTACTCTCCCATTGTAATGTCCATATAATTTGAAATTCTCCCTGCAGGAATCACAATAAAGCTATTTACAAGCAAAAAAAATAAAAAAATAAAAAATAAATGAATAAAAATAAATAAATAATTAAATAAATACTATAAAATACATGTGTATAAAACATCTGTTTGTATTGGTCCTATATAATAACTTTCTGATTAAGCTATAATCATCAAAATTATCGGACAAAAATACTCAAAATATGTCAGCCTGGGTGCACCCACTGTACTTATTATATAAGTTTCAATTTTTTAATTGAATTACTGTAAGAAATTAACTTTTCAATTATATCAGATCAAAATCTTTGTGTTTCCTGGTTTATAAAGATCAACACACGTCTGCCTAACTTGGAAAGGCACAATCTCTAGTCTTTCCAATTTTGAAGAAAATGTTTTTAAAGCCGCTATGAAAGTTGACCACCTCTAAATTAAAGCACTCAAATGTGTTTTTTTTCTGAAATTAATTTTCAGGATGACATTATCCTTCTGAAAAAAGGTGATAAAGTAATTTAAAGGGTTGTTGCGCATCGTTATCAGGTGTGATTTGTAATTTTGTAGGACACTACATAACACTAATAAGCATAAGATCTCATGCACAAACACTATAACCTGAAGGCTGCAGCAGTTTGTTGAACTGTTTGTTGAAACATGGCAAATGTTTTCAGGAAAGCTTTCGTAAGCAAATAAATATAATCCATATGATGAGATTAACTAGGAAAAAGATGTGTACCATCTAATTTATCCTGTAATATATATCTTTTTTTAAAACTATGCATTAATGTCATATAGCTCAAACAAAATAAAAAATAAATAAAACTGTCACCCTTTGTTATTCAGTAGTAGAAAAAGTTCCTTTCTAGCTATAAGAGTCACTTCAAGAAAATGCAAAGATACGTGCATTTTAATTCACAGATGAGCTGGAAGAGCCAGGAGTCTTCAAACAGACCAGCATCAAAGGACAAAACAACAGGATCAGAGTCAAGCATCTCTGGCAAATCAAGTTTCTATTTCTGACCACTGATATAAAAACTGTGTTAACGTAAGAGTGCACACACAGTGGTAAAGGACAGAGTATCACTGAGTGGTTCCCTAATAAATAATTGCTTCTAACCAAAACATCGAGCATCCATCTCGACTAATTGGAACAAAGATGGAGGCTTTATTTCAGAGAAGGCCTAACCTCAAAGCTGAAGTGTAATGTTATTAGGAAAGCTGACAGATGAACGGGAAAGTTGAGCTTAGGTTCTAATTGTGAACTTTAAATCAATACCAGCTCCAGGCTCACTATTTAGCCGTGACACACGGCTGTGTGTTCTTACAGGATCTACACGGAGCACAAAACAGGCAGGCTACGACTCCTTGTAGACTTGACAAGTGAATAATGCAATTCATACTTGTTCGTTTACAGTTGAAATAGCTTTTATAAAAATGTGTTTTAATACTTTTACTGTCCCCAGAAAGGATGGCGCCCTGGGCGGCGAGCCACATTGCCACATAGGAAGTACAGTAAGTAGAAAGCATGAGTAGATTTTTCATGATGCGCTACAAAAAAACGTTACACACGTGGAAAGCTGATCCTTTCTTTTTTCAACGCTGTGGCCCTGAGGAATCCTAGGGTTTTGACTTCATTTGAGAAACTTTGACTTGATTTATAAAGGGACAATTTAAAACTTTAACATGGGGAGGAGCAGTGGCACAGGGGTAGAGCGACCAATGTTCGAATGACTCAGTAGTCGATGTGCCAGTCCCAGGTTCAAGTCCCAGGACGTGGACTTTTGCCGCATGTATTCCTCCTCTGTCTTAACCCTGTTCCCTGTCAGATAACGGCTCCTAGTGCCATAAAACATAAACATTCATGTCAAGTCGTGCCACAATATAGCTTTTAGCTAATTCACATAGACAGTCCCTATATATTTTTTTTAAAATAACTCCTTAAATTCTGTCATGGCCTTTAGATTTTGCTTTGCTGGCCCAAAATGATCAGTGACCCCATTCTTATCAACTTTTCGAAAACTTCTGGAGGCGCCAGTGGTTAAAAAGTACTGTAAGTGGAAAGCATAAGCAGTTGTTTGTTTTTTTATCACGAGGTATGTATACCTTTGAGATCCCCAGGCAATCAATATGGTTGGAATGGTGAAATAAGAACGACTATTCATGTGTATGTGAGGAACAGAAAGCTGGCACAGGTCTTACCAGCATTTAAAATGTAAAAATTGTGGATAGAAACAGTGGAAATGTTTCTTCGTTTGCTACGTTTCCATCCAATTGTCATGTGAATTTTAAACAAACTTTTTAAATGACGGCAAAAAAAAGAAGAAAGAATGAAAATTAGGCGTGTTTCCATCTACTGCCTTGGAGCTAATTAACCAGGTTATGCTAATCAGAATTTCATCAGATGATGACATTACGCATGGCTGTAATAAACAGGAAGTAGATATTTCAAACTAGCAACCTAAAAATTGCAAGAAATTTAGAGGTTTTCCGGAATTTGTTGCTATCGTGCAAGTTTCAGTTGCTCTGTCATGTCTACTAGAATTGCCGATGTTACATGCTGTCCGTGGACAGGAGAATCACTGCCATTGCTTCCAGCCGTGTTTTTGGGCATTATGGGAAAATCCAGGAGGCCAGCGGAAACAGTTGATCAGTCATGTGAGGAAAATATTCAGCACATCAGAACTTATTTCACAAATGTGTTTCCATCTCCCATTTTTTGCATTAATTTCTTTCGGCAAGGCAAACAAAACAAAAAAAAACTCAAGTGAAAGTGAAACCTTTGCGAATGTGATACTTTAAAATGTGCATAAAAAACATTAATGGAAACACAGCGACTCACCAGTTATGTAGTATTACTAAACCATGACCAGAAGGTAGAACATAAAAATGCTTCGTAGGTTCATAGATACACTCCTTAACAGAACCCGTCAATACTTTGATGTGGTTTCTTTCAACAGCCTACTACGCTTAACTTAGTCTGTTTACAACCCAACACTCAACGGATCTTCAGAGAATTTTGGAACAGCCCTAAAACCGGATGTGAAACAAGTTTCCAGGAATACCAGTCATAGTAATCCAACACTTGACCAAAGCTCTTTCTGTTCTTTCGTGAAAAACTTACAGAAAGCCCAGATCTCAACCCAGCTACTTTACAGGAAGGCATTGGCTTGGTGTTGATGACTCAGCAGGACCAGCACTAGACTCACTACACTGACCGTGTCCAACTCAGCAAGAGGGGTCCTGTAGCTGCTGTCTAACAGATGACAGACAGCGACTTGAACAGGGAAGTACTCAGAATAGGAGAAGCCAATCAGATGGTTGGAAGAAGAGCAGCTTTCAGAGGATCTTTGTCAGCAGCTTCAGCAAAAAACTAGAGGTGCATGTACTTATACCAAACACACAGGCCTCATGTTCCATTCACCTGAGGTATAAAGTGGATTTCACAGCCAAGCATCACCTGAGTGGGTACAAAGTGGCCAGCTGATGAGGTTCTGCCACTCACCTGACGTCATTTTGCGGTGGAGGTTTCTTCTGTCCTACCAGGTTCACGGTCCTCGCTTGAATCGGCTTCTCTTCTCTGAAACACACAAGTTTTGGGAAATACGGTCAGGGCGGCGGTGTAACTTTTGGTCCTTTTAACGAAAGATAAACAACAATGGTGAAGGATTTAAGCTCAACACAAACTACAGGGCAGGTTTTTCTCGTTGTCATTAATTGTCTGTTAAAGCTTTTTTGAGAACCAGAGGCAACTTTCTATGCCCGTATTAGTCCAACTACAGTATTACATTACTGGTCCTCTGAATGATTGTGTGATGAGTCTATCCAGGTTTATTTCAGTTCTTTTTTTTTCATCACTACGTCTCAACATAATCTGAATTTTCCTCTGTATAAGCAAAATCTCTTCACTATGCGGTTAATGCCAGTTTCTCACATTCCACTCTTCAACAGCCTTTCCTGGAAGGAATTGTTTTTCTATGTATGCACAATGGTTTTTTTTCCTATGTTGCTAATAAAACAGCTTATCCACTTCAACTTTTTTACCACATTTACTAATGCAGACATCATTTTTTGCTTTGTTTCACAAGAAGCCTTTTTTCTATATTGTTGGAGACCTTTATTTTGAAACAGTTTTCAGACATCAGTGGAAGCGGTCCTTTAGGCGTCTTTTACACTTTCTGCCAGAAATGGCTGTTTCTCTATCAGCCTTACCACCATAGCTTTTCAATCACATTCATACATCCATACATACTTTTTACATAGCTGTTTTTTCCACGCTGTATAAGATGTATTTTCTACGTTGCTAATAACACAGCTCTTTCGTCTTTCATTGTTATTTATAGACATCAGAGGGCCTCCTGTCTTTTACACTTTGTACATTACGTCTTTTTTCTGCCTATAAGCAACATGAACCTTTCTAAGTTCAGAACAACAAGTCTTTTTACCTTTTACCTGTTCAACATCACTATGCACAGACTGCAAATCTGACTCTTCTGAGTTTTTTTCCACAAAACTTTGATCGGGGGTTGATCGGTGATGGTGTTTTGGATCGTGTCGTCCGTTCCTTGTAAGCTGTCGTGTGAAAAAGCAAACAAAACCAACTCCCTTTGATCCTATTGCAACGCCGGAACACTTGCAGGTGTCGCCGACAGGCCTTGGACAACAATTGCACGATCCCAATATGTCCACTGACACATTCGCAATGTGATTCAAAACTATCTCATCAATAAACATGAGCAGCGGGCTCTGATTAGTCTGATCACAGAGGGAACTCAGGAGAGATTTCCCTGCCAACACCCACGCTGTCTAAAACAGAAGACGTGTCTTTTTATTGTCAGCACTGAGGGTATACCCACTAAGTCATTATGAAACTGTTTGAGCAACTTTAGACGTACCAAAGGATCCTGCTCAGGGAGTTTTATACAGAGCGAATGAACTCCTGATTACAGGTAAGTTATGCTGGTTCATTCATGAGTAGTCATTAAATGTGCAGGAATACTCCTGGTGCCACCAATAAAACAGCTCTGGTTCTCACAAGGATGTGTGTATTAACAGTAACTGACACTAACTGCACCGGGCCGGTACTTCGTATCCATCCACCAAAATACAGGAATGAGTGTTGAGAGTTTGCGCATTATTCTTTGGTGAGTCAGCACAAATGTATCACTTCAAAATGCTCTAAATGAAGCAAACGGGTCACACATAAAGAGACTAACAGAAGGTATGGTAACATAAGAGATGGTTTAGTTCAACGCAATGTTCAATGCCATTTTGAAATGGATGCTATCAACCCCTTGCATGGTTGTATACATCAACTTTTTGGATATTCGGAAATCCACAAACATAAAAAAAATATGCAAGTGAAGTATGCCACGCCATGTACACAGCTTCTTACAGAGACAGCTATGGCAGGCATCATAAAGATGGCAAAACAATGCTTGTGGTTTAAGACCCATATTTAATGCCCAGTGTAGGGCTAAAAGCAGAAAGAGGCTCTTGGTTAAAGAGCCTCCACACTATAGTTACCCAGATACACCCAAGTTCCAAAAGCAGTGGTTGGTTCTGGCATGAATGCCACGTTGAGCAAGCCCCTTCATGGTGGTGCGATGTAATGCTTTTAATATTAGGGTCACGGGAATGAGATTAGACTTTTTCTGATTTGACAAATAGTATAAAAGTTTCAGAAATCTTGAAATAGGGACGAAATAATCTCTGCTCGGAGTGGAATTATTTACTTCAGGTCGGGCCAGCTGATAAAATGCAGTCCTGTTTTTAATTTAGCAACAAATCAGAATCCAGAAGCAAATACAAACTTTACTAAAACACCCGAGATGTAAAGCCATAAGGTTTTTTTTCTGTTAGTAGTTTCATTTTGTACAGAATAAGGGACTGGGTACTCCCCTGTCAAGATGTAAATAAGCAAAACATTTACTTTTTCTTCTTTTTTTTTTTTTTTGCAAGCACTTGTTCCGCCCCTGACACCATGCCGTCCTGGGCTGTGAGCCATAGAGGCCATATCAAAAACTGTCGCCTTCCACCAGCAGCACGGGACAGAGATGGAGAGATGCAAAGCCAACCAGAACCCTGATCCACTGACAGGCACGTAGAGACCTAGGACTGTGCCAACTCCGCAGTGGTCTTTATTCTCAACGTCCGCTGTAGAGTAGAAGCTGCTTAAGACTGTCACCATAGATTTGCCAGATTTTAGTAACAGCTGTGCAAACCATAACCTCAACAGCGGAAAGACTGAAGGGGGTCTGCGTCTGACCTACACAAGCAGCCAGATGTTGGAAGAGGTGTGTTTGGTGAGTCGCTTGGCCCAGACTAAAGACTAAAGTAGGCAAAAAGCCTACCATGATACAAGAAGGGTTCATTGTCAGGCAGTGAAAGACGTAGATGGCATTTGTGCAGGGTCCCGGAGTGAGGCAGCGAGACTATAGACAACCTGAGATCCCCCTCAATCTAGGAAAGACCATCACCATGGTGTGTGGGTTAACATCAAAGAACCCAGGTGAAGCTCCCAGTCCAGGTTAGGTCTGAAAGTAAGGCTGGCAGAACCATTTAAGATCCTTCCCTAGGTTATCCTATCAGCTCGATCTGACCTTTATCTTGTCTGGGTAGCAAAGAGTGAGCATGGTGTCTCAACTCTGCCGGGCGTGTGGCTGACCCGGACAGATTCCTCACCAAACCATCCCCTTCAAAGTAGCAATGTACAGTACAAGATCAACTACGGCGTCTTTTTAAGGCTCATCTTTATCTGACTGCACGACAATTAGCAACAGAAAAACGCTCACGTCCACACGCAGCAATTTCTATTCTGTGACCTAGCCGAAATCCCCTATAGTAAGCTAGCCCTGCATTTTATGTAATAGCAACTGGCCGAGTGTAGTGTAAACTCTGCCTCTCTGCATCACAGCCCACGCTACCGTACAAGCCAGTGTGTTCAGCACACATACGTTAGCCAACCAGCGCATCCTTTCAATGCCGACACGGTTTCCGATCACACATGCAGACGCGATCTCCATCTAAAAAAAAAAAAAAAAAAAGTGGTGACAGCACGCAGTGGCGGCGCTAATGTGGGGTTAGGACATGTACGTGCCGACGGCCTTGCCTCATTTGCAGCTGCTACACTGTGACACGACTCCATGCGTGGCTTCTTTAACACAGAAGTGGCAATGATGCACGGCTACTTAGAGCGAGAGCTATGTGTTTGGACACTTCCTTCTTTAGATGCAATGAATCGATCTCCTGTTCCAGTGCCGGGGCCATCAGTCCGTACACTGGGCTTAAAATAGAACAGGGACGTAGAGCTCGAGGAGCGCCTCACTAAGGTGGGTTCGTTCTAGCTTTCTATCTGCTCATCTATGCATGCAGCTCGTACGCCGACTGTGCAGGAGAGGCTGTGTTTCAGTCAGCCGGATTTTCTGGCGCTGGAGGAGAAGGCGGTTTCGGCTGCAGCTCCGCGCGTCGACTGCGAGTCGGCGTACTTTTCTACGTGGATTTTGCAGCGGTGCGCTTATTCAAAAATCAGACCTCTCTGGTACCTTCTCCCACGGCTGCCTAAAGGCCCGACGGTCTCTGTGGCAGCTTGCGAGATGTCTGTTGCAAAAGCACTGGCCTACATACGGTGCATGAGGCTGAGAAAGGCTCAGCCGCACCCCAGAGCTGAGAACAGCAGCTGTTGAGATGGATGCTGCACAGATAAAAGCCAACAGAGGGGAGATTTTACTTTTACTGTTCTTCATGCCAGGCTTCACTTAGCCTCCCGCAACAACCCCGCAGCATCCAAAGCGGAGGTATTACCCAATTACTCCGGGCCTGACTGAGGCTGTTCGGAAGGAGAAGAAGTACAAATGAGAAATGTTGCCTCTTTTTTAAGAAAAAAAAAAAAAAACGTGGAGTAGATGCAGACCCTCAGCCTCTGCCGTGCTGTACACCTGCAAGTGAAGTTGAATGTTTCCCAGCACTCACTGGGGCCAATTTCACGAGCTGGATAAAGGTACGGGAACCTGATTGCATCCATCTGCCCCGTGCAGGGTTCCTCCTGCGCAGAGCTCCAGCCTATGAGAGCCTGTGAGTCAGTGAGTTCTCTGTGGAGTTTTCGGCAGAACACACACACACACACACACACACACACACACACATGCGTGGATAGATTCAGCGTGGAAGTCTTCCATCCCGAATGAAACCTTCCATCCCGTGGAGATCTGATGTAGTGGACTTCTTCAGAATGACATTAACACACTCACACAGATTTTTTTTTTTTTTGTTCCCTCCCTTACTTTAACATGGCCTCATCCTTGGCTTCCTCCTCCCGCTGCCGAGCCAGCACAGCCATGATGATGTCCCTCTCCTCCGCCGTCAGATGGCTGAGGTCCGGTTCCGGGATGGCCGGAGCGGCGGGTGGGCGCGGGCCGCCCCGAGGGCCCACCGAGGCGAACATCTTCCCTGCCACCAACACCACAACCTTTCTTCACTGCCGGCTCCTCTTCCTTCCTTCTCCTCCTCCTCCTCCTCCTCCTCCTTCTCCTCCCTCCTCTCGCCTCGGTCGGGATCACGGATAAAAAAACCCGCTGGAGGAGCCCACGGATCACGACATGGCCCACGGATGGAGCGGCGGTCGGAGCGGCTGATGCGGAGTTCCCATGGCGGTGGCGGGGGCACCCGGGGTGGCGTTAGCTGCGGTGACTGTGGCCTTAGCGCTTCGGTTCCTGTTGCCGTTTTCAGCCTCTCCTCCCTCTTGCTGCTCCGCTGCCTTCTCCCCCCACCCCCTCCCACCGCCCACCCGCCCGCCTCTCCCCTCCACCACCTCCGTTTTACGGGGAGCCCATGTCTCCGGCGGTCAGTCGGGACGCTGGCACACGGGGAAGAGGACCTCGTTTCCGTCCTTGTGGCCAGGCAGAGGGGAGGAGGGGTCCCTGGAGACGGCTCTGGGCAGGGTGGGGGGGGGAGATCGGCGCGCTCGGCTGGCTCCTGTGGCTGCGGGGCGAGGCGGCAACTTCTTGTTTTGCAGCTCCGCCGCCGCCGCTGCTGCTGCTGATGCTGATGCTGATGCTGCTGTCAGGGAGACGGAACCGTCAATGGGACCGCAGCCCCTCAAGCGCGCTCACTTCCCACGCCGCGGGAGCGCGCAGCCCTCATTTGAGAATGGGGGCTCCACTCACCGTCAGGATGCGCGCTCCCGGCGGTCTCCAGCGCACACACAGGAAATACGTGGTACCTCAGGGATGCGCTGAGGCTTGGAGAGCGCAGTAGCATACGAAATGAAAGCAATGGACTAAAATCAACGCACAAGTCTCGTATTATAAATTATTATATTTTATTATATAAAGGTTTCTAATATTATCCTATAGGTTGCGTGAAAATTCTGTTTTTACTGGGATATAAGATTAAATTATTCACATCTAGTAAACAGTGTTGGTCTTTTTTTTTTTTTAAAAAAAGGTAAAAAATAACAAGTGCAACGCAGGCTTATAAAAGTATGTCAAAGTCTTATAAACGTCCAATTCCATGAATTAGAAAATTATTGAAAGAGAAAAAATGTTTCAGTAACTCAATAACTAAGTGAAGCGTATTATGTTGTTATGATACTTGGGTCTTAGATGTTTTCATCTTAGTTCATTCCTTTGTGCTTTTGTTTCAATTCTGTTATGTTCTGTAATATTAATTAGTCTTCTGACGTCTGGACTAGATCTTATATAAATATATCATATTAATTGGGAGTAAATAGAGACATATTCAACCCGTTTGCCTAAAAAAATCAAAACCATGTATTTTTAGTCTCTAAAACTTCACAATTCTGCATTATGTTGTGTTAGTCTGTCTCAAACAGGAACCATAGGACCGCTGGAAAAAGGTCATTTTGGACAGATCAGACCATAATAATTGTCCATAATAATCATGTTTGGAGAAAGCCAAAAGAAGTTGGAGAATATTAAGAGGTGGAAAAGGTGGTTCTACGAATCAATCGAGCAGTGAATACGAAACATAAGATAAAAAACATATATGAAAAGTTGTAAACTGACAAAATGTTTTATTAAAAGAATAAACACAAGTCTAAATTATTATCTTCTATTGTATGAACCCTATTTGAGTAAAAGTGTATGTAATCTAATCCTCTGTCTCCAACAAGTCGTTGTGTATTGGGGTGACACGCATCCCCCTTTTCCCCTCTTCATTTTACCACCCTCTCTTCTTTTTTATTCTTTTCTTTCCATTCATCCTTTTAGCAACCTCTTGCTCGTACACTCGTTTCCTCATCTAGCAGAAAATCTACTCTAAAGAGAGCGTGAGGTTTTTCCAGATAACTATACAGTATGGCCATAGGATGACATTTACAGTAGGTCACTGAGCAATATTATAATTTCAGCCCAGATGCTTAGTGGTGCAGGGGTTAGCTTCATTGCCCTGCAGCAAAAAGGTGTTGGGTTCAAATCCCAGTCTCAGCTCTTTCTGCACAGATTGCACAGTTTGCATGTCCTCCCTCTCCCATATGTGGGTTTTCTGGATTCCTACCACTTTCAAAAGCATGACTGTTAGGTTACTTGGTTCTAAATTGCCCTTATGCAAAATGATAGGTTACAGAAATTGGATAGATGGTTAGTTCATAATGTATGGAGTGTGGCACTAAAATCTTAGCTTAGCTTAAATAATTAAGGTAGCAATATGCATGGACCTAAAAAGATTAAAATTTCCAACAAATTAGTTAAAAGTTTCTGATTCCAGACAGCTTAACTACAATGAAACAACTTGGATTTAAATTTGTGTTAGTGTTACCTTGTCAACAACTTTATTAAAGCTGGGCTGTGAATTATAGCCATAGGGGCTCAAGACATGTAAGAATTGCATGAGGTAAATACGTTAAATATTGGCTTATCATCAATTTGATGTGTTTAGCCACTGTTAAAACTCTTGGTCACATGACTGTGGTCAGAGCTTTAAGTTCAAAGTGCAGGCCGAAAATGTCCCTATATGAAATTAGTTTCAGCACCATGGTCAGCTCAGTATGCAGACGCAGGATTCCTCCAAAACTTGGCATTTCCAGGGGTCAATCTTGAGGTTGTTCTAGATATTTGTATTGCTTTAGTTTGCACTTGGTGACTCAAATAAAAAGAAGAAGACATCAACAAAAATTAATCCATAATAGATTTCAGCCGTAAAGGAAAATTGCTATTTTTGTACTTTAACAATACAACAAGTTGCATTACACGATATTGGTAAAGTCCTCTTGGATATTTTTACACTACGCTGAAAATAAGATTTTTTATAAGTCATCCTGACTTTTTTTCAAAGGTTAATGACAAGGTTTAGGATAGGGTTTGTATTAGGCCATAGATAGGGTTGAAAGCGAATGAAAGTCAATAGCTTAGACTTGTAGATTAAACGAATTAAGAAACAGCCAATCCCTGTTTTTTTTTTCAATGTTAACATCATACTATACAGTTATAGGATAGAATACTTTAAGTACTTTTTATACCCGGTACTTTTGTACTTTTTAAAAGGTTTGAGTTGATACTTCTACATAAGTATTTTTAAACCCCAGTATCTATACTTCTACTCGAGTGATAGATGTGAATACTTTTGGCACCTCTGCTTGTTATATTTTGTTATTCATTTATTAATTTTCATTTATTTACTCACCTAGTCCCTACCTGACATTAAACAGAAGATTACTGTGCTGCTCCTGCCTCACAGTATGACATTACAGCAGTCAGTCGCACAGCTTTGTCAAAAAGTCCACTGACTTTTTTTCCCTGTCTCAACAAACTTGTCTTAGGAGCAACTTGTCACTTAACAAAATAAAAGTTGCACCAGATGCCGAAGGCTTTTATTTTTAAAGCCTCCGTATTGGGTTTTCCGGATGTGGCGCTGCCAGCTGGTTAATTTCCCAGTCACTGGAATTTTCTGGTAAGAAAAAATTTTTTATATTTATATATATTCTCCCCCGTCTGGTAATATTTAAAGGTTATGTTCGTGTAGATGTAAACATTTGCAGAGCTGCAGTTATTGCATCGCATCACGCTGCAGCTTGGGAGCTCTGAAGGAATTAGGTCAAACCCCAGAGGAAGGTTTCATCTGACAGTCTTCAGTCTGGTGTAAGGTTTGCATTGCAGATCACTCGTTCTTGTTTTATTTAACTTGATTGTTTTGCCCAAATATTCGGCTTGACGCTGGAACCGTCTCGTTTTGTGCTGAAGTTGGATTCAATTGAATGCACCGCGGACGTGTGTCCGCTGTCGCCGAAACAAGCGAGTTCTGTCGGCTGCTCCTAGTTGGGGGTAGCCGCAGCAAGTGATTCTAACTCACACACAGGCTTGGCAGGGTTTTTCTTCATGGGTTCGCCTTTTTGGGATCGAACCCACGTCCTCCGGCTAAAAGACTCCGACTTAAGCAGGGTACCTGCCTAAACGAGCAGGTACCCTGCCCTGACTGCAGATCGGGGCGTGGCTTAACGTTGCAAAATTGACATGCATATTCATCGGACAGGCTTTCAGCAATGTGTCTGAACAAAGAATAAGCGTACGTAAATAAAAGTACCATCAACTTTTTGAAAGCAAGCATAAACACTTGGAACTAATCTGAAACTGAATAAGGAAGGATAAATAAATAAAATGCTTATATAATGGGCCTGACCAGAACTTACCCACTCATTTTACTGAGGAATGGTCTTTCATATGGTTGTCCATCACTGGTTTTGCAGCCTTGTAGCTGCAGAAGGGACAGTGGAATAGTCCGCTGTTGGTGCATTTAGTCACTGTTGGTGTCACCATCCAACAATATACTTATGTGTCTCTACATATGGGGGGATATGCATAAATTGAATAATTAAAAACCCACAAGACCAAAGCCTAAAGCTATAAAACTTTGTTTTAAATATTGTTTTAGAGAGAGAAAGAGATCTATATATGAAAATATATCTAATCAAAGTCACATCTGAGGTTATACTTCAGGTTTATAAAATGGAATTCATCTTTTTGTTGTTATTAGTACTTTCTATTTATCTTCAAGTTCATATATAGATATGTAAGGTGGCGTTGGTGCCCATACCAATGAATATGCATGTATTGATTGTGATTTTTTTGTAATTTTGTCGATCACTTTTTTTTTAGTTGGTGGAATTAGTTGGTCTGTCTGAAAAAAAAATGTATTCTAATTCCAAAAATAAATTGGCCATAGGTGATGCGTTGCTGTTTCTGAATGTGCTGAATGGTCTCCGCCACCAGATGGCGCCCGAAATGGAGTCAAGTGGGGCTCAACGTTGAGCCACGCCCTCAACATACTGGCACACCCGATCTGCGGTCTGCAGTAAGGGGTTACTCGAAACAAGTGCAAATTAGAGATCTGCAAGGCTGTACAGGACAGGTGCATCGTAGGCACATATTAATTCAGTGCTGCGGTTATCGGCGTTAGCTGTGCACCCTTTTCAGTCACACGTTTTCCTTTCACCCAACTTTCCATAAATATGCTTTGTGTACATCAGCATGCCATCCTTGTGGAGGGTGCCACTGACGGTCTGCTGGTAACTAGTCTTAGTTGTGGTTATGTAAGCTGTAACGTGGCCATAAAGTAAAAGTTCTGTTTAAGGAAGATTTTAAAGGAATATTATGTAACACAATTTGGGATTTTCATTGGGTTTTTAGCTATAATCATTAATAGATATAAACAATTAATGTTTGTGTAAAGAATTTATAAGGATGAAATAAATAGATTTTTTTATTTTCTTTATTGAGATGCACATTTTTTTGTACAACCTGGCTGCGTGTTGTAATTTGAGTCAAATTTCTCTGTGACCTCTTCAATATCTCGTTCTGGAGGAGTGTGAGTCCTCTTTACAATGCAGGTTGAGTAAATTGAGATTTTCTGTGTGCAGCTCCTTTAAGATCCTGCTCCAGCTGCTCAGTCAGGATAACCTCTGGACTTTGACTGGGTCATTGCGACACCTCCATTCTCTATATTTTCACCTATGCTGTTGTTTGATAGCTGTGTGTTTTGGGATCATTGTTCGCATGAACTAAGCCTTCATCTCCCATTCGACTCTTGGATACTTTGCTTTACTGCAAGGTGCTTGTTTTGTTTGATTTTTTTTTTTTTTTTTTTTTTTCGTCACTGAATTTCCATTTTTAAAAACAAATTTTAACAAGTTTGCAATATGATATTTTAAACTTTTTTTTTCAGAGGACCGTCATGTTGCCAGTAGTGGTGGTCCATGGGGGGGCAGGTCACATCCCCAAAGAGCGCTCAGAACGGTCCACCTCCGGAGTATGCGCTGCAGCGCGGTCAGCATATGCAGTCCTGAAGGGAGGGGGCAGCAGTATGGATGCTGTGGTGGAGGCTGTGACACTACTGGAGAATAATCCATCTTTTAATGCAGGTATTCTAATAAAAATGAGAACTAGAACAAGCTAAATGCATTGAGGAACTGTTTGTGCACCTCATTTTATTTATCTGTGTAGCAGAAACTTGTGCAGTGTACTCTGATCCATCCCGATGAAAACCCTTTATCAAATGTTGGATTATCTAAATAAAGACCAAAGTTTGGCCAGTGGCAGTTGCAAACTTTCAGCTTTGGCTTTACACTTAGTGTGTAGAGTATTAGAGCTAAAATCACTCCATCCACTGAATTAACGGAAGGATTTATTTGAATAATCACATCTTGTGTACTCAATAATTACACCCTATTATTGCTTAGCATCAGAGCGGCCTCGCATGCAAGGATTTTCTGCTAAAAATATGTATCAACGGCTTCAAGGTAGGGCTGGGTGATATGGCTTAAGAATAAAATGTCCAGTTTTATTATACCAAATATGATTAATCGATTTTTTTGTTTCACAAAAGGAAATTAAGGAAATTATTTGTTTTTTATGTGAAGCATTTCATCTGGGAGTTGACCTGAATTTAAAGTGCGATTAAATACAATCTGTGAAACATGCTTACAAAACAAGATGGCATTGTAAACGATGTTTGCTGCTAGTGGTTTTACACAATGAGGTAAAAACAGGCTTCACTTTACTTGTGTAACTTCAAACTAACTTAAAAAAATAAGTAATTGAGGGAATGTGTGAGGGAGTGTCTCGTAATATGGTAAAAAGATTCCCTCTTTACAATATTTTGACAATATATTTTCCCAAACATATATTCAGCATTGCAAGCTGTTCTCTTCATTGAAGCCCAGCGAGTGCATTGGCAAAAATAAAATTCAGATTTTCCAAAAAAATAAATCTTAAAACATTGTAAGTTCGAATAATTGATTAAATCGATTTATAGGCCAGCCCTACATCAAGATGAGAGAAGCTGTAGTGGAGAAGCTTCTAGATGTCCAACAGATTCCAGCAAGCTCCAACACAGCAAACTCCAACACAAGCTCCAACTCGGTCTCCTTCTTAGGAGTGAGTTATTATAGAATATTGTGGCCACCAGTGCAGAGCTTGACTAACATCAAAACCAGAAACAGAAAAGTCAAGATTTTTCGACCACGGCCCTGTGTTGATAAAACCAGCAAAGAGGACAAAATCCATGTGCAGGGTTGGTTTTCAGCCATGGGTGTGGACTTCTTTCCATTTTTGCTCCTGCCATGAAAAAAGACAAGGATCATAATGTCCTCCAAGAGGAACAACACGCTTGCGATAATGATTGCCGTATGTTCCAGCATGAAGGAGCACCATTTGACAAGGTTTAAAACACTGAAATCCGAGCCTGCAGCCAACTAAAATCTAAAAAAAAAAAAAGAAACTATTGTCCCTCCTGAACCTTTGACGGTTGGCAGCAGATTTGTCCCCAAAGTTAGTAACTTCTCAAACAATCTGTCCAGGCTGTGGCTCAGTGCTGAATGTCAAAGGAGAGGTGGAGATGGATGCCCTGGTGATGGAGGGGAAAACGCTGAGCAGCGGAGCGGTGTCTGCAGTCCGCAACATAGCTAACCCCATTCAGCTGGCCAGGCTCGTCATGGAGAAGGTGATGTCAGCTGTGTGCTTCTATTTATTTTATATAGTGCTTAAAACAAAACTTTATTACACTGAGTCTGTAAAGGGATGCTGCATCTTCTTTCAAATAAGAGAGAAAGAAGGAGCGCCACGGCTGCAGCATTGTTGGGGCACAGGCCTAAAAGTCCCGTCTGTGTGTTCAGCAATCATTTACTGTGCAAACGTATTTACCAAATGCGATCTTTGATCCCTCCCTCAGACCAGCCATGCATGTCTGACGGCTGAAGGTGCCAGCCGGTTTGCTCGCTCCATGGGTGTCCCTGAGGTGCCTCTGGAGTCCCTCATCACCGACTACTCCCGCATGCGCTGGAAAAAGAACCTGGCACCGGACGCCAACCCTGTGGAGTGCCAAATGTAAAACTAGACACTCTTCTACCTTTCATTAAAAGCAAATGTAGGGATACCATTTAACCACATGCGTAGTAAATAATGATTTCATTTTATTCATCTGTGTTTGGGGAAACTCAAAAATCTCCTGTTGCTGCATTGTTTTCCGCCACATCTGCTGTGCGGTTTAATGCAAAACCGAGGCCTTGGACTAACATAGTAAAGATAGACTTTAACATAATCTACAGTCATGCACTGCAACAGATTAAAAGCATAAGAAATATCTCCCGCTGCTCCCGCCTCTTAACATTCATTCAGATGAAAGTGATGATAATTAAGGGATAATAACAGTAATTTTGATGTTTATGCGATTGTTTAAAAAAAAGAAAATTCCTTTCGTCATTTGAACCTGATGTAAAAATTATGTGGAGTGTCCGTAGCTTAAACTTTTCTCCAAACCTAAATAAATCTCTGCTGATAGGGGGAAGATGGGCACAGTTGGAGCGGTGGCGGTCGATGGCGATGGCAACGTGGCGTGTGCAACCTCCACCGGGGGAATGCTGAACAAGATGGAGGGCCGGGTGGGTGACACCCCCTGCATAGGTCAGTCCGCACACCTGCAGTCGACAATGTTTTCATCGAGCAAAGATGAATTCAGAAGGAAAAGGCTGATGTGATCAGCCACCCAGAGTTAGCTGGAACGATTACCCAGCTAACTCTGGGAAGCTGTCTGCCTTCATTAGTTTCTTACGTCATTTAAGGGGATTTTCATATATCTGCTCCTGCACAAGGTCCCACCACAGCTTTTCAGTCAGTTTGAGTTCTGGACTTTGACTGGACCATTTGCAACACTTTCTTTCTTTTCTGTTTCAGTCATTCTGCTGCAGAATTTGTTGCTGTGCTGGGAATCATTGGGTTGTCGATGACCCAGTTTGGGCCAGCCTTCACTAGTGAGACAGATGCATAGCATTTGTATCCGTTGTTACGTTGTTATACGGAGGTTTTAATGGTTGACTTTATGACTGCAAAGTGCCCAGAAGCTGTAGATACAGAATTTCCCACGTTCTCTAAGATCATGGCTGGTACCTTTCTATCTTGACATTGCTTTAACACACACCTGTGTGCTCCAGAGCAGCCAACTGCTTAAACTATAGAGCTGCTTCCACTGATCAGTGATCAAATGCATTCAGTCAGCATCACCTGGCTGCTACTTTCCATCCTCCATTGGTCTGAGGTAGCAAGGGTACACCTGTTTTTTGACACAGCGCTTCCATTTTGGCTGTTTGATAAATCATCAGCAGGAGGAAATAAGTCGAGAACATGGTAACAATGCAAGATGTGAAACTCTGAGAAGTTTAAGAGGCTGTACTTTCTTTTAGCTAGGACTGTAAAGTAAAATAAAAAAAATTGGTTTATTTTGTTCCTGTACCTGTAAAACAATAAATGCAGTCTGCTCTAAAGTTTTTATAGCTGAGTGCTCTGCTTTCTCAAGAGTCTGTTAAACTTTAACCAGCAGACCTGGACTATTGTTAAATAAGATTGGTTGGTAAACAGAGCGCACAGTCACAGTTCAGATTTGGTCTGAAACAGAAAAAAAGTCACGTCATCAGTTTATTGCCATTTTAAACAAATAGAGTGAATATGAGTGTTAAGCGTGCATCCATATTAGTGTTGTGCTGTCTGTGTCAGGCAGTGGAGGCTACGCTGACAACATGTCGGGAGCGGTGTCGACTACAGGCCACGGAGAAGCCATCATGAAGGTGACGCTGGCGAGGCACATCCTCTTCCACATGGAGCAAGGTAACAGTGGCGCTCCCGATAACACAAGGGTGTTACCAAGGAGCCCGTTATGACGTGTTCTGATCATGAAATGCACCTTTTCAGCATCTAAGATACCAAGATTTATTATTGCAGACACTTTTTTCAAACAAACTTTTTCATGGATTTTCTTAAATACATGAACAATTGAAATAATTGCTTTTAATTTTCACAACAGAATGATGTTAAATTGCCAGTGATGTGTAATTAAAAAAGAAGCACAGAGCCGAGGCTCTGACCGACTGTACGTCTGGGTTTTACAGCACGTTCTGTCCTCTTCTCTGCTCAGGCCAGTCAGCTGAGGCTGCCAGTGATTTGGGCCTGGCCCACATGAAGTCCAGAGTCGGGGGGCTGGGAGGGGTCGTGACCGTTGACCCACGGGGCAACTGGGCCGCCCGCTTCTCCAGCCAGCAAATGGCGTGGGCCGCTGCGCAGAAGGATGTGCTGCACTATGGCCTCTACACGGGAGAACACTTCACCCAAGTCATCGACGCTCAATGACACCAAGTACTGCGGCCTGTTCGGGCGGTTCGAGCTAAAAAAAAATCAGAGCACAATCAGATGATCCAGCTGAAGATCCGGTAAAGCTGAAATGATTGATCGGGTTTATTCTTGAAATCCCTTCTTAAGATCAACTATGAGATGAATTACTTACAGAATCACTTTAGCTGTGTATATCGTGACTGTGCAGCAGTCTGAGTCCATCCAGAGAAAAGCGTGTTGGAAGATGTCCGCAGGAACGTTCATGACACTCCATGACTCTTCTTGTGTCCCCCACGACCTTTTTTCTTTTACAATTGCAAAGTAATTGTAATCAGATCATTTGTCAAAGCATTTCAGGGAGTTGGTCACTGGACTAAGGTGGGTAAAAGCTCCTTAGACAACATAATTCAATGCTCGGTTTTTGAAATTCTGAGGGAAACCTGACGGTTTCACAACCATTCTTTCATTTTCTATTTGAAGCTACTGGCCGGTTTTATGGGGGCGCTGGATACCGTATATCCAGCCACAGTGTTATCAGACGAACAAACTACATGTGCTCGTCCTTCATTGGCTGTTGAAGCGTTACCACTGAATAAGAGAGCTACTACAGCTGCATCTCAGGAAAATAGAACTCCATCAGTGTTATTTTATTAAATTGCATAGAGGGCGATATGTTTCTGTTACTTTTCATTATTCTGACTTAAAGCTAATTAAAACCAAAATTCAGTTTCTCTCTCTAAAAATAAAAAAAAGCAATGCAGTAGTTTTTATACCAGAATTGTCAGCCTCCTGACAGGTAAAGGTGCGTCTCACCATAAGGCTTTCCAGCAGAGGGAAAGATAAAGTGCTCTAAGGTTTCCTGGCAGACAGCTGTTCTGATGTCAGACCTGATAAAAACCCAGTGGAGAACAACACCAGCAGATGACAGGGCTCCACAAATCCTCACTGACTTTAGAAACTTTAATCTGGGCTTCTTCTGTGCCGCTGCACTCTTCCTCCAGGATCTGGAAACTAGTCTTCTTCTCCTTCCTTTCTCGTTGTGCAGGAGTGTGCCAGCGGGTGGCGCCCATGTCCAGGGTACATCACCACGGCCTTAATGCAACATTTCTGTGTTAAAATGTTATTTTTATTGGTCCAGTTTTCTGACACATCGAATTTGTTTTTTTTTTATTAATTGTAAGCCATAATGATCAGAAATAACAGAAATAAACGCCTGACATGTATCACTGTCATTAATCTTTACTGTGTACGTTTCACTCTTTGAATTTAATTATTGAAATGAATTAATTTGTCGGTGATTTTCAGATTTATTGCTGCCATAAGCGTTTAATCCGAGATCAGTATGTGTTTCATGTTTTATTTAACTCACTGTATTATGGATGCCACTTGAGTGTTAATCTGTTTGTTGGTATTAACCTGTCTGATCCACTAGATGGCGCTGTTTCCTCACGCAAACAAAATGCAAACTGTGAGATTTCCTTTATGTAACTGAACTGTTTTTGGCTTGTGTGTTGTGTGATTAATTGTAATTATATAGAGGGGTTATGGAGTATTTTTTCAAAATGACCTTTACTGTGCAATATCAGTATTAAATTAAGTTTTCATTATTTCTAATAACTCTAATAATATGTTTTTAATAATATTCATTATCATTTTGATGTACTAATAAAAATGTCTCTTTCAGATATGGATTAATTCTTTTGTGAACCTGCCTTGCGCAATAAAAAAACATATTTGTGGAGTTTTGGATATCATTTCTTGAGATGCAAAGTGTGTATGATAATGATAGCAGATTCTAAAAAAAACGAATGATGTATATTTATTGCAAAGAGCTTTATTGGTGCTGATGTCGTATCGTCGGCACAGGTGACGCTGTGCAAGAGTCCCTCAGAAATCGTTCTTTTTAATCTAATTAGCAGATTGATCGCTGTGAAAAGCAACAGATGCAATCATAATCTACTAGTGTTTGCAATGGTTAACTCCAAAGAAAAAGCCCGCATGTATCAATGCGTGCCATCGAAATGACCATACATGCAAGAAAATGCTGGAGAATATGATCTGGATCAACAAGATGTTCAGTTCTGGGAGGTTCAGATTCAGGGACGAATGCTTCAGGTCTTTAAAGAGTGCCCAACAAGCACCAGGACAGCCTCCTCCTGCTGATGCAGAGCCGTGTTTCTGCCAGTCCAGACCTTGATCAACTGTGAGCGCACCAATGGGAGAAGATCTTTAGTCATAATGGACTTCTGTCCATTCAAAACATCAAGGAGGGACTTAAATTTCAACAGGAAATACAAGGATGGAGAGCAGAAGGCCACCGCAGAGCTATTTCTTTGATGAATAATTCTTAGATTCTTTTGAACATGTGTTGTAAAAACGTAGCTGCCATGAGTCCTATGTGGTGCTGACAGTGAAGCATTGTGATATGGTGGATGTGCGGGGTTGCTTGTCTAATGGGAGCCGGCTACCTCCAGGTTTAGCCCGAGAAGACTCCCAATAGTACAGAGTGGGATCAAAATGTCCTGTAAGAGCAATATCTGGTCTTCCCAGCACAATGCAGCATCGGGTCACATGGTAAACGTGATGGGCCGGGTGCTCGCAACACAATCGGGTTGGAAGCACGCGTTTCACAACGGTAAGGGCGTTGTTATGGACTGCGACCTGCCGCAGTCTGCACTATGCAATATGTGGTAAGGGGAAGAACATACATGCAGAGTAAAGCCGTAAAGTTCTTCTTTAATAATAAATCCAAGTCTAGTGATGTGTAAATTGTATCCACTGGATCTGATGAAAACAGTTTAATAGACTGTTCATGGGCATGTTCTGTAGGTCACTTGTTTGAACACTGTTTTGAGTTGTAAGTCGTCCCCTCTTTCCCACATCCTTACATGCTTGGAGTGTAAACACTTTCAGGTGTTTTATCTGCCCTCAGATCCCAACAACAATGGGTTGCTGCTTAAGTTTGTACCCTAAACACAGCGGTGATGCGGGCGATGGAAAATACCAAGCAACCCAAACGAGTATTCTTATTTAAGGTCGACGGCAGATATGAGCGCCACAGTGTTCAGGAGAAAAGGATGTCCCTTCCTGAGGGGCCCACTGCAGGGTTTGGGTCTGGGACTGCTCAGAGTTACCCAGATATCACACAAAAGGCTGTCTAGCCGCGGAGGCTCACACTGGGCCACAGCAGAGCCTTTGTTGTAACTGTTGTAACTTTGAAGGTGTTTTAAGTGACCTTTCAAGGCACAGAAATGTTACCCAGGAGTGACAGCAGGTATAATGCATCTTGGCTGTTTGTGATGTTTGTGTGACATAATTCTTTCACAATGTTCATTTTAAGGTCAATAAGGCCTTTTCACACACTATATATACATAAAAAAACACAAATTGCTTCATCAATTTCTTAAGGCATCAGGTTATTCACAGAGCTAGCTATTTTACCATAACATTCGTAGTCTATTTAATTCAATTCAATTCAATTTTGTTTATATAGTGCCAATTCATGAAACATGTCATCTCAAGGCACTTTACAAAGTCAAATTCAATCAGATTATACAGATTGGTCAAAAATGTCCTATATAAGGGAACCAGTTAATTGCTTCAAAGTCCCAATAAGCAGCATTCACTCCTGGAGAAGTGTAGAGCCACAGGGAGAGTCGTCTGCATTATCCATGGCTTTGCAGCAATCCCTCATACTGAGCAAGCATGAAGCGACAGCATATTTATATGAGCTAAATTGGAAAGCGGTGCAACATTTGATCCTGCAATGACATTTTATTTAAAGCTTACTTTTTAAACTGGTTTAACAAAACTGTGGTGGATGGCAGTAGCTGAAAATCCTGAAATATAAGATAAGCACACCTCAAACGTGGCTTATAAGTGGCATTATAATTGCCATTATGAACTGAATCTATCCATATGATTTATTTAATTACATATTTCTGTATATAAATTGGATCCTTTTGTCTTATAAAGTTTGTTGAGATGATGTGTGTGATGAATTATTGCAATGAATATAACCTCAATAGTTCAAAGTCGATTGAACACATTATCCTTTGCAAGTCAGAAAACCAGAGGGATTTGCTGACACTTGCGCTTAGTGGTCAGGAAAAAGGGTGCATAGCTTTAAAGTCATATTTTTCAAAACTACCATTTTGTTTAAATTCTGCATTAATTCTTCTTAAATGGGTGTGACTGGTGGCTTGTAATTCAACCCAAGTGCGGGCAAAACACGATATGGAATACAATGGGGCACATCTGTCTTGTCACAGATAGGGACATCAGGTAGTCCAACAGAGGAATCCAGCAGTGAATTACAAGAGCCAAAGAGCTTATATACTGAGGGAAGTGTGGAGAAATACATATGTTGCAGGTGAAGTAATCAGGCGAAAGTGAGGGACAGCTGAGGCTAGAGGAAAGCATAGGAGCTGAGGGAGGGAGACTATTTAACACAGAGGAGAGCTGAATTGAGATACAATGAAACCCAGACAGTAATCTAATCGCAATGATTCTAACTGAACAAAGAACACAAGTATAAACTATAAAACTGAACACAAACGAATAAACTCATAAGGATCCATTTATCTAAAAATAAAGAACATTAAATACAGAAAAAAAATAAAGGACATAAATGAACAACAACAAAATGGTGGAAGCATCGACACAAAAGAAACCCAAAAACTCAAAACACCTAAAGATCATAACATGAGGAGTTACTCAACATCCCACATCTTGACTTGTAGCACTTGCCGACTGTCTTGTGAAAGTTCTCCTGCTCTCTGAGACTGTAAGAGGCATCTGTTGTCCACAGTCGTCTTCAGATTTAGCTATGGACTTTGACTAGGCCATTCGAAAGCTTGCATGTTATTCTAATGAAGCTATTATGTTGTTGGCTCTATGTTTGAACTCACTGTGATGCTAAACATATAAATCCCTCATCATCTTCAGCTTTCAACCAGACACCTGGAGGTTTCTGGTAAAAAATTAGCTGGTATTTGACTCATCCATTGAGTCTAGCACCAATAGAATAAAAGTAACCCCAGCTCATGATTCTGCCTCCACCATGTTTCAAAGTTAGTTGTTTTTTTTTATGCAGTGGAGATTATAGCTGGATTATGTCCTAAAAAGTTCCAGTTGTGTCTGTTTACACCAAAACATGTTATTGCGGAAAGATTTTGGGAGACTTTTGCCAGGCTTGGATGTAATCTTGGGTAAAAAGGTTTACTGTCTCGCTGCCCAACTTTGACCAGAAATAGAGAGAATAGCAAGTTGTTGTCTCATCCACACCAAATTAACTGTTTATTCACTAAAAACAACAAACAAAAATATGGTTTGCAGTCGCAACACAGGGCAACTTTGTACCTGTTATGATTCTTATTGTGCTTTATATTTAATTGCTTTTGTTTATTAGAGGACACCAACCTGTCACTGTGGTTCCACATTAGATGTGTACGGGCAGATTTGTTTTTCAGTTTGAACGGCGCAGGATGTTATCTAGCCCTAAAGGATTCATCAGGGTCTCAGTTTTTCCAGACCGTATTAAACGGGAATTTTATCAGATGTGACCTTTCGTAGCTTACTTTGCAAGCTGCAGAACCCCGCACAGGAAAGGAGACGTGCTACTGAATCACTGTAAGATGATCAGTACAGAATGAAAAGGACATCAGCGCACAGCTGACCTCCCAACCGTCAGCAGAGTGAAGGACAAGCAGCAGCCTCTCCAAGGTGACATAATCTGCTCAGTATTTCCTCCCGGCTATGCAGGCTCAGATCCGATCCTGTTTGTAAAGGCAGTTGCCTGTTTGTCTTTTATTATTATTATTTATTTATTATTTTATTCCAGTTTCTTGATTAGAAACGCTGAATGGAAGCAGCCATGCGTTTGCATAAGAATAAGACGCATCACAGGCCCGAGAAGTGGACATGTGTATCGGGTTATTTCAAGGGAAAAAGTCATTATTTAAAATCATGACGTCACACTGAGACGCGCGTGCGTGCGCTTTATCCTTTGGGTGCCCAAGGTGAGACTTAAAGGTGCTCTCAAGTTAGACGCATCGCAGAAAATCCCGGATGTTTAGAGTTTTATTTCAAAATAAAACCAACCGTACCACCAAAGACAAAAAAAAAAAAAATTCTAAACAAAATAAAAATAAATAAATAAAGATTAAACTGTCTGGATACGTTTGATGTATCAAATATAAGCCATGTTTCTTTTTTTTTTTTCTAGCTCTGACTTTCCTGAATTGTTTCTTCGTCTGCCAGGCGCTTGCAGGAAGCAGTTTGTTGTGGTGTAAAAAATTAACTTCACTAAGTCAATGAGGCGAAAAAAGAGGGGCTGGACTGTTTGAAGCGTTCTTCCTACAAAAACCTCCACAGCTGACGGAGAGCAGTCCCGGTCGGGACGGGAGAGGCGCTTCTACGCAGAAAACAAGGAAACCCGAGAAGGTAATAACTCTACACATAGAAATATTCGTTGTTGTTTTTTTAAATTTCACAACTTTAACGTCTGTTCCTTAGACCTACTCTGCTAATTCGCAGAGGGCTGTGTTGGTTTATCACCTGACCCTCAGCAGATCTCTTTACATTTAGGTCACAGTTTGGTATAAAAAAAATAAATAAATCTGAAAAAGAACAAAAGCTGCAGTTTAAAGGTTTTGAATCCACCTTGAAACTCCGCTGGGAGATAAATGATCCCACACTGCTGTAAAGCCGAATTGGGGGAGAGATGGGAGGGGGGAAAAAAAACCAAGATGGGAATGTAAGCCTGCTTTTGCATATTTGCATTCATAGAACATTCATTCTATGGTAAAATAAAAATAGTTTACATTATAAATAAAACTTTGCGAGCGAGTTATTCCATGTTTTCCCACAACTCACACCCCAGTCGGTTCGGATATAGACTTACAGCTGCAATCTTTCTTCAACCTTTCTGAACAAAAACCTCCACAGGAAACAGTGAGAGGTTAAGAACCAGCACACTGACAGACATTTTAAAACAGTATCAGGCCACAACCAGACTTGGACTTGATATATGTTTTTTTTTCTTTATCATAAAAGTAAAAAAGAGAGATAAAAACTACTTCTTTATTTGCTAAGGTTTCATGGACTGTCAGAATAAATAGTTTCTTCTGTGAGCATTTTACAAACATTAAAATGGTTACAGGATTATCTGAACAGGTTTTAAGAGACAACTAACATTAGGGTAAAAATGCATGTCGGTCAACCTGCGAAAAGATCTGTCCCAAGAAAATCGCCAAACAATCTTCAAAAAGTTTGTTCAGGTATTTATTAGAATTAATGTTGTTTAAAAACGGTGGCATCTCCCAAACGTTTAAAATATAAACGTTTGGGAGATGTGAAGATGACCGAGTTTAAGGTTGAAGTAAGGTCAGACTTTTAAGTGGAACGTTTTTAGGTTTGTCACCAACCCTAACTTCGAAGTCCAATATGGCTGCCAAGAATTAAAAACTTCTCAATACCTGCAGTAAAAGATTTATAAAAAAGATAAATGTTTATAAAAGATTTGTTCAGTCATTAAATCTTCCACACAGATGGCACCGAAACACCTCCTTTGTTGTACATGTTGCAGCAGTGCTTAAATTACTGGTTATTCGCTCTTGTTTTGGTTTTTTGTTGTTATTCCGGTGTCTGTTTTTCCAACTTGCAAGTGGCTGAAGGCTAAGATGGATGTGGCTTCATTCAAAGATCCAAGTTCGGAGTCCAGGTAGATGAAATGCAACATGAGCCCCTTTTTCCTGGTTCACTTTATGTGTGCGGCCATTTTCTTTTGACTAGTCTGTGATCGAGTCAAAGATCAATGTGCGTTATCGACTTACATTTACCCCCTTTTGCTCTTATTGTCACCACATCACAGTGAATTTGTTAATCTTTAGGAATATCTATACATACCATGTACATATCTAATTATTTGATCTCTAAAACTTCAACAGCATTAGTGTTGTGTTTGAGGCTTTTTGTTGAACTTTAAGGTAGTCTGTGAGGCAATCATGCTGGCCTGACTGATTGTAAACCTGTTGGTGGTTAGTAAAGCAGCAATCAATCAACCAGATTCTCGTTAACTGCTCATTAAATGCATCAAAGCTGAACCCTCCCCCCTTTTTCCATGCTAAATTCAGCAATAAAAACCCTGTACTCTCATAGATATCTTGTTTTGAGTTAATTGGAAATCAGGCAAAAAGGTAAGGCTAATCAGCTAGTAGAATAATCTAAAAACTAAATAATTCCAAACTATTAACTGTACCTGAAGCACATCTTTTCTTTATGATCCATGTTTCTTACTCTTAATTGTTTAACTAAAACAAAGTCAAAATTAGTTAGCATGTGTTAAAACCAGATTTAGCAGATCAAGCTCCATAGTCAGGCCCAGTAACCTCTTATAAGTATATTTTTCCCATTTCCTGTGACCTTTTCACAATAAATTATAATGTGATTTTTGTTGATGTAAGATTCATTTTTTTTTTTTTTTTTTTTTTTTAAGGAATCAAAAAAAGTACTTAGATTGGCCCTTAGCTATTTTACAGCTGTTCTTGGTTTGGTTTGGCCTGTCATTGTTCCTATTTAGCCCAGAGGTATTAATGTGCTTCATTCGCACACAAAAGTTAAAATTTCCACTTTCCAAGTAGTAAAAATCAATCCCCTGAGGCCAGAACATGGAAAATCGGAGGTCCCCAAGCATACCCAGCCGCAAAAGCCAACATGGCCGCTGTGCTCTTAAAACACACTAATAGTTGCAGGCATAAGAAGCTTATTTACACTTTTAAAGATTTGTTAACATGCTTCTTGGGTGCTTAAAATACAGAGGAAGGCATTGTTATCGGCTTGTTGCTGTCTGTAATAATCATACAATGCTGTTTTACGTTAACTAGTGTTTGCCTAAAAGGCTAACAGGAGCTGGTCTGGTCACCTTGAAAAGCGCACACTAATCCACTTTTTCTGACTGTGACGCGGTTGTGTTTAGTGTGACATGATTATCAGATCCAACTTCTAGCTCCTGGGGATAAAGAATACAGCACGTGTATTGAAAATGATATATGTCCAGTTTTGTGGCCCACAGGCTTTGAAAGCCACGTTTACTAACCATGTTTTACGCAATCTAACCTCAACAACGTTTTAACCACACTTCACTCACATGCACAAAAGAATACATAAATAAATGCATAAATACATGTCAGATGAACCCCTGTTAGGTTTTCTGTTTATGTGCAGGTCTAATTAGTGGGGAGTGGCTACGCCATATGTGTTGCAACATGTAGGCGCAGATTCAAAATGGCCGTGCAATATGGCTGGGTCCTGACACCCAAAGAGGGCATCTGAATTATAGAGAAGTAGCTCTATATCTAGATTCATACATAGACTGTGACAAAGGGCTCGCGTCATTCATTCCAGAACTCATCTTGTGATCATTCTTCAAATTCACACGGATCTTATTTTATATCTGGGTTTTACTTTTAATATTTTGTAATTGAAGCTCGGTGCCAGGCTGTAAAACACAATGATGTTAGAGGCTCATATAAGCTCGTATCTGGACTGCGTATCACATAGTAGTACATTTATCTAGGGTTTTGTTGTGATTTCCTGATGAAGAACGACCGACCAAAAGTAAAAGTTCAACTGTCCTGTTCCTGGGTAGATCACTTATTAAAAGTAATCTGTAATGGGTGTGTAAAACATAAGCTTTCTGCCCTGTTTGTGTCTTTCCTCCCTTGGGATGAAGGTCGCTTTGGTTCCCAGGCGGAGATGTGGGTGGCGGAGGAAAAGCTCTCAGCCTTTGAGGGAAAGACTCAAACTGGAAAGTTTAAAAGTTCATTTTTTTTTTTCTTTTTGTCGGTCAAATAGATCATGTTGCTGATCCCATCTTCTGGTAAAATATATATATAAGCTAATTTGATTAAAAAACAATCAGTTTTGGTGTCACTTTGAACTATGTTGCAAATCACCCCGGTCGTTTATCTGAGGGCAAATCTGCTCCGGGGAGAGATCTGAGAACCGACTGCTTTTCCTGGTATGAAATGTGGATCCTTGGTGGAGCACCAGGTGTATTATCAGATCAGATCCCATACATTCCAACGGTGCATCTTCACCGAAGCTTCACAGGCGTTTCCATTCGAAAATATGTGGTTGCTACAGAGACTGTGCAGGAAATGCTTCAGTCCGCAGAGTGGAGTGCAGCTCATGTCTTGTGACAGTGCTCGGGTTTGTGTGTGTGTGTGTGTGTGTGTGTGTGTGTGTGTGTGTGCTTTAGCCGGTTTGTTTGTGTTGATCTAGGCCTCCGAGCTCTTTGTGTTTGAGGAGGGGTCTCCGGCCTCTCGGGGCTGACCTCAGGGTTGCCATGGAGACGGCAGGAGCCACTTCCTGAATTGTCGGCCCATCCTGCAGCAGGGCAGGAGATCTGGAGTCAAACTCATGACTGGAGTGGAAACAAGGGAGGAAGGCAACCCCCCCCCCTCCCATTCTATTTTAATCAACCTATTCTGATTGAAGCAGATGGAAAATATAGGTTATGTGGACATAAGTGTTCAAAAATATGTAAGGAAAGTTAAAACTTCAACTTGTTTAGTGCCTAATTCCTGCAGTTAAGACACAAACTGCCTGGGCTAGGAACCACAGCTGGAACAGGGCAGCCTTTCCATTTTTTTTTTTTTTTTTTTTGCCCGCTGATGTCCTGATCCTGTGGCCACACTGAAGCTTCGTGCTGAAAAGTTTACTCACTGAGAGAAAATAGTGCAAAGTGTTCTTCCATTGTGGTTTGAAAAGCCATTAAGGTCGCTGTTGTGTCCTCCTGTTGCTCCGGCGTTGGTATCTCTGCGTTTCATTATTAAAGCCGCACATTAAAAGTCCGCAGCCCTCCCTGAAATTTAAAGTTTAACCTGACGGTGGGAAACCAACAGGCATCCCTTTCCACCTCGAAAGGGGCGAAAAGTTTATTTCGTCAGGATGTGAGTTTTCACGACCCAGCTACGCAATTGATTTCCTCGGTTTGTCACTAATTCTACCAAAGGAGCTGAAATATCGAGGCGTTGCCAGTAGGCGGTAGGGTTGTCAAAAAAATATCAATAGTCTGAAAAGTATCGATATTCAAACGCTGTATCCGCATACAATACTAATTTGGCATACTGTCGATACTAAATATGTTGCATACGAGGCAAATGAAGAAGGGGAAAAAAAACAAAGATTTTGACAAGCCTGTGAGCAAATAGGGCTTTAAAGTGGTGGAAACAAAGTCGAGCAGCACAAAAAACCTCTCAGACATTTCACCCCGGCCTTCCTGATGAATTCCGACAGGTTAATAAATTAAAGTTCCCGTTAGTTATTTAATAAAATAAACGTATTGCTGATGTTGGCGTGACCGGTGGTCCGCGTTAATGTTGGGTGATTAGCTGTGGCTAGCATGCTACTAGGCATGTGTTGATTTGGGTTATTTATTTAGCATTTATTTGCACACTTAAACTGCCATTTGTGATTCTTTTGAGAAAGCATGTTCCATGTTGTGTTTGAAAAAGGTGAGTTTTTCATGTTTAATAAAACAATTTTTTTATCCCGTGCTAACGAAAATGGTATTGAATAATTTCCTGGGGATCGATGTTGAACTTTAAATTTTAGTATTGTGACAAACCTAGCAATTAGAGCTCCTGTTCTCTTTGACACTGTTCGTCATGCCCCCTTTTTTCCACCTACGTTTAATGAGGGAGAAGTCAGACAGATGTGAAACATTCATAAATGATTGTATTTAGTGGTGGTTACTGATTAGGAATGCGCTAAGCTAGCAACGCTGATCACAGGTCAGATACAGAGGTTCACGCTGAACTTTCCCAACTCCGTCGCCAAACAGCGCTCGGTGCACGGATCCCACCACCATCAGGTCTCGAGGAACATTAACTCGCTGATTTCTGCCTCAGAGAGTCAGCCAGGTTAATAATAGGAGGCCTGGTTTCACGCGCCACAGCCTCTGTAAGTATTCGGGACCTCGGTTGGAATATTTGCTGGTTAGTTAAGCTGCTGACTGAGACAGATGGACAAGGTCACCTTGTCAGAAAGAGCGCCAGAGGGAGAGGGCAGGACTGGGCTATCAGACACAGAATGGCGAAGTTGCAGGAAAATGGCAGCTACACATAAGCTGCGTGTGAAGGTGCTGCCGATGATGATGAGGATCAGAAGCTTGAAGAAAAGCTGATAGAGGAAAAAGCTTGGATCTTGTTACAGTAGCAGTCTGGAAAGCTTGTGAAATTAAGTCTCGTGCGCAACAACCATGTCTCAAAATCTTAACCTGTTGAACGGCTGATATAATCGGCCTTTGGGAGCTGCAGAAGGGAGCATGTAAATGCTAAATCCTCCATGCTGAGCAGCAACCTTCTGAGTGGAGGGGTTCATCTCGACAGTCGAGGAATGTAGTTATTCAGTTACCAACCTGCGTGGGGTTGGAAGTCCTCAGTCTTCCCTTTGGTTGCTGTGGGAGCTGGCGACGTCTCTGTCAGTATGTGTTGTACATGGTTTTCATACGCTATAACATTTCTATTTTTTCATTTCACATACCTGCCTTGCTGCTTCCACAGGACTTGAGAGGAAACGTTGCAGCAAAGTGTTGCTAATCAAATGTACGTGATTATGTGGTCGTCAGCAAGCGTTTATCACCTGAATAAAAGCAGGAGTTCTGATTGGTTGCTGCTCTGAACAGCCATTGTAGAAGAAATGTTGGTCCATTGACGTTTTACAGGTACTTCAGTCAAGTTGAAGTCTGGACTTTGACTGGGCCGTTACAACACCTTGATTCTTTTCCGCTTCAGCCTTTCTGGTGCATTTTTTTTTTTCAGTTGTTTGAATTTGCATGTTATCTAAGCCATTACAAGGCCTTCATTTGGGCAGTAGTATAAAGCTTGGTACTCCACATTACTCCAGACTTTTTGAATTGAGAAAGCTTCCTGGAGAGGAAGCGAAACGTCTTCAACTACGAAAAACAAGTCCAGTTGCTTTGTTTTTTACTTTTTTTGGAACAGTTGTTTAAGACCATTGTCCTGCTGGTGACCCAGTTTGAACCTAGATTGAGCTGTTTGACAGATGACTTCACACTTGCCCTAGAAAAGTTTGACAATATACAGAGGAGTGCATGGTCGACTCAACAACAGCAAAGTGCCAAGGCTCTCCTCGTGCAAAAACAAGCCCACATCATCAGCCTTCCCCCACCATGTTTGACAACTGATCTGAGATGCTTGTACTGATATACTTTGTGTGTCTTTCTCCAGACACGGACCTCTCTGTCATGGCTAAACATCTCTACGCTGGTTTTATCTTTTTCAATGGACATCGTAACAGAAGTCTTGTGGCTCATTTATACGCTGCTTTGCAAACTTGAGTTATGCTGCCAGGTTATTTTTAGAGAATAAAACCCTTACTTGGTTAACCTTCCTAAACAAGTCATATCTGTTTAATCTGTTTCTAATTGTAGTTCAGTATAAAAATGCTAACTGAGACCTGCCTAGTCTGAAACGGAGCTCTTGGTGTTATATATTTTGTTCTGAGCAATGTAGTCAGACCTTAGGGTAAATGGTTCAAATGGAGTCTTAACGGGCAGCAACTGCTGCTTTTTAAGGTTGTTATTGATTCCTTACTGTTTTAGCTATTTTTAAACCCATGCAGGCATTCTCCGGGCCAGCAAACAGACAGAACTATTGCTTGTAATAGGTGGCCTCATTTATGATGATCATGCATGATGTGCATTGGATTTGCAGCGCCTGGCAGCTACTTTTCCCTTTTTTAAATCTTAAATGTGCATAGTGCAAGGTGAATATTTAATTTCTTTCCCATACATGCCCTTACAATTGCCTGACGTGTAAAATGAGTTATCTTCTACTTACCAGAGTTGCCTCTATAGGCTGGATATTCAGTTTATGAGAGAGGGATTCGGGCTGAATCCTCTGGTTGTGCGTGTGACGCACTGCATGCTGTCGTTTCACCTGGCTACTTAGTTGAGTCTCTGTTGTAATCAATGCATTAGCGAGAGAACATGGGCTAACTTCAATATTTATAGATTTCTTACCTCAGAAGACAGTACGCCTCTAAACAAAAGACCTGTGCAGTCGCAGCGGCAGATGCTTTTCCTCTTGTCCCACGCACGGGCTCAACACTGGTGTCATTTCAACTTGTCGCCAGAGGGGGCGAACTTGCACTATGCACCTTTAACGGGGAAGCCGTATTGGTATCCATTAATTGTTTTGTTTTTCCTGTCACCTCACATTTATAAATCACTCGGAGAGAAAACAGCAGAGCCACAAACAATGCGCAGGAGAAAATGCATGCTGTTAAGTAATAAACCTTCATTGTTCACTCTTCATAGGTATCGCAAAGCCTGACCTGCCAAACTGACTTTTTATTCATGTTGGGGTATTTGTGGTGTTAGACAGGTGCCTCTTGAGGTGAATGGGGAAAAAAAACACACAAACACAGAGACTACCAATCATTTTCAAAGTTTCCTTTGTAGTAATTGTAGTCATTTGTATATCAGCTATGAACTTCTGGTCACCTCTGTTACCACACAGAGTTTGACAATAGCCTTTTATACATTGACAGATTCCCTGGTTTATGTACAAATTGCTCCAGACTTTTCCCATGGTTCCTTTTTCCACAGTGGGAAATCGTGTGGTGGAGTTGCGCTTTTGTTGCTCGTAGTGCTTGAAACAGGAGAGTGTGAAAGAGACGGGACAGGACGCATTATGAGGAACTTTACTTTATGTTGATGGACTCTTTAGACAATAGTTCAGAGTTCAGAATGTGACAGAAGACTAAAGAATCAGCGGAATGACTGAAGCAAAGATTTCACTCACAGCGCCATGAAAACTATATTAATTTCCCCCCCAACGTTACACATTCTGTGATGTTATAACCACACACTTTTTATGTATTTTATTAGGATTATATTATAAACAACACAAAGTAGTGTGAAAAATAATACATTGTTTTCTTTGCATTCATTCTTTTTTTAACATGATTTTTGGCCCATTTTGTTGATACCCCTAAACTAGAGTTGAAAAAGTCACCTCATTTAGTAGACAGAGTCCTGTTCTGCGTGATTTATACTTAACTCAAGCTTTAAACATCTTGTGTATGTAAAATGAAAAGTGTGGCCTGACTACAAACCTACCAAGACATGCACCCAACCTAAACCATCAGGTTGTTCAACGAGAGCATTCATCAGAGAAGAAGGCAACAAAACAACAAAATAGCTTGAAAATTGATGTTCAGACGTTCTCCATGCAGTCTGACTGACTGTGAGCTATTTGGCAAAGTGTGGGTTAACATTTCAGTCCCTGTGAAGCTGATAGAGACATACCCAAAATGTTTTGCAGCCCTAATTGCTGTGAGAAGATGTTCTAAATAGTAATACAAGGAATAAAAAGTAATAGTAATAAAAAGGAAAACAAAACTATATATATAGTATCTATCTATATATTATTATAGATATTAGATATATATATATATATATATATATATATATATATATATATAATATATATATATATATAATATATATATATATATATATATATATATATATATATATATATATATATATAAATAAAAATAAAAACTGTCCAGGAGCGAGTGTGCAGCCTCACATGAAAACCTCTTTTAAACTTCTGTGGTTAGTTTCTTGAACACCGTTCCAGTAGAAAGGTTGTGCGAAGCATGAGAAATGCCTGCCGTCATCGTTTTGCACCCTTTGTAAAGTTTCTGCCCCTTTAAAAGTTCTCACCCATAAATGTTTGAAAACACCTGATGGGATCAGTCCTGCAGGATTTTTTTTATATATATATATATTTTTTTTTATTTTTTTTTTGCATTGCCTTTGTTTATTTCTCTCTCATTGCCTATACATGGATGACTTAGATATCTTGACATTATCAAAGAAATCAAGACCTGAAAGAAAACACCTTTTGTTTTACCATAAGTGCGTCTCTGAGAGAAATTGGATATGGGAATTTTCCACTCACTCTGTCCCTGATTTCTGTTCACTGCGCCTTGTAAAAAATCCTTAGTGTTTTCTTCAATCAAAAACAATTTGCAGCTTTCTCATTTGAGAGTTATGTCAAAATGTTCAATTTCTCTAGAGCAAAACAGCCCTTTTTAAAATAGTCAAGTACTCAGGCACTTTTCTCTGCCACTTGAAGAGGTTTGTTCCCATAAGACAGCCACAGCCGATTTGTCGGCGAGACGAATCAAGAGTTGAGATTTGATCAAACCGGGAACTGCTTTTTGCGCTGGACAAGTCATGGAGATGCAGATGAACACTTTTTCTTTCCAAAAAACGTCAGAATCACCTGTACAGATTTTTAAATTATGTTTTTTTTCTTGTATTTTATTAACAAAGAGCTAGATGCAGGTTTTCCCCCCTAACATGTATAGCATTGCCACTTTTCTTTCTATACATCAATTAAGGGTATATTTTACCTCTATAATTTTCTTTCTGAATTAGTTGATGGGTCTGTTATCTTGTATCTGTTTTTTTTTTTTGTTTTGTTTCTTCTCACACAGAAAAAAGTGAACGGAAACCCTATTGGCCATTTATATGCGGGGTGGCAGTAACAAATGTAAATACAGGGAGAAGGTGCTGTGATCCAGGCTAGTTTGAAAACATGGATATGAATAATGTGAATTAAATATATACATTATTTTAAGAGTCGTTTTTAGGAACTGAAAATGTAACCATCCATCAAATGTCAACGGGGCAGCATACATCGCTGCCATCAGTTCTTTTTGGGCTCGCTGCTGAAGTTGGTTTACTCTACCATATCCCATAATTCAATGCATATCTGGCAAAAGAGAAGGCGATTGGCTCTGAACCCCTGGGGAAATATGGGAAATTTATGGTGAAAACTGAAAGAATTGGGGAAAAAACTGATGTCAGCAGCCATTACCGAATGTTGTAACCTGACTGATGAAGAATGTTTTTTTTTTTTATTGTCGAATTTCAAGCCTCAGAGAATTGAAGTTGCCAACAAATTACTGATAGGGATGTTTTTTGGTTCATGAGTATGTATTTTTTTTTCTCCTGAACTTTTGAGTGTTTCCAGAATTTATTTTTATCCGCTCGATCTGGAAAGAAACAATGTGGCATTAATTAATAGAATGCCTTTTTTAATGTCTTACAAAACCAGAATGTTCAGCTGTCTCATACATTCTTTGCTACAAGGTTAAATGACTGACTGACTGAACTCCTGGACCACCCAGAAAAAAAAAATCCACACAATTCTGCAAAACACTTTGGCAAACAGTTGTCTCAGAACCGGCTTTTGTTTCCTCTTGCATGCTGCCTGGCTTTTAAGCAACGCTGCAGATTCCATTTAGACCCGCAGCAGACTGTATGGAGAAAGACTAAAAGCCAGTGTGTACACCTGCTTTTATTTGCCCTACTGTCTCCTCCCTCTTCTGTCTTCCGCTTGCCTTCCTCCTCCTCTTTCTCTGTCCGCTGTGTGTGTTAGCCGGTTGCCAAGTGCTAGGAATCTGAGGAATGCAGGATTGTAATGTCCTGATAAAGTTTGCTTTGTTCCCCTAAGTGACCTGGGAGAAAATAGTGCCCACAAGTCCACATATGACACACAGGACTGAAGTGTGTGCATTTCTTCTAAATCGAAAAAGATCCCTACATAGCTGGATGTGGACGGAAGATTTACAACAACGTATTAATTGTTTGAATGTATAGCACTCCTTTTTGTCACTAAAACTCGTCAACGTCTGAATCGACAATTCTAACGGGTAACTTTGCTCTGGAGGGGAAGTTGGTTGATCGTTTGGAGTAAAACAAAATCTGGAGGACAACGTGATAATTTTGCTGTGGGGGAATTCGTTAGCAGCAAGTATCTTTCCTGGATAAATGTAAACAAGTTTGGACCGCACAGATGGACTAAAAGCTTGCCAGTTGCTGCAAGAGCAACCCCAAACCAACACCCTTGCGCCGCCATGCTTGGTTTCTGTGAGGTTCTGTTGAGAGCGTATGAGCAGTTAATATCTTCCCTGCGACAGGCGACTCTCAGTAACTTCAGTCTGGATAAAAAATAAAAACGTCCAGACTATAAACAGAAAAGACGCCGTACCAATCAGAGTGGCTGCAAGAAATGCCGTTAGGGAATGTCTCCCAAAAGCTCACAGACTGGCCATGAGGGTCTTTTGTGAAGAGGGGATCCGTGGAGACCATATGAGCAGGTAGTATCTTTCCTGCCGTACTAAATTCCTTGATTACTTAGCTTGTTTGGATTGTCAGATCTTTTTATTAGTGACTGAGGTCATTCAGTCAGTGATTGCTAGAGCAAGTCTTAATGACAATCCTCCCATCACCCTCCTTTACAGTTAATGTTTGTGCTAATAAACTATGTATATATTTTTTTCTCTCAGTTATTCAAAAGTGACTATTTCCTAAACATAAACAGTTGTGAGTGCTTAAAGGGAATCATGTGGATTACTTTAATGTTCTGTAGAGAGCACAAAAGCACTTACTGAAGTCATTGCCTCTCTACCCCCGTGCTTGACTGATGGCGACATAACGTTGGTGCTTATATGCTGGGTTTGTTTTGTCAGGGAAATGAATAAAGAACTTAGGTTTTCTCATGTAGTTATATTTCCCAAGGGTTCGGGTGGCTATGATCTGTCAGTTTTTAGGCAGTTAGAAAAAATTTCTAACTGCATAAAGTAAGTAAGTTGGATTGTACTTCAAAATAGTGGTTTGCTGCTTTTGAAGGTGCTATACTGAAACTAAAAAAGGGGGCTTTTTAGAGCATGCATAGAAAAGTGTGTACTACTTTTTACCATGTTGCTACGTGTTGCTTTCCACTCGCTATTGATACAAACAAGACCCCTGTCCTCGAGGAATGTCATTCAGAATTCAAAACGGAGCTATTTTCACTGTCGGCTTTGCAACATGTTCTGCCCCTCGTTTGGTACATGGTGTCCTGCTTGCAACAATTGCAACTAGAAGTCATTTTGCTGGCTCAACAGCTGCTTGATACTCGAGTTCTTTGTAAATGAAGGAGGAGGAGGAGGAGCCACGAAGCAGAAAAGGCATTCCTAACTTTATCTCAGTTCAGAACACACATGTGATTACATGCTCTTAAGCCCTATCTGTCACATACACATTTTATCTCTCACATGTCCTATCTCATGGATTCTGAGAGCCCACAGACGCATGCATGCACACATAGTGGAACATCAACCTGCACCTTTTTCCTATAGAAAAGAGGAGAAGAAGAAGAAACAGGAAGCAAGCGTTTAACTTTGGGGAGGAGGGTCAGCAGGGGCATGATGGGAGTCCTCCACACTCATTTGCGTGTGAAGAAGTGATTACGCACGCACGCGTGTGTGTGTGTGTGTGCGTGCGTGTGTGTGTGTGTGTACATATGCTGAGCTGTAGGAGTGTTAATGATGGCTAAACAGAAAGGCCAACTTGTATTTACATGGTAAGTGTGTGTGTGTGATGGGGGAGTTAAGGTTGTGGAATGTCAAATGCTGATACAATGCTTACAAGACAACAAAGACAGTTAGAGGAAACATGGTCTAAATCCTTAATTATGCCCTTATGCTGGTGGCTGCTCAGCACTTTGTTGTATACAGTAAAGCAGGGAGGGAAAGGTGCACCGAACGTGTACGTCACTGTATGACCCTGATGGTCATAGAGTTCAATCTGTGCACGTCTTGGGACGGTTCACCTTTTTTTTTTTTTAAGTTTGATCTAAGATGAATCGTCCTCATCAACCCAGAGCACATCCAAGCACCTATTTTCTTTTCCTTGTCTGAGATTGGGTCGGGATGTAACAGAGCCAAGGGGAAAACCCTGACAGCTCTCTCCAATGTGATGCTCTCCAGCTGATTTTGGGGGGGATCTTGGAAGCTGAAGGGATCTGTAATTACTACAGTGAGTTCTTGGTCTGTCTCTGGGTCTCCTCATTGTGCAACATTCTTGGAAAACCTCCAAACATCCAGATCAGATGTCAGCTGATGGAGCTCCTCACCTATCTCAATTGCAGATCCCAGCCACCCCACAAAGAAAGCTCAGTTTAGTCAGGATCTTATTTGGCATTAGTCATATTTCATGACTATATTTACAATTCAATTAAAAAGCAAAGAAAATGTAAAAAAAAAAAAAAAAAAAAAGTTAGAAATAACCTGGTTGCATATATGTTCAATACTGAATGTTTGTTTAATACCGAAGACCATTAAGTTTGCATTTTTGTTAAAATCACATCTACTGTCAGCTATAATAACAGCCAGCATATATTCTATAAAAAGTTTTTTGATTAGCGTGGAATAAAGTTCAGCTGCCTTAGTAGGATTTTCCTGACATTTGTTTATTTGTATCCTTTAGCTTAAGCCATTGTTTGCAAATATGTTACAAAGGATGAAAGGGATCTTATTGTTCCAAGGTATCAGTCAGGAGCAGCAGCACTGAAACATTTCCAGAAATTCCCAGAAAGCAGTGGATGTGTTCTAGATGTGTCCCGTGTTCTCTGTATACATGGACCCAAGGCAAAATTATTTGCAGGACATCCAGGACTGCCTAAAATCTCCTTAAACAATGTGTTAAAATATGTTGTGGTCAGATAAAACGATTAAAAAAAAATTAACCACAAAAACCCCAGAGATCAGTAAAGAAACATCATACTCACAGTGAAACATGGCGGTGGCAGCATCATGCTATGTTGTTTTTCAGATTGAACTGTTTTTTGTCTTGGAAATCAATAGCTGTTCCTAAGCTCCTATCATAGAGTACTGAGCACTGAAATTGAATTGACATATTAGTTTTGTGCAGGAAATGTCACATTTGATTAAAAAAAATAAATTCTCGTCACAATAATCTGACATTTTAACACTTGTGAAATCCACCTCACTGAAAACATTGACTTTTAGTTTTATTCCAAGACGTAACTATCATGACGTCTTACTTGATTGAATTTGACTTTGTAAAGTCTCCTGAGATGACGTGTTCTGAATTGGTGCTATAGATAAATAAAATTTAATTGAACTGCTGTACATGTGGAGGTACAGTTTCCTGTCTGCTTGTGTAAAATGTAAAACACGACAAAAAGACATCCTAGCTCAGATTTGTGAAGGGGACCTCCGGTATCTTTCCTCCTGTTTCTCCTTTAAACCAGATGTTTGCAACTTTGATAAGTAGGAACTAACCGAGCTCTGTGTTCACAGGTGCCGCACCCCCTCAGGCCCGGTTGGCAGTCAGGGCTACTGTAAACATCCTTGACTGGAAGCTGGTGTTAGGTTCTTGGGCTTTCAGTCGGATGTTTGCAGCAGCCAACTGCCCTTACCATCTCAGGAAGGTTTCCACGTTGTAACTGCATCCAACTGTGCAAACGGAGAGATAAGGCAGCAAACCCATCAGATATGAACAATTAAATAGTTCCTGGGGCGACTGTAGCTTGGTGGGTAGAGTGGGTACAGTTGTGGGGGTTGAATCCAGTTCACCTTATACATGTCAGTGTGGCTCTTAAACCCAGGTATCCTACCGATCTACGTATTGGTGTATGAATGTACGTGTGATTGGGTAAATAGGAATGTAGTGTAAAGTGCTTTTAGTTGTCAGTAGGAGAAGAAAAGTGTTTATATAAATTAATTCACTACCACTCATTTGGTTTACTTTCACCATCCGCAAAACCAGATCTGTTAAAGGGACAATGTCTGGCACCATAATAGTTTTGCATGTAAGTGGACACTGATGCTTTACAGGGAAAGATGCTGAATGTTCCTAGCCTGCACATAGAATGGACCTTAGTAGTTGGATAGTACTATTAAAATATTTTCTTTCTCTTAAAAGCGGTTCTTGGATGAACGCCTCCCCAGCACAGCCCTTCTCCTTCCAATAAGAAGAAAAATGATCTTTCCAGTAATGATTTCAGTTTAGGTTTAGCCAGTCTAGATATTTTAGTTTTCATGCTTCTCTCGATCTAAGGTGCCTCCAATAGCTAAAGAAAAAAGAAAATATCCAAATGTTATAAAGTTCTAATGTTAATCTGTGTTCGAGCTCAGTGATAACCAAATACACCACTTTACAACACACTGGGTATGTCTTGTCGTAAAATAGGTTTCAATCAATCTCTCTTAAACGTTTAAATTGGGTAAAAGTCAAGCTTTCTAATGACATATCCTAGATATAGGATAAAAAACACTTTGATGTTCAATGAAAAACAGATTTGGGATTTTGTTGATTAAAGGACACGGATAAGAACGTTTTTTTTCTCCATTATTCAGTTTTTTAGGTTTTTGTTGCTGATTCTTATTAAAATATCTTGTTTCAGTTTAATAAAAATCTCTACAGAGGAGATGATGGTTGCTTACTCAATTGCTCAGCGTCCCGTGCAGATTAAAGGTGTGCTGATGGGGATCTGTGATAATCTTTAGTGTAGTTGTGCTGACGTTGAGTTCTATAAATTAACACTATATTTATTCTTCTCTTCTCCTCCCATAACTAAATTAAGCTACATAACTAAGCTCATAAAAAGCTTTGTAGCCAAAATGCCTTCATAGTTACTGTCTGAATGATGATACAATTTAAGTGACGTTACATGGACCCCAATTGTTGATCAGCTGATAGAATTGTCTGCCTCCTGGCACGTGTCCCTGGATGCCCTCTTTCCTCTCAATGAACAAATTCTCGCCACCAATTCCTGCTCTGCGGCTAGTGTAGGTCACAAGACCTTTCGAAATCAGTGAGACAAATGAACAAACGGCCTCATTGGGTGTGCGTTTGTTCACCCTGAACAGGAAAAAGTTGAAACACTGATAAGACATACTCCAGAATAAACAAATCCCTCAATGCTGAGTTACCAAAGGCTACATGTTTGGCCAAGGATGTCACTGTTCAGAATCTGCTTAAAGAATTACTTTTTCTTGCCACACCCATCATTATCATATATTTGTACCCATTTGTATTAATCAAGCCCACAACACATTTTTAAAGAGTCTTTATTCAGTGTAGAATTGTTAGCTAGATGTGTCATTTGTCTACTGTTTTTCAGCATCCCCAACACATCCATGCACACAACGCATTTACTGGACAAGCAAAGAAGCAAAAGAAACTCATTTAGGTTGAAATTGTTAGCTGGGGTGTGTGCTTGTATAATTTTGTATGATAAAGCTGTTTTTCATTCATTCCATACACTTACATTTAAAATAGACACACAAAAGGATAATGGCTGAGAGGATGGGAAGAGGGGCCGGAGGTTACAGCAGATATGGAGACTGTTTGCTCTCCTTCACCGTTCGACAAAGGGAGCCAAGAGGAAGCGGGTGTACCCCGATGACCACAGACAAGGAAGGAAGGAAGGAAGGAAGGAAGGAAGGAAGGTAGCATTGGAAAGCTCACTCCCTCCTCCACCCCGATATTCATCATACTATAAATAAAATAAAAAACGGTGTTGTTGCTGTTTATACCTGAGTATATCAGTTGTGTTCAGATACTTAAGCCTTCTGGGGGAAAAACCCCATAATAAAATAGTTAATGTTCCTGAACGTAAATCTTTACTTAATCCTAATTTATTTGCAGATCTTTTCAAGGGAAAACAAGGACATGAGGTTCTGACTCACAAACCAAACTAAATCTGAATCTTCCCATCCACTTTCTTAGGTTTTCTAGGTATGTCAATCTGAGCTCCAAGGAATGTAAACACCCTACACTCTCGGCGTGCACCCCCTGGTGGCCGGGAGTGGGACTGTTTGCACTGCTTGGCTCGGAAGCGCAGGCTGAGGCAAGGAAATTTGACACTCAACTTGAACTGCAGCAATCATACTTCTTTGTTCTTTTAGTTTACGTAATAACCTTGTCCTGCGAGTTGATTAAGCACAGGTCACAGTAATGCTTTATTTTTGTTCTGAAAATAAACGCATATTTACCACAGTTGTTCTTCGTATCATTTTGTTTCGAGCTCTAAACCTCTATCAAACTCTTTTAGTGGCACCGAATGAGAAATCAGTTGTGACTCATTTAACTTTGTGCAAGTAAACCTTTACTTTCAAGCTGATAACTGTGTTCTTTCCTCTGACACCCCAATCACGAGGTTACTTGACCATGCGGAGGTTCTAGTGACCCTGCAACCTCGGCCATGGTGGTCCCACTGGTCTCATGACACAGACATGCTCTGAAACATTTGACGATTACAATCAAAGCTACAATAATACCTTATTTTGCTTTGAGGTAGTCATCATTAATGCATCAGAGTAGAGTAGCAATTGTTGCTGTCCAACAATCTTACTCCAAGTAAGAGTAGCAGTACTTCAACAATTTGTTTACTCAAGGAAAAGTATAAGGTATAAGCCAAGAAATTACTTAAGTAAGAGTAAAAAAAATATTCAGCAAGAAGGATACTCAAGTACTGAGTAATTAATTGTAACAGCTGATGATTTAATATTTTAAAATTATGCGATCGGACAGACAAAAATATAAGGTAATGTGCAAAATTCTGGTATTTTAAAGACATAAATAAAAAAATAAACATAATTCCAAAATAAATGTAGGCATAATTAAAACTTGAGAGACAGATATACAGCAGTCAATGTATATACAGTATGCTAGAACAGTGCAAAGTACTCCCAATGACAATATCTACTGTTTATTGTACATTCATTTGTCTTCCACATGGTTCAATGAGCTCAGCTGATAGAAAAGCACATTGAATAACAAAGCTCTTGCACAAATTAGAAGTCTCATTTTAACATAAACTCTAGGTTTTTGCCTCTCTGGTGCATTTTTGGTTAAAACGAATATGTTCTTTATTCATGAAGTTACTCGCAGCAGGTGGAGTAGCCATAGGTTTAGCTCAGGTAAGAGTAGCGATACTTGAGTAATACTAAAGTAAAAAGTACAGAGCAGTAAAACTACTCCTAAAAGTACATTTTATTCAAAAAGTTTGGACAGATCAGACCAAATTGAATATATTGAGCTACAATGTTCACCACCATGTTTGGAGAGGTTTGCGTTTGTGCACAGCTCTCAATATTTTTCTATTTGGTATGTGATCAGAAAACCTATAATAAATACATTGACCAATAACACTTCAAAAGCATTGAAATAGTTCAGATTCAGATCTGTAGAGAATAGGTAATTAATTATACAGCAAGTCACAATATAAAATACTGTATATAAAAGCAAAGCAACATTTAACTAGAAGGTGCCACTAAAGTCAACAGCTGCAACCAATGGGGTGTTAAGAAAGCCAAAAAATAAATAAAATACATTGGAAAAAGAGACAATCCTGAAACATGTACAGTTTAGAGCATAAATAATCTATTTTTGCAATGTTCAAAACCCACCTACGGCATATGAATTCACTTACAAGCCACTGTTCACGAATCAGGAAAGGGCCACAAGATGGAGCCATAATATCGCTGCTTCTCTTACAATTAACTACCACGACTATTAGTTTCCAACAAATCAACTGCAGCACGCAGGGATCAAATCACTGATTCCCCCTCCAGGACTGCAAAAGATAGATGGAATATTACAAGAAATCTTCCAGTAAAAATAAAACATAGCTTCAATCATAAATCTGCCAGAGGTTTAATTTGAATCTGAAATGATGGCTATATGGATGGATGGAATTGAATATAATTTGTAAAATAAAAAAAAAAGATTTAAACAAACCAGTTTGTCATATATTTCATCTAACATCTGTGTAAAGATACGGTGTACAATGATCCCAGATATGGTAAATAATTATTTTTCTTAACATAGCATAAACTTAAGTTATAATGAAAGTGAGAATCTCTCAAAGTAGCAAATCACATTCTAACCCTAATATTGGATGAGAGGACGCTCTAAAACTCTAAATCTTTAATTTCAAAACGGTCCACAGATTTAACATCAAACACAAACTGCTGCAGGTTTTTTGCCAAACAAAACAATTACCTGGTGCTGATCTGATTTTCCTTGTAGTGCGATCTGAGTTTTCATAAATCCATTACAAATCATGTGTTCAATGCCATGTTTCCAGCAACAAACGCCACAGCTAGGTTCATGGATGAGAAGAGCAAACCTGCAGAGGGAGCACTTGTGTAAGAAGCTGCTGTTGGCTACAGAATGACACAAAACCAAAGAGAAACTCCTCTACTGGAGAAAATGTACAGCAGCACCAGAGTTAAAACTAGCGGTCATTTCTTCATTCATCGATCGCCTCTTTAAAATTACAAGCCCCTTGTGAGGATGTGGTGAAACCATTCCTCTGTTGATTTTCCTTCTAGATCAAAATTCTGCTGAAAGACCCAAATGACAGCCTATTTTGACAATCTTGTATTTGAAATGTTGTGGGATTTCAAAGAGATTCCCGGGATTCAAAGCACCTTTAAAGGAGAAGCAGGCCCGCGCAGCATCATACATCATTCCAAAGTGGAATATGTGGAAAAGACCCTAATGCCTACTGTTAAGCATGGGGTTTGATGCAAGCAAACTTAAAGACCCGGTGGTATTTAGCTATTTCCATGTTTATGTTTGTGATGGTGGTTCAGGAAGTTTTTCCTCTACACATGCCTCCTGGACAAGCAGCTGACATGTAGCTCATTTATGGAGATGTGGTGAGTCCAAGTTGTCACTCTTTGCTACAGTTCTCTAACTGTGAATGTTGGAGTGTTTTTTTTTTGTTGTTTTTTTTTTACCTGCCTTACCGTCCTGAATAGGGTGTTCTCTTGTCTTTCCTATATTGAGGAATGGCTGAGAGAAATGTTGACTTTTGCTCTTTAATTAATATAATTCTTGAGAAAATTTAGAAACCTTTTCTTTGTTCTGATGCAATTTTCAACCACATGCAGAGGTAAAGGATTTGCTTTTTGATAGATTATTAGACTGATTGTGAGATTAATCCGTTTATGTTCAAAATGCAGTTTTGCGCTGCTTATCAGCGGTGCATTGTTAAAAACAACTATTTTCAACAGGGTACTTTTTCCCCACTGAATAAATATGCAGTTAATACCATTTGTTCCCTGTAATAAATAATATGCCGCATTGAATGAAACGACCATGTTGGTCTTATAACACCTGCCTTTGATCAATGGGAGCGGTCACACTTTACATGCAGCAAGCTGGAAGATGAAACTGTCCATATCTTCCTCTTCCTGTTTAATAACAATAACATATAGGCTGTAATGTTGAGAAAATATATCAGGAAACAACATCAGAGTTGCTTGTCCACGGTTCACAATTTAATGGTTGGATTTTCCTACAGCCTTTGGGGAGAGATTATGTTACCTCAGCAGAATATGATTTCATTTTATTACTTTTTGTACCCTTTTTCCCAGAGATGCAAGAAACAATGAAGGGTTCTGTGTGACATAAGCATCAAACACCTACAAATACTGCAGCAAGTGATTGTTTACCAAAAAGAAAACAAATTATTAATTTATAAAATAAATTAATAAACATTCAAACATTCATCCGGGCACTCCTGTTTCCCCTACCACTAAAAGACATGCTGGTGAGGTCGGCCATTAGTCGCAGCGGCTCACGCTAACCCTCCATCTGATCTAAAGCACCTTAACCTAGATGAATGAGTGTCAAAACAATGTTTGTAGGATCTTGTTTTTCTAGTAGAAATGAAGCACTCAGGGGTTCAAGCCGACGTCAATAAAATTGATTTGATGGTTGTGGAAGAACTGGCCACAAGTAGCCATTAATCCGACCTATTTTAACCTCCAAAGCAGCAAAGAATGACAATCAAAACAAGCTCTGCTGACCAGCATGCACAGTCACATCAGAAACACACACACACACACACACACACACACACACACACACACACACACACACATACCAGCAAGTGCAGTTAGGAAATGAATGGCCCTGTTTCTTGCCGCACTGTTATAGTTGGATCTTATTGCTATTAAAAAGAAAACAAATAACTTCTGATAGCTGATAAAGAGGTTAATGCCATTATAGCTGTGGTGATATACTGCCTGTAAATAAATGTAAATAAACCTGTTAATGTTACTGCGTGGGTGTTTGGACTATTTATCATAATGGGACAGACAGGTGCTTTGAAAACAAGGTCTGGTCTTGTCTGAAAAAGACAAAAAATGTCCAGAAAACTAATAAAAAAGACACATTTAAGACTTAAGAACTAAGCATTAGTTCTTAAATGAACTATGAATGAATGAAGTAAATAAAGCATCTAAAGACAGTTACAAGGTCGGCTTTCTATCACCTGAAGAACATTTCCAGGATTAAAGGACTAATGTCTCAGCAGGATCTGGAAAAACTAATCCATGCGTTTATTTTTAGTAGAATTGATTACTGCAACGGTGTTTTCACAGGTCTGCCTAAAAAGTGGATCAGACAGCTGCAGCTGATCCAGAACGCTGCTGCCCGCGTCCTCACTAAGACTAAGAAAGTAGAGCACATCCCCCCAGTTCTAAAATCCTTACACTGGCTCCCTGTATCTCAGAGAATAGACTTTAAAATACTTCTGTTAGTCTATAAATCCCTATATGGCTTAGCACCTAAATACATTACAGACTTGTTATCGGTGTATCAACCCTCCAGACCACTAAGGTCTTCTGGCTCCAGCCTGCTCTGCAGAACCAGAACCAGAACCAAACATGGAGAAGCAGCATTTAGTTCCTATGCTCCACTTATCTGGAACAAACTTCCAGAAAACTGTAAAGGTGCGGAAAGCCTGAGTTCCTTTAAATCAAGATTAAAAACACATTTGTTTAGGGTTGCCTTCAACTCTTCTAGTTAACTGAAACACCACTAGTGTTTTTTTGTTTTGTTTTGTTTTTTAATGTTCTATTTTCTATCTACATTTTATTCCTACTTGCTTTTATTCTGTTTTATTTTGCTATATTTAATCATGTAAAGCACTTTGCATTGTCGTTGTACTGAATTGTGCTATATAAATAAATTTGCCTTGCCTTGCCTTGCCTTGCCTATTAAGGATTTTTAAAAATCAGTCCAGTAGTCTAAAGGCAATCATCTCAATCTAATACAATTTGCTCTTGCAACGTAAAATATTTTGACAACAATTTCAATTAGGAATGATGACCTCCTGAAAGATTACATGTGTTTCATTAATAATTATTTTTTGTGAAAGTAAAATAAATATCTCTCGTTCAGGTCAGAGTTTGGACAGTTGTGTGCAAATGAGTAATTATAAGAACTTCCTGTTATGTAGCCACAGAAAGCAGAAGTATGCTATTCTATGTCGCTGTGAGTTTCTGCCAGAAGCAACACTTGACCGGGAAAGCCCCCGAAACTAAGCCCAGCTGTGGCCTCCCATCGAAACTTGAACGAAACACAGTGTTTACAAAACCAAGTCGAGAGTTGTCTGGTGTGTCGTTGGAGAAGGAAACTGTAAGCAGCGGCACGACCAAAGCGTGTGTCAAAATATTACACTGCGGCACTTCCTGCTTCCCAGCAGGCTTTGAGGTTTTAGGTGTTTGGAGAAAAAAAATCAACAACAAACAACAGTGTGCAGCATTATTTGGTGTTTTTACTTTAAGTTTTCCATATTATATATTATAAACCTTTCTTTTAAAAGATAAAAAGAGTCAGTAATATAAAACTCGGCTTGTTTAGAAGTTATTTATCTGAAAAAAACCAGTTGGGTCATTGCAGAAAATTATACATTGATCTCACTTGCAATATCTGTCGGAGTTCAGCAGGACACTATTTTGGCTCCATTTGCATCCCCTGTTTGTTTGTTTGTTGTTGTTTTGTTTTGTTTTTTTTTTTCAAAAGTAGCTGGAATAGGAGCTAATTGCAACCAAATCTCTTTATATACTGATGATTCAGTTGTTTATACAATGATATACTCTTGAAATCCGATTGTAGAACCCTGCCAAGAAGGATTTCTCCATAATTCTACTGAAATTTAAATAGATTTTCTGCCCTCCTAGAGACTTAAGGTACACAACAAAATGTATTTAGGGCTCAAAAAGTGGATTTTGCATGATATGTCCCCTTTAAATCAGAGAAGAAATTAACACGTTGGAGTTAAGTGTAAAAACTTTTTAGGAGCAACTAACAACTTCGTAGCTCTACCTTTGAAGCCTATCATGAGCAAAAAGGCTCAATTCTCTGCCAAAACACCCGACAAATCGAAACTGACGCAGTGCTGTCCTGAACAGGCCTTGGTCCGTAGACACGCCGCTAAGAAATTAGAGCTGCTGGTTAGCCATCAGCTAAGAGAAGAGAAGAAAGAGAAGAAAAACATTTTTTTGAAGTGTCACTCTCAAAGCTTAAAGATGTTTCTGCGGAACCCGTCAGAAGGAAATGGAAGACAAGAGACAGGAACCACATGGAGACGCCATCTGTTGTTGGCCAACACTGCAGGAAAGGTGCCAAGCTGCAGACGCAGACAGACACTTAGAAAACACCCACACGACAAGAAGAAAGAGGAAAACAGGAGAGGGGCACAGATAATAACAACACAGCATATGGGGGGGGGGGGGGGGGGGGGGAAGCAAGATGAGAAGATAGGTAATTAAGGCTGAAGTTTAAAAAAAAAAAAAGTTGGTTAATTGTTTGTATTTAAAAAAAAAAAGGGGAACTGCAACAACGATTGCTAGTGATTCTAAAATGGCATTACGTGCTGTTGTGTTATTCATTGTTAGGGCTGTAAACATATTCACAACATTTATTGATTGTAACTTTTACAGGCTAAGAAAATCAGCTGTTTACACCTATTTCAAAGTTAGTTCATCAGAGAGCCGGCGGGTCTCTTGTTAAAGGATATTGTGAATTTCTATTTAGAATAGATTAATAAAGCAGTGGACCGGAACAAATATTAAGGAAAAAATGTCAACATATTCTAGTAGTTTTCCTAATCTACAGAAACCCTTGTTGCTAAACCGCCTCAGACTGTTGATGCTTATTCTACACGTGCCGGCGATCCCATAGGGAACACTTTGAGGCTCAGGAACTGAGCTGCTCAGTGCTTTTACAGTTTTAAGCTGTGCTGATGAACCACACAGAGCCTTGTGTTCTAGTTTGGTTTCCAAGTCCAGTTTATAGTAACAGAACAATCTTCATACCTGAGACTGAGAAAGTTACTATTACTATTACACTGCAAAAACGGAACTAAAAATACTAAAAATAAGTAAAATCATATTAAAATTAGTCTATCTGTCCTTGATTTGAGCAGGTAAATAAATAAGATAATCTGCCAATGGAATAAGATTTATGCACTTCAAATAGGAGCAACTCATCTCCATCATCTTATTTCAAGTGCGGTTTGTCTAATTATCTTATTTTAGGGGTCAAAATACTCATACCATTGGCAGATAATATTATTTACCTGCTCAGATCTAGGACAAAAACATTTTACTTATTTTTAGATCTGTTTTTAGATCTCTGAATGCTCTCGCTGATAGAAGAACCAACATTCAGCTGCTTCGACGTGAACCAGCCGCTGTTTTTTTTTTTTTTTTTTTTTTTAGGAGACGACTGGCATCTTTCTGATCAGGCGACATGTGTTCAAATCCTCTCTCATGAATTGCTTCCCGGTTTCTTTGTGGGACACACTCACACGGAGTTCCTCAGTTTGTTTGTTTTTTTTATTTCAGACGGCACGTCTCCGTCTTCAACTCTTTTCTCTGAAGACTTTAAATCCAATTATTCGGCTGGCAGCTCAGCTGCAGCAGATGTGTTCTCTGTCCTGGAAAATCGCACTGGATTTCTTTCTGGATTTCATTCTTGGCATCTCCCAAGAAGCTCCCGCGGTGGTTGCCTAAGTCAACCAAAAGCTCAAATTTAAGCTTTAATTACTTCAAAAGCTGAACAGTTGAGTTGAGTTATGAGAGTAGATTTTTCAGGTAGCACACTTTGTTCCAGTTGTGTTTACTCCTCATTATTCACCAAACATAGAGAAACATGCGCTGAAGAAAAAATGTGCCCCCTGTTGTACTTTTTTATATTTTGATCAGCGGCGCACCTCTCACCTAGTGATGCATAATACCCCCCCCCCCCCTCCATCATATTCTCTTCTCTTTGGTGACTTTAGCTGACTTTATGTATCTTCTGTTTTCGTTTGTTGTTTTTTTTGTTCCCTGCGTTCTTTGTCTCTCATTTTTTTATTCAATCGGGTTTAATTTGTATCTTTTTTGTCCTTTTGAGCCTTGTTTCATTTTAACACTGCAAAGCACTTTGTGACGTTTTAAAGAGCTCTAAAGTTGCATTTGGTTCAACTTCTTGTTTTCATATCATGCTTTGTCCCCTTTGACATTCTTTACTCAGTTCATCTTGTAGTTTTTAGATTCCTTCTACTTTATTCTGGTATTTTAAGCATTTCAATGTATTTAAATTCTACAGTAGTTGGCATTTCAGGCTTAAGGTACAGTTTTCCTCTGTAGACTGTAGTTCTGTAGTTTTATTTTCAAACCTGCCTTTCCTTGAGACTTGGGTTCTATTTGCTCCCGTTTTTTTTTTATTTTGCATCCAAGTTTCTTTATCATTACTTTTTTGTTGCTGGTGTCTGGATCAATTCTCTTGTGGCACACCTTCTTTTTTGTATCTTTGTTTCAACCATGATAATTTGGAGCTGTCTCTCAGTGTTTAGCTCTGTCTCTCTCTCCTAGACGTAACTATTGGCTGAGTTTTTACAGCCACTAACTGTATGTACTCTCGATGCAGTCTGCTGGGTTTCCTTTGATGCTTTTGACCAACGTACACTGTTTGATAACTAGGATTAATTGGAATGGATGCAACTGACTTGAAATCAATCTGTATGATTCAATTGAATTAAGATTTTTTATTTTATTTTTTAATTTGCCTTGACACAGCAGGTGTTGTACATTGTTGCTATATAAAGAAACTGACTGGACTTTCCCTGGTTCCCTGTGTATTTATGCTGGAGATCATATATTCCTGCTTCTCATTCCTGCGGCATCACCCACTTGGTTCCCACTGTGCTCATTCCACCCTGGATACATATTCCCCATTTTTTTCCAGGTAAAGCCAATGCGCCTTATTTTTGCTCCCATCATTCCTGAGGTTTGCCTGGTATTTCTCCTTGAGATGTCTTGATTTTTCCTGTTTTCACTTTTGAGCGAAGACTTCCTATTTTGCCTGTGCCCACCCTTCTCTCTTCACTTTAGGTCCTCCACAAACGCTGAATCATATCAATAACATTTAGATTAGTGAGTAACAAAAAAAACTGACCATTCTTACTACACCCCACTGAAAGGACCCACTCAGATAGACAGAATTTGTTGGGGAACACCGTTTCCCTTCAGGCATGGGAACACCTCTGGGGATCCAGAGAAGCTGGAACTGAAAAACAAGTGTTGAAAGACAATTGGCTGTAAGAAAACATGGCGGTACAACGCGGTTAGTGTAGCTATAGTTAAAGTAAAGGTCTGTTTCAACATTTTGGGCTTTTTTTTTTAATGTGCTGGATTAGATCAAATGCAGTTCAAAATCTAAAATAGCAAGTTTGAGGAAAGCTTGTTTTGATTTACAAAAACAGAACGCTCGTTTGGCCCCAGGACTTCCTTAGGCTTGCATGAAAAAGCAAACATGTTTAGATATATGTGTAAACGTGTTAAACATGAACTACGTACAGATTTTTTTTTTTTAAACTGAGGTTATATTCCTTTTCCTATAACAGTGGAGCAGTTGACAGCACTGTTGCCTTGCAGCAGGAAGGTCTGGTGTCGCTCTGCATGCAGTGTGCATGTTCTCCCTGTGCATGGTTGGTTGTCCTGTGCCTCTGCGTTGCCCTGTGACGGACTTAACGACCGCTGGGGATGGGCATCAGCCACCCCCCCTCCTGCTAGGCTTAACTTTAAAATCAGCTTTTTATTCATATTAATTAATCTAGTGTGTAAGTCTGGTGTCTTCCGTTTACGTGTTCCTGCCACCGTCACACATGAACTTCGCCGTTGTGGGACAATAAAGGTGTTTATATCCCATAAGCGGGTGTAGATGATGGATGGAGGGATCATCTCGAGAGCTGAAGGCATGAAACTGCGACACCGAATGAAGATAAAACACTTGTCACCATGCCGAGGGAATATTCAGTAGAACAATCACATTTTATTGCAGAAGCCAGATACAAATATTCGGAATAACTTGTCCTCTACAGTGATTCTTCAGGGTTTGTTCCTGCTGTACATTATTAACCATAGGATATATGATTACAAAGCGAACAATAACTTAAATATCAAAATGCTGTACAAAAATCAGGATGTACAAGAAGTCGGTGTAGACGGTACTTATAGCATACAGGTATAAGTAAGACATACAAAAGAGGCACTTAATATTAGAGAAACCTGCACACATACACACATACACACGCACACACACACACAACCGCAGTACTGTATGTTTAAATGTTCATTTCACAAAAATTCAACATACTTGAGTCCATGTTATCATACAATCTACCTGAAAAGGTAACTTTTACAATTATAGCAGATACACTTGGCTGAAGAGTGATGTTAAAACCTTGCCAGCTGTCCCTACAGGAAGAAAATCTGATTAAGTCAGGAAGAACTGGTTATCATCACCCCCCCCCCCCCCCCCCCAAAAAAAAAAAAATCCTGTTTCACATCTTGCATGGCTTTTGATTTTACAGATTCCTAACTATCGCAAGCAGAGAAATTTAAACAAATTGCGTTAAACTTGCCTCAAAGGCAAACAATCTTAACATATGAGAGGCTTTCACTGCAGGACTCTACGCGCTACGTCCACTTACTGGGTTAAATAATGAGAGCAGTTGTGCAAGATTATTATTTTTAATTAAAATCCTAATTTATCTGAGCAAAATGAGCATCTGCAGCCCTACACACGAGGCTTTAAAGAGCAGCTCAGAGTCTAATTCACAGGCTAAAGACCACGCATGAGGTTGGACTTCACGTTTCCACACTAAGGTCTATTATGGCGAAGGCTACACAAGCTGATCAGGCGTCTTATTGATGTTTGTGCAGCAGTTCAGAGAAACCCATAGCGTATCGACTCAGGAAGACACAGATTGTCAAAAAACGTTAAAACACGTGTTCAGTCACAATTACTTTTGTTTTCATAGATGACATTACAACCTGTGGCGGCGGTGGTAATTAAGACTTTCTGCTGTGGCCAATCACATGGGTCCCCTAAAGAGAAAGAATTGCACTAAAATCCTCCAGCTATCCTCACCCCTGATAGAGACGTGTAAAAACAAAAAGCGGTTTAAATTCTCTCATCTTGATTGCACGAGCACAATCTGATATTACTAAAGTGAAAACAATCCAATCTTTAATATGAATACATTTCTGGTACTACAGATATTGGCATCCCCACCGACTCCTATATAGATAAATAGAGCTTAGGTATTTTATTCTATATTTTAAAGTGTGGTATTATGCTGCTTCAATAAAAAATTAAAAAAAAAACATTTATCCAGGTTTTACTCCTCTGTACCAGGGGTGACGATAAAGCACGGAGGCCGGTGCAAATTCTTATTGTATCAAAATGATTCTTGAATCCTGAGAGGCAAACTATATATAAACTGGGTTTTAAGTCAGAGATTCTTTTCGTACATTAAATTATGTGCTCACACACTTGAAGTTTGATTGAAATGATTTTATAACCTGATAAAGACCAACCCTAGGCCTTAAGCAGGGCGTGCGTTCTTTTTCAACGTGACGGCGTGCGTCGCCTTTCAATCCCTTTTGTTTTCCCAGAAGGAGAGAAAACGCGTTTATTTTTTGCTCTTCAGCTAATAAAACAGTAAAAATCACAGAGTTGTGTCTGCTAGTAGCACATACATGAGGCTTTTTAGGTCAATCTAAAAAAAAAAATGGTTTCAAAGTATTGCTTACCGGTGACTCGTCTTTTAACAGGATACAGACGGCGCAAACAAAACGATTTTTGTTCTCTATTTAATAATACTGCCTTCCTATTTCAGCTTCAGAGTAAATGATTAGGTAAGGCAAACATCTGCCCAGGTTTTTCACCCCCCCAAAGTGAATTCCCATTAGACTAAAGTATCTATATTCTTGTCTCCACTGGTTTGGAAAGTCTACAACTATGAAATCTGAATTTCTAAGCCCTTAACCTGAACTGATTCTAATCCTGTGTTTAGAAGTTTAATTATGTTGCATTGATGTCTTCCTGGGTTTGAGTGTCCTGTGTGTGTATATATATATATATATATATATATATATATATATATATATATATATATATATATATATATATATATATATATATATATATATATATATACCATTTCTCAAAGGGAATGAGCCTAGCTGTACTCACTCCTCTCTCTTCTCCCACTAGCGAGCATCAGCGGCCCTTGCACTCCGACCTCATAAGAGCCAAGGTCTGGGAAGCCCTTTATCCCTCCTCCAACCAGTTCCTGGCACATTATGGCATCGTGGGAAGACACATTGATCCTGCTACTTGCAGCGCCGGCGCTCTCCTCCACCCTCCTGTGCTGCTCCGGTGTTGGAGCCGGAGCTCGGATGCCGCTGCTGCCAGCACCGACTCCGCCGCCGCCGCCGCCGGCTCCCTTCTTAGGCGGCGGTCCCCAGAGGAAGGCGTGGGCGGGCCTGTAGTGCTTGCGGGCGAAACGGAGCAGGCGTCGGCGCGTGGCCGGCAGGCGGATGGTGTAGACGAAGTACTCCAGCACGCTGTGCTGCATGTTGGGAAGGGTGCCGCTGCACAGAGACTCTTCCAGGAAGAGGCGGACCAGCGGGGCCTTGAAAGCCTCGTAGCCAAGCTCGCCCAGGGACTTCAGGATGCGAGTGATCCTCAGGTAGTTGTGGTGGGATCTAAAAAAAACAAGACCAAAACTATAATTTCCTGAAGAAGTAAACGCAGCATTTGAAAAGAGCAGGCATCTCTCTGATTTGGCGGTGAGAAAACACCTGCATTTAATAGATTACCTTAACTGAAACCAGCCTTATTAACCATTTTATCTTGCATTTTTAATTACTGCTGCCATTAACCTAAAGCTCTAGCACCGTTTTTTCATCCAAAGGAGGTATTCCTGCCTCGGCGTTTCTATGTGCAGCCACGCCTCTATCAGTACTGACAGAAAGTACTTCAGAGTGAATGCGTCTAAGTTCAAATAGGTCTTATTCTGGCTGATTGGATGGTAGGAAGGATTATAAAATGAGAGTTAAAACGGATAACAAAATAAAAAGAGCATGAATGAAAGAAAGGACGGTTAAAATGAGGATTCAGCTTCCTTTGGATAAAAAAACGGCATAAAGTTCGCCCTGGTTGGAGCAGCAGATATTTATTATGTAGGTAAAAGTATGGATTCAGTTTTTTTACTGCCGCTTTAAAAGGTTGCTTCACCGACATAAAACCTGAAAGACTATAGTCCACCAAATGCACATTTTGTCTCAGAGAGAGCAATGCCTTTCAAAGAACACATAGCTGAGTGGTATACAGTGATATTTTACAGTCCATGAAACAGCTGAATTGGATGTGAGGGGGGGGAGGGGGATAAAAAGTCTCCTTAAAGTCTTAAACCATCTATTTGTCGACCTAAAACGCGTCGCTTCGCATTTGGCTGCTGACGGGGGAGCGATTAAGCTGCTTTGGAATTAAGAGAAATTACCTTCCTAAGGGGAGGGAACGCAGCGAATTCAGTCATTTATCACCCAGCGGCTGCCACGCCGGGCGCCAATGCGCCTGTGTGGGCTTACTCGTTAAGGTGCTGGAAGCGCTCCTGCCAGTTGGGGGCCCGGGCGACGTTGCCGCTCTTATCCAGCAGTTTGACGCCATAAAAATCCAACATCATGGAGTAGGCCGCCAAGAACCTCCGCTTCGCTTCCCGGGTGCTTTGGAATTCCTGAGTGGTTTAAGAAAAGAGAAAAGAAAGGAAGAAGGGTTCTGATCATGAGCAGCTTTCCACGAGGACAACAGTACTCAGTCGTGAGGGTGTAGGTGTCACTCACTTTGATCTCGTCCTGAGTCAGTTCGTGTGCGTAGAAGTTGAGCCCTTGTTCTCTCAATGGGAACAGCCTGGTGGGAGAGAACCCAGGTTAGAAGGAACGGTTAGGAACCTGGGGAATAAGCTTGGTGGTCGGCTGGAGCGCCACTTCTCAGCGCCAGTCTCTGCTGCTCCATGCGGAACAAACAGCAGTAGCTCGCTGGTCGCTCGTCGAGCCGGTGTTCTGTCAGGTCAGCATACCCATAGTCAATACGCATGCGCTACCTTTAGCAGAGATTAGACGAAGTTTACTAGATTACTTTATTTATGCCTGATATGATAAACAAACAGTTGTAGTTACTTGACACCCTGACTACCTCAACGCGCGAATATCCCTTTAGTTTTGTACGAAAACATTTTTTAATTACTTACTTTTTTTTTTTTTTTGAGTGGTATTGCGATCTGATGGCTTCTCCAAGTGTTCGCAACTTTGTGCAGTACCACGCATGCGCAATCATGTTCGCGCATGCGTAGTACTGACTATGGGTAAGCTGGTCTGACGGGGTATGCTGACCTGACTGAACACCGGCAAGCGCAAAGCTCGTCTTTTAAAAATGACCGATTCACTTCTCACGCATTAAACCACGCAAATCCGTAGTTCTCCACCTGAAAACTACGAACTCTGATATGAAGGAGATCATGCTAAACCGTCCACTAGTTACAAGAAAACATGTCCGTGGGCGACGCTGTGCCAAACTTTTCTGGACTCCTCGTTGCTTGACCGGCGTTGCAGCAACCACGGCTCAATGTGGCGACATTAAGTTCAGCGCTGGAACGGCCCGCTACCAACTGAGATCATTTTTAAAAAGACAGACTTTGCTCACTTTGTGTGTCTAAAGTGTTAGAACTAAATTTATATATATAAAAAAAAAAAATCAACAACAAAAGAAGTATTTCATAAAATTAATATAAACAGGTTCATCTCCAGACTACAGGTCGTTAAGCTTCGTGAGCAGCACCTTGAAGCTGCTCTCGTTAAAACTGCCGACTGGTTTCTCTTATCTTAATTCCCACTAAAGCTGCTCCTTTTTATCTCAGTTTCTGCTGTCAGATAGAAAAACAATCAGTGTCTTATTTGCATTTCCACTTTCTTCAACATGTATCGATAAAAAGCCCCCCAAAAACAACAGGGCTGCACAATTTAATCGCAGATATATCATCGCAATATCACTGGGATTAGTATTCATATCACAAAGCGCTGTTTGCTGGGTAATATGTCCCACGTGCTATGAGCATGCATACTTAGTTTTATTGTAATGCAATAATTAGCCGTTCAGACAGAGTCTCTTGGCAGCAGATGCTCTCGCCGTACACAAGCCACATCACAGCAAAGGCTAAAGCTCACAGAGTGATGGAAGCAGAAAAAAAAAAAGGCAGATCACATCATCATCACAATATTGGCTAATTTTAACGCCTTAGCAAGATGTTTCTAACATTGTGAACAAGCCAGTCTTGCCACAGCAGAAAACAAAATCCTGCCTGCCAGATGAAATATCTCCTCTGTTAAACAATAAAAAAACATTGAGCTCATCGTAACGCATTAATGCACAACATTGGCCAACATTATGCGTTGTCTGTGGAGCTGCAAAGATACTCTACATTAGCAGTAAGAGCTCGGGAAAAGAAGTAAAAATGTGATTAAAAAAATTACTTCTGCGACATTTAGTGGTAGAATTCACGATGAAACACATTCGATTAAAAACAAATAATCAAATTGGACATTTTTAGTGACTGACTCTCACCACTGAATGTAGGTGTGATTGTGCTCCAGTTTGTCATAGTCGCCCCTCCACTTTGAGAGAATCTCCTCGACGTAGATACCTGGAGAGAGGGAGAGGGTCGGGTAAGTGTTCGAACGTCACCCGTGTTTCTGCTGCGACCGCTCGTCTGCTGGGCTTTTCAACCTCCAACCGCACAAAACTCAGGATCTCACCGTCGGGCACCAGCGGGATCTTGTTCATGTAGAAGCGCAGGTTCCGATACTCGTTGGGCTGCCGGGACTTTCTGTAGTTCTGCACAGACACACGGACCGACCGAGGGTTTATCCACAGACACGTACGAGGCATAGGGAGACAAAAAGGGAACATGCACGGGTTTAAGAACGTACCGGGTAGCTGTGACGGTATTTGTACAGGTCCCTGGCGGCGTAAAAACTCCTCTTCATCTTAGGAGCAGACTCTGGGGAGTCAGTCAGCTGAGAGAGGAAGAAGGAGAGGAAGACGAGGCATTAAACAGAGGAATAAAAGGAAAAACGGACAGCCAAAGGAGAGGAAGTTCAAAAATGCAGGTCCAGAATGAATTAAATAACCCCCCCCCCCCCCCAGTTTTACAGCAGATGGAGTGTAGCTCTCGTGTGCCGTTCAAATGATTTTAAAAGCATTTGCTCTCTTTTGAGGTCAAGTGCTGTCATCATTCATTCGTTTCTGAACAGCAAAGGAGGCCAACGCACATCAGTGCCGCACTGCAGGCCCGACAGAAAGGATCCTGCATGTGGATCATGTGTGTAAGTCACAATCTGAAATGGTTCACTCCTAGGGCTGGACCATATAGAAAAAAAAAAGCATATCGATGAAATAGAAATCATATTGATCGATATCGATAATTATCAACAAATTCAAAACATGTATTTTAGGTTCATTTTATGCTGATGTTTAGTGCCCAGTTTTCAGATACAGACACATAAACATTGATTTCAAACTGAACCCTTTATAAAACCAACTTATTACCAAAACTGCAAGTTTTTAAAAAGAAAAAAAAAGAATGCGTGCTCTCTGAACTCTTTGAAAGGGGGCGGAGCTTGGTGATGGACCCATTCCTGAGTCTGTGTTGTGATTGGTTAGGAAGATGTAATGATGTAATATTAATCTACATGATTGGCTAGAATGCAAAAGGAAGGAAAACTGTTATTCTATTGAACTACTTTATTGACCCTTTTTTTTCTATCATCAATATACGTCTATCGATCGATATATATCGCTATTGAATTATCGTCCAGCCCTATTTACTCGCTCAGTTGAAACCTGTTTATACACTGCAAATCATCAAGGAGCGACTTAAAAAAAATCTCGTGGCAGCTAGTTTTATCAGTACGCTCAGGTCGTCACACAGGTTTGACGTCTGCGGGTTGGACCTGTGGGGTTTTTAAAACGTTCAGGAGCGAATTAACAGGCCGCGATGCGAACAGCGCGGAATGGCCAAACAGAGCGAAGCAAAACTGCGAATGGAGCGAAGAGAAACTTTTCTGTTGATCCGCTAATTGTACTGTCTGAACATGCATTACATATTAGGCTATATTTCTATATTTCTATTGCTCCAGGTGGTCATACTCGCCGAACCGGCGGCGTCGCTGGACGAGCGCCGACGCCGCTGTTCTGCTTTCCACATTAAATACATAGTGACTCGCTCGGTAAAATCCATCCCCGCCACGGGGGAGTATCAAACACAAGAGGAACCGGCAAGCGGAGAGACGCTCCTCCTATTTGATGAGGCGGTGACGCGGGCGGGGTGATCCGGTGTGGATCGCGATCGGTGTGAACGCATGCTTTCAGCAGATAACAGCAAAAGTGTTTTACCCTTTTTTTTTAGCTTTGAACTGGAACATTGCTTCATTTAGAAATGACCACGTCTTAGAAACCTGTGAGCCAAGGTAAGGATCCTATTCCAGACCAGCTAACTTCAGAAAATCCAATTGTATAATACTAACAACAGTTTACAACATGTACCCCGTAATTATTGTTGCTTTTTTTTTATAAATAGAAAAACCTTGTTGTCTAGCTACTCCCCTCTAACACGTGCCATGATGTCGCCTCTGCTCCTTCAGACAACAAAACATTCTCAATGCTCTTTTTATATCCTTTGACTGGGAGAGTCCATACGGAGGAATCAGAATGGATTAAATTTGCAGTCAGAAAAGGTTGAGGCGTTGTAAACAGCGGAGATCAGAAATTGTAGTAATCAATGCACCTCCATCAAAATTCCACACACAGAAAGGCGGTATTAAGTTATGTGTAACAGCAGCTTTTGATGCATCTAAATTATCATCTGCATTTTCCATATAATATCTGCTGTGTTTTGTAAGTGAAAAAGATGCTGACACACACTTTTAGCAGATTGATACATGAAAGACAGGCAGAAAGGAGCAGGGGGAGCAATCTGAAGTTAAGGGTCTCTCTCAGAGACCCATAGTAGCAGTGTGTGGGGTTCGAACAGTTCCTACAGTCTCAGAACGCATTGTAATTGTTTTTAGAAAAAAGAAAAGAAAAACATTTGTCTTATTTAAAAGGTAGATAAAAAGGTTGCATACGGCGACTTTAATTTTTTTCCAGCCCCCAGCAGGTTTAAAGCAGACAACATGTCAACCTGAGCCCGGTTCTGGAGGCCTGGCTTGGTTACGACTGTGTCGTTGCTCTCCACTGTCACCCTGCGCTTGCATACAAACAGAATCTAATGTGATGATAACACATGATGATTACACATCATTTTACTGCCATGGCACGGTCCACTGAGTCAGACTTAAAATGAACAGAGCAGCATTCTACATGCGTGCGTTTTTGGGCAGTAAAGCGCTTTGACCCTATTCTAATTGGATCATCACATAAGCTTTATCGACACAAAGCAACATCTATTGACACATTATTATTATTATCACTATTATTATTATCACTATTATGATCACCATTATTATTATTATTATTATTGTTATTATTATTATTGTCACAGACTAAAATGAAGAGACCACGTGAGGCACAACGAATACCACGGTTCCCTTTAAATGATTATTTCCTAAAATGAAGTTTGCCCTCAGCTTGGCCTTGTCGGACCACAGTGCACCGCTGACGGGACACACGGTACCCTCCTACAACCCCTGCGCCTGGACCAGCCCGTGCATCCCATCCACCCTTCCTCCTCCTCCTCCTCATCATCATCATCCGGCTGTACCTGCAGGGCAGCGTCCCCGCTGTGTCCCGCGGCCCGCTCGCTCTCCGCCGGGCTGAGGGAGTCCGAAATGCCGCTGTCATCTTCAGCCGCCGGCTCGTCGCTCTCCGAGTCCGAACCCCACGTCGAGTCGCATTCCTCCACGGTGCTCGGCTCCTTGAAACGCCAGCTGCCCACCAGGTTTCCCATTTACAACACATGCAACTCCTGCCCTCTGTTATTGTCCTTTTGTCTGCACAGCGCGCTACATCCTTGTGCTCGCTGCTGCTGCTGCCTCGGTCCAGGGGCTTCGGTGCGGAGCTTTTTAAACGGCATCAAACCAGGGGGAAATTCCACATCAGCAGCTATGATGCGCGTTTCGGTATGGGGGGTGATTAGTGCCGCCGAGAGGAAAAGGGGGAGGGGTTTAAAGCCACAGACATCACCAAACGATGCTAGAGAGAGAGAAAGTACAGAGGTCCTTGTGTATGGAGGACTAGACATATAGTAATTGCACAAATAAAGCATTAAATGTCATCATCTGTGGTAATTTAAGTCATTTTTAAATAAATAAAAAAATAAAGTTTTTATTGACTCTTGCCATAAACATGTTTGTTAAAACGGAAAGAAAACTGTTATTCTGTTGAAGTTTTTATTGACCCTTGCCATAAATATTTTTGTTCAAAAGTTAGGAAACTGTTATTCTATTGAAGTTTTTTTTTACCCTTGCCATTAATATTTTTGTTAAAAAGGAAGGAAAACTGTTATTTTATTTAAGTTTTTATTGACCCTCTGTTCTATCATTGATATACGGCTATCCGTTGATATATATTGTTATTGAATTATCGTCCAGCCCTATGTACTCTCTCAGTTGAAACCTGTTTATCAGGTTTCAACTGCAAGTCATCATTAAAAACATGTAAAATGTATTAAACATGGTTGACAGTATTGGAAATTTTAATTAATTGTAATTGAATATCACCCTAACCTATACAATGAATATGAGATTAATTCCGATGATGAGTGGACAAAGATTGGTATGTACCGTATTTTCTGGACTATAAGTCACACTTTTTTTTCATAGTTTGACTTGTAGTCAGGTGCAACTTATATATTCAGTGCTTTTTTTGTTTTATTTATATAGCGCCAATTCACAACACATGTCATCTTAAGGTACTTTACAAATTCTAATTCAATCAAATCCTACAGACAGATTGGTCAAAAAGTTTTTTGTGTCATTCTTTGGGATTGGCGACTTTTTCCAGCAGACACTTGGCAAGATGAAGGGTACATCACTGACAGGCTGACAGGCTGCCAGCCTATCACAGGCCAACACAGAGACACACTGGACCATGTACCCACAGATGAGAGCGATTTTAGAGTAATCAATTAACCCAACAGTCATGTTTTTAGACAGTGGGCTGAAGCTAGGGTACCCAGAGAGAACCTGCGCATCCATCGAGAGAACATACAAACCCAATGCAGAAAGACCCCAGGATGGAAAGCCATGGTTTTCCATCTGACGGTAACAGTCCTACCAACTATGCTACTGTGCATATCATGGTATGGGACAATAACTATGGTTGAAAGGACAGTTTATTTTCAAAGTGAGGTTCTTTTAAAAGGTTAGAAGCAGCTACTTTTTTTAACCTCTGGTAGAGAACTCCAATACATCTTGACCATGTAGTAATCCTAATTAGTTCACTTCGTAAGCTGAACCTAACAGCTAGTCCAGGAGGGGCTAAGACCGAAAAAAAAATACTGTATACTGTCACTGCAGTTATGACAAAAACAAAAAACAATGTGTTTCCTTCTTAGTAGCTGTTTCACAAGGAAGGTAAATGGTGTTGAACCAACCACTATACCTTAATTTCTCATTTAAATAATCATCGGCTTGTAAATAAATTACCACCTGACACAAACATCACAATGATTTAAAGCAGAGGTGTCCAAACGTTTCGTCACGTGTGACGAAATTATCAGGTCAAATGTGCATGAGGGCAAAAAAATAAAATAAAATGAATTAAATTGGGACGTTATTTTATTTTTACCCACTCAAAAAAAACATGGGAATGCATTGTATTAATTAAACTAATTAGGCAGCTTTTATGTTGGAAAGGGATGTGTAAATCATTGCAGATCCAAAACTTGAAAAGGCTTGCTGCCTTATTAAAAGCTGGTAATCCAGTATGCAAATTCTTTTGAACTCAGTTGGAAACAAAAAAGGCTCAAAACTGTCTGTCCTCAACAATGAGAACAGGATCTGTGTCATTATTTCTTTTTAAATGCTTGCTCTATTTAGCTAATTTTAACAAACGAACATTTTGCTCCTCCAAAGTCTGCATTTGATTAAACATCATTGGACAGATGTGGTCAAGCTTACTATTAAATTAAAGAGAAAGTAAAAGCTCTGGTTATTGAAGGGCACCTACTTTGTGTTGTACCTAAAATCTTCAAGATTTGAAGAAGATTTGAAGTTATTGGTAATAATTCTGTGCTAATTAGAAATGTAAAGTCTCCATCTGCATCAGCCTCCTGCTCTGTAGGGCAACATCATTCTTAATTTGCTCTGGTCCACACTTTGGGCACCCTTGGCTTAAAGGTGCATGATTTAATGTTGGAATAAGCAACTTTGTTTTGAGATGGTATTTAGAATATTCTTAAAAGTTTTTGTAGCAAGCCTTACTCTAACATTAAGGATTCCTCCTCCTCTTGGATTATTTATAGGCCGGCTCCACTTGAAGGTAACGCTGGGACAGACCCTGAACTCCCGGTAGTGACCATCCCTTTTAAACTTGACCCCTTGAGATCCCCTAGAAAAAACTGGACAGTCTCACTGGAAAAACGGAGGGAGGTTTAGATTTCTCTGTAACCCTACTTCTGATAAGTTGAAGTTAGAGGACAGATGGATGTAAATCTAATGTAATATCACAGGTGATTATGATTAAAAACAGACTTTTTGAATCAACCTTGAAAAGCGCTCCAGAACTCAGCCTAGCTAGCATTTTTTTCCCCCCGCTGTCGAGCCTGTAGCTTGGCCAACCTGTACGCTGGAAACGAGGGCTCACCTGTAGGTGAGAGCGTGGTGCTTGGCAGAATGAACAAAACCTATAACATTGATGTGACTTTGAACATAAGGCCTGTCTGGCTCCCCTGCTGCGGCTTCAGATGCTGCTGGGATGACAGAAACTAAGGGCAGAGCTGACGTCAAGGTAAGAACTCTGTTCGTGTAAGAAATGTCAGAGACCAGCAGTAAATCAAGTGAAACCGGGGAATGAGACAATCGAGACTTGATCGACCCCAAAGTATCGCCTGAGTAGTTTCTGGGGGTGTGAGCAAATACAGGAACTGAAGGTTGAGCTGCTTTGCTTTCGTTACACTGGAGGAAATTTTGTCTGACGGAAGACAAACATGATGCAGTTTAGTAGAGAGCATTTTTTTTTCCCAGTAAAACCGTACAACACCTGCCAAAACCTGCAGCACATTCACACAGCAGACTCTTTACCATCTCAGATTAGCTGTTCGCTTTGGTAGAAAGTTAAATATAATTCTGTGTAGACTGATGAATTTAGCCGAAATAAAGAAAAAAAACTGATTAGTAAAACTGGAGTGTTAAACAACAAGAACAAAACAACAAAAACTGGATTATTTAAAGCTGAATTTGTCAATATTCCTTTTTAAAAAAAGCATTGCATGCTTTCAAACCTTTAAGGCCCATTACTTCTGCCATTAAACTAACAGTATATTAGGAAAAACAAAACCAGCTGATTAACTAATAATTAGATTTTACAGAGCATAGTTTGAGAATGCGTGTTTGGTAGTTTTAAGGACGTAGTGTCTATTATTAAGCTGAAAGGCAAACAGTGTGGATGTTTTCTTTCCTGTACTCTATCGTTGCTTTAAGAAACAAAGAATAATGCTTTTGCTTTGAGAAATAGAGAAAGCCCCCAAAAAAGTGGCTGTACCAGAAAATAACTGGTAAGGTTTGAGTTTGATTTGTTCAGACTGCACGCATGGTGTGTTCACTAATTCTGTTATTTTTATACTGACTCATTGGTTTCTAACGCAAGAGATTTCAGTAAATCTGCTGAGTGACTGAATTTTTCAGTTGAGTGAAACTAAGTGTTGAAATGAGTTCTGACAAGAGGTCAACAACTTACTACCTATAACTTAATAATACAGTTAAATGCAAAAAAAAAAAAAAGGTTTAATAAAATTAAGATTTTTTTAGTTTTCTTTAGATTTTACATGAGATTATTCAGCTTCAATGGTGATGATTTCACATAAATTTAAATCCTGTAAAAGATGTATAAGCATTGTGATTTTCACAGCATGCACACCCAAACTGATTAATTATTTATACTTGGCTTTGAATGTTTATTTAAAAATTATAATGGAAGTGTATCTAGCCTACATCATGTCCTACAAAAAACACTGAAAACAAATACAAGAAAAAAATAAAAGAATAATAATAACAACAATACGAATAATAAAACAAATACTATAATAATAATAATAATAATAATAATAATAATAATAATAATAATAATACATGTATTCATGTAGTAGTGCCATTAGTCTTGTGCTGTGCAAATAAAGAATAAATCTAATAGCATGAGTCCACATAATCAAATAAAATTAAAGAATAAATAAAAATAACATAATAAAAATAACAATAAAATATAACAATTATTTAAGAAATAGAGTAATGATTAAAAGATAAGTCTAAATCAAAAAGCACCTGTACAAAAATATTAATGAAACTGATAATGGATGAAACATAACAATGGCAAGGTAAGCTCAAAAGCTTATGCACTAAAGACATGCATCTTTAGATTTTGACTGAAAAACACAGACTTAACAGGGATGATGTGCATTAGTATTGGTGCCTGATATAAAAAAGCTTGCTTGTCCACATTTTATTTTTTTGTAAACCTTATTTAATTTCCCTTTGGGATAAATAAAGTCTTTTTGAATTGAATTGAACTATATTGAATGCTTAGCCGGTAACTGCTCTATGAACGCAAGGGTGATGCAGGGGATTACTGGTTCAGAGAAACATGCAGGTCCAATGCCATTTACTATTTTATCTGTATCTATTTTATAACTGCATCCTTGATCTGGTCTTTGTAGTAATCCTCAGAGGGAAAAAGGCTGAGCTAATGACTTCCTTTGTGTGTGGGTCAAGGGAAAGATTAAAAAAAATAATCCAGGATTTTTGAACCCCACTATTATCTAAGTAGTAAAAATTAAATTATCATATTGCTGATTTAGTTGTACCATATATCGCTACACTATATGTTAGTCATTTCAGTTTTGGATGCATTAATTCGGAGGAAATTTTGCAAACACCACATCTTTACAGCCCTGAAAATGTAGACATTCCTTCGCCATTTTTTAATTCAACAGGCTCAGCTGTAGATTATCTGCATAAAAGTGAAAGATTACCCCAAACGATTGAAGATTCTAACCTAAAGGTGCCAAATACAAAGAAAATACTTGTGAACCTAAAATAGATACCTGAGGTACCCCAGCTCTTATGAGAACAGAAAGTGTTCTGTTAGATATTATATGAAACTACTGGTTGCTGGAGCTGTTGAAAGCAATTACTGGGAAAGTGACAGATGATTCATAGAAACTATGACATACAGCACAGGCTGTTCATCGTGGACAGCGATATTAAACTTGATGTGCAGATTAAATCTGTAATCAAGTCCAGATTTTATCATCTGAGATAATTGGCTAAAGTTAAACCTTTTCTTTCACAGCATCATCTTGAGATTTTAATTCTTGCTTTTATTACAACTTGTTTAGATAACTGTAATGGTCTCTTTATGGGGCTAAGCCAGTTTTTGATTAATTAACTGGTTCAAAACACTGCCGCATGCCTTTTAACTGATACAAAGAAACAAAAACATGTCCCTCCTTCTCCTTGGTCCTCTTCCTTGACCTTTCATGGGGTCAACAGTAAGAACCCTATCGTGGGAAGGAAAGGAGCTTCGGACTACTGTGCTGATTTCAGACAGCCTTTAACTCCGATGTTATTACGTGACGGAGTCCCACATGGATGATGAGAGTCAAATCCAGGCCTACAGCCTTCTGAAAATTAATTACAAAGTGTGCATTCCCCTCTGTCTGGACATTTCTGTTGTTTTCTGTGAGATGGGCTCTGCTGATACATTATGTCACTCAAAGGATTATGGGATTCCTTATAGCTTCCTACCACTGAAAGAGGGCGCACTTTCTTTTCCCCATGACTGTATGTGGGATTGAGCATGAGCTTGCTTCTGTAAAATTATTGAAAAAAAAAAAAAACAACCGAGATCAACTTTGCTGATTCTGCTTTTTCTGAGCTTTTTTCCATTTTTTCAGACTGAACCAAATTAGATAAAATCAAGTTGAAACCAGTTTCAGACAAACATTTTAAAACCTACCTACAGTATATGTCATGGTTTCATTGGAATTAAGTGAACTTAATTTAGGGATAATTAAAGGAGCAATAAGCGATTATTCACCACTAAGTGGAGCTTGAGCACTGTCTGTAGACCAAAACAAGACGTGTATCAAGCCAAGCCTCTCTCTATCTCCGCTTCAGCACTTGGCATCCATTTCCCCTTCTCACCCATCAGCTCTTATGAGCCTATTAGCAAAGGAGAAATATGTAGCAGCATGGCATCACCTTTCAGAGGAACATGTTAAGTGAAGAAGTAAGTAAGTAAGTGACTTTTGTGCCTGATGTGGCATTTTATGGGCAGGGAGGGGGCAGCTGTTCAAGTGCGGCCCGGCTATATAAACAAGAGATTGGAGAATAACGCAGAGAGATACTGTGTGGTGTTTAACCATAGTCCATCTAAAAAGATACCTTTAGTTCTTCATAAAACTGTTTTTTGTTCTTTCTATTTAAAATAATGAAATTTAGCCTGTTACTCCTTTACTTTAAGACTTCACACAATATTTATGTTCAAACAAGACAAAAACTATTTGGCCACAATGACAAGAAATACGACTGGAGGAGTACCACCTGTCAAGCAAGGGGGTGGGAGCTTTGTCATGTGGGACTGTGTAGGACCGAGGGCTTCCATGAAAGTCCTCAAATTAACAGCAAGGTGGTAGAAATTTGGTGGCAGCTGCAACAATGTTCCTAAATATGCATCAAAAGTTATTTGGAGCAAAAGGGGACTGGCATTAGATTTCTGGTGTATACACAAGAATAATTTTATTTGAACTGTTAAACATAAGCTTCTATTCATTTCAATTCAGTTCGTTTATATTATGGACAACGCACAACACATATATAAAGGCAAATAAACCACATCATGTCAGATTCACTTCTATTTTTACATACAGTAATATTCAATAAATTTAAATATTTATTCAAATGAGACTTGTTTGTCAGTTTAAACATACTATTTAAAACTCACAACTCTTAAGCAGGTTTTAAACATACATTTCATTATACCAACGTTTCTGTTTTTAAAATGTTTTTTATTCATCTGATAATTAACAGAAATAAAGGTCTGAACATATCAGTCTAGAGCTGGACGATCATTCAATAACAATATATATCAGTTGATAGACATGTGTCAATTGATAGGGAAAAAAAGGTCAATAAAAAGTCTAATAGAACAACAGTTTTACTTTCCTTTGCATTGTAGCTATATAGATTAATACTACAGCCGTTACATCCTCCCAACCAATCACAAATGCCGACCCAGGAGCTCTCTGTCACCAAGCCCCGCCCCCTTCAACGAGTTCAGAGAAAACGCCTTCTTTTCCTTTTTTTTTTTTTTACTTACAGCTTTGGTAAAAAAAGTTGGTTGAATAAAGGGTTGAGTTTGAATTCAGTGTTTTTGTGTTCTGCATCTAAAAATAAGTCGCTAAGCAATAGCATAAAATGGCCAGGGCTGCCATGTTTTTTTTTTCTATATCGCCCAGCCAGTCCATTTGTAATTAATCTATATAGTTTGTCCCAGTATATTGAGCTACTGAATCAAATAACCTTTTCAATAATAATCAGATTTATTGGATATGACTGTAGAAAAAACCCTTGACTAGATCATTGTTAAATTTCACAGTGCCACATATCAATTTTATGCAGATAATTTTCAGCTGTACTGATCTTTAAATAATTTGGGGATTTTTCCTCGGTGTACCCTGCCTCTCATCCATTTAACCAACTCAAGCGAAATTTTGCTTTGCTCTATTCGTAGTTTTGCTTCTGTCTATTCACACAATTTGAGTATTCACATCGCTCGAAACGCCTCGTTTGCTTTGCGGACCATTAATTCACTCCGGAACGTGCCTTTACATAGGCTCCAGTTGCCTTGATTGTGTTTGGTGTGAACATACCTTATAAGGGAAAACAAAGATGAACATGGTCCTGAGGAAATAGAATAAACAAACATAATTCTAAATAACCAAAGCATGAACACACTAACACAAAAACAGAAAAAGCCATGAATCGATCCATCCATCTTCTTCCGCTTATCTGGGGTCAGATCACGGGGGTACCAGCCTTAGTAGGGAGGCCCAGACGTCCCTCTCCCCGGCCACTTGGGCCAGCTATTCCGGGGGAATCCCAAGGCGTTCCCAGGCCAGCCGGGAGACATAGTCCCTCCAGCATGTCCTGGGTCTTCCCCTGGGCCTCCCCCCGGTGGGATGTTCCCGGAACACCTCACCAGGGAGGCGTCCAGGAGGCATCCTAACCAGATGCCCGAGCCACCTCAGAGGAGCCAGTCGAGGTGGCCATGAATGATGACAAATTAATTTTTGTTAACTTAATACATTAAGGTAAACATGTTACCTAGTGCTACTTTAAAGGAGTGATAAGTAATAATGAAGCCTTGTGTTTCAAATCGGAACAACATATACACAACAGCCTGCTACTCACAATACCCTGTGCCGTTTTCCAATGGTCCGTTGCTGCTTTGAAATGTTTTACTTCCACAGGATAGGTATATGATGTTGTATTCTGTTCTATTTCTGATCCGTTTCTCTTATTGGCCAAATGCTGCGCTCTGTTTTGGGGAACCCTGGGAACTCTCATATGATTGGCTTGGGAACCAGGAAGTAAACAGAGGCTACACTATGCCCTGAAGTAGTTTAATTTTGAAAGGCAAAAATCTTGACTAAGACATTCTTGATGCAGAGGACCGACTGTTTATAGGGAATGTTACTTCCATCCTGGGTGACAAATTAGAACGATTTAGGTTAATTTTACACTAAATTTCTTACTTATTGCTCCTTTAAAGCCTTATATTCCAACTGAAACCTCCAGGTCCTCAGACCCAATTCTACTCATGTAGCCCCAAGGTCCAGATATAAAGTCAAGGTAATTTTCCTTTCTAGGCTGTTGCATTTCCTTTTATAGAGCAGAGCTCTTTTGGTTTTACCTTGTCTCGAGGGTCTTGATTCATTTTTAAAAAAAACAGTCAAGACATTCCTCTAAAGGTCTTTTTAAAAAGTTTTACTTTTGCATTAAACCATCCTTATTGTTGTTGTTTTATTATATAGTTTTTATACAATGTCTTTATAAAGCACTTTGTAAGCTTAATATATGAAAGATACTACTTAAATAACATTTATTTAACTTTTTTGTGTCCTGTCTGGCAATGTGGCATCAAAAATTGTTGTCTTGATGACAAAGAGAGCCCAACAGATTTTACTTTCACAAGTGGAGCCTTACTGCTTTTGCCATAGTGCTCTGCTTGATTTATAAATGCAAGAAGCTTTATTAGATTTTATGCTGGGACTATTTCATGTTCAATGGACACTGAAACGGAAAGGTAAAAGAGGAAAAAAGGAAAGAAACAGATGTGACAAAATTCTAAAAGAGATAAAAGATGAAAAGATGAAAGAGGAGAGGAAAGGGAGAGAGCAATACAACATCCTGAGTCTGCTTCTACACCTGCAAAGAAAGAACAGCAAACCCAACTGATAAAGTATTACAGGTAGAAAGAACTAACGCCTTGATACCATCACTGATATATACATATTATATGAAATGTATAAAGTCACAGCTAAAGGTAATAATAGGGGTTTTCTGTATAGAACTGAATCAGTAACTACCTGAATCCATGCACCTGTAGGTGTTAGTGAGTGTGTAAGTCAGTGTGTTAATTAAAAAAATTTAAAATTAAAAAAATACAAATATTAGGATTTGTTTGAGAAAAAGAAAGCAGACATTTTTTTTAGCTCAGATAATGGAGTAAAGATTGAACAACAGATGGTTTGTTGCAGAGAAACCTTCTGTTTTTTAATGTTACACTTGCGCTGTTTACCACAAGAGGGCACTGTTTTCCCACATTACTGCCAGCCCCTGGAACGCTGTCTGCATGCTGTTTGCCGGGTTTAACCGATGATCATTTTCACACAGGGCAATGAACAAGTTGAATAAGTCAGAAATCATGCAGCATTCATGTTTGTAAAGCACCAATAAGGCAACTCAGGCCTATTTACTAAAAATGCAACCAGCTCAGTTTTATTCTGCTCAGTCCAGTCAGTTGTGTGTGTGTGTGTGTGTGTGTGTGTGTGTGTGTGTGTGTGTGTGTGTGTGTGTGTGTGTGTGTGTGTGTGTGTGTGTGTGTGTGTGTGTGTGTGTGTGTGTGTGTGTGTGTGTGTGTGTGTTATAAAAGCTCTTAGGCCTGTGCAGCTGAGCAGGCAGTAATAAACCAACGTACAATGTGATTACCCGGCAGAGTATCTGGTGAGGGGAGCAAAAAATGAGGTTTTCTGAACTTCACGAGTCACAAATCACAATTTATCCTTTTTCTATCACCCACCTTTGGAAACGTGTGTTTTTGTTGTTTGTTTTCAGACTTTAACCTTTTTGTTTTTTTGATGATGTTGGAATATTTGACAGGGCTGATGGTTTCCTTCAATCCGTTCCTTTTTCTGTCCATAATAATAATGTATAATATATCATATTTGTTAGTCCAGATTGTGTTTAAATGATTAAGAAATGTCACTGGAGATATCGCTCCTTTTTGTTGTTATTTCTGTCTGACTGTGAATATAAAATCCGTCATGCTCTATTTGACTTAGACTTTTCCATAAACAGCCCTCTGGATTTCAGACATTATGTTCACAGAAGGACTTTAATGGTGTTTGCGAACAGTACGCTCTCCCACGTCTGTGTCTGTTACATAAATCAACAACCTCCTGGAGGTGGACAGCAGCTCCGTTTTAAACCCAGTTACTTTGTTCCCCCGCCCCTCACGCAAAAATCTAAAACAACTATATTTCAAGAGTCGTCTAATTAAGTGCTGCAAGTTTACACCGACTCGTGTGGAAAGCCTTTCTGTTGGGGACATTTTCTACTTGCTATGAGGCAAAAACCTCTCGACGTGTCAGGTTGTGCTCATGTATTTAACTCTCAGGTACTGTGTTTTAAGCACGTTCTAATTATTTGTTGCTCCATGTAAATATTTCTTATTTCCTCGTGAGAAAACATGGAGACATAACTGCAAAACAATTAAGGGGAAAATAAACAATTATTGTCATTTTAAACTGTTTTTTTTTTTATTCTCTTCTTATCTAAAAAAAATAAATAAATACTTGGTTGTGCTTGTAATTATTCACATAAAGTTGTCATTATTATTATTATTATTATTTATCTTTTTGCAATTATGGCATTAATAAACTCAAACTCAAGCACAGAGAAATTACTAAGGAATGATGAACTAGCATAATTTAATTAAACTTCATTAATTAAACGCACATTACAATCACTACATGTGTTGGATCTTTTAAAACTAAAATGAAACAAAAATGAGTTGTTACTCATGATTGTTCAATGGAAATTGCAGCAATTTTAGGCCATATTTTAACATCAAATGACAAATGTCAAAATATTGAAAAAAAAATACAACTTTCATAAAAAAAAATTTAAATGATTATTAATTTTTGTTGGCAACTTTTTTACGATATATGTTCTGTATGATACGTTGGGGGCTCCTGGGGTCCCTCTGTTGGCATAAAGTCATACTTTTCTGACACCTTGGGCCGGCTCTGAAAAGTTCAGCTTCTAGTCTCTGGGTGAAGACTCTGTCTTTGAATGTCCTCTAACAGATGCGTCTCTATTATCATAGCGTTAAGAGACATCTGTGTGCCTCAGAGCAACAAACTGCAAAAACTCCTGTTTCTGTAGCGGTGGCCACAGCTTGATCATCAGCTGCGTACTTATTGATCGCTGTGACCGTATTTGTAGTCGCTGAATCCGTCTTGTTCCTTTAGCTCGCTGCCGTTTAGCGGACTTCAAATTCTGTCTTTGAAACAACAACACATATTGACATTTCGTGCAGCCGGAGTTTGCATAATACACCCCGATGCTGCGCTTCTAAAGGGTTTGTTTATTATGCCGATGGCGCTTCATGTTGTGGGTAATTCAAGGTCAGTTAAACAGTGGCTTGTTTGTGTCCAAGACGGGTGCTGGGTTTTAGGGCAAAGATGAAGTCAGGTAGAGACCCAGTGAAGATTGTGGCTACATGGAAAATCAGGCCTTATGTACCATTAGATGCACCTCCATGGTTTGCATACGCCCGCTTTAGAGGGTCCCGTTCCATCTCATTCAGACCTAGTCTCTCTGAGATGAAAGTCACACCAACTGCTCTGTGTGTGGTTGTGGTTGTATTTCACACCTCTGTGTTGCTTTCATATATATATATATATATATATATATTTTCAAAATAAATCAGCTTAGGTTGCGTCAGTGCTCTCTGAAGGAGAGCAAATAAACAAGATTAATATCAAAGCAAGTAGGAAGGGGAATGAGACGAAACGGGGAGGGGGAGAAGATGAGCCTAAAATCAACAAAAAGAAAAGGAAGATAGATTGTAGAGAGAGAGAGAGAGAGAGACGGATAAACAGGAGGCAGCCAAAAATATCTTTATAGCAGTTTTATCTATCCAAACTGGGGGGGGTAAAAAGAGGGAAACTCTCTCAGGAGATTTGATTTTTAAAAGCGGAGTTAATGCATCACTCTTTTTGTCTGCTGTATGACGTTTGGCCTTTACTGTTCATATAACACATGTAGGCTATATGTAGGAGCTCAAAATGAAATATCAGGACTTTTTGGTGGATGGTTTCAATCCACAGGAGCCTCCGAATTACTTTGGGCAGTTTTTGTGTTCTCTAAGTTGCTGCGTAGATCTGCTGTGGTTTCCTGCAGCAACCCAAATACGCATGTGATGCATTTTAAATCATTGAGATTTTGCAAAAAGGAGCGATCACAGAACTTGATCACTCCTTGTCAGTCTACAAAGAACGACCTCGTTGTGGTTTATTGGGTTTTTATGTGATAGGTCGGCACGACTTAGTGCATAATTGTGAAGTGCAATACACTGATGGTTGATCTGATCAAGACCCATTTACAGTCTCTCAGTTCCTACCGTCCATTTGCACGCGCTTTAGCTTCTCTGAGGTGTTTCTTTGTATAATCATGCATATTGTATAGTTTTTCTCACATTGTGCTGCTGTCTTTCCTCTATTTAATTTGAGTATTGCATTTTCTAGACAGTCTATGTGTTTTTACCTGAATAAGATGTAGTATCAATCCACAATTGTGCAGTATTGTTTTCCCTTTCTGATCAGTTATTTCTCTTCTCCTTTGCAACTTAACATTCATTTTTGTTTAATTCATATTACTTTAGCGTGTGACTCTTCTGCAAAAATTTCTCCATTGTGAGACTATGAAGGCATTTCCATTCTATTCTATAGATAAATAAGGAAAAAACATTTAAACCAGCTGTGTGAACATCTACTTAAACCAACAGGCTGGAAAAGGAGAACAAGAGAAGCAGCCAGAAGGTAAAATGTTAACTTATGGATGAGCTGCAGGACAATTATTAGTCATAGCCTCCACAAATCTGTCCCATTTAGAAAAATGGTAGAAATAAGCTTTATAATAAATCATAACAAACCAGATTTGCTGGCAGCATAGGTAAAACGATCTGATCAAATGAGACCGAGAATTAGAGGGTGCACCCTTAGTGCAGCATCCCCACAGTGAAACATGGTGGTAGCAGTATCATGCTGTGGGGAAAGTTTTATTTCCTGCAAAACTGGTCAAAGTAGGTTGTATTTTTAGTGCAAAGCTGTTAGAGACCTGCCCCAAAAGACATGCAGCTGTAATTTCAGCAAAAGGTGGTTCCACAGAATATAGATTCAGGGGGTGAATACAAATGCAACACATTTCAGATTGTATTTAAAACCATTTTCCTGCTACCTCACAATAAACATTCAAATAAATTACATTAAAGTTTGTAGCCTGACAAAATGTTGAAAGGCTTGAACGTTATGAATACTTTTACAAGGCTCTATAAATCAGGCTGTTGTCTGGTTTGTCATGTTAGCACCTCGATGGGCCATAGAGCTACCCAAGATCCGCTGGTTAGACTCCAGACATCTGAACAGCTTATCTGCTTCCCAGCGAAACGCACACGTCCCACCAGAGGGGCAAACTATAATTAGAGTATGCTCTGCGTGTCCTCGTTTTGATATATCAGACACTGGTGGAGCAAATCAAAGCAGCTGTGTGTTTTAATGAAACTGGCATTGTGCAAACTGAAAGAGCACCAAAAAAATCCTGTGCAGAGCCCAAAGGACAAGAGATCCTGTTTCCTGCCAAACGGGACCACAGTCCAAACACCAAAAACAGAAGGTTCTTAGAGATCAACGCCTGAAAACGGTTGATTGTCTTCTGGCAACTTAGAAAATGATTTTGTCTTTTATTTGTGAGGTTTAGGGTTTATTTCCCCATGAGAAACCCTCCTTCTCTCCTGGTTTCCTCCCTGTCGACATGCATGAGACTGAACACGCCGCTCAAGCTCGTGCACAATGCTCTGGAGAAAACAAAGCTTCATCGAGGGACTTCTTTTCTTTGGCATACATGGCTACATCTCTGGTAAATTATATTTTCTTATGTGAATGGTCTCCTTGTGCCACTGACAGAGAAAAGTTGCCCCGGGGTGTCCCCAGTTTCCTGTTTATTCCTACAAAAAAAAAAAAAAAAAAGCCTGGACTCGCTCGATCGCGGAATCAATAAGTCAATTATTATCAACAAATGACTTATTTTGACATTGCATCAAAAGCATTTATCTTAACCAGATGAAAATAAATGCAGGTATAGCGTCTTTAAAATGTGTCATGAAACTTAAATAGCCTCCATTATCTGATCCAAAACAGGAGCAAGATCATCAGATACAGAAAAACTCTGGAAAAGAAGCTTCAGCGACCGGAAGGAATGAACTTAATTCGGTACGCCCCATATATGTAGACTATAAGGACACCGCCATCCAGCGTTTAATTTCTGACTTTGGGACATTTGCTCTGTCTTTCCGCCTTCTCTCTCAGCCCATTTCCTGTCTGAATACCGCAAATAAAGGCCACCAAAGCTTTAAAAAGAAAATAGCATCTGTTAACATGGAAGTGCAACATTCAAATAAGTAAAAGAAAAAATCTCTTTCAATGTCTCGTAAAGGTTTTTCTTTACATTGCATCAGAGGAACTGATACCAGGTACGTGCCAAAGGGTAACGGTACAGATCGAAATATTGGGCTGAAAGTTACAAGGCTGTTTCACTGCTTTATTATTATTATTATCATTATTATCATTATCATTATTATTATTATTATTATTATTACTTTCTCAATCAGTGGGGGTGGTGTGCTGCTGACCTCGACTCGGGACGTCGTGCGTCGGTGGGCGGAATACTTCGAAGACCTCCTTAATCCCACCAACACGTCTTCCATTGAGGAAGCAGAGCCTGAGGACTCTGGGTCGGGTTCTCCCATCTCTGGTGCTGAGGTTGCCGAGGTTGTTAAAAAGCTCCTCGGTGGCAAGGCTCCGGGGGTGGATGAGATTCGCCCTGAGTACCTTAAGGCTCTGGATGTTGTGGGGCTGTGTTGGTTAACGCGGCTCTGCAACATTGCGTGGACATCGGGGGCAGTTCCCCTGGATTGGCAGACTGGGGTGGTGGTCCCCCTATTTAAAAAGGGGGACCGGAGGGTGTGTTCCAACTACAGAGGAATCACACTCTTAAGCCTCCCTGGTAAGGTCTATTCAGGGGTTCTGGAAAGGAGGGTCCGTCGGATAGTCGAATCTCGGATTCAGGAAGAGCAGTGTGGTTTTCGTCCTGGCCGTGGAACACTGGACCAGCTCTACACCCTCAGCAGGATTCTTGAGGGGGCATGGGAGTTTGCCCAACCAGTCTACATGTGCTTTGTGGATCTGGAGAAGGCATTCGACCGTGTCCCCCGGGGGATCCTGTGGGGGGTACTCCGGGAGTATGGAGTACCGGACCCTTTAATAAGGGCTGTCAGGTCTCTGTACGACCGGTGTCAGAGTCTGGTCCGCATTGCCGGCAGTAAGTCGGACTCGTTTCCGGTGAGAGTTGGACTCCGCCAAGGCTGCCCTTTGTCACCGATTCTGTTCATAACTTTTATGGACAGAATTTCTAGGCGCAGCCAAGGTGTTGAGGGGATCCGCTTTGGTGGCCTTAGGATTGCGTCTCTGCTATTCGCGGATGACGTGGTCCTATTGGCTTCATCAGGGCGTGATCTACAGCTCTCACTGGAGCGGTTCGCAGCCGAGTGCGAAGCGGCCGGGATGAAGATCAGTGCCTCCAAATCCGAGACCATGGTCTTGAACCGGAAAAGGGTAGAGTGCCTTCTCCGGGTTGGGGAGGATGTCCTGCCCCTAGTGGAGGAGTTCAAGTATCTTGGGGTCTTGTTCACGAATGAGGGGAAGATGGAGCGGGAGATCGACAGGCGGATTGGTGCAGCGTCTGCTGTGAAGCGGGCGCTGTACCGATCCGTTGTGGTGAAGAGAGAGCTGAGCCAAAAGGCGAAGCTCTCGATTTACCGGTCGATCTACGTTCCTACCCTCATCTATGGTCACGAGCTTTGGGTCGTGACCGAAAGAACGAGATCCCGGATACAAGCGGCTGAAATGAGTTTTCTCCGTAGTGTGTCTGGGCTCTCCCTTAGAGATAGGGTGAGGAGCTCAGTCATCCGGGGAGGACTCAGAGTAGAGCCGCTGCTCCTCCACGTCGAGAGGAGCCAGTTGAGGTGGCTCGGGCATCTGGTCAGGATGCCTCCTGGACGCCTCCCTGGAGAGGTGTTCCGGGCACGTCCCACCGGGAGGAGACCCAGGGGAAGACCCAGGACACGCTGGAGGGACTATGTCTCCCGGCTGGCCTGGGAACGCCTTGGGATTCCTCCTGAGGAGCTGGCCCAAGTGGCTGGGGAGAGGGACGTCTGGGCCTCCCTACTGAAGCTGCTACCCCCGCGACCCGACCCCGGATAAGCGGAAGACAACGGACGGACGGACTTTCTCAATCATTTCGCATGATGAATGTAACCACAAAACCATCCCCATCTGTACTTTGGTGTGAACACGAGTTGAATTGACAGGAAATTAAATTGCAGATCCGGAGGAAGCAGAAAAGAGAGCAAACAAGAACTCCCAGCTGCCTTCTTCAAAAGCCAATTTCTCCAGAGCTGACGTTCTTCTGGCTTTGCCTCTGAAACAATCGCATGCTTTGAGTGTCCTTTTGTGTGCGACTGAGCCTTGTTCAAAAGCTTGAAAATTGAAAGATTATTAAAAGTATCAAACAATGCAGAGAGAACAAGCCTCCTCTGTAAAAAAAAATTAGAGAGCTCAAATTAAAATGAAGGGGTCGGGGGGATGGGGGGGATAATCCAGATATAAAGCAGATTTTGCTAACTTGGAAAGAACTGAAATGGAATTTTATGGAAATTATATTTGAAGTTGTAGAGAAAAATTACTAACCCAAAATGTAAAAAAAGAAAAGAAAAACTAGAGCTAAAATTGCTTTGCATGTAAATGAGTTAAATACGCAACACGTCTGTCTCCATCTGTCTGTCTGTCAAAGGACATCAGGGACAGAATAATAGATCTGGGCTACATGTTATTTATTTATCTGCCAGTATCTACTTTCCCCTAGTAACTGCTTTGTTTTCCAATAAAAGAATAAATATACACTTATTCTTAATGTAATTACACAATAAAAAGGAATTGTTCAACTCAAAATGTTAACTGTACTGTTATTGGTCTATGCACATTAGATCATTAGGAACATTAAAAATTCAGAAAACCATTAAAAACCAAAAGATATTAGTAGGAAGCGTTTACTTAAGTCTTTCTGATAGTTTTCTACATGCAGCTTTACTACAACAGTAGAATAAAATCCTGAAATTACAGCTTTTAGTTTCAGTGCCACCCCAAGAGTTTAAGTGGCTCCATCTGGCCCCCTATGAAACATTTCTGGAGGCGCCCCTGATCAGGAGGAAGCTTGGTGGGAAAAGTAACAACTGTTGGTTCGATCGTTCTGGAAACCAAAGAAAAAAAGTCTTAGACAGCAGACCGAACACTCCTGGCAAACTTCACCGCTATTCCTGTCTGTGGATAAAGGCTCTGGAAGCCTTTCCTTGCATATAGATATCATCAACTTTGCCTCTCATCCGTTCTTGAATTTCGGTGGATCTCTGCCTTTAGAGATCTTTTAGCCTTTTTCATCCTGTTGAACAGGTGATAATTAAAGTTATTGTTTTATTTTCTCAGCAAATGGGGGCAGATACTTCATCAGGGCATCGCGTTTACACCATCTGCAACCTGATTCTGCTGTATGGAAGCATTTTGGTTGCATAACATTGTCCGTTTGACTGAACTTATCAAAGCAAATCAGTTAAAAATGTCACTGCAGTGTCACTCTGATCTGCTCCTTCCTGCTGGTTGTGTTACGTTGGGTTATTTGCTGCCCTTTTGTTTCTGCTTGAAAGGACGGAGAGAGCAATAAAAGGCTGCTGTAACTCTTTCACTATAAAATCATCTTTTGTTCCCAGTTGCTGGATTTGGCAGATTTTTCCAGTCTATAGATTCCTTTTCTGCTCTAATCTAAAACAATCACTTGGAGAATTTTTTTTTTACGGATTTAGTAAACCAGAGCACTCAGACATTCAGGTCATTCTTCTAAGTAATGGGGATGGGGAAAAAAACAAAACAGCAAAAGGCTGCATTCGTCCACTTGAGTTGTCTTATGTAACAGATACAACACGGGGTCTGTATTTTCCCCCAACGCATCATTAAATGCGAAGACAGTAAATGTCAGAATGTTTCTCTGATTGACACCTAAATGTCAAAACCATTCCTCTGCCTGCGATGTGAACTATAAATTCAGTCAAATGCATTCTGGGTGAGAGCCGTCGTCCGTCGTGACCGCTTATCCGTGCAGGATATGCGGGGGGGTCCATAGAGAGAGAGAAACAGGACAAATAACGTTATGTTATGCAGACGATGAACCAAGGCTGTCTCATACTTAAAGGGAACCACAATTAACCTGAGAGTCGTGCTTTTGGACGGGTGGGAGGAAGCCGAAGGACCCAGAGAGAACCCACAGGGTTCAACGTGCAAACTCCGTGCAGGTCGGGATTCGAACCCTGCACCCTTCTTGCTCCCAGGCAACAGTGGTACCAACTACAGCGCTGTGCAGCCCGAGCCCCGTCATCCCTCTCCACATTTCAGGGAACGTCAGGAGTCGGAGGCCTGATCAGTCTGACATCTAACAGAGTATTAAACTCTTGACTTTTTATGAGCGCCGATGCCATCAAATGTCAAGCGTTGCCTCTGGACTGCGCCTCGCTCTGGCTCAGGGAGTGGATCATAAGTCAGCATCCTGCAGAGGAGCTGGACTCAATCTTATTTCTATGCTAATGGGTGTTGACAAATGTGTTGTGATGGCGCTGCAATATCCGAGCGGATCCGAAACGGCGCCGCTGGATTGAATTGTACTGCGAATTATCACATAATTGCATTTTCAGCCGTGATGGATGTGCACGGGGAAGTCGGCGCGCACCAGTTAGCTGGCCGTGGCATTTCTGCGGCGGCTCTGACTTCGAGGGCTGCAGGAGGATTCTCCAGCTGCTGACATCCGTCTTCACCGACCCCTCCTCTGCTAGACTTTCCTCCTCGTGCTCCCCCGTCTTCTCCATTCATTTGCTCTTCCTGTCGTAGTCGCTTTCATTCAGTCGTCCCCTGCCTGTCTACTCTCTCAGTTCTCCTGCCGGCAGTGCTTTAACTTTCCCCTCTGTAGTTTCCATCTTCGATCATCACTCTCAGCAGTGAGGGTTGTGCGGTGGATCTGCATCCTTCGGGGCATCGTGAACAAGCACGTATTCTTCTCTCAGACTCGTTTTTTTTCTCTCTCTATCTCAGCATTTACGCGCCGACACGTTCAGGCATGCTGGGATCTGTGTCCAGCTAAACAGGAGCTAGTCCATGTGTTAGCGAAGATGCGGCTATTTAGATGAGAACATCGCTGCGAAGCAAATGTATTTCTGTAATTAATAATGAATCGTTATTTAGTAATAATTCATTATTGTTATTTATTATGTAGATTCATTGCACACAGAGTGATGCATTTTACGTATTTGTTTCAGTTAATTTAGATGATCGATATTTAGAACTAAATCAACAATATTACACCAGACGAAGGCCCTGTCCGCGCAGTTAAGGACGCGGCGCTTTTTAAGACCCTAAACAAACAATCGCTTTTAAATCCGGGTACCCAAAGATTGTGTGTGTACACAGGAACTGCATCTTGTTTTAAATAATGGCGTCATAGTATGGGGTAAGATAGCTTTCTAAATAGATTTGTACATAAAAGGATAGTTGTGTCCATATCAGTCAGAAGTTGTGCATAACAAACATTTGTAAACTCATAATAATTTAAATCACATTCAAAAGATACAACATACAGTTTAAATAGTTACAACTTCAATAACTAATAAATACAAATTTCAAGTTTAAATTTGTGCTTTACTCTTTATGAACACAAACAGCAGCGGCTGCTTGAGAATACGGATTTTTTCTTTGAGAATACGAATTCACAACAGTGGTCTGACGTCACGGTTTCCAAGGCTGGTTAATGGAGCAAAGAGTGCGAAGATAGGAGCCGCGCATGCGTTCTTCAGACTGACCGTCTCTGAATGCACCTCGGCTGCAGATTCATTCCAGACAGCGCAGAGCTCACAGTGGTAAGTTAAACACTCCCTTTTCTGCTGCTGCTGTTGTTCAAAAGTACGTTTTCAGGTAGTTTGAGGCGAGAACATTATACTTTTAAGCTTCCCTATGTGGCCTGTTTACAGAGTTAGTGCGTAATTTTAATAAAAAGTCCGACGTTGAGCGTCTGTGCCAACCAGTAGGTTCTTTAAGATTGACAGCCTATTTCCAACTTTTATCTTTAAAAAAACAACATTGAGGATGGTATTAAACATGTGATCACGTTGAAATTGTGACTATTTATCTGTAAATAATTAAAATGAAAACATTTTTATATATTAGTAACAGTAAAGGGAGTAGAGTTAAGCTACTTTGTCTAGCCTTCACAGCATTGTTCATTGAGGAAAAGTTATTTCTGTCTGTCCACCTTTACAGCGATTAATCTATAAATTATGTGCAGTTAGTTCAGTTCATTCTTTCAGTGAAATGGTAGAAATACCAGAGAAGGGAAGCCATTTGTTACATTTACTACTATACATTTGACCCTTTCTTTCTTGAGAACTATAATAATCTGCATGTTAACCACCATAGTTTTATGGTGTGAAAAGGTGAGAATTGAAAAAAACTATTCTGGTAACATTTGGCATTTTTTATTTACAGGAAGAAACAGAAACAGAATATGTGAGGATAAACACTTCTGTGCCAATCCTCAAAATATTTTTTAATGAAGGGGACCTGAAACCAGCCTTCAGGCTAAGAAGGGCCACCATCGTCCTCCTCCTTTAGCTGCTGCCCATCCAGGAGGTCCATGGATGGCCACAGGAGATAGAGGTGACCCTCTGCTGGCTGGCCTGTGGTGCATCCTATAGGAAAACAGCTTGCCAGTAAGATCTCTTACCTTCTTGTCCTTAAATAGAGCCAACAATGACACACAATTGATACATAGATTATATTAATTGGATAGAACATTAAGACATATCAGCATATTACCTAAATTACAAGTTAATTTTATATTTGGTACAGGTCAAGTGGAGGAATGCTACAATAGACACCATGCCAGGGTGAGAGACATCATTGGGCGTGCCTTTGGTGGTCTGAAGACACGGTGGCGTTCCATCTTCTTAAGGGCGTTGGAGGTCTGCCCGACGTTTGCCCCAAAAGTAATCGCCGCCTGCTGCATCCTCCACAATATTAGTATAGCAGCAGGTGACCAGCTGGACGTGGAGGATGAGGAGGTGGACCCAGAGGAGGATGGCCATCCAGCGGCTCCAGCTGGCTGCATGTTTAAGTGAACATGACTACACCTGACCTAACGTAGATCAGTTTTAGTCATGTACACGTGCTGCTTCATTTCATTTTTTTCACCACCTGTAACAATACATAAAATAATCAGTGAATTAATTTCCATTCCAACTATTTTTAATTGTATGTTTGTAGGTGTTGTCTATTTGTATATATTTATATATTTGTATATATTATATATGTCAATAGAAGTTATTTATTTGTTTTAAACCACGTTAGTAACTGTTAATTTGTTGAATATGTTACACCTTCATTCTGTTCCAAAGTTAAAACATTTGTCTAAAATAAATGTTTTTTTTTTTCATATATTGTTACCATTGTTTTCTTTCCCACTTTCTCTTCTCAATTTTTCGTGTCCTCACTCAGAGGAAACTCACTTAGGAAAAACATTTAAAGAACTTATTTATTTATAGATTTTATATTAGGGCTGGACAATATAGAAAAAAGCATATTGATAAAAAAATGCATATTGATGGATAGATAATTATCAAAAAGATTTAAAACCTGGCTCTTATAATATTGCTAAATGACTTAATTTTAATATATCACACACAAACACTCAATCCCAAATAAATTCTTATTTACCCAACATTTTTAACCATAACTGATTTTTTTAAAAGAAAAATAACTCAACTTAAGAGACCTGGGTGATGTTATTAAATACTGACAAAGAATAAACTCAAGTGACCAGCGCTGTTAGAGAAAAACTTGCGTACCAGAACTTTATATCGCGGATCAAGAGTGGCGAGTTTGAAGCCAGGTTTTTCATATCCATCACTATGAAGCATGTTACTGCATGCGTGATGTCCTTATGCCGCCAGGACGCTTTATCATTTTATCACAAAGAAGGAAGCCCAGTTTAGTTGCTGTACCTGCTTTGTTTTGGAAGAACTTCCAGAAGATTCCTAAGAAGATGACGCGGAGCAGCGCGGGGCTAAAACGGCTCGCGCTGCTGCGGTAGTGAGCGGCTTACGTGATGAAACAAGTTGGTTGCGTTACCAGACTTTGTTTTTACCGGTTCCTTGCAAGTTTTACAAATCACTGGTTTATTTCTTTCAGACTGGCGAACTAGTAAAACCCCGTTTTGGGACAATATCCCCCGCCGCTCCTTGCTGCGACATATTCACGTGCTCTGTGTTGTGGTTTGAGAGGGCGGAGCTTTGTGACGGCGTGCCTGGGTCCGCGATTACGATTGGTCGAGAGGAAGCAGTGACTGTAGCATCAACTAGGTTAAAAGGAAGAAAGGAAAACTGTCTCTATAACCAACTTTTACAGGGTTTCCCGCAGCGCTATCTTGGCGTGACGGCCGCCACGCCAAACTCACGCTACCGCCACGCCAACATTCCAAAAAAAAAAAAAAAAAAAGTGACGTTAACACGCGCTTTCGCGCGTGCATGAATGGCATGGAAAAAACACATGGATACCCCCGCTCCGCGAGTCTGTCCGCCTCGCATAAGCAAATTCCTGCGGGAAACACTGTTTTATTGATCCTTTTTTCCCCTTATTGTGCCACACGTCTTTCGACTGATATAAATTGTTATTAAATTATCGTCCAGCCCTATTTTATATGATGCTGTCATTCTTGGGAGACATTTACAATTTATTCCAGCAATTATTGAGTTAATAAAGCAACACGCATCAGCCTGATAAACACAAAACAAATAAATCACTCTTTTTTTTTTATTACGCACTAACTCTGTAAACAGGCCACGTAGGGAAGCTTAAAAGTATAATGTTCTCGCCTCAAACGATCTGAAAACGTACTTTTGAACAACAGCAGCAGCAGAAAAGGGAGTGTTTAACTTACCACTGTGAGCTCTGCGCTGTCTGGAATGAATCTGCAGCCGAGGTGCATTCAGAGACGGTCAGTCTGAAGAGCGCATGCGCGGCTCCTATCTTCGCACTCTTTGCTCCATTAACCAGCCTTGGAAACCGTGATGTCAGACCACTGTTGTGAATTCGTATTCTCAAAGAAAAAATCCGTATTCTCAAGCAGCCGCTACTGTTTGTGTTCATGAAGAGTAAAGCACAAATTTAAACTTGAAATTTGTATTTATTAGTTATTGAAGTTGTAACTATTTAACCTGTATGTTGTATCTTTTGAATGTGATTTAAATTATTATGAGTTTACAAATGTTTTTTATGCACAACTTCTGACTAATATGGACACAACTATCCTTTTATGTACAAGTTTATTATGGAACCGCTTTTACCCCATATCATAGCTTCGCCTCCCTCTGTATCACTCTTGTAAATATCAGCAGTCCAGCGTTGCAGCTTTTGTCACGGCCTCTTCTTTTCTAACGAGGCCGCTCTACACAATGATTCCCCTGTGTCTGATCCCCCCCCCCACCACGGTTCTGTGTTTCCTTCACATAAGCTGTCTGCTCGGTGCATGCCTGGTGTTTCTGTGCCAGTGTCACAGCGCCACCAATGGACCCAGTGGACCTACTACAGCCTTTCCAGTGGACGTACATTTTTTTTCTTAATCGTTTACGAAACTTTACCGTGTTTGTCTCCGTGTAGACAAGGCATTAGAGAAGAATTTTTAATACCGACAGGTCCGCCTACTGGGAGGTATGTGCATGTGCCATGGGGTCCATGCACTCAGTACTTGATTGGGTCTCCTTTCACATGAATTACCACATAGGTGGCATGGAGGTGATCAGCCTGGGGTCAGCCCAGGCTGATAGACACTTTCAGGTCAGCTCCCTGGTGGGTCCTGGTGTCTCTCTTGCTCTTGATGATGCTCCATAAATTCTCTATGTGGTTCTCGTCAGGCCAGTTTTCTGGTCACAGTCGTACCATGGTCAGTGAACCAGCTTTTGGCCCTGTGCGCAGGAGCCAGGTCTTGCAGGAAAATTATATCAGCATCTCCGTAAAGCTCGTCAGCAGAAGGAAAAGTTCCCGGTTTTGATAAAATCAGGTGAGTTTTAGAATGGGAACAAGACAAACTTGGGAAGGTTCAACTTCAAGACTAAACTTACAGCCTGAGCAAGGATTGAATGATGTGAATTAAACTGCATTCACGAGCCCGGTCAAAATCCAGGCTCAAATCCAGCTGAGGAATTTGGACAAGCATCGAAACTGATGTTCACAGATGTTCTCCATTAAATTTGACAGAGCTTGAGCTATTCTGCCAACAACGTGCTGAATATTTCAAGGCCATGATTTAAAAATCTAGTAGCGATATATCCAAAAACAACTGAAGCTGTAAGCGAAAAGTGGTTTTGTGAAAGGCGCTATCTAGTATGAGTTCCTGGATGTTTTATTTCCCAGCACCTCCTGCAAGAGTGAGGCTGGATTCTGCTAACGGGGATCTCCTCCCAAAGCAACCATGGATTAAAAACAATAAACAATCTCAGATTGCACCGATCAGGGCATGTGGAAAGAAAGAGGGGAGAAAAAAGCTCCAACCAGGATTTCAAACGGCTATTTAAAGACATAATATGTGTCAATTTCAAGCTTGCAAGGTCTGACGCAATTAAAATGAGTTTTATCTCAGAAGTTGTTTGTTGTAATCCACAACCCTTTGATAATTAAAGCCAGCGAGATGTATTTCAAGGGAACAGCCGCTGCAGCTGCTACCTTCAGATTTAAAACCAGTGACTGATCAACGATCCGGGGGATTTCGCTTCGATTTAATCTGGATCTCAGAACATTTTCTAACTATACTTGTTAAAAACTTTGGTCTTGATGAGAAAGTTACTCTCGTTCTCTCCATATTCATGAAAACAAAGAAAGCGGTAGCCCGTGAATCATTTAACTAAATGTTTTCAAGAAGTTCATCAATGGATCTCAGTGCAAACCTTGTAAAAACCTGTGATATTCAGCATAGGTGGCTTGGTTTGAATCATTTGTTTACATAAAAAAAACTTGTTTGCATAAAAAAATACCAAACACCCACCATTTAATCTACAGAAACAGAAAATATAAAGATGATACAGAAAATATAAAATACAGAAAATATAAAACAGAAAAAATAAACTGCAGAGGACTTTAAGTTGACTGAAACAAAACGGCGGGAACATTTGGCCACAGAGAACTTCTTTGCATCCTCCAACCTCAAAGCGCCACCTTTAGTTCACGGTTCATCCCAAAAGTCGGTCCTCCCTGCCAGGGCCATTTTTTTGGGCAGATCTTTAGTTGATTTTGTCGGATTTGGCTCTGGTTCCTGGTGAAGAAACAGAGGGTGGAGAAAAACTGCCCAGAAATACCACCCTGGCTCACGCAAAATGTCTTTAAGGTATTGCACGGCACGCTTTTCAGATTTGTGTTTGCAAACACTTCTTCTTCCACTGTGCAGTTATGGACTACTTTGTCTATCACTGAGATCCCAATCAAACACGCTGAAATTTGTGGTTGTAATATGAATGAATGAATGAATAATTTATTTTAGACAGACGATCCAGTGAAATTATAAATTTAACACATACAAACATTATGTATAAATGATGACATATGTAATTAGTTATATGTATAATTTAGTGATTATGTCTGAAAAGCGGAATGAACAAGTGAAACTTATTTAATCATACCTCTTCTCCTTCCTATAGCCCTTAACACCACCAATCCTCCTGATTCCCACTTTAGTTATTAATCCACACTACTCCAAACGTCCAGTACAATGTTTATTTTTGAAAAATGCAGAGGTTTTTATCCATGCATTTGCATCTTTGCGCATTGATTATTGTAACGCTCTGCTGTCCGGGTTACCAAGGAAAAGTTTTAGAGTCCTGCACAAGGTGGATGTAATCTCTTTGGAGGACCGAGCTGTAAACACTGGGGAAGCGCAAACCTCCTCCTATGTTTAGTGATGTTTTTTCTCTTACATTAGCAGTCTCATCATCATTCAGGGACCAACTACTCGACTCACACCAAGCAATAGCTTCCCAGGACCCAGGACAGTGGCGGGTTGGTCATTGATTCGCGTCTGACCTGGAATGCGTCCAGCAGGATGGACCTCCATGTCCTTAAAAACAGCAGCGCTCCAACTACAGGTTGCTCAGGTGCGAGTCGCTAAAATTGACTCCTGCATAGGTGTCAAAACGTTTTCAGAAAGAACTGAACGAAAGTCCGGTTGCCCTCGATTTAAGCCTGTTTTCTGTTGCGATGAGCCGGATAACTGAGAATTTGCACAGGCAACATGTGCTTAGTTTTTTCCAAAGGGCAATTTGTTTTTATCAAACCAGGTGTTTAGTTTATTCGACTCCGGGCCGATGTCATCCGATAGCTGCTGCAAGCACTCGCCTGTACAGAAGATATTTGTATCATCCGCAAACAAAACACACTGTGGTAGTTTTGAAACACATAAACAGTTTTGGTCCCAATACCGACCCCTGTGGGAGACCACGAGCAATGTCCAAGCTTGACAACTGATTATCACCAATTTTTACAAGTAGGTCTTCACCCACTTCAGAACACCATAATGCTCTGATATCCTGATTAATATATTATTATCAGTTGTGTTGAATGATTTTTTTTTTTTTAGATCCCGTAGCAAAACGTATTTTTTTATCTACGGAGATGGAAATCTCATCTATTCATTCGATAGAATGACAAATGTGGAAAAACACTGTCATTATTGAATCCTAAAGTTAATGTTCCATGTCAGAACTCTCACACATTCTAGAAAGCAGACTGGTTTGCCTTTTCTTTGCAGGATTAGTGAAATACTGATGTACCAGGAGTCATTTTTCACTGAGCCTTAGTGGAAGTCACGCAGTCTCAGAGTGAATCCACCTGCTGCTCTTCATTAGTTCAGGTCTAATTTCACACCTTATTGTCCGACCACTGCACCTTAATGATGCCTCCAGAGCACTGAAATATTAGCATAAAATACTTCCATGAGTGTCCGTTAGGTTTAATAATCATATTTTATAATATTTACAAAGTTTCAAGGATTCAATGAATTATTTAACATTTTTAACACATCATTTATTGTTTTTTTCTTAGCTGTGCTAATTTCCCTCCATGCTGCTGTTCAGTCATAACCTTGTAGACAGTCCCGGTTATTCTCTGCCTCTGCATGGAACAGCGTTGCTAATGCAAAACAAGGTGACAGGGAAGACAGTTTGACATCTGACTGACGGCATGACGGCATGACAGGTGGGAAAAGATTACCACAAAGCTTGACATATAAGATAGGAGACGATCATGATGAGCACAACGTCTGACACGAGCAGTTAGCACAGCTACGGCCAGAACTTTTGCCAGGGTGTTATCTGTTTGACGTGCGTTTCTATGGGAAAATTAAAGAACAAATGAAATGTTTGCAGAGTTACAAAACCTTTAATTCATCAACATTCCCCCTGATGTGCTCCACGTTCACCTCTGGAGGAGATCCGGACTCGTTGTGAGCCGTCCTGGTCTTATTAGCGCTTAGAGACGATCCCAGTTTTTGCTGCCTTCTGGTCCCAGAGTCCTTAAGGGGGCAAGATTATAACATTTTCCAAATATTTTTCAATTTCCAAATTTCGTTATTACTTTCACCACACCAGATCACATTTCCTCACCAAAGTGTTGCTAGATTGTTGGAAGACATTTCTCTGGGAAGATGTTCTTCTTCATGAGAGGAAAAAAAGTCCTTTAGAACAAGAAAAGGAGCTCCGCAAAAGGATTCTATCAGTATATTCCGCTGTCTCATGATGTCTCTCGCCTTTTCTTCTTGTGATAGCCACTCCAAAACATTGACTTTGATGTCCCTTGTCGACTTTGTAAGAAGTTCTTCAGTGTGAAAGGGGTTATTGTCCATTAAGAAGACACATCTACGGTGAAGCTGTGACCTCCTGGCTGCTGTCTTGAATCTTGCTGCAATATTTCTACGTAATGTTCTTTCGAAATGACGATGATGTCCAATGTTCTCAGAGTTTAAGCTTCAAACTTTTTCCTTCAAATGCACCAAAGTCAATATATATGAAAACCAAAGGATGTGTCTCCAGAAGTGAAGGCCTCTGAGTGCATTTCAACACTGTAATCTAGCTTTTAATGTTGTTTTTTGGAGTAATGGCTTCTTCCTCCCTGAGTGGCCTTTCAGACATGTTTCACAGAGCTTGATGATGACACTCTTACCAGCTCCAGCCAGCATCTTCACAAAAGGTTTTGCTTTTCTTCTGGGGATGATATGCACATGTTGTACCAAAACACATTCATTTTCAGAACACAGAAGTCGTCTCCTTCCTGAACAGTATGATAACTGGATGCTCCCACGGTGTTCATTCCCACGTATAACTGTTCGAAGCGATGAACGCGACATTCTACTTAAATATGAAGATGACTTGTGGAGGTCCACAGCTGTCTTCCTGATTTCTTCTTTTGATGTTCCCATGGTGTCACACATGGAAGCAGTGGGTCTGAGATTGTGCCTGAAAAGATACACACAGCTGCTCCTCCATTTAACTTAAAAGGCTCCAATTATTTAAAGGCATCGTAATCTGATGTTTTATTTGAAAAAAAAAATCTCTCTTTATTCTGGTATTTAGTAAATAGAAATAGTTCTGGTAATCTTAACTGACTTAAAACAGGAAAGATTGGGTCCAACTTCAAAGTTAGATACTAAGAAAATTGGTTATGTGTGTTTTTTTTATACCATGAATGTAAATATCTGATTTAAACAGTAAGTTTTAGGCTAATAAGGCTTTTTGACGTGAATTATGCTGCCTCTGATCGCTGCAAAACAATCTAAACACATTTGTGTTGCTTCCAAAAAGCCTTATCTGGAACCTGAGGCCACTAGTTGCTAGTTTGTAGAACTGCATAACGGTCACTACTTGGTTAAAGATAATGTTAGCGTCTTTTCATTCATTTTCATCCGTCAGAGCAATCCAGAAGGCTATCCATCATCTCCATTCAAAGTACCTTCCCCCTTCACTGTTGGCTGCTGATATCAGAAGCAATTTCAGCCCAAATGATCTTCATTTAAACCAACATCTCACCTGATGCATCATCCTAATTCCCAAATTGCCACGTACGAACAGATGGAAGAACGTGCAATCAGGTTTGATAAAGCATGACAATGTAATATTGGACTTGAGCCCATTAAGCCCCCTGCAATCGTCACACCAGCCCACTAAAAGTGATTTATCACTGAATGAGCCCATTATTTGGTTTTCACCCAAATCACTGAGCATGAGATTGATTATCCTTCCACAAGTTATTTTGCTTGAGGGCAACGTAAAACCTATAAGTGCCATTAAGCCAAACATATTGCAAAAAATAATGTTGCTTTTAACTGCGGCCCAATTCTAGGGGAAAAAAAAACTTACACCGGGGGGGAAAAAAATGCCTGATTGCTATCTGGTCCTTCCAATCGATAGTGCTTTCATCCTGTGGAATTATGAGCTTGTTTTCCTGCAATTAGTTTGGTGTGAACCAACTCTATTAGCATAGCTCAGTGATTTCTTCTCCCTTTTCCTCCCAACAGATTCCTTGATCCGTGTTGTGTGCATAATTACCCATCAATGATTAGCTTCTCGGCTGAAGTGAGGAACACCTCTAGGAGAGAAAGCTCCACAACTTAATCTGTGTCAAACACCTGTAAATGGATCTCTGACTCCCTGTTCATCCTGTTGATTTTCAATGAACCCAACTTCAATGCTGTAAAGGCTGAATTTACAAAAAACAACATCCTTAATTATGTACTCCAATGTGACAGGAGCACGTTCAACTTTTACTTTGGGCGTACAAGAATCGGTTAGCTCTCAAAAGCCACACTAGTACCCCATACACCAGCAGCGATGGTGGGAAGCTTCCCCAGATCCACAAAACACAAGTGGACCGGACAATAAAACTCCCATGAACCACTCAGCAGTTCTTTGAGGGTAAAGATCCAGTCCCCTGATCCACAGCTAGTCAGAGTCACATGGACTCCTTTTTTTTTTTTAGGTTTTCCAGCCATGCCCCGCTGGGAGGAGACACCGGGGGAGACCCAGAACCTGCTGAGGGGACTATTGCCCCCTTTTCACCGCCCCCGCTTGGCTGGGCTTTATTCAGCTCCGCGAGCATTTCGATTGTTGACTGTAATGAATTGCAGGGGACCTGTGCTTGCCACTGAGCTCTTTAAAGTCCCTGTAGGGTGCTGGTTTGTTAGGTCTCAGGCAGTCCTGCGTTCTCCCTCCTCAGCCTTATAAATTTATTTTGTATGGATTAAAATCTGTGTGGGGCTCTTTGACGATATCTCTTTTGTCCTGGGTGAACATTGAGTTGTGCTAAAGTTTGACGTTCTAAATAAAACATTGTCATTCTTCGGCTGCCTTTGTTTGCATTCTTGTCTGCTTTGTGCTTGCTTGTTTTCTTATTTTACAAATGCTCCACACTTCCCTGTAAATCAACAACTCGTGAGCAAAAATCCACAAAGCAAAATGTCATCTAGCGCTTGTCCAGGCGTAGTCGGATATCTGGGGAAAACAAACAACTTTTTTGTAATATGTTTTGTCCTTTTATCCAAATGAAAGCTTCATTTTGCGTCACTAAAAAACACTATTTCTGAAAACGCCGTCCAAAGTTGACATTTGGGAAAACGGCGTTTTTGTGTTTGCGTGTCTACATGGCAAAGCTGAGTATTAGGGTCCCACACGTCACAGTCTGCAGCAAATAACGCGGCGCTGACGCCACATGTTACCATTGTTACTGACCTGGCCATGCGGTGGAGGAATGATGAATGCCATCAGGGAGCTGCTTATATTTACGTAGCTGTTGTGATTGACTGTTTACAATATTCTCTAATCAATGTTAAACTGGACAAATTCCCTTCTATGAGAACAACAGCATTTCCTGTCTTCACCCCAGAATCAAGACTTATCAAGTAAAAGCTTACATGAAACATTATAAACCTTACAGTCGGTTGATGTGCTTTTAGTTTGTTTGTTTTTACAAGCCCAGTTTCTCTAATAAGTTGAGGTGCAAAAGAGAAAGAGGTGATTTACACCCTCCCAATATGGCGGGGCTACGTGGTGGCTTCTAAAGGATTCTGCTTGGCCGACAGGTCATAGCTTTGCTGTACACTGCCCCCTTGGCGTGTTTATGACAACGCTCAGTGGTGTATTTGTGCGGTTTCATGTGGATGAAAACTTTTCTGAAAACGATCCTTTGCATAGGATATTATTATTAAAAATGATAATTTGTTTTCAGAAAGAATCAGCTGTACAAGGCCATAGTGTTGAAGTGCAGGATCCGAAGGTAGTGAGGAGGCAGGTGAGAAGGTGAACCATATTACAACAACAAAAAACGACAGAATGACTTCAAAAAGGTGAGTAAATGAGAAAAGCAAAGGCAGCTAATGAGGCAGGGAGCTTAAACACTGAGGTAGTGTCATCTCTGTACTAGTTAGTACAGAGATGACACAAACCAAAGGAAAAAAGCCCACTGCTAACATACAGTGAGAACCTAAATGCTCTGAGAACAGAAACTCCAAAAAAATAAAAAAAAGTAAGACACTCAACACAAAGAAATGACATGGCAAGACCCAAATGACAGTAATAAACAACCCTGGAATGAACCAGATATGGACACAGAAATACAGATAAAACACACACAACCAAAGTCCCAAAGAACATGACACAAAGTTGTACAAATGATCAGATTTGCCCTTTAAAGTCTCTTGGGTTTAATTACAACACGCAGGTCCGCGTATCAAATCCTTCTGTTTTTCTTTAATAATTTATCCTGGACAAGTGCAGCCTGAGCAGCAAAAGGCTTCCCTCTCTGTCTCTCTCTATCACCTGCGTGAACTCTCAGCGGACACTGAAGCTCTCTTCTCTCTCCCTAGCCTCTCTCTCTCTCTCTCTCTCTCTCTCTCCCTCTCTCTCTCCCTCTCTCATCCTCCCTCGCCTGCTTCGCTCCAGCATCCCGACTCCCTCTCCTCTCCTCTCCTCTGCACCTGCTCCTCCCCTCCTGCCTTGCTTATTATCCTCAGACTCCGAGCTGCGCTCCGTCCCTCGCCAAGTGATGCTCCTCGGTGGCGCACATCGGTGCCTCGTCGATGCAGGGAGCGGAGCCGCGGTTCGTTTTCTTCCGCGGGGAAACGCGCACTGAGCGGCGGCCGAACATGGGAATTTAATGGGGATTATGAGGGAGTGAGCCGGAGGAGGGAAGGACGAAGAGGAGGCGCAGAGGTCCCATCAGAGAGCGGCGAAGGACTTGGAGCAAGAGGCGGAGGAGGAGGAGGAGGATGAGGAGGGAGGGGATGCTGAGATGACTGAGGATGGTTTATAAGCTTTATATAGTTTGATTTGGATTTTGTGTGTGCGCTGCGCGCTGGGTGGTTAAATTAGGTTTTCAGAAAGGACATCTTAGAGTTTTCTGGATCCTTTTTTTTTTTTCATTTGTGATGGAGTGAGAAAAAGAGCGCACAGTAAGTTAAGATCCGCCATGAAATCAGTGTTTTTCAGTCGTTTCTTCATCCTCTTGCCCTGGGTCCTTATTGTCATCATAATGATCGACATCGACAGTAAAAGGGCGATCCGGGCTCCGGCGGCCGGGCGGACCGGCAGGGCGCAGCGGAGCCCCAGGGGCGGCTCACCGGGAGCCGGCGGCGCCCAGAACCAGTCGTCGCTGCCCATCATCTACGCCATCACCCCGACCTACAACCGGCCGGTGCAGAAAGCCGAGCTGACCCGGCTGGCCCACGCTTTCCGCCAAGTGCCCCGGCTTCACTGGATCGTCGTGGAGGACTCGACCTCGCGCACCGACCTGGTGACGCGCTTCCTGGCCCGGTGCGGCGTGCCGTACACGCACCTGCACGTGTTCACTCCCCGCAGGTTCAAGCGCGCCGGCATGCCACGCGCCACCGAGCAGAGGAACGCGGCTCTCGCGTGGCTCCGACAGCACCGCGGCAAGCGCGACTCCGGCGTGGTTTTCTTCGCGGACGATGACAACACGTACAGTCTGGAGCTGTTCGAAGAGGTAATTACCCTCTCACCTGCGCGTCACCTCATCTTCAGCATCCATCAGCCATCCGCTGAGAGGGCTTTGACAAGGCGTGACACCTGCCTGCCACAGCGGTGATCCTAGATCATCTTTGACTTTGATTTGAATTTAAAATAAATAAATAAATCTAAAAGCATTCACAGGAACTTTTCAGTAATTTAGAATATCGTCCACACGTTCTTTTTTTAGGTGTTTAAAGTGTTTAAATACCTGAAGTGGAACTTGTTTTATTAAATCATGAGCCAAAGTGAACGTTTTTTTTATTGTTATGGCTTACAGGCACAATCTAGACATTTATCATTTTTATACGACCCTAAAAAAGGATTTCTAATACAGAAATGTTATGTTCACAAGAAAGAGTGCTGACTGCTGACAGGTGTCCAGCAGGAAAGCCTCAAAAGATATATATATATATATATATATATATATATATATATATATATATATATATATATATATATATATATATATATATATATATATAGATAGATAGATAGATAGATAGATAGATAGATAGATATACTTATATATAAGTATATAGATATACTTATATATATATATATAGATATATATGCACAAGCAACAGAAATTATCATGACCTTGACAGAATTGGGAAGCCAGGCTGGGAAGAGGAATGGCTGGACTGTTCATTGGTGGTCCCGTGCTGTCTTTTGAAATGAAGGTGTAGATTTAACGGAATCCAGGTTGCTTGAGGTCCGGTTTGAAGTGTCCGCCCCTTGGTTATGATTTGGCAACTGTGTCATCCGCCAGTGTTGGTCCACTGTGCTTAACATGTCCAAAGCCAGAGCAGCCGTCAAGCTTCATGGAGATTTATTTTCCAACAGGACTTGGCAAATTACCCACAGCTAGAAATAGCAACACATGCTTTTATGACCACGGTATCACTATGCGTGATTGGGAAGCCAACTGGCCTGACATAAATCCAGCAGAGAATTTCGGGAGTATTGTGCCAACAATGCACGAGGCTGAAGGCAGATGAATGCCACCTGGGCTTCCTTAACACCTTCGCAGGACCGCAGGCTGATCGCCTCCATGTCACGCTGCATTGATGCAGCGTGACATCTTGTGCTCTGCACTTGTTAATATTTATATAGACCGGGCTGAAGCTGTCAGAAAAGGCTGCATGTTGAGTAAAAGATAATACATTTTAGCTCCACAGCGTTCATTTATCCCGCAGCGTTAAGCTTGCTGGGAATCTGTATAATTCACGGCATCGGCCCTGTCTGAGCTGCGGGGCTTTCCCCCCGTGATGCTGATGGAATTTCACTAGAAGCCCGCGGAAACGTTTTACCAACGGACCCCCCTGTAAAGCGGCGCCTCTTAATAATGCAGTATGCGCAGAGTGAGAAATGGCTGATGGATTTACAGTAAATGCAAGAGAGGTTACGGTCAGACAAAGATGTGGGAGGGATGCTAACCTTTGCCTCAGGTGCAGCATCTTTGTGTTGTCTTCTATAATCTTCTGGCCACCGCTGAAGTAATAAGCAGATATTTTGTTTGCATCAATTACTATGATGTTCTTCAGCAGTAGAAATTATACGACTTTGATTCATGCTGACTCTTTTGGATTAAATAAAACACTTTATGACCGTAGTGGTGCACTTGGTAGCACTGTTGCCTTGCAGCAAGAAGGTCCTGGGTTCAAACCCCAGCCTATGGTTCTACTGAATGGAGTTTCCCTGTTCTCCTTGTGCAGGTCTAGATTCTCTCTGAGTACTCCAGCTTCCTCCCACAGCTAAAAACATGACTGTTAGGTTAATTGGTCCCTCTTAATTGCCCTTAAGTGTGCGTGCATGCATGGTTGTTTGTTCTGTTGGTCTGTGATGAACTGGCGGCCTGTGTACTTGTCTTTTGCTTATTGACTGCTGGATTTCTCTTACACGGATAACCGGGTATAGACAATGGATGGACATGCTTCCTGTAGTTTTACAATTTCAGGTTTTTGCTGTAGTTTTTGTAAGATCCTATTAACTTGAGTACAAGACATTTACCGAGTTGGATTTTACTATGCTCCACAAATCATGCAACAACAAGTTGGTTTCCAAATTGACACATTGGTAAAGATCTATTTCACCACTTTTTGGCATCCGGTCCAACTTAGATCGGTTCTGTTCTCAAAATATGAACCTGAAGGGCTACGTTCACGTTGCAGGTCTTCATGGTCAATTCCGATTTTTTGCTGAAATCCGATTTTGTTCAGGTTGCCGTTCATACTACTATTAAATACGACCGCCATCATTCTGCTGTCCGAACGGATCAAGACCACAATGCAACCCGCACATGGCGATAACAGAAGGAGACGTCACAGAGCAGCGCACTGTTTGCAGAAGTAATAGTGAATGTAATCGTTTCTAGAAGTGTTCTATGAAGATTTGTTAAAATAAAATTTAAAAAAATACAGATACTGTCCGGCATCTCTCCTTGTTATTATTAGAAAGAGCGCATAAGACCACATCATAGCAAGATGAAGTAAGTAAGAAAAATAGCAGCACAGCTATTAGAAATGTTTTTTTTATGGAGCGCTACCTGCTGCTGTGTGTGGATGTGTAGTTGGAGCCAGGACAGTGACGTAAAAACCGGATAAAATGCCATATGACGGTTTGAAAAATATCCAATACGTATCTGAATTAGTACCACATATGGAAGTGGCACAAATCAGATTTTCTGGGGGGTGAAAAGATCGGAATTGGGCCGTTCACACTGCCGTAAAAAAGATCGGATTTGGGTCGTATTTGCCTGCAGCGTGAACATAGCCAAGACAAATTATCCTTTATCAAACACAGATTCTCAAAATTGTAGTACTATTTGTAATACTGTTATTTTGTTTCTAAAAACCACATATGAGTTTAAGGGTTGTATTTCTTTGGCATCTAAACCAGACCCAGTTTATGTAACAACTGCTCCAGTTTGAAATCCTCATCTAAGAAGAGGTAGAGGCAGTGAAATGTCCCTGTTTGGAGTCTTTGGTTTCTCTGACACTTAAAAATCAAAACAATCAATGAGAATGTTATTTAGACAGACAGACAGACAGACAGACAGACAGACAGACAGACAGACAGACAGACAGATAGACAGATAGATAGATAGATAGATAGATAGATAGATAGATTTAGTCATTTCCAACATTTACTCCTTGTTTTAACACACAGATTCTAGCAAAAATATGTAATAAACTCCCTTTGTGCATTTCCACTCTTCACGTCAACAAGTCAGCTGCAAGCTGTAGTCTTAACGCAGTATTTTTCTTTTTATGCAATTTCTACGGCTGTCTGTGTTGTTTTTTTTTTTTTTTTGTGACCAGAAATATTCCCAAACTTCCGAATTTGTCTGTTTTGTAAGCTAAAATGGAAACAGTGTGCAGCAACATGAGGGGGAGGGATCGTGTCGCCTAATGCCATGCTCCATGCAGGCGGGGAAATCTCTTCTCCCTTCCATTTTTTCCTAGCATCTCATTTGAGTAAAAACTCAGTTTAACTTGATTCTAGTAACCTGCTCCTGCATAACTGAGCCCCACAGTGAATGTTACACCCTGCAGCACCATAGGGACTTAAAAAAATCGGAACATCCGACCGTACATTAAAGCACGCTGATCAGCTGCAGACTGCTGCTGAAACAGCCCGATGCATCAGTATTGATCCTGCGAATTGGCAAAGCGGCAACACCATGTAATCAACTCCGCATCCCAGGGAGGTGTTCATGCCATACGTGTTTATGCAGCGTAGCGGTTATGTCAAAAGCCTGTTCGGAGTGTGTTGTTGTGCCTTCAGTTGACAAAGCTCCTCACTTGTAGGTGATGAGGTGGGGTCTCGAAGCTGCCTCGGATGAAAACAAAACAATCTTCATGCTCTCGTAGATCCATAATCTGGAAGAATGGGGTTGATTGCTGATTGCTTCCTTTCAGCGACAGCTGCCTCTGAATCTCAAGCAGCTTTCACCACTCGGATCTACACTTACAGAGATTTCTCTTTTTTTAAGTTAAATGGGCTTTTAAAGTTAATTTGTTACATGTGGTGCCCTTTTTATATACTTCCATCGCCTGTTGCCGTGGTGAAAAAGCACAGATGTGTTCAGATGCGCTTGATTTGATTTTCTGCTACCTGATTTGAGGATTTAAAAGGACCAGATCGTTCTTTTTAAATCCAAGTCGTCAATACTTTTTAATACTGGGTTAAGCTCTAAGCATGACCCTATGTGTGCACATTCTGATTAAATATTAACATATTAACAAAACAGTAGCATTGATTACTGAGGATGTTTTTTAGAATCCATTCACTTTGAGACAAGAGTTAACGGGTTGCGTTTTGGTCTAAGACAAAAATGATTAAACCTTTAGGGAGATCAGTTTATATTGTGTTTTATGCGCGGCATGCACTTTATTAACAGGATTATGCTAATTTAACGCAGGGAGAAGGAAATATCACTTCTGCTCTTGTTTTCTGGTAGCACTATTGATCAAAGGGGGATAAACGTGGATTAATTTAATTAAATTACAGGGCACTTCATTAGACAAATGGGCCCAAATCTATAATATGGTTACGTCAAATTCAGTTAAACTCAAACCCAGTCCTTCCACTATAATCCGATCGCATATCTTTAAATGCAGTCCGATTTGATCCTAATTATGACACAATCAAATTCAGACGATCATGTAATGATCTTGGGGAAAAGATTTCATTGTACCTAAAAAAAATCAATTGCATCAGGTTGTTGACTTTGCAGCAATCCCTCCATCTAAGCAAGCATGCGGCGACAGTAGAAAGGTGGGACTCCCTTTTAGCTGATAAAAATGTCCACAAAATCTCTGTTTGAACGGCTGCTGCAACCAGTTGGGGGTTGAGAGGAAAGAAAGCAGAAAAATTCAAAAATGATACATTGACTGAGCCAGGAACGCTGTACATAGGGAAGAAAAACAATAAGAGTGCATAGTTAATAGCTCTGTCAATCGTTTCCTCAAGAGAAGAGACAAAGCAAAACACAAGCACTGTAACCAGGGGTACTTTCTATGCGGAAGGAGACAAAATATTGCACATTGCATATTGAGTTAATGACTGTAAAACTCTATTTATAACTCCCACCAGGTTAAAAACACAGCTAAACAGAGAAGCACTGAGCCAGAAGTAATTTGTGTGGGAAAGAAAACGAATACACAAAGCTAATTGAAGCAATTTCTCTGTCAGCGGCTTCTGCCAACGGTTTAAACACCATTAGTCTAGAGCTGCTTCTCTCAGGTGGACACCATATGCTTGTGTGGACAGTTTTTTGCAAAATTCCCAGGCTGCTGGTTTAATTGAGCTCAATTGAAAATTACTCCTTGCTAGGTTTTAATCTCACACAGTTGAGTTAGTCCAAGAAATGAATGAATGAATATCAACCTGTTGAGTAATAGATGTGAGAAACACACGCATCCTGAATGCCGATGTTAACCTTGAAGACAAGAACGATGCTATCATTGTTTTGCCTAAAGCCGAGATGGACATGCTCTTCCAAAAATAACCTAATAGCATTCAGGGACAAATGCTGACATCCTATTGATAGGTCTTCTAAATATGTATTGTTAATATTAATTAACTCAGTCATAGAGTAAGATTAAGAGAAAACAGTATATCGTTTAGGAAAGTGACGTCTTATCTGAGTAATTTCAAAGTGCTTTCAAAGAATATTGTCCTTAAATTCCTACACAAAAAAAAGCCATATTGGGTTAAATTCTCTCACTGCAATTTCTTCCCCCTCCATTCGACCATCGCTCGCAAGGTAATGGCTGATCAATAAATCCAGCCAATCGAAGCCCAGCTTTATCTGGAAGCCTGTTGCTTCCCTCAATGCAAAAAAATCAGCTCAAAATCCTCACCACCGTGCACTCACAGAGAGCTGTAGCCTGGCCTACTGTGACAGAGAGTGTTGTTGAATTTGGTGGCTGTGGCTCAGTTTAAAGAGCATCTGTTTGATTTGTTGGTCGTACAGTGTCTCCTCTGTGTCCTCCTTCCTATTTCATTACCCTGCTCCTGTGCAGGTAATGGCCTGTCATAGAATGATAATAGGCTGTCACAAGGCGGTAATAACCTGCAGAAACTGTGTGGCAGCCTTTAGACTGATGAGAGTGACTTCCCACACAGTGGAAGGCAAATTCCCATTAGGAGCTCTTGGATCATTCTGGGAATAGAAAGTGCTTGGGAAAACATTGTAAACGGCTAAACTACTAAATTAACATGACTACTCGTAAGCAAGTGGGTCTTTATTCGCGGTGGCAGCTGTTGTTGTTTTCCTAAAAATGTGTGTCACGTCTTGTGGACCCATGACTGTGGTGAATTTCAGGGCTCCCTTCACCCTTAATGAAGATCCGGCTGTGATTAGTCAGAAAGTGGATAGTATTTGCACAACTTGGGGAAGGTCGTCAGGAGAACTGAGAACAGATTACCCATGCATCAAGTGTGACTGGCCGTGGAGGGATCTGAGCATGAACACATCCATAAAAAGGTAGTGGTGGTTTGGTATGTTGGTGCAGGTGTATAAGTTGGAGCATGATGACAGTATCCATGAGTTTTAGGGGAACTAATGAAGCCACACTGATGCTGCCACCGATCTTAATGCAGCCATTAGGATTGGGCCGTATGGCTGCAGCGGCCAATCCACACTTTGCATTCCATCCCATGTCACACGTACATACAGCAGCTGTCCTTCTGAGTGATGCAAAACACAAATTAATTGTCTCGGTTCAGGCATACTAGGTGAAGAAGTTATAAGGGTGTGTGTGTGTGCTTGTGTTTGTTGCTGAGTGAGAACATTTTAGCGCATTTTACTTGTAAAGCGAGGGCTTCTATGTAAAGTGCGGACCTTTTTTGGGTCGTCACTTTTTTGGGGGGCTAGTGGTTATGGTAAAGTTTAAGGTTAGGGTCAGGGTTAAGCCATAGAAAGGATTGATAATGAATGGAAGTCAAGGTAAGGTCCTCGCTCGGTATTTAAAACAGTACTTTACTTTAGCAGGTCTGGGTACTGGCACTGCTTAATTGATTTAAGAAAGAATTATATAGACAGTGTAGTATTGTGTCAAAGTGCTTGCCCATTTAATCTTTGTTCTGCTCTTGCTTTGTTGGCACTCTGAAATGCTCCAGATCATTAAACACAGTTTAACATCAAATAAAGATAACCTGATTGAATACAGAATGCAGTTTTTTATTGATGGCGCTCGCCTTCACCGAGCAAGAGTTTCTGAATCTAATTCAAACCAATTCTGGTTCGGGAGAGAGCAGCATTCTCTTCATCCTGCCTGTGGCAAGGGTGTCATCAGAAACTACGACATACTGCTTTGGTCAGTGTTGGTCTGAAAAATAATTACACAAGTTACAGGCATAAAATGCTACCCGAATGCCAGCTGAGTAAAATATACCTCAGCCTTAGTGGGGAAAGAGCCATCAAGCATGTAATAACATATTTTAATCACCATAAATCCCAAAAGTATTTACTTCTTTAATCTGTTAAAATTTTAATCAACTCCACGACTAGGTTAGGGTGGATGTGGACACAATATCATTCATTAAATTGAGTTACCTACTGAATAGGCCTTGAGGGAACAGTATGATGACTTTATTGCGTGCGGCGCACCGCTCCGGTTCTCTCCGTGTTGAGTCTGTGTGGATGTTACCAGATCCTTTGCTGCAGCTATAAAGTGCATGCCGCAGGGAGGAAGCTACAATACTCACAATCAGCTATAAAGTGTGTAGGGTATAAGTTAGGCAGCAGGTGTACACCACGTTCCCTTGCCCTAGAAGTGGAAATAGAGGTCCAACTTGCTGCAAAGGGACGGTGCCGACCCATCATCCCGCTTAAACAACAGCCTGATGCCTCGAGCTTTCTAGAAAATGTGGTGCTGGAAAGGTTAGAGCTCCGAACAAGTTGAGTTACATGGACATTAATTATGTCCGCAGATTTTAAGCCTATTCTGTAGCATGTTGCCTGAATTCAACCAGCTGGCATTTAAAATGTGCCCGACTTTTATGCTTGGCTGTAAAAGATGAACTTCTTCCTGATTTGGTCTGTGCTTTGCAAAGGATGTGGGTGTCTTCATGGTATTAAAAAGGCACATCCTTTAAATTTATAAATAAAAGCAAGAAAAGAAAAAGAATAATTACTGCTGTTAAAAAGAAACCACATTTTTGGGCAGTTACTTTAAATTTTTTATGTTTTTTTATTGTTATAGCTATAACTATATTTGCATTTAGAATTATTTTGGGTAAGATACAGGGATAGAGCAATGGTAAAACAAATACATGAAACCAGTCCATACCTGGTTAACAATTAACTGATGAGGTAAACATATTAAAGGGTGTTGTTATTTTTTTGCGTGAGGAATGCCATGTGTGGCGTGTGCGGTCAGGGAAATGCGTGTCTCACGGTCATTGCATGAGAGTTGAGAGCCTTGCTTGTCTATAAAGAGGGTTGCATGTTTTCTTTCTTGCTGTTCTCCACTTGTTAGAAGCCCCTGTACACGAATATCAGACACAATATGTGTCTAGTTTAACATTGAGTAGACACATGTTGTAAACAGTCAATCACAACACCAACCTAAAACTAAGCCCCTCATTCATTGCATTCATTTAGCCTCCACTGCATGGGCAGGTCTACCACAACGATGGCAGGTGATGTCAGTGCTGCGTTATTTGTTGCAGACTGTGATGCATCATACCCTAAAACTCTGTTTTGTCATGTGTGCGTGAAAAAAAATGCTTTTCAGTGATGTGAAACAGAGTTTCCGAGTGGATGAAAGGCCAAAACGCATAAAAATGTATTTGTTTTCCTAGATATCCGGCTAAGTGTGTATATATATATATATATATATATATATATATATATATATATATATATATATACATATATACTGCAACATAATTGTGTATTTTCAAGTTTTTTTTCTATACTTTGACTTCCACAGTTTTACTCAATATTAACTTCTACCTTAAAAAAAAACAAAGCATTTGTCACGTCTAGATTGCCAGTTTGCAAATGAGGAACTTAGCCGCAGTGCAATCATCCTCATTCTGGGTCGCTGATTACATCTAAGTTACTGGCCAGGCTGTTTTGCTCAGAAAGCTCGCTCCAGACAAACACAAAGCAATGAGCTGTGTTACAAACATTCCTCGTTTTCCTGCGCGTGAAATAGCATTGGTACATGGCAAATGTTTAACGGGCCTCCGCATTCCTGCTCTGTCTGCTGCAGTCGAGTCAGTGAGCAAACAAATGCATGTGTAATTTTTGCACATTAGTCAGCTCTCAGTTTGCCACGGTCTTTCATGCATGCAGCACATTCCGTCTAAGCTGCTTTGCAGCCGTTAATGGAGTGGCAGAAAATGCAGCAGTGCTCATCTATTCCCACCCATGCAATTACGCTGTGATTGGCTCTTACAACAGTGCTGCTGACTGCAGATGGATTGTGGATATATACTCATAGCAGTCAGCGTTAGCCACCTTAACAACCTTGTTAGAACCTTTTTACAGCTACAGTATTTCATTTAAATTTCTGAATCAGAGTATTTTAATATGGGGGGAAAAAAATCATACATCGAAAAACACTTGAAAAATCTGATGCGGATTTGTATTCAGTCCCCCCCAGTCACTACTGTGAAGAACCACCTTTTAGTGCAACTACAAATGCATGTCCTTTGGGCTATAACTCTATCAGTGTAGCACATCAAGAGGCTGACATTTTTGCCCATGGATGTTTAAGGTCACTTTCCTGCTGGCAGGTTAAGGTCTGCAGCAGTTTCAGGGCTTTTGCATCCTCTCTAGCCGGTTCCTCTAGCAAGAACGATAGGATGATACTGTCGCCACAATGTTTCATCGATGCATTAGTGGTGTGTTCAGGGCGATGTACAGACTTTCTTTTCTATCACATATAATGAATTGCATGTAGGCCAGAAAAGTCCTTCTTCCTTATTCCGCAAGTTTGTTTTGTCCCCGACTTTGCTTGTGACAAAATGCAAATGTTTATTACGGCTGTCTTTAATCTTTTCTCGCCACTCTGGCATTAACTCTTAACTCTAACTTTGTGGAGTGAGCATCTAATAGTTGTGCTGTTGCCAGAAACTAGCACTTGAGGTGTGGACATCTGCAGCTCCCCCAGTGTTGCCATGTACCTTTTACCCACTTCTCTGAGCTTTGTAGGTTTATTCCTCATTCTTTATGACGCTGCTTCTCCTCTAAGGTTCTTTAAAAAAAACCTCTGGGGGCTTCAGAGAACAGCTGCATTTATACTGAGATATAAATACACGAAGGTGGACTCCATTGACTAGCTAGGTGAAGTAATCGGTCCCAGTGAAATTCTTTTGGACTATCAGAGTAAAAGGGGCTAAATGCATCGACTTTTAGAATTTTCACTTATAAAACAAATCGTTTAAATCCCATATCTGTGTCATGCACATGTTTATTTTGGACTATAACGTAAAATCACTGCAAAAAAACACATTGAGTATTGTGGCTAAAACTTGAAAAAATTTGAAAAACTTGAAGGGGTGTGAATACTTTTGTAAGGCACCATAGAGGTTGTTAAATACTGGGGTTAACTTCTCTGCAGTTGGTGTTCTGACACTTATACGCAGTTTATTCGGGTTTTTTTTTAACTCCCTCTCAAGGGACTCCAATACTGTCTGCTAATTGAAATCCCAATAAGGGGGAATCGGTCTATATGCAACGTGCCATTAACTACGAGCTGTCATTTATCTATTTTAGCACAAAATGTTTTTTTTTGTCTGTTTAGAGTCCACCAGTATTTATGTTTAATTGCAGAGTCTTTCAGCTTCCTGGCACAGGCCCTCACACTCGGTTACGTGACAGTCAATCGGGGAAAATGAAGCCGTTCCGGTCTCGTTTGGCTCCCCTTTCCTATAAAGCTGCCTGTGGAAGCGGACGGGGTTTCCAGCTGAAGGCAGCGCGGCGGGGCCGTTCAGCTGCAGGAGTCTGTGAGCCGGGGAGCGCTTTCGTCAGAGCTTCTCTGAATAAATGAATACCCCCGGCTCTGAAAGCTTCACAAAAGTCACTGTGACTTTTTTAGAGAGCAGCTACTGTGGCGAATGCTCTTTTTGCTCGAGTTTTATCCGGGGACAACTTTCTTCGATGGAGCCATATTGGGTTCTGGGTGTTTTATTTTTTTTATTTTTTCTATTACAGTCAACATGATCTGACGGTTTCTCCAACCTCGTGATAAAAGTGGAGAGGAATTTTGTTTTTCTCGTTTAAACCAAGGCGTTATTTGAGCCGTCAAACGTTCTGGTTAATCATCGAAAATAAGAATTATTACAAACGTTTAGCTCACTGAGTTCTTGACCATGGTTTAAGAGTTCAGCAGCAGGTTAGAGGGTTGAAATGAAGAGAAGCTGGAGGAAGAAAAATGAAGCACTTCTAACCGACATGAGCGATTATCATAACGGTGCAGAGAGGGAAGCAATGGTCTGTAATGTTTGGGAGGTGAAGCAGAAAGGAGAAACACCTGAGTGAGAGCTATGTTCAAGGTTCAGGACAGAGGGAAGACACCGATGGGGAATGGCGCAGGGGTTATTTAAAGGCTGAGGGCTTTTAGGGGCCAGTGGAAATGTAAAAGTGCTGATACAAACCTCAGCTCTGGATTTTTTATGCTGCTTTATACAAGTAATCCCATCCCTCAAACTTCTTCACATTATGTCTCCTTACAACCAAAAATATAATGTTTTGTTTTTGTTGGTTTTTTTAGATTAGGACTAGACGCAAGGGACCAACACAAAGGAGTGCAAAATTGTGAAGTGGAAGGAAAACAAAACAGATCCGGATCCTGACGGCACAGATGAAGTTTGGAGGTGTACGATCTCGCCTAAAAACATTTTAGGAAAACTTTTTGTTACAAATTAGGATTATAAAATTGTACACTCCTCATCTCCTTACTGCTCCTTACTCCAACCTTGTGGCGGACAGTTTTTCTTACTGCATGCAACTCCGTCCCCTCAGCAAGCCCCGGGGAAGCAGAGAAGCACTGGGTCGCTTGAGAGATCGAAGCCCCAGGAAAGTGAAATTATGTGGGTAAATGTGTATGGAAATGCTATATCCCATGGAAATAGGATTTTAAAAGCCCCAGGCTTTTGAACGGCAATGGAAAAGGGGCTATTGTTTTACAATGTTTTGTTCTACAAATAAAGATCTAAAACTGTACCATTTGTATTAGGGCCCCTTTTACTCCGATGACCCTAAATAAAATCCAGGTTATTCAACTGCTTTCAGAAGGTTCCTGATTTTTAATGGCTCTTCGCCTGTGCGTAATTTACTGTTTAATCCATCAATCCTGCCGTTCTGTGAAAGGCCCCAGAGGTTTGTCAGAGAGCATCAGAGAACAAACAGCTGTAAACATCTGGCCCGGCCAGCCAGCCTGACTCAAGCCACGTGTATTCAATGCACAGCTAGTTAGTCTGGACAGGCTCAGACTCTCCGGTCTAAAACTTACCGGACCAATCACAGCGAGGGAGGTGGGAGTTTACAAAGCGTCACTCTTTACCCATAATGCAGCAGTGCTTTTCTGTTACCATAACAGTCAAGATGGCAGCCACTACAGAGTGATGTTTTAATGAGGCCTTTTTTATTCCCTGAATGACCTGGTTATATCTTTAAAAACTCAACAGCTGGCTGCTCTAAGAGCTGAAACAGAGCGTGCTGCTTGGACATTGCGTCACATCCGTAGTTCTATGATTGGTTCTAACTTGTTTCCACTGAAATCAGGCTCTACCCGCAGCTTTCCAGACTGATATGCCTTGTTTACAACGTAGGTCAGTCTGGCTGGTCAGGCTAGTAAATGTCCACAGCTCAGAAAAGAGAATTATTTCTATAGGGCATTCCTCAAATGACATCAAATCACTAAATTCTGAACAGAGCAGTTAGCAGTTAGCGTCGTGGCCATCTTGCGGTCATACAAACAGAGCGGTAATGCTCGAACGAGTCAAACAGTGAACAGATCGGTCCTGAATATCCCCTCAACAGACATATTATGGCAATAACAAAACACCGCTGCTCTGGTATGTGCTGGACTGACTCGCGATATGATGATCGTGACCATATGGAGTTTTTTCCATTGATTTAACCCCGAAGGATTGGTGAGAAATGTCAGTGTTGGAGCTTGTAACCGAGAGGACTTTACTATGGAATCTGACCAAAGACACAAACGTGCTCTCCACCTTTCCCCGGTGGCAAGGAGCCAACACTTGAATGTCCAGACCTGATCTGTGAGGTAGACCATGTTTATTTGTTTATTTGGCTTTTTCTCAGTGGAATGAAAAAAATCATCATACAATGAATCTATTAAAGGTGTTCCTGTAAGTTTCAGTGTTGCATAGTCCGCTTATTATGAGCGACTTTGGGCTTGTTTTTCTCTAAAGTCACTTGTAACATTTGTGAGTCGGCAGTTGCAGTTCCTTGGGTTTGTTTTTGAAGGTGAAGTTACTTTTTCTGAGCTTGGTGGGTTTTTTTTGTAAAAAAGAAGCTGTTTTACATCTATTTGTTGCTGTTTTTAAGTCTATTTTTTGAGCGTATAATAATTTAAAACATAAAACTGTAATAATATATATGTTTCTTTCTTAGTATTTGCTGTAATTCTACACAGATTCAGCGGGTTTCTTCCTCACGTTTGATCCGTTGTGAGAGAGGAGAGGACAGCCTCTCCTGCCTTTCTTTCCCGTCATTTTGACGTTTAAGCTGTTCTATTATATGTTTCTCGATTAAAGCATGTTGAAATGAAGCTCCTGGGACATTTTTATCTTCCAAAATGATTGGTATTGCGGTTGTTGCCATTGTAGTTTGTACTCTGCTCGTCCAACCGACCTGGAAACCTGGGCTGTCTCCGGGCAAAAGTGACGTCTTGCTACAAACGTCCCATTGCATCAAGTACTTTTTAGATTTCCACCCCTTTCTTACTCAAGTCCAAGTTTATTCTGCAGTGATAGACTGCTAGGGTTAGTTAATTGGAGTAAAATCTGACTGCCCCTCACTCTAATCCGTGTTTAAAGGAGTCTTCTCTTTATTCTCCATCAGTTCAGGCTGAACGGCCAGGTCCACCACCAGAAACCATCCTGCACTCAGAACCAGCCCACATGGCGCCGGTGTGACAAACGATCTTTGATGTAAATAAGAATAATTTCAGACTCGGTTGAGTGCCTGACAGCCTCCAAGCCCTGACAAATTACTGTGCCGATGGCTCAGAGAGCCGACGTCTGCTACGTATTCACAAGTAAACAAAAGAAAGGCTCGGGGTGAAGAACACAGAGCTGAGAAGATTCACATTTTTCATTTGACTCACTGCCAGGACACTCTTGAAGACTTGAAGTGCCCCGGTTCGGCCGGGTAATCAGCTCCGACTCCATTCCCTGGGAACAAATAGGTGAGAAGTGAGTTGTGTGCACACCCAAAGAAACTCTTAATGATAAAGTTTATGAAATCCATTATGGATGTTCCCCTTTTCTGCCTCCTACAACAGAGACAGAGAGAGAGAGGGAGAGAGGGAGTGGGGGAGAAGGAGAGACGTCACTGTGTTGTTTTCTCCTTGGGACGAATGTTTGTGGGGCCGAGGCCGGGTGTGATTTTAATCAAGTGTATTTTTATCTCTGCAATTTTAATATGCATGGCGCAGGCAATCAGAGTCAGGGAGGGGAGAAATGAGCAGGGGGAAAACGAATGAATCAAATTAGTGAGGCTGAGGGAGGGCTATGAAACTGATGCAATGGTGCATGATATGTGTGTGCAGGCTGGAGCTCTATGGGGTTTATGGCGGGGAAAGAAATAAAAAGATTCACACCAGGGCTGTGAGGGAGATCATACAAGCCATGCATGATCTATATAAAAGCTGAGCAAATACTTGATCTGTACTTGTGCAGTGGTGCATTGTTCAACATGGATGAAATAATAAAGCATGACTACATTTAATTCCTTCAACTTCTCCTCAGCCAACAGCTATCAAATGTGTCCAGTTGGGTGCCTTCATGAAATCATTGAAAAGGCAGGATATTTGTTTAAAATGTGTTTTTCTAAGCCTTCCTTTGAACATGGGAGGATTGTACAAAATGATGAGGTTCTGCAAGGAAGAAAACGATCACATTGATTTCTTCGCTCCTCTCATTTTTTTTTTTCAGGTTTGTTTGCGCCTCTCCTGTTTGAGGCTGGAGCTTCTACACTAAAACAGTGCAACAAAAAGCAGGATTCTCACCAGAAATTGTGCAGCATTTTATTTAGCAATTTAGACTTGAAAGCAGTGTCACAGCTGGAGGTGGTTGTGCGGCATCAAAAAAAGCACAAGATGATAGCAGCACCGGTTCATAAAGGAGACCCCCAGCTCCCGCTGAACAACTGGACTGAGAATAAAAGTGAAGCGGACAACAGCCGGGAAGCCGAGAAGGCAAATTACTTGTTAGTATACAGACGCATGTTCGTATGTACACATCTGCAGCGGCAGCTGCCGGGTGAGGATAAAGTGTGGAAGTTATTAAATGGCAAACTCCTGGAGGAAAAGACATAATCATTGTGAATATGTGCCGTTGTCAACACCAGTTTTGCTGGGCTTACTCACAGGCAATGTGTTCAATCACTACAGCATAGGTCTTTTATTTAGCCAGGAAATGCCCACTGAGAGACAGAATCTCATTTCCAAAGGTGTCCTGGCTAAGATGACAGCGGCTCAAAACACACAGATAAGCAGTGATCAAACATGTAAATGAAAAGTGCTAAAACTATTCCAGTGACGTCCGATCACAGAAAATGATTGATGACATTTGTTTAAACGCACTCAATGAGTCAGGTTAGGTCACATAAAGTTGATTTTAGAGCTTCTACGAATGAGAGGTAGAAGTAACCGATGCAAGTAATTTTTAAACTCAAAATTAAGACTCCCCCGAATTCAGCATCCCTTGTTTTAACTGCTGCTTAATCTTAGACTTTAAGAAGAGAGAATCCTCCATCCTTACGTACCTATATTCAGACAATAACTCTGTCTCTGAGCCACGAACAGTGGAAAGTGATGGAAGATTCAAAAAGTTCAATTTTAAGTTGCAGAACGAGACACGTTTTGGTTTAGAACGTCACACAGCGTGCTGGATTGTATTAAAAGACTGTTGAAGTCAATAAAGCACCCAGTATTATGTGAATACACCACAGTACAACCCAGTATTGGCAATATGAAAAGAGAAATTAGCCGTTGATACTTCCTGGCAAAGGGGAACACCTTTGGATACATAAAGAACTATAGAGGAGATAAATTCAACTTTCATACACATTTTTGTTGAAAAGATTGTTTCAAAAGAAACCAATATCTTCTGACAGCTCAATACTTACAAGGTTTTGTTCTAATAAGCCTTGTAGAGGTCTATGAAACGGACTGCACAGTGTTGCTTGCTACCTAGAACCTCAATAAAAGGAAGTAAATTATTAGATTTTACTTTTATATCTTCTTTAGTTGTATTGTCTCTTCTTAAAAAAAGGGTAAAAGTAGAATCAAATATCTGCAGCTGTAATGAAGTACTCAATGATCTCTTTTTATAAGTTACACTGTTAGTACTGTGTTAGACCCTGTTTTACCATTATACTAGCCAGTGCACTTGCCAAAGTGACCAGTGAAAGTAACGTATTGCATGTATTTTCAATGTTTCTGTTATGATGTTTCAATTGTGCAATCGGGGGTCGGTTTTAATTCAATCTTTGTATGACAAAAATACAATGAGGAGATGTGAGAACATGTACAATAATCTAATGGTAGGTTTCTCCCTGTGGATGCACAGCACCGCTGTTACATAAAATATTTGCCATAAATGTAGAGTCTGCGATTTTACTGGAAGTTTCCCCAAGTCCCTTTTTGAATATCTGTGCATGTGCAAGACCATCTTTCCTGCTCTTCCGCTCTTCAGGGGGTTCGCGTTATAAAATCTCCCAAATCCACTCTGGTCTTATTTCCGTCTACTGAGACTTCCTCTTCTTCTCATAAACTTGTACGCGGTTTGCTTCTTGTGACTCTCAGCCATGTGAGAGCAGCGGAGCTACAATGAACGGCTAACACAGAAGCTAACTGCTAAGCTAACCGGATACATAAGCACTAGCAGTGCGCATATGCAGCCAGGAAGCTGAATGATTGTCATGTGGGACAACCAGGAGATAAGGTGATTCCCCCAGAACTCAACGGACAGAGGGGTTGAGAGCAGGATCAAATTTTTTAGACTCCTTTTTCTGAATACATAATGCATTTGCGACTGTCAGGATGGAAGGACCATTCCACCCAATATAACAGGAAGTGTTTCTGAAAAGGATTGCCAACTGTAGCTTTAACATTCACTCTGCACCCCTCTCATTATTCTGCAGTAAGGGAGAGGCACCCTACTGCAGTTGCAAGACGCCGCCATTTTTGCAATCAATGTCGGAAGTTCACCCCGGAGGTTTTGGACGTTTCTTCTTCTTCCTTGTATAATATGCGGAGACCAAGAGAAACCTAAACCTAAGGTCAGTGGTTTTACCTAAACACAGTTTTATCCTCTTCCCTGAGGGCTTACCCTGAAACCCAGACCTAAGGTCAGTGGATTTAATATGACTTCATGAACTTCCTGTTGAGACCGACTTCAGGTTGGGTCGGTACTTCTGGCATTGACTGTACTCTTGCAGTAAGGGCCAATTCATTTTCAAAGTAGCCCCAACACTAGGCCTGAACTGATCTTGCATAAGTCTCCACCTCCCCCCCCCCTTTTTTTATTATTTTTTTTACATCTCCTCTCATCATAAGGCTGCATCATGGTGGGATGCACGTTCTCTGTGTAGATAAAGTTTGCTGTAATGAGTTTGTGCTGCAAACATTTCCGCTGCCATCAGTGATCTGCAGACGGCGGGATGGAAATCAGCGTGAGTTAATGCAGCCGCCACGAGCAGGATAATGTTCCATCTGTCGCAACGCGGTCACCCCGCGGCTCTGCCTGGCTCCCAGCGAACATTTCGACATTGAATTGTTGTTGGTAACTAAGCCGAGATGCACCGGTTCACTGCTTCCCACACCAGGACGTGCACGCTCTCTGGCATATCAGCTCACAACTACCGGCGAAACCAGCTTGATCCTGTGCGAAGCCTGGGTGATGTTTTTGAATCAAACAATGCAGCAGCTGACGGTTGTCTAGCGTCAAATACATTCCCGTGAAGCCTGAGTGTCTTCCAGCAATAATGAATGAAGGAGAGCTAGAACGCAGCTAGCGGTAAAAGGTCTCACTGATGCATTCTGACACCTCCCACCCACTGTTTTTATTTATCTCATTTAATGCAACCAGGTGAAGCCTGCAGGCATTTATGTAAGACAGATGTATTGGCTATCTAACACACCTACGGTTTCCCTTGCAAGTCATACGCTGCAGAAATCCCGATTTGCTGTCTAAATGAAAAGAGAGGAAGAGGGTAAAAATGGACCAGAGGATTGAGTTTTATCTGAGGAAGCTCATGATTAGTGGCTATAAGAACTAGACCCAGAGTGGAAGTTCGGTCTCTGTGGGCACACAAGAGCAAACTAACCCCCTTTAAGGAAAAAAACAAATCAGGAATGAGAAGAAATTCATTTAAATGCTGCTAGGGATGAAGGAGGATGATGTTCAAAAAACTGAACAAAGCTGAAATAATCTGAATCTGTGAAAAAAGTATTTTCACTTCCAGACAGACTTCTTTCTACTGTTGCTGTCACAGATAAATGTTTCAGGTCATTGAACATATTTCCACATCAAACAAAGATTCAAATGAATGCTTCTTGAATTAAAAACAGTTTAATCCCATCTGGTCCAAAGTGTGAAAGTAATTACCCCCCTTAAACCTAATAATTGGCAGGAACAACTGTTTTAATTCAGCGAAACTGGAGGGTTGACCAGCCTGTTTAACGTCACAGCAGAGCATATCAATCTGATTGAAGTCCAGACTTTGACTAGGCCACTGCAACACCTTAAGTTTACAAACTGATGGCTGGATATTTCTCTTTCAATAATTTACTGGTTCATGCACCAAATTGTCGCAAAACTAGTGATGCAGAGCAGCCTCAGACCATCAGGCTTCTACCACCAAGTTTAGTTTACTGCTTATCTTGAAATGTTATGTTAGTTTTATGCCAAATGTGACAGGATGCACACCTTCCACAAAGTTCCTTTCATTGAAAAAAACTTATTTTACTTTTTTTTAGTCACATAAAAATCCTAGTAAGATATGTTAAAGTTTCTGCTAGTTATCTGCCAATAGCTATGAACATGTAGAGGCTATGGATACTATTGCAAATAAAATTCTTGTAATACCTACCAGCATCTATCGCCATGACAAGAAGACAGTACAACCTCTACCAGTTCTCTTCTGTTCTGATATGTAATTCAAAAGTTATTCAAATCCAACTTTAATTTAATAAAGGTTGAACAAAACCTTCCACATTCCACCTCATCATTCTTTCAGAAACAAAGATTAATCCAAAATTGAATTAAAAACATAAAGTGCATAAAAAATATAATTACAATTTAAAAGGGACCTTTTTACAGACTGAAAATTTACATATTAGTGTGTTCCTAGCAAATGTATTAATGTGTCAATTTTAAAGGCAGGCTAAGTTGAGCCAAAGCCCAAATCATCTGCTGTGGTTTTGTTTTTTTCTCCCAAAGTGAGAACTTGCTCTGCGTGTAAATCCAGTCAGAGGTTTTTTTGCATACCCTCCGGCGCCATTCCTGCACTTTCTAATATTGTGTCAAACTGTGCTGGGCTGAAAGGAAAGCCATTCAAACTAGGGGATCATTAGCAGTCAAACTAGGACTTAACCGCTAAGCCAAAATAACGATCGTACTCAAGGAATGAGCTTGGCACAAAGTCTTCCTTCCCTTCTTTCTGCCGTCAACTCCCCTCTTAAACTTTGATTTCATCTTTGAAAAATGGCCTAAAAGCGAGAGAGTAAGGCAGACAACAGCAAAAAAGAGGAACAAGGGGAAGGATTCTAGCGCCACAAGGGGCTTTGGGTATTAACAGGGAAAAGGCTTCAAAGCTGTCAGTGATGCCCAGGGGCCCAAACAGCAGTGAGCGGTCGGGATGCGGAGCAGAGGAGGCTGGAAGAGGGGAGGAGATGTTGGAGGAGGAAAAAAGGAGGCGAAGAAAACGAGATGGAAGTGAGGCCAGGCACTAACGAAATGTTCCATTTATCCACTTCCTTTCACTGTGTTAAATGTAAAGATAAAGTCAGCACGCGTCATGTTGTCTCTTGGGAGATGAATGTGTTACAGTTATCATCTCTGACAGTGTGGTATAAATAACTGGCAATTTCCTGGCCTTTATCAGGGCTCCATCACAGCAGTGATTGGGCCTCTTTCCAGCTCCCGGGAGCTTCTGTACCTGCAGAAACTTTCCCTCAGGTCAGCTGAGCTTTTCATTGCATTTAGAAGGAGAAAAGGGTAAATATCACACAAATTAACAATTAATATAAAGTAAGGGTGTTGTTATTGGAAATCTATGGAGTTTCAACCAGAGGTTTGTTCATATACACCATGGGCATACATTTCTATACCTAAATGTATAGGTATGGTAATACTGTATTTGCATAATTATTGTTCAAAGGAGGAATGAAATGCAAACTATAACTTTAATAATGTTTAAAAACAAGGTCCAGGTCTTCTTCTTTAAAAGGAATGCAGTTGTATATTGCTTCCACTCTGGTAGATGATTGCTTCAAATATCTGATTAAAAGCCCAAAATGAATATAATATTCATCCCCATGATGAGAGTTTATTGATGTCTGACCTGTTGGTGTAAAAACATTTTGGTTTTGGTTATCTAAAACAAAATCTTCTGATTTCCTTTAATATTCCAAGTAGGGCTGGGCGATATGGATTAAAAAATAAATCTCCGATTTTATCATACCAAATCCGATTAATCGATTTTTTCCTCCTTTTTGTTTCATAAAAAGAAATTAAAGAAATTATTTTAAAACCTTGCTTTTATGTCAAGCATTTCGTCAGGGAGTTGACCTGAATTCAAAGTGCAACTAAAAACAAGCTGTAAAAACATGCTTGTAAAAACAAGATGGCAGCCGTGCCATTATAAACAATGAAAACATAACAAAACCTTTGCTGCTAGTGGTATTACACATTGAGCTAAGAACAGGCTTCACTGCACTGATGAACTTCAAACTAAGTTTAAAAAAAAGTAAATGAAAGTAAATAAGTAAATGAAGTACCTCGTATTATGGTAAAAAAAAAGTTTCCACTTAATATTTTGACAATACATTTGCCTAAACATATATTCAGCATCACATGCTGTTCTCTTCATGGAAACCCAATGAGTGTATTGGCAAAATAAAATCCAGATTTTCCAAAAATTAAATCTTAAAGAATTGTAAATTCGAATTAATCGATTAAATCAATTTATCGCCTAGCCCTAATTCCAAGTAAAGCTTGCAATATAATAATTCACACTTCCTTATGTTAAATCCATATATCCACCAGATGAATGTGAAGCCTAGAAAAAAAAAACATTATTACTAAGCTTGTTGGATTTGTAAACACATGACTGATAAATTGGTGAGAAAATATTAAATTTCCCTTTGATGTTTTACGTGGTACACGTTAGGAAGCTTAGTCTTGACGGTTTATCTGGCACCCCTGTCTCCACGCTTTGCTTCTGATAGTGAGCTGTGGGCTCAGTGGGTGCTTTGCTGGAGGCACGTTTCTTCATTTCATTAGCCTGTCAATTGTGGATGGAGACCAATTTGACAGTAATGGTTTAACCTTCCATTGACCTGAATGGAGACATGCAACTTACAGGCCGTCATAAATCTGTTCTGTGGTCAAAAAAAAAAGGTTATTAAGACACATTAAGGCAGTTAGATTATTAAAACTAATCCAAAGGAGATTTTAATTGATGAAATCTATAGCTAGGTTCATTATTAGTCACATTGAGATTTATTTAATGATTTAATTACTCACAAAAGAAATTATGGTAATGTTTTTTTTTTTTTTTTACATTCTTCAAACTATGACTGAAAGGAAGAGGTTTTAAATGTTGCAAATCTCTAAACTGAATAAAATCTAAAGTTCATCAGTCTTTAATGAATCAAAAGAGCTTTTATGAGTCAAATGTTCTCTTCACTTTGAGAGGGGAAGGGAAAAACTGAGGATTGATTCAAATGCTCAAAACCACCCGGACCTGTTAGCTTTCAACACTAAAGCTGCCACAAGACAAAGATCTAAGCACCTGACTGTGTCTGAAATCTGAAATCAGGCTGTTGTCTCGCTCCCAGAACTGACTGGACCTCTGCTCCTGCAGTCCCCAAACTCCCTTCTCTTAGCTTGGCTGACGGGGAAAAGCTCAGAGCAGATAAGGTCTCTCTGAGAGGCAGGTGGTTGGTCCTGGCTAAGATCTTTGTGGTTCCCAACATTGTATTTGGACCCAAGTTGGATAGGAAGGGAAGGGCTTAAAGAATGTTACTTGAAGAACATAAGAAAGTTTGATACAAACCAAATCCTCATCACAACCAAATCTCATTGGGGTTATCAGTTCTTTCCGACCCAGCAGGGTGACGAGTTCTCTTGCGTTCTCTTACTGAACCCAGATTTAGCTCAGCTCGAGAGCTTGAAACTTTCAGGAGGGAGCTGTCAGAAGGGCCTGATCGACCAATCAGAGACAGATTTGGGGTATCATGGAAGCTGGATCAAAAAGGTAATAATAATAGTAATATCATCTTTATTGTCATTGAAACATACACTGAACCATACATCACAACGAAATTTGTTCTCTGCTTTTAACCCATCACCCTTAGGGAGCAGTGGGCTGCCATGTGTGGCGCCTGGGGAGCAATCTGGGGGTAAGGGTCTTGCTCAGGGACCCAGAGTGCAGGCGCTGGGGATCGAACCTGGTACTTGCATCCTTCTCTGAGTGCAAGCGCGCTGCTCTAACCACTAGGACACCACTCCACATACACCGAGACACAGCTCGGTAGGCGATTTGGAGGATATTTGGTTTGAGCACCAGCGAGGACGTCTTCAGAGACCTGCAGAAAAGCAATTGTTGTAGATGAGAGGTCAAACCTGGGCTGTTTGTGTGTTCTTCAATTTTCTTTTACTCCATTCTTTTCCGATAAATATCTCCATCTTTCTCGGAGTATTTTACGTGCCATACAGTACGTTCGCCTGGGTGGTCGCTCAGTGCCGTAAACCCCACATATAGTGCTTCATTTCTACTTGGCGATGCAGTGCTGCGGCCTGATCTACTTTTGCTATGTCTCTCTTTGTCACGAGCAACAGGCTGCAGGCTGTTTGATTGAGAGATGAGATGCAGCATCCAAAACGACTGAACCTCAAGGCGGCTCGGACTGGAAAATGGAATAACACGCATACACTGCTCGCTGTTCCCACACAGTCCAGCCACAGCCCACCACCCACCCGCCAAATTTGTATCTCTCTCTCTCTCTCTCTCTCTCTCTCTCTCTCTCTCTCTCTCTCTCTCTCTCTCTCTCTCTCTCTCTCTCTCTCTCTCTCTCTCTCTCTCTCTCTCTCCCCCCGTCTCATTTCACGTCACGCTGCCTGTGGCTGTGTGCAAATTCACTCACTGTGCAAATGGAAAGCAGATCCGCGGCGTACGATTCATTTGGTCCTCACAGTCCTGCTGCAGGAGAGTCTCTTCATGCTGTTCTCCGGCACATTTCAAATTGAATTAAAGATCATTCATGCAAACTGATGCACAAACAATTCATTTCAAGACTCGCTCTCGCCGCTCTCGCCGTTTTTAAGGCCTGTGTCGTCGCCTTGGGTTGGATGGTGTGCAGAGGCTTTGTCATAAAGCTGAGTTTTTTCCCCTGCAGAACATCACATTTACAATTAAATGATCAGCAGACGCTGAGGTCCTCAGTAAAAAGCAAGCCATTCCCACAGGGAGCCATGTCGATGGACATTTTATTTATTTATTTATTTACTTACAACCATAAATTATCTCCTTTTTTTTTTTACATTTCAGGGCTGTACGCCGAAAAGCCAATTATCAGGACTGATTGCATCCCTTTTTTTTTTTCCTCTTACAGATGCGCAGCACTCGCGGTGTGTCTATTTGGCCTGTGGGCTTTGTGGGTGGCCGATCATATGAGCGCCCCCTGGTGTCCGGGGGGAAAGTTGTCGGCTGGTACACAGGCTGGAGACCAGACAGACCCTTTGCTACTGACATGGCAGGTAAGAAGCGCACTGCCGAGCTAATCTATCTGTTTTGGTGGCTTTTGCTGCCTTAAGATACATCGAGAGAGACGAACAAAAGAGAGGTGTCGTTCTAAACAAAGTATTTTACCTCCAAACAACGCGTTCAAAGCAGCATCACCCTCAGTAGTCGTCTTCTGTCTGACTCTTCTGAGTCTCCTTAATGGTTCTGGGGGAATTTTGTCTGTCAAACAACGCTGCTTCTGGTCATTCAGGTTTCCTAACATTTTCATTTGGGGCAGCAGTCATTGTGTCTTTGAGCAAGACACTTACCCCATTTTGCCTGCTGTCGGTGGTCAGAAGTTCTGGTGGCGCTGATTGTCTGGCAGCTTTGCCTCTGTCAGTCTACCCAAGGGCAGCTATGGCCACAGTGTTGCTTACGGCATCATGAATGACTGAATGTAGAGTAAAGCGCGTTGGTGTCCTCAGGACTTCATAAAGGGCTTTTACAAGTACAGGCCATTTACCATTCACTTCTGCACAGCTCGCTTTCAGGTCCCATGGCAACATTTCAGCCATTGCAATGCCTTGCCTCTTTTCTTTTTCAGTGATTCTTCAATAAAGCTGAGGTTGGCTCGATGTCCCGCTGATGACCTAGCTTCAGCTGTCAAGAGACGTCTTTCCTGTTTGACTGTAGAATACTTTTTTACCGATCAGGTTTAATTAAAAAAAACCTAAATTCTCACTCTCCGCGACCATTCTTGGTAATTGGAGTAAGGTTAGGTGCAAAATACAGCTTTCTGTATTATGACATCTACACTCTAGCTTAACTTCTTCTATCTGATGGACATTGTTCCAGATGTTTTGTGGCTCTTTAAGAAGCTTCTTCTTTTTTCTGCCCAGCCATACTTTTCCTTACGTTTTTGTAGTCACCAATGACTCTTATCATGCCAACATTTCTTGGACCTTGGCTGTAGGTGAATATGCCGGGGTCGTCTACTACTGGAAGGACTGGCTCAATTCCTAAAAGTTATCTCTCTGTAAAAATGTGGCCTGTATGCTGTTTGAAAATCGCCTCATAACTCTTCACAGATTGTTATTCAACACTACGTTGCCTCCTCGAGGTCGTTACTGCTGTCCTGCCGCCTTGGCATTGTGCTAACACGGCTGGTTGTATGCTCCGTGGCAGCAAACTTCCAAAGCTTCTGCGTTTATAGAGGTGGTCACGCTGTTCCTGGGTGCCTGATTATGTTGTAAAATGGGGGAGAAAGTTTGGAAATATTCAGAGCATCATCGTGTCCATTGCTGAGATGACATCGATAAAGACAACTAAAGTGTTTAAACAGGCAAGTCTGCTTGATTGGTCAAAAAATGGTGCAACACATCATTGTCCTTCAGTTTCTTTGAAGTTCTCAGATCTCATTGATTGAACAGCATAAATCAGATATGTTGGCCACCGACATCATGTTGCGCTCTCTCCTTTCTGAGTGTGCCCACACGAATCACGCTGCTTTTCATCGGGCGGCTGTTTTGTTTTCTTGTTTTTTTTTTTCATGGATTAATTTGCCATAAAATGAGATCTGATCTTTCCAATTAAACGTTCCAACTGTTACTCCTCCACAGAGGAGCTGCTGTGCGTCTTTGCCTGATAGTTTATTCCTCAGATAAATCATCAGGCAGGATTCAAGAGCTTCATTTAATAGAACGGTGCTGATTAGCGACGGACTGAACAGCTTCAGGGTACCAGATAGTGGAAAAAAACCAACTCTTAGTTTCACCTGGTGACATGTCTCTTGCATTAGTTTTAAATGAATGCAGTATTTAGAAATATCTCACCAAACACTAAAATGATAAGAAAACATGTCAGCTTTTGAATAACTTTAAACAAATGAGAGACCGCTCAGCGCCGAGAGTGTATGGTAAACTCTAATTACTGGATTTTTCACAGAATGTAAATGTTCAGACAGGCGCACTCGACGGGGTTAAACTGTTTACAATCACATTCGCAGATGGACTGGTAGATCAAAAACCTATTCAGAACAAGGTTGAACTTATGCATATGACATCAAACTTGGTGGAGGAACCTTTGTGGGCGTGCAGGACAGTAAGACATTTCTTGCATTTTGTGACCAAATTTGCACACATTTCAGGACAGATTTTGGTCCTTCCATGTCTCTCACATGTTAATATGTGTTTGCAAATTTTCCGCTTCTCAGGGAGTGTTGGTTTGAACATCCATGCAAATTACTAAAGTTCTTTGAGTTGAACATCGTCAGTTCATCCTGATGACTTTTTGCACACTTTTTAATCTTGCCTGGGAATTTTTGTCTGCTACATTCATGCCATTGCACAGTATTTTACGTCATCCTGTAAAGTGACTGCTTTCTGTCTTTTTTGACTCACACATTTAAATCTAAGCACTACTTGCACACATTTAGCTTCTCAGGAAGTGTTGTCGGTGCATTCAACTTGAACTTTATGTCTTTGATTTGTTTCTGAGTGCTATGTGTGAGTTCTGAGCCGGTGTCTCACCAAAAATTTCATTATGGTTACGTAATGGCAACAAAGATCCTTGATGATCCATCTTCACGGTTCTGGCTCAGGAAAGGGGGTGTACATGCAAGATTTTTACTCTTACACGATCTGAAGTCTCACAATTTTCTAATTGCTCCATTATTCTTAGCGGAGCTCACAGAAACACGTCGGTAGAATAGGCAACGCCTGGCTGAAACTATAAATACTATTATATGTGATTCTTCTTCACATCACCAGTAAAGCCTGAATTTCTAAGAATGAGTTTTGAATAAAGTGAACTCATCAGGAGGCCTAATGAGAGCAGCCTTTTTAAATGAAACTTCCATAATCTTTAACATTTTAGAAGTTGACTAAACCCTGTAGAATCTGAGAATGAGCTTAGGTTTTCTTTTTTGTGTGTGATTTCTCTCAGCATTTCACAGTCTAAGGTTATGGTAAATCTGCTGCCACGTCCACTCTTCTGGAGACGGCCAAATTCTCAAAATGCTTTTAATTTCAGAAGATTTATTTCTCTCTGTGTAGAGGGATGATTTTAATATTCTGTGATATCTTTAACATGTTGATCCTGAACACAGCTCATTGCTAAAATCAGTCTTTGGTGACCTCACCCAAGTGCATCATGGGATATGTGTTGCAGGAAGCAAGACGGCTGCTGAAAAGTTGATGTAACGACTGCCAGGGTTGTTGTTAAAAGTTTAAACTTGGTACATCTGAGGCACTTTGTGCACACAAGCACTGGTTCAAAACTCAAAGGCTGCAATGATCTATCTAGTTTTGGAAATCGCTTTATAGCCCTTCCTAGATTGTCGGGTTGCAACAGTTGCTTTTTAAATGTTATTTTCGGCCAATTTGTGAACTCACACCAGAAGGCCGACAAGCAAAGTGTCAACATTCATGCTTTTACAGAGGTGATCCCGCTTTCATAGCAGCACCTGGCTGCTAATTTCCCTCTTAAAAGCAGCAACAGTGTTTATAGTTTTTCACGTCTTTCCCATTTTGGCCTGATGTTCATCATTAAAAGTGTTTTTGGACAGCTTTATGGGTGTTATTTTTATTCAATTATGTCAAAAAAACCATAAAAGACATTTATGGGCAATGAAAACAGACATAATTATATTTTGTTTATCGTCTTGACTGATCACAAAGTGGTGTTAAATTACACTTATTATTGTCCTCGCTTTCCAATCAATCTGTTGATTGCCTTTAGCACCAAAAAAAAAGCTAATAGAAATTGTGACTGTCAGATTGGAGTGATTTAATCAAGGTCTAATTTGCTCAAATTTGCACAATAACTTAGAGCTGGTGCTGATGTCGTTTTTTTACAAAACTTTAATTTGTTGCTGATCACAGGAAAGCACAGACCAGATGCACCACTCAACCTCCTTTTTTTACAGTCTGATCAGCGTCCACGCCCACATTGACCTGAGAGGTGGTAATGCAACACGCTGCGTGATAATAACACTGTGTTCGTTACCTCTCATTATTTCTCCTCAGCCACACTTACTTGGGGTTTAAGCTTTTTTTTTTTCCAGGAGGCGGGTTTTGTTGGAACGCTGGAGTTGAAAATGGAGGGACATGACAGTGCAGCAGATGGACTCCAGTGGCATTTGTGTGGCTTGTGTTTCCAAACTCACATGCACGCTGGCACACATGCACGCTAGCAAAAGTGCACGGTAGCAAAAGTGCACAGTAGCACACATGCATGCTAACAAAAGTGCACGCTAGCACACATGCACGCTAGCAAAAGTGCATGGTAGCAAAAGTGCACACTAGCACACATGCATGCTAACAAAAGTGCACGCTAGCACACATGCACGCTAGCAAAAGTGCATGGTAGCAAAAGTGCACACTAGCACACATGCATGCTAACAAAAGTGCACGCTAGCACACATGCACGCGTTTGCCCTTGGGATTGGCTCACATGAAACCACCACATCAGGAGCAAGCCTCTTGTTTTTCTCTCCTCCACCACAGCCCAAGATCTTATCCCTCCATCCTCTTTTAAATCATCCCTAATCTCACATACAAACACTCTCACACACGCTCACACACACGCACTGCAATTATGGCCTTTTATTTTACACTGCTTTGTGTAATTACACAGTCAATTTGCTATGCAAAGATTGACGACTGTGTTTCCCTGTTTTCTTTTTTTTGTTGTTGTTGTTTTTTTTGTCCTTATAAATTGTGCAAAGTCGACAATGACAGCGCAAAGCAAACAGCCCAAACTTTATTCACTGCTAAATTATTATTCATTGGATTTACAATGGGGCGTCTGCAGCGCGCACAGCGAGTGCCGGTCCGTGTCTTAATAGTATTGTGTTATACAACGCTCCATTGTTAGCAGACCGCCAAAGCCTCCCATCTACTGCTCTGTCTCATTTATCCAGACACAATGGAGCCTGCACAATTATGGTGTGGAGTACTATTCACCTCAGTCTGTGTGTGTTTCGCCGGCTGTGCACAAGCCCGCGCGCGCGCACGGTGGAGGAGACACCGATGCAAACCACGTGCATTGAGACAAGAGGTGTAGACTGATTGTTCCAGACATGAATATGCAGAATACATGCAGTTAAATAATAGCTCGCTTTACTGCTGAAAATGGACGCGCGTGTGCGAGGGTGGGGTGAAAACAATAGCAACGGGCTGCGTGCAGGAGGAGCAGCCACTGCAACACACAGAGGCTTGTACCTTTTGTTGAAGTGGTACTTGTGCCTTGGGAGTGCTTTCAGGGATGGGGACATGAAAGTGTTTAACCCCGAGTAACCCCAGTGTTTATATCCTGATGCCGGGATGGTGAGGCGGCAGCAGCAGGGGAGAGCGCGTTAGCGGCAGTGTGCAGAGGGTTATCGCACGACGATTGACTGGGTGCAGAACGTAACAGAAAAACAACGGACCTGGGACCAAATCACGTGCCCTTGTGTGCACGCTTACATTTCTTTTCTTTCTTTTTTTTTTTACTTACACAGTTTCAGCCTTTTGGATTTTTGGGTGAGATTAGGTTAAAGCGAGACGAAGCTGGCAGCACAAGTGCTTGCAGGAAGCAGGGCCTATTGCTGCGCAGCCATGGTGATAAGAAAGCGCACCCTTTTTCTATTGTAGGGCTTTATACAATCCAGCATGCCAAAAAAAAGATAGCTTTTCTTTACCAGACACTAAAATCATTTAAATCTAACCTCAAGCGTAGATAAATCTGCACGTGATTGCAGAGGTTATTAATAAGGTCTGGAATCAGATGAAGACAGCTGGAGTAATATACAGAAAGCAACTACTGGGAGTTCTGGTGCTATAGCCGGTTCTGCAAACTGTTAAATGATGGGGTGCACTTACTTATCGCATCTTTACTCCATAATTAATGGCAGCGTCGAATCCTATGGGAGGTTTTGTTCACTTGAGAAGGAATTTAAATAATTTCTGTCATGTTCTCGTATGTAAAGACTTGGAATAGGAATTAAAAGAGGGTGAACTTTCCTTTTGTGTATATATCAGAGTCCTTTACCTTCACCCACACGTTCCACAGCGTGCATTAGCTTGAGGTTTTGTCACTTAATTGCTGTTGGATTGTTCCAGTCGCTCCCAGTGCGATGCTGGCATCTTTTCTCAGACCCCGCTGCTGTTTTCCGTGGACGTTTAAAGGAAAAGCACCGAACTTCTAAGAAAGGCGACGATGTCGAGATTATTGCTGCTTTTCAGGGGACCATCACATCAGGAGAAATTCTCACCCTGGTAGTTCTGTTAGCTGTAATTGTAATTTTTTTTTTCCGTCTATCCTGGGGCCACGGTTGTACGGCTCTGGGTATCAGACAGAAGCACAACATAGAGTCCAGAACGCGAACACAGTGTTGTTGCTCGGTGGGATATGATCTGTCGTCAGCAAGGTCAGTCCTTGCTTGAATCAGGTCAGTTTTGATTAAAAAAGCCCGGGTAGGACCCTGGGGAGGTCTCCATCCCAGTCCTCTCAGTGCTCTTTAGCTTCAACACTATGTGGAGTTGTCAAAAAAGCCTTCAGCTTCTCACTTGATTTCTTCCCCATGTTTTTTATTTATTTATTTTTTTTAGTTTAGGCAATAAACTGTGAATTTGTGTGAAGATATTGGTTGGCTGAATCTGGTCAGTCACATACGGCCTTTATCCAGCCTTAAACAGCTGCTGTGTGGTGAGTTTTCCTGAACTCTGATTTTATTTTTCCACCTGCTCAATTTTATTTGGGTTGTTTGTATTAGCTGTCGGCTACCATGGAGATTTTTATTTATTTATTTATTATTTATTTGCACATCCCTGTGGTTGCTTGTCAGTCCTATAGATGATGATGGATGCACATGACAGTTTTTTTCCACGGATTTCTTGTTGCTCACCTTATTATTCCAAAGAAATATACAGAAAAAAGGGGGAAAAAATGCATTTACCATCCATTCATTGGATTGGGTTTGGAAGATTTTCCTGAAACGCGTGTAAATGGAGGCGCCGAGGCGTTGCATGAAGCCGTCTCATGGGTTGCACAGGTGGAGTTGGAGGTTTGACAGTACAGTGCCTGCTGACGGAGCCGCATTTATATTCACCAGTCATGTTATGCTGCGCAGATTAGCTCCTTTGTATTTTTATATCAGCTTCTGAACTGGAAACTTGTCACCGTGGTAATAAATGCAAGCAGGCAGGGAGGAGACAGAAATGAAGACTGGCTGCTGCTGCTGCTGCTGCTGTGCATGTAAATCTGGCGGATAACGGCGAGCTCACGTGGTTCACTGAGGCCTTAAGCTTCAGGCTACACGACAATCAAGTGGAGATCAAACAGCAAAGCCTGTCAGGATGTGCCTGGAAATATTATTAAGATGACGACCGCTTCGTGTTTTCTTTCATCTTAAACATTTATGCAATTTATAAAAATTAAGCGGTGCTCATACCCTTAAATGTTTTTACAGTTTGGGCGCTTACAGCCGTGAAGTGTGGTGCGTGTATCTTTTATGGTATGTCTGTATCAGTTTTGCACAGCTGGAGACTGAAATATCTGCCCGGACTTGTCTGCGAGCTAGCTAACATGTCTGTTTTAAAGCCTAGCCCCAGTTTTGGAATTGGATTTAGGTCTGAACTTTGACTAGGCCATTCTAAGCCCTTCTGTTGCAGCTCTGGTTGTATGTTTACGGCCATTGTCCCACTGTCTTACCACTGATGAGCTTCTCTCTCTGCTTCAAGGCGACGTGTTGTATTAGTTTTCTGCCACATCATGCGACCCAAAATGTTCTGTTTTGTTCCTGTCTGACCCGAGAACCTTTTTCAAAACCGTTGTACCCCTTACTTAGGTCAGCTTCTTCTCTCTTTTTAATAAAGGCCATATTTTTTGGAGCACCCAACGACTAGTTTTCACCCAATTTCTGCACCTGAGCTGCGAATCCCTGCAGCTCCTCTAGAGGCTTTAGGCCTCGGAGAAAATTCCTTCCAGAAAATCTATTTTTATGAATTTAAATGACAGACAAAGTGGGCTCTGCTATTTAAGTTGATGATATCTGACAAAAGTTGGTTACATATGAGGTAACTTAGGGATATTAGAGTGATTTCTTTTTGGGAAAATAATTCAAAGCCATGTACTATTTTCCATCCTGCTTTCTAATTATGTAATTAATTACTTTGTTGTGTTGGTCTAACACATAAATGCCCAGTAAAATACATTAAAGTACATGGTTGAAGTGTGACAAAGTGCGGAAAAAGGCTCAAGGGGGCTAACACGTAGCTGCAGACTTATTTAATGCATACAGAGGGAGGACACCTGGCCCCACGTGTCAGATGGTGTTGGTCCAGACTAATATGATAAGGAACTTGCTCCAGTGTCTTGTTTGCTCACATCTTTCCGATTAGCAGCGATTTGTGTCACAGCAGCCGCTTGCAGGTGTTTCTCTCGTAATTACTCTGGTATCTATTTGCTCCTCCTGCGCTGCGTCATAAATCTCTGCAACAAACCTGCAGCATCACACCCAGAGCGGTAATAACCCTGACACCGGCATGACCTGATAACTCTGTGGGTGTTTTACACAAGTCTCCATGTTTTGGGTTTGTGTGCGCAGAAGCTGGAGTCTAGAAAGGGGGGATTTAGGTCTGCGGATTCATAAATTCTAACTTGTTGAGATGTTTTGCCAATAAAATGACCCCAAGCTAAGTCTAATCAGTCAGAAAAGGTAGAACTCGTTAATCCATAACTATGTTTGAATATTTAATGGCCTTTTATCTCTTTGCAGGGAGTAACTTTACTCGTAGGGTTGTTGTTGTTTTCCTTTTCCAGCAGTCTTGCAGCATCCAGGCAGCTGAAGGGGTGAATTTCCTCACTGATGAACAAGCCGCCCACTAATAACCTGCATAAATAAATATTCACTAATTGCGCTGATCCTGTATGCAAGGCTGGTCCCAGGACTTTGAGCAGAGAGACTCCTGCAAATGCTCAGAACCAGAAGGTTTCAACATCCCTCGGAAGAAAATAGCGCCTCTGCTTGCAAATGCGGCGATGTTGAGGAGGACCGGATGAATTATTTACCCGCTTGGTTTCAAGTTTTTATGGACTTAAAGTTTAACCAGAACTATTTGGTATTTGCTGTTTTTTTTTTCTGCAATTCTGCTGAGCTGAAAACAGAGAAACACGCAGATAGCACAGCAGTAATGTGCCAGGACTCGGCATATAACAAAATAAAGACCTTTTCTATGTCTTGAGTTAACTTTATAGTGATCATCATAGCGGTATAAACACCCCTCCACAACTTTAAGGTGCCAATTCAATGACCGGAACCTGGTTGTTGTAGAAGCCGAGATCTATAGCCTGCAGCTTCAGCCTCGTCTTCTATAAACAATCACTCCATGTACCATTTATCAGAGCTGTATATTAAAAGCCTGAGCTTCCACATCAGCCCTCTGTCAGTTCAGTCCCTTTCCTTTTTAATTCATCAAGTAAACAAAAAAAAAAAATAGCATGCCCTATGGTGCATTGTGCACATCCTCCACCTGAAAAATGGATTTAATCACTTTCTTCCTTGTAGACCACTGCTGATTGTTCTCACGCACCCCAAAAGCTAATTTATTTTCTTCTCTTTGTCTTTTGTGTTTTCACCACAGTGGATTGTCTCCCTCCATCTCACCCTTCTCCTCTATCAAACCAACATTTTGTTTATCCTTTTTATTTTTTATTCCATCAGTAAACCTTCTGTTGTCTTCGTCTTTACCACTCCCCTGTCATCTAGATATCAAACTTTGTATAGTTTTTTTTTTATACAAGCTGGCTTACTGTTTAATACAGAAAAACCCTAAATCCAGTTGGGAGGTGTGGAAATCGGTGCAACCCAAGCTTAATGGATAGTGACACATTTAAAACTATCAATTGTTAAAAAAAATTAAATAAAGACATTGACACCAAGATGATTGAACTGTTTTTAAATAATGTTTTGAAGCTGAGACATTTTACCTTGTGCGTCTCCTAAACATTCGGGTCTGAGACTCTTACACGTTGTTTGGCAAAGCTCCCTTTGTCTTCAGAACTGCTTCATTTTTTGGAGCAAGGTTTGGATCCACAGTGAGATCAGAGCATCACACAGTCGCTGCACATGTTTCATCTTCACGTTCATCTTTAATACATTAAAGGATCTGGTGACTTTAAAGGACACGGAGAACAAGAATAGTTAAGACTGTCCAGATTGGGGGGGTCCAGACACCTCCATCCCCCCTTAATCTACGTCTATGTTAAGGGGCCATGGCGGTGCCAGCAGCAGCCTGGGCTGTCCATAGGAGGCAGGATGGGAGCCAGATTCTGACCCGGTCATCTGAATGTTGCACCTGAAGCAGAGAGTCGTCAGACCAGGCAGCACTTTTTCCAATATTGTCCAATAAGTTTGGTGAGCTTCTACAGAAAGTAACCTTAGGTCCCTGTTCTTAGCTGACAAGAGTGTCAGTCGGGGTCTGTCATTGAAGCCGATCTGCTTCGACATTGAATGTTGTCCATTCAGAGGTCCTGCAGACCATAGCTGAAGCTACGGATTATTTGAGCAACTGTTCCCGTCATCTTAAAACAGACTGCTATTGTCCGCTGACCTCTGACATCAACAAGGCGTTTATTGTCCACACAGTTACAGCTGACTAGAGCTTTCCTTAGTTTCATTGATGATTCTCTGTGAATCAGGAGGGAGGATGGTAATGTGTGAAAGTCCCAGTGAATCTGCAGTTTCTGAAATATTCAGACCAGCCTATGCTGCTCCAACAACTATGTCACTTTCACAACCACTCAGCGCCCCTTTTTTACCATTACGGTGCTGATCTTGAGCTCCAAGTCATCGTCACTACGTCGATATGTATAAGGGCTGCTGCCATGTGATCGGCTGTTCTGTCTGTTTTAACCAGCAGTTGAACAGACGTAGACCCGCTTCATAAAGTGGCCATATTCTGGGTATGTCAGGTGAAATGTATGCCTAGTTTCTTTTTTCCTCTCTTTCTCATTCGTGCTTCTAACACTATGTGACTGATAACATTTAGGGCAATGCCATTTGTGTCCAGTGTGAGCATCTGCTGCCTCGGTCAGAGTCTCAAGGCAGCAGATGCATGTTCATATATATATATATATATATATATATATATATATATATATATATGCTGTATATATACATACATATATAGACAGACAGACAGACAGACAGACAGACAGACAGACAGATAGATAGATAGATAGATAGATAGATAGATAGATAGATAGATAGATAGATAGATAGATAGATAGATAGATAGATAGATAGATAGATAGATAGATAGATAGATAGATAGATAGATAGATAGATAGACTTAGACAACCTTTATTGTCATTGTGGATGCACAGAGTGCGTACAGAACGAAATTTCGTTTGCATACAGCTTGAGAATTTCAGTGCATTTCAGAATAAAGTAACTTTGCAGGATAAAGTTACAGGATAAAGATATATATATATATATATATATATATATATATATATATATATATATATATATATATATATATATATATATATATATATATATATATATATTGACCAATAATTGATGCAAACAGTCCTTTGGGATATGAAAATTGCAGGCAAGGATATTGCAATGATGATATATTTGCATTGTGTTACGCAGTCCTTGTGCATATACTAATTGAAACCTCCTATATCCCTCATGTTAGCACACAGAGTCAGCTGTAATGGGCAGCATTGGTAGAATAAGCTGCTAAAATCACTAATTAGGTTGTATGATTTGAAGGTGGAATGCAGATTTGTTAGCTTGATTATTATTAGATTTTATCAGCGGTGTGGTGGAACGCTCAGCCTCCCAAAGGAAATGTTGCTAATTAAATGAGTTAGTTGGAGAACCGGGTGACTATATAGGAACAGGACATCTTAACCAGAACAGGAAAAGTATGTTAGGATGGTGCTAGGAAGCAAAACTCACAGACCTACACGTTTATCTCAAGACAAATAGATTAAAATAGCAACTGAAACATCTTTGAAACTGTGACATGTGTACCTGTATTACAATAAGATGTCCATTTAGACACAAAATCCCCCAGTTTTCAGGTTCTTCATGTCATCTCTGCAGTGTACAGAAGAGTCTTTGTTCTGCACTGGTTCAACTGGGCACAGCCTGAAAGAGAATTAACACACGTGAAATTACAATTGAGGCCTTGAGGTCGGCCGACACATCCGATGTGTGAAGGACGAGGGGGGAAAGTCAGCACACGCTGATACTTCCAAGTTACGTTAGGCAGCAGAGGCGACCCGATTCGGGCTTTCCTCTTCGGTTTGTTGCCTTTAATTGTGAGCCTGATCTAAAAAAATAAATAAAATCTAATTCATTTCTCTGCCTCCGAATATATTCCTGATGGTAATTTCTCCCCAGTCATTTCTACTTCTGCTGCGACACTGGCAGAGTCCCCGTTTGAGCTCCCCCCCTTTGACTTTCTCCTGCTTCGCTCTCATCTGAACCACAATTATCACAGGAGGGCGGCAGGCGCCACGCTGCAAATGAATTTCACATCCGATCCATCACAGTCCGCGGGAAAATTAATGAACATCGTTTTCTGCTGTGATTATAACAGACCTGTGACACGCTTTTAATCCATGATGGCTGACCTCCTTGTCCCCGTCTCAGGCTTCGCGGTGAACCTCCAGGTGATCCTCGCCAACCCGCGGGCGCTGTTCAAGAGGCGGGGCTCCCAGCCAGGGATGCAGGAGTCCGACTTCCTGAAGCAGATCACCAAGGTGTCCGAGCTGGAGCCCAAGGCCAACAACTGCACACGGGTCAGTAACCTTAAACGCACCTTTAAATTTGATCTATGAATGCAGGTCAGAGATCCTCATGCTGACTGCCGTTTCACAATGGAGTCAGAAGCCCTTTTTTTGTCTAATGTTGGAAAATGTTTCAAACCCTTGACCTCACCGAGTTTGGCGAACTCTCTTCCCGGATCACATTAGGCGGATAGAGAGCGCATAGTTTCATTCATTTTACTAATTTGTGGGTCATTTTAAGCTAGATGACGTAGGATTTACAGAATACTTGTAACGTAACGCGTGCGTTTGCAGAACTTTGTGTGTCAGGGTTAGTAGGAGCGGAACCATTTGCGGGATTTTCTGTTGTGCTCACGCTGCTAAATAATGGAACGGTGTTTTAGGACGGATCGTTTCACTTCTTCCTCCAAGCCGACATAACGGTAGGATGGAATCAATGTTTTTGTTTTTTTTCTTACAAACTTTTTAACCTAATAAAGATCTTTGCTACATCTACATCTGGTCCCTCAGTACAGTCATCTTTCACTGCAAAAACGGAACTAAAAATAAGTAAAATGTTCTTAAAGTTAGTGTATTTATCCTTGATTTGGGCAGGTAAATAAGATTATCCGCCAATGGAATGAGTTTTTTGACCCCTAAAATAAGATAATTAGACATCCTGCACTTGAAATAAGATGGAGATGAATTGTTCCTATTTTAAAGGTATACTATGCAACCGGGGTTGATTTTCCAGCAAGGCTCCCCCCAGAGGGTGAAAGTAAAAGTGCACTGTCATAAAGATGCTCAGCTGTTCTGGTTTCTCCATCAAGCAAGGCGCGGTTGTTTTGAGCTTAGCAGACAGGCGAACGCAACGAAAAGTGGAAAAAACGGCAGTACAAACAATGACTAACACAGTGAAGGTATGAACATCAAGCTTCCCGCAGCGCTATCTTGGCGAGGCGGCTCCTGCAATTGCAAGTACAGTATTTCCCCCACAGACCACCAGGGCGGCCGAGAAAACCTTTGTTCGACCTGAAATGACTCATTTAATCATCCAAAACGGTATGGAACATATTAATTAACTGAAAAATGTTGCATAGTATGCCTTTAAGTGCAAAAAAAACTCATTCCATTGGCAAACCATCTTATTTACCTGCTCAAATCAACGACAAATACGCTTATTTTAAGAACATTTTACTTATTTCCAGTTCCGTTTTTTTGCAGCGTTGAAAACAATGTGAGAAAGCGAAGGCCTAAACAACACTCGCGTCACACTGGCAGAGCTCCAGGCTTAACAATCCCAGTCGCGTGTTTCTGTGCGCTGCTGGCACTAATAAAGGTGCAGTCACAATAATGGCAGCAGTAACCAACCACTGGGCATCTCTCCCCACTATCGACAGCATGAGTCACGCTCTGGGCTACTGGAAGAGTCTAAACATAGACCCGCGCCGGCTGCGATGGACAGAAATGGCGCTGTGGCTCCATCAATTCTTGTTGTGCGCTCGGACAGCTCGGATCGATGCAGTTCATCTGAAGTCACCACAGGCCCTGTTGGCACTTGGCTTTATAAGGCCACTCATCCTCTTGACAGCCATCACAGGGCAGACTTAGAGGACTGTTTGTGAGAAATGGATCCCATTATGGTTTTTCCTTTCAAGCAGCAAATGAGCCATATGTGATTGCTGCCTGCTGCTGCTGCTGCTCCAAACTCCTGCCGAAGCTGGGGGGGTTTCAAGAAAACGTCAGGTTTTTCTGCACACTTGCTTGTTTATTCAAAGTCTTGCTTTGAATAAACATCCAAACTAGTAGCGGACATTTTTACACAACCTTAGCCCCAGAGATTGATCACACCTCTCTAAATGTGGGTTTGGGTTGTTCGGATTTACAGACAAACATCTCTCATCGTGAGTCGGCGTGTATGTTTGTTTGTTTTTTTTCCCCTCACCATCAAGTCAAAGCTGGCTCTACAGCTGCTTTTTGTTAATTATCAGATTTACTTGAGGTTTTGTTCACCCTCTAACACATTACATATGTTTCCCAGCTACCCAAAAGGCTATCATTACAGTAAATAGTTGTATTCTTTCAGAGGTAAGACGCATCAATAGCCAGCAGGCTGTATTTTGTCTGTTTAGGAGGCATTGTGAAAATCATTAATTCAGACTTCGGCGTCTGGCAGCCACTGTTACGGATTTAAAAGAAACAATCTCCCACGGCTGCTATTTTCCTGTCAGTTCGGTGCAGTTTATTTATAAATGGCCGATTCACAACACGTCATCTCAAGGCACAACGTCAATTCAATCCCATCATACAGACAGATTGGTCAAAACCTTTTTCTGTCTACGGAAACCCAGCAGATTGAATCTAGTCATTGGCTTTCAGCGTTGACTCCTCCTGAAAGAGCGCGTAGCCACAACGGTCGTCTGCATCGATGTTAATGAAATTCAATTCAATTCAATTCAATTTTATTTATATAGCGCCAAATCATGAAACATGTCATCTCAAGGCACTTTACAAAGTCAAGTTCAATCATATTATACAGATTGGGTCAGATTATACAGATTGGTCAAAAAGAGCAGCAATCCCTCGTACTGAGCATGCATGTAGTGACCGTGGAGAACTTTGAGAAGACAGAACAGATCCTTTAGGATCAGTGGCTCTTCTCATGGGAGAAATGTGAAAACCTCATAGCAGTAGTAGCTCCTTTAGTGGCTTCATCTACAGGTGAAACCCAGCTAAGCAGATAAGCTCTCGGCAAACTTTTAAGTCTAGAACAGAGGTCTTTAACATGGGGGTGCAACCCCTAGGGGGTCATTCCCCGCCCTCGCAACCCCCAGGCTTATAAACCCCCTACATTATTTGTGGATACATGGAAAATAAGAAAAGCGGTGACAGCAAAAGAACAAAATACTCTTAATATTTTTAGGACAAAGGAACTATATCTGATCCTGAACACATTCGAACCAGAAATGAGAAGAACAGTTTAGCTAGACAGACTACGAACCTAAACCTGACCATTCTTCAATTTGTTTGGACTTTTGGAGGATTTGTGTGCCTGCTAAACAAAAAAGATCTTACCATTATGCAGCGGTTACATTTCCATTGTGGGGTCAGCTGGTCTGCAGGTTTTGACTGATAAATTTACATCTTTTTTTTCTAATCCTATAGCTGGTGATGATGTACAGTGCCATTAAAAGGTGTTTTGCCCCTTACATATTCCTTCTGTTTTTGGGTACCTTCAATGTTTTTAAATAATCCAATTAATATTGACATCAAACAGAGAAAGCCTGGGCAAATAGAAAACCCAGTTTTAAAACAGGGATGTGATTTACGATGAGAAAAACTAACCAAACCATCCAGACCCTATGTGATAAAGTGATTGCCCCCCTTTGAATCATGAATTAAACGGTTACCCACATGTTTTAGTTCAGTGTCACCTGTCACACTCAGTCCTGATGTCTGTGGAATCGAGAAATCCTTAAGTAGTACCTGTCTGACAAGATGAAGTAGGAGAAAAGCTCTAAAGAGGCTAAAGAACGGCTCTGAAAAGGTTTAAAATGACGTTTTTAACTACAGTGAACATTATCCACACATGGAGAAAACACGTAACAGCGGTGAACTTTTCCGGGATATTTAAGAACGCATCAATGACTCATTAAGCAGGTTACAGAAGAAACCCCGACATCTGAAGCACTGCAGTCCTACCTGCCACAGATAAAGTCAGTCTTCATCCTCCAACAAGAAGAAAGAAATTGTCTCCATAGGAAGGTCAGAACCACTGCTGACCCAATAAAACACAGGTCTGTCACACTGTGGGCAGAAAACATCTTAACTACGCCCCAGAGTTGACTTAGAGGAATGTGTTACATCTGGTGTAAAACTATTGTTTTTTAGAAAGCC